>NC_050097.1:175355755-175960588 GCF_902167145.1 Zea mays | reverse complement strand
AATGGATATTTGAGTAAAGACTTAAAAACAAGATGATAACCAACTAAGTTCCCTAGTGCCATTTTATTTAACTAGAGAAAGGCTGAGTCTTATTTTTCTTGTTCTTTTTATAATTCTTTTCTTTTACTTACGCTTAACCGTACACAGATGGCTTCCCACGGATCCTCAGACGACGGAAATGCACTGTCCCACACTGACGGGCTTGCACGAGAGGGCTTTCCCCGCATTTTGTGGGAGGTACTTCAGGGGGCCGGATACATGACGCCTCCACAATACGCGGTGCAGCAGTTCGAGAAGCACCGAGTGCCCCGCTGTAGGGTGAGGATGACTCTGGAGCCTCATCCCCTACTGCCAGGCTGGCGTTCATTGGACTCTGAGTCTTTTGGATACCGGGCTGAGGACACGATAGAGGCGATTGCTCTGCACGGGTTGACCACTTTCTGCGGATTCCATCCCTTGGAGTTGTCTACCCACCCTATTGGCTTGTTCCCCGCCGAAAGGGAGGACGACCCAATGTGGAAGGATCGGGTGGAGCATGCCAAGGACATCTGGGCCATCTACCCAGGTCAGACTGCGCACCTGACTGTACGGTGCATGAATGCTCTGTACCGTCTGCAAGTGATGCGCGGTGAGGCGATGTCCCATCTGATGGCATTGTTGGAGGCAACAAAGATCACCCTGGACAACAGAGAGGAGCTCGTGGTTGATTTGTCCACTGAGATGGTGGGAAAGGACTTGCAGGTGGAGCAGCTATCCAATGAGATCCAAGAGCTGGAGGAATTAGTGGGTACCAGGGAGAACACCATCGAGGTTCTCGAGGATCAGCTCATTAACACTCAGCAGCAGCTTGCTGAGGCTAATGAGCACTTGGATATGCATCACCAGGAAATCCAGGATATGGAGGCCAACGAGGACGTCGACATCGAGGGAGGAGAGGAGCCTGCCTCTAGTGTGGACACTGCTGGCTCAGGGAGACCACCTTCCCCCGAGTCGAGTGTTGCCTCGTTCGCTCACTAGGTGTCCGGGATAGAGTTAGACGTCGGTGATGGTAGGACTCCTCGCAGCTAGCTTAGCTTTTGCACCCTTGGGGTACTAGGCTTGATAGAGTTGAGTCTTTTTGGGACCATTGATGTAACCGTGATAAAACTCTTTTGAAAGCATGATTGATGGATGCTGTTAGTTTTAAATTTGGAAGGAAAGTTTATGCCTTTTGAAATCCTTTTTGGTTTAAGTCAGAATCTATCAATTTGCTTTTGACTCTTTTCGCCGCGATTAAACCTTGAACTTGGAGATATGGTGTTAAGTATATATGTGGTTTTTCAGATGGCCGGGAGGCAGCGTCGTGGCCAGAATGAGCGCGTTCCTCCACCGCCGCCACCGCCTCCCACTCTGCAGGAGCTGATGGCTCAGCAGAATGAGATCTTGAGGCAGCTAGCTCAGCGCCAGCCGCCACCTCAGCATTATGGTGGTGGGGACCATCAGCGTCACCCCGCGGCAGCTACCTACCAGGAGTTCCTCAGTACCCAGCCTCCATTGTTCACAAGGGCAGAGGACCCACTTAATGCAGATGTGTGGTTGAGAGTAGTGGAATCCAAATTCCCGCTACTTCATGGAGCTTGTTCTGAGGTCACTAAAGTCAGGTTCGCCACCCAGCAGCTTCGCGGACCCGCAAGGACTTGGTGGGACCATTTTCTTGCTATGCAGCCAGAGGACCGAGAGGTGGAATGGAGGGAGTTTAAGGCAGCTTTTAGGGGACACCACATACCAGCCAGGATTATGGACCGAAAGCTCAATGAGTTTCTGGCACTCACTCAGGGTAACAGGACAGTGTTGCAGTATGCCCAGGCTTTTAATGACTTATGCCAGTATGCTGGGTATCATGCAGATACGGACGAGAAGAAGAGAGACAGGTTCAGGAGGGGGCTCAGCACTAATCTCCATGACCGTCTCAACACCGTCGGGGCCAACAACTACAATGAGTTGGTTAACATGGCTATCTCCCAAGAGGACTGCATTACAGCTCGACAGGCAGAAAAGAAGAGGAAGACCCCTGTGGCAGGACCCTCAGCTCAGCCACAGCGCTTCAGGATTGTGTCCGACACTCAGAACAGGGGCCCCCAACAGCAGCAAGGGCGATGGGTAATCCGACCGCAACAGCAGGCACCCAACCGCACCCAGTTTCCAGCTCAGAGAAACAATCAGCAGCAGCAGCAGTATCGCCAGGCAAATGACAACAGGTGTTTCACTTGCGGCAACACCGGACATTATGCCAAGAATTGCCTCCGGAACCAGCAGAGGCAGGGGCAGAATGTGAATCAGATTCAAGGCAAGAGACAGAAGGTGCAAGTGAGGCAGGGCAGGCTAAACTTCACCACCATGGCTGATATTCCAGAGGGAGCACCCATCTTGACTGGTATCTTTACAATTTTGAATTATCCTGCTATTGTTCTTTTTGATTCTGGTGCATCACACAGTTTTATCAGTACAAAATTTAGTGCCAAGTGTCAATTGCCTTTTCACCACACCAATGGGGGCATTACAATCTCAACACCAGGAGGCAGGGTTGCCACCTATCAGATCAATAGACACATACCAATTAAGCTGGGTAGTTTCATTTTCAAAACCACTCTCTTGATAATGGGATTGGATAGTGTGGATATCATCTTAGGGACTGATTGGTTATCACGACACCACGCGGTGATTGATGTTGCAGCCAGAGCCACAGAAATCCACTCCCCTTTGGATGGCGAGATCACCTTATATCTACCCGACCAGGGTTGTACCCGTTCCTGTGCCTTCGTTATGATAGAATCCCCAGTGGAAAAGATCCCAGTGGTCTGTGACTACCCAGATGTTTTCCCAGATGAATTGCCAGGGATGCCACCTGACCGAGACATTGAGTTCGCAATCGAATTGCAACCCGGGACTGCTCCTATCTCCAAGAGACCCTATAGGATGCCTCCCACGGAATTGGCAGAACTGAAAAAGCAATTGCAAGAGTTGTTGGACAAGGGGTTTATTCGCCCAAGTACTTCGCCTTGGGGATGTCCTGCCTTGTTCGTAAAGAAAAAGGATGAGAGTTTGAGGATGTGTGTTGACTACCGCCCTCTCAATGTGGTGACTATCAAGAACAAATACCCACTGCCCCGCATTGATGTTCTGTTTGATCAGTTGGTAGGAGCCAAGGTGTTCTCCAAGATAGATCTTCGCTCAGGTTACCATCAGATCAAGATTCGAACCAGTGATATTCCCAAGACGGCCTTCTCAACCAGATATGGGCTGTATGAGTTTTTGGTGATGTCTTTTGGGCTGACCAATGCCCCGGCTTATTTTATGTACCTAATGAGCTCAGTATTCATGCCAGAGTTGGATAAGTTCATGGTCGTTTTCATTGATGATATTCTGGTCTATTCCAAGAATGAAGACGAGCACGCTGAGCACCTGCACATCGTGCTTCAGCGACTGCGCGATCATCGTCTTTATGCTAAGTTGTCTAAATGTGAATTCTCGCTGAAGGAGATTAAATTCTTGGGTCACACAATTTCTCAGGATGGGATATCAGTTGATCCTGAGAAGGTGCAAGAGGTAATGGATTGGAAACCCTCGACTACAGTGAAGCAAATTTGAAGTTTTCTGGGTTTGGCAGGGTATTATCGACGATTTATTCCGGATTTCTCCAGAATTGCCAAACCAATGACTGAACTGTTGAAGAAGGGAGTCAAGTATGATTGGAGCCAAAAGTGCGAAGATGCCTTTCACACTTTGAGGTAGCATTTGACAACAGCCCCAGTGCTGGCTCAACCTGACAACACCAAGCCATTTGAAGTTTATTGTGATGCATCTGGTACGGGATTGGGTTGTGTCTTGATGCAAGATAACGGAGTCATTGCTTATGCTTCCTGAGCACTCAGACCCCATGAGCAGAACTACCCTACACATGATCTGGAATTGGTAGCTGTGGTTCATGCTCTTAAGATATGGAGACACTACTTGATGGGAGCTCACTATAACATCTACACCGATCACAAGAGTCTCAAATACATCTTTACTCAGGCAGATCTGAACATGAGGCAGAGGAGATGGTTGGAGTTGATCAAGGATTATGATTTAGAGGTGCATTACCATCCTGGTAAAGCCAATGTTGTGGCAGATGCCTTGAGCAGAAAGGCCCAGTGCAATTGTATGAACATGGATGCAAGAGTTACCACCCTGTGTGATGAGTTGTGCAAGTTGAACCTGGAAGTTGTTTCTTCAGGTGCCTTAAGTTATATCTCGGTAGAGCCCACATTGCAAGAGCAAATAGTCAGGGCACAGATTGAGGATAAGGGTGTTGAGGTTATCAAAGAAATGATCAAGCAAAAGGCAGAGAAATACAAGTGCTTCCGACAGGACATCAAGGGAATTCTATGGTTTGGAGATCGATTGGTTGTTCCCAAGGACCCTGAGCTCAGAAAGAAGATATTGGATGAAGCTCACCTTTCCAAATTCTCCATGCACCCGGGTAGCAACAAAATGTATCATGATCTCAGATCTTTATATTGGTGGACCAGAATGAAGAGGGAAATTGCCAAGTACATATCCGAGTGTGACACCTGCCAGAGGATCAAAGCTAGTCATTTGAAGGCAGCAGACCCTTTGCAACCCCTTCCCATACCATCTTGGAAATGGGAGGACATTTGCATGGACTTTATCGTAGGATTGCCCAATACCTCCAGGCACCATGATTCCATTTGGGTTATTGTGGACAGGTTGACCAAGACCGCTCACTTCTTGCCAGTACACACCACCCACAGGACAGAGAAGTATGCAGAGATCTACATCGACCAGGTAGTTCGTTTGCATGGGATACCAAGGACTATAGTCTCAGATAGAGGAGCACCATTTGTGGCGCGATTTTGGGAACAATTGCAGGAATCACTTGGGACCCATGTCATACGAAGCTCAGCATACCATCCCCAAACCGATGGCCAGACAGAAAGGGTAAACCAGATTTTGGAAGATATGCTAAGGGCATGTGTACTACACTACGGAAAAGATTGGGACAAGTGTCTTTCCTTGGCTGAGTTTTCCTATAATAACAGCTATCAGTCCAGTCTAAAGATGGCACCTTTTGAAGCTTTATATGGGAGAAGATGCAGAACCCTGCTGAATTGGTCTCAAGCAGGAGAAAGGGAAATTTTTGGGCCAGATTTGGTACTTGAAGCAGAGGCAAAGGTCAGAATCATCAAGAAGAACTTAGAAGCTGCTCAGACCAGACAAAAGAGCTATCATGACAAGAGGCGGAAGCCTCTACAGTTTGAAGTGGGAGATCATGTTTATCTTAAGGTATCACCCACCAAGGGTGTCCAGAGATTCGGGATTAAGGGCAAGTTAGCTCCTCGCTACATTGGACCCTACGAGATCAAGGAAGCTTGTGGACCCATAGCCTATCAATTGGAATTGCCACCTCACATGTCAGCAGTTCACAATGTGTTCCATGTATCTCAGCTGCGGAAATGTGCCCGCCTACCCACTGAAGTGCTACCTGTCGGCGTTTCGAGATCGGGGGGTCCCTAAGCCGACGAGTGAATGTCGCCGCGTGCCCCAGCCCAGATGGGTCGAGCGCGTGGGCGAGCGCGAAGGGGGGAAGTGAGGTGGCCGGAGATGGGCGTGAGAGAGGTGGAAATCCCGCGGCCTTTGTGTTCGTCCCGCGCCCAGGTCGGGTGCGCTTGCAGTAGGGGGTTACAAGCGTCCACGCGGGAGAGGGAAGCGAGCGGCCCCAAGAGAGCGCCTGTCCCGTCCTCGTCCCCGCGTGGCCAACCCTCTCTAAGAGGGCCCTGGTCCTTCCTTTTATAGGCATAAGGAGAGGATCCAGGTGTACAATGGGGGTGTAGCAGAGTGCTACGTGTCTAGCGGGGGAGAGCTAGCGCCCTAAGTACATGCCGATGTGGCGGCCGGAGAGATCTTGGCACCCAGCTGGTGTGATGTCGTGGCCGTCGGAGGAGCGACGGAGCCTAGCGGAGGGACAGCTGTCGGAGCGGATGAGTCCTTGCTGACGTCCTCCTGCTTCCGTAAGGGAGCTGAGAGCCGCCGTCGTCACAGAGCTTGCGGGGCGCCATCATTGCCTATCTGGCGGAGCTAGCCAGATGGGACACCGGTCTTGTTCTCTGCGGCCCGAGTCAGCTCGGGGTAGGGTGATGATGGCGCTTCCTGTTGACGTGGCTGGCTTGCGCCCTAGGTTGGGCGACGTGGAGGCTCCTCCGAAGCCGAGGTCGAGTCTGTCTTCCGTGGCCGAGCCCGAGTCCGAGCCCCTGGGTCGGGCGAGGCGGAGGTCGTTCGGCAGAGGCCAGGGCGGAGTCCGAGCCCTGGGGTCGGGCGAAGCGGAGTTCGTCGTCTTCTGGGGCTGAGCCCGAGTCCGAGCCCTGGGGTCGAGCGGAGCGGAGTTCGTCGTCTTCCGGGACTTAGCCCGAGTCCGAGCCCTGGGTCGGGCGGAGCGGAGTTCGCCGTCTTCCGGGACTTAGCCCGAGTCCGAGCCCTGGGTCGGGCGGAGCGGAGTTCACCGTCTTCCGGGACTTAGCCCGAGTCCGAGCCCTGGGTCGGGCGGAATGGAGTTCGCCGTCTTCCGGGACTTAGCCCGAGTCCGAGCCCTGGGTCGGGCGGAGCGGAATTCGCCGTCTTCCGGGACTTAGCCCGAGTCCGAGCCCTGGGGTCGGGCGGAGCGGAGTTCGCCGTCTTCCGGGACTTAGCCCGAGTCCGAGCCCTGGGTCGGGCGGAGCGGAGTTCGCCGTCTTCCGGGACTTAGCCCGAGTCCGAGCCCTGGGTCGGGCGGAGCGGAGCTTCCTATGGTGCCTTTGGCAGGGCCTGACTGCATGTCAGTTTCACTCTGTCAAGTGGCACTGCAGTCGGAGTGGCGCAGGCGGCGCTGTCCTTTTGTCAGGCCGGTTAGTGGAGCGGCGAAGTGACGACAGTCACTTCGGCTCTGCCGGGGGCGCATGTCAGGATAAAGGTGTCAGGCCACCTTTGCGTTAAATGCTCCTGCTATTCGGTCGGTCGGTGCGGCGATTCAGTCAGGGTTGCTTCTTAGCGAAGGCAGGGCCTCGGGCGAGCCGGAGATGTGTCCGCCGTTGGAGGGGGGCCTCGGGCGAGACGGAAATCCTCCGGGGTCGACTGCCCTTGTCCGAGGCTAGGCTCGGGCGAGGCATGATCAAGTCGCTCGAATGGACTGATCCCTGACTTAATCGCACCCATCAGGCCTTTGCAGCTTTATGCTGATGGGGGTTACCAGCTGAGAATTAGGAGTCTTGAGGGTACCCCTAATTATGGTCCCCGACAGTAGCCCCCGAGCCTCGAAGGGAGTGTTATCACTCGCTTGGAGGCTTTTGTCGCACTTTTTTGCAAGGGGACCAGCCTTTCTCGGTTGCATTTTGTTCCGGTGGGTGCGCGCGAGCGCACCCGCCGGGTGTAGCCCCCGAGGACTCGGAGGAGTGGTTTCACTCCTCCGAGGTCTTAATGCCTTGCGCAACGCTTCGGCTGGTCTGGTTGTTCCCTGATGCGAACTGGCCGTAGCCCGGGTGTACGGTCGGGGCCCAAGTTCTCGGGCTGGTATGTTGACGCTGTCAACGGTTCGGCCGGAGCCGGGTTTGCGAGAGCAGCCCCCGAGCCTCCACACAGGGCGAGAGGGCGATCAGGGACAGACTCAGCTTTTTTATATACGCCCCTGCGTCGCCTTTCCGCAAGGAGGAGGGGGGGGGAAAGCGCCATGTTACCCTCGATGGGCGCCGAACATGGTGTCTCCGGTGAGCTGCAAGCGGGTAATCCGAGTGGATGTCCGTGCCCCGTTCGTTAGGGGTCGGCTAGGGGCCCAAAGGCACGCCCAAAAGTACCTGCGGGTGATCTGCCGGACCCGGTCCCCTGGCGATGGGGTCCGAGGGCTCGATGCCTCCCTCCGATGGGATTCCGTTACAAGATCGCTCCCGCTGGTCTCGGAAATGTCCTAGGGTACCTCGGGAGCGCAGCCCGAGCCTTGGTTATGTATCGAACGTACCCCTGGTCATCCCTCGCTCGGCGTCTGAGGCGGCTGTGAACCCTTCGGGGGCCAGCCTTCGAACCCCTGATCAGTAATGGGCGCGGAGCCCGAGTAGCCTGAGGCGGTCGTGGAACCCTTCGGGGGGCCGGCCTTCGAACCTCTGACCAGTAGTGGGTGTAGGGCCCACGCGATCTGAGGCAGCTGTTGAAACCCTTCGGGGGGCCAGCCTTCGAACCTCTGATCAGTAAGGAGGCTCAGAGCCTGGTTCCTTCACGGGGAAGGATCCTTTTCGGGGTATCCCCCTTTCCCTGTCCCTGTTGCAAGAGATAGAGAAAGAGGAAAAAAAGGAAAAGGATACGAAATCGAACGACGTGGCTTACCTTTTTGGCGCGGTTATTACGGCGAAGGCGAAGCGTCGCCCGCTTCTCCTGCCAGAAGCGCCGCCTGTCCTGCCGCGGAGTTAATGCGACGGGGCGAGCGGTTGGCGGGGCGGCCGTTGCGCGTGCGCGAGCCGTTCGAGGAAAGAATCACGGGCGCGTTGTCTTCACGCCGTGAGAGGGGGTTCTCTTGCTGGCCCCAGATGGGACGTGAGCTTGGCTGACGACGTGACCGCTGCTCCCGCCCGCCTGCCACCGTCATTACTGCCGTCCCACTTTCGGCCGCATTGACCGCCGCGCCAGGCTGGCGCTGCTGGGTCGTGCGCTGGGTCGCCTCGAGTCGCGGTATTGGTTCCGCAATCCAGGAGGCACGGTGGTGGCGCAAGTGGTGGTGCAGTTGCTTGCATGCAGCATTCGGCGCGCCGGTTGCGTGACGCGTGGGCCTGGGCCTCCAGGCTGGGCGCGTTGGGAGTCGGAGAAGCACGTCCACTTGGCGCGGTTGCATGCCGCCTGCATGGCTGCCCGCCTCTTTCGCCCGTTGGTCTGGGCAAAAGTGGAGGGTCACTTGTAACCGCTGGGCGGTTGTGTGCACCACGCGCGGCGGTTTGGCTTCTTCTGCTCCGAGCCGGTTTGCATGACATGCGGGACCCAGCCCCCGTGCCACTGGGGAAGGCCTTGGAGCGTGTTGGAGAAGACTCAGCCCGTGACGGCTGGGGGCGCGAGTAGGGAGAGTTGCCTTTAAAAGGAGGGCGACCCCTTTCGGAAGGCGACCATGTCTTCTCGCTCCCTTATGTATCGCGTCTCTCCACCTTCCAAGCCCCCGGATGGGGGATACCCGCCGTCTTTTCGCCTCATCGTTGGGGGAACGCAACTCCGTGGGAGTTGGTACCTTTCAGCCATCGTTCGGCTTCAAGGATTTTCATCATGCAGCCCGGCTGCACCCCTCCACCGGCGGTCACCCAAGATGGTGACCTCCAGCTTGATGGTGGGGGAAAGCGAGCCGGGCTGCGGCCTCTGCCCCTCCCTCAGCCTCAAGGATTTTCATCACCAAGGCTGGGGAGGGGAGTGTGCCGAGTTGGGGTCGGCCCCTGCGTGGGCGGCGGCCCGCTCCTTCACTCAGTGATCGGAGGGAAGGGCGGTCGTCGTCCGTGGCGCTGGCAGCTTGTAAGGAAAAATGGACCCCGGGCCATTTGGCTAAATGAGTTTTGGTGTTTGATGATTAACACAATCTGTGAACTAATGTGTTTGCTAGTGTTTATGTTTATAGTTCACAGGATGCGAAGAGGATTGGACTAAGACACTGAGGATGCAACACCTCAAATGAAGACATAAAAAGAGCTTAGAAGTCCAAGACTCAATACCAAAGGAGCCCAAGAATAAAATACAGAAGACCTAGAAGATGGGCTGTCAGCTGGCGCACCGGTGGCACACAGTTGGCTCACCGGTGGCGCACAGTTGGCGCACCGGTGGCACACAGTTGGCTCACCGGTGGCACACAATTGGCGCACAGGACAGCCAACAGAGTTTTCTGAGAGAAGGCACCGGACTGTCCGGTGTGCACCGGACAGTCACTATTCACTGTCCGGTGCACCTAACGGCTAGCTCAGAACTAGCCGTTGGCTGCACACCGGTGGCACACAGTTGGCTCACCGGTGGCACACAGTTGGCTCACCGTTGGCACACAGTTGGTGCACCGGACTGTCCGGTGTGTCAGAACTAGCCGTTGGCTGCACAGCGTTGGCGCACTGTTGGCGCACCGTTGGCTCACCGTTGGCGCACCGTTGGCGCACTGTTGGCACACAGTTGGCGCACCGTTGGCTGACAGGACTGTCCGGTGTGTCAGAACTAGTCGTTGGCTGCACAGCGTTGACACACTGTTGGCGCACCGTTGGCTCACCGTTGGCGCATTGTTGGCACACAGTTGGCGCACCGTTGGCTGACAGGACTGTCCGGTGTGCCACCCTTACAACAGTCTGCTTTCCAACGGCTAGTTGAGTTGGGGCCTATATATACTTCATCCAATCAACCATTTGAAGGTGTGGGAGCCCAAGCAACATACCAAGGCATATTGTAGACATTTCCAAGTGCTCAAACACCCAAGTGCTTAATAGAATCACTCGGTGATTAGCGTAGGTGCTTTGCGAAGTGCTTAGGTTAGTTAGACCGCATTAGCGCTTGCTCTAGGTGAATCCTAGTTAGTTGAGTGAGTTTAGACAAACCACACAACCCCTCGGCTCTTGCGCAGGCCGTTGAAATTGTATCGAGTGGGGCGAGAGTCTTGCGAGACCGTGACAACCGTGTTTGTGTCACGGTCGCCACCGTGTACCGGAGGGAACGAGGCCCTCGGCGTTTCGGCCGGAAGCTCGATAGTGGAGACGGCGAGGAGCGTCCGAGAGGAGCCGGAAGCGGAGCACCACTTGCGCGTGGAGAAGGCCCGTGGCTCTCTACGGAGTTACTCGACCGAGGTGCTTGGCCCTCGCGTGGGCTTCCCTTTGCGTAGGGGCACCAACGAGGATTAGTCGGGACCTTGCGTGGTTCCGGATACCTCGGTAAAAATACCAGCGTCATCCACGAGAGTTTGCTTCTCTACTTTTCTCTTTAAGTTTCCGCATTTATATTAAGCATTTAAGTTTCAATCTTGTATACATACTTATTTAGTGTAGATTGAAACTTAGCCATTGCGGTAGAGATAGCAACACTTAGGCAAAACCTAGTTTGCACTTTCTAGTTTGATTATTTGCATAGGTTTTGCTCTAGGGATTTAATTGTGGCCTAGTTTAGTTAAAGTTTTAGAAGTCCTAATTCACCCCCCCTTAGGCGTCACCCGTTTCCTACAAGTGGTATCAGAGCCCGGTTTGGCTCATTTGAAACGCTTTAGCTTCACCGCTAAAAGAGCCGACGCTTTTTGGAGGAAGGGATGGATACCCATAGGCCACCACACTTCGACGGCACTAACTTCCCATATTATAGTGCTAGAATGTCTTGTTACCTAGAGGCTGTTGATCTAGGTGTTTGGAGAGTCACTTGTGACGGGATGAAACCCCTCAAGAATCCCGAGAAACCCACCACGAGTGAGGAAAAAGAAATTCATTTAAATGCTAGAGCCAAAAATTGCTTGTATGAATCTCTTAGCATGGATATTTTTAATCAAGTATTTACCTTAAAAACTGCTAATGAGATTTGGCTAAAATTGCATGAGCTCCATGACGGCACATCCAATGTCCGTGAGCAAAAACATTGCCTTGTCTTAAATGAGTATAATTCTTTTGCTATGAAAGATGATGAGCTTGTTAGAGACATGTATTCTCGTTTGAATCTAATTATCAATGAGCTCAATTCGATTGGCATTAATAAGCTAGGTGATGCGGACATTGTGAGGAAGATTATCTCTCTGCTACCACAACAAAGATATGGGAGCATCATCACCATCCTTCACAACATGGAGGACTTGAGCAACATGACCCCGACCATTGTGATTGGGAAAATCGCGGCTTTTGAGATGTCGCGAAAAATGAGTCAGGGAGAGGAGCCAACATCCTCAAGACCATATGCTTTTGCATGTGATAAAAGGAAGGGCAAAAAGAAGGCTCCCACTCCAAGTTCCTCAAGCGAAGAAGAGGAAGAAGAAGAAAGTGATGATGATGAAGATAATCAGCCATGCACATCATCCTCCGAGGACGAAGAAACAATCCGACGCGTCGGAAAGGTAATGATGATGATCTGCAAGATTAATCTAATGGGTGTGCCCCTGCAGGTCGAGGATCTTCTCTTTAACATTGACAGGAAAAAGCAAAGGAAGAGAGGATGCTTCGCATGTGGGGAGAAGGGCCACTTCAGGGACAACTGTCCAAATATGGTCAAACCCAAAAAGGAGAGGAGCAAAGGCAAGGCGCTAACAAGTGTTAGAACTTGGAATGATTCTTCAAGTGAAGATGAACCTCCAAGGACGCGTAGCCACCGATCCTCATCACGCTCATCACGATCATCACACAAATGCCTTATGGCAAGAGGTAACAAAAGCATTCCATCCTCTAGTGATGAAAGTAGTAGTGATGATGAAGGTGAGGGAAAGCCCTCTATAGATGAGCTTGCGGAAGCCGTAGAATTTTTCCAAGATGTTTGCACTAAGCAAAAAGCTCAACTTAAAACTTTGAAAAATAAGTTGATTAGCTCCCAAAATGATTATAAAGGTTTGCTAGAAAAATTTGAAACTTTTGCAAACTTAAATAGTGAGCTGTCAACTAAAATTGAGCTATTAGAATCTAGTGCTCCATCCACTGCTACCGATGATAGCCTTATTAAAAAGAATGAAAAACTTAAGGCTAAGTTAGCTAGCTCCCAAGAAGCTATTGAAAATTTGCTAGAGAAAATGGAAATTCTTAGCATACACAATAATGAGCTAACTACTAAGCTAGAAAACATTGGTAGCACCCCAGCGGCATCTTTAGTTGAAATACCTGAAATAATTAAGAAAGATGCTTCTACTTCCTGCTTTGATTTAATTGATGATTCTAACTCCTGCAACCAAGTCGTTGTTGAGAATATTGTTATAGAGAAATGTTCGGATGAGGTTGCAAAGGAAAATGAACAATTAAAGCAAGAAGTGGCTCGCCTTGGAAAGGCTTTGTATGACAAGAAAGGCAAAGCCAAACAAATCCGACCTCCACAGGATAACACCACTTCGGGAGTGAACAAGCCTGTAGAGGGAGAAACTGTGATTTGTAGGCTATGCCACATGGAAGGCCACAAGTCTTTCCAATGCAAGGTGATGACCAGGGATAATCAAAGGCAAAAGCTCAAGCAAAAGCCATCAAGCAAAATCTCCAGCACCTACATCAAAAAGGTGAACAAAAAGGATGCTACACCATATTTGATCAAGAAGAAAAAGAATGGAAAGGTGATAGCAATCAAGGCCGACAAGCAAGGCAACAAAGGAAAGGGGGCCAAACGCATCTGGGTGCCAAAGGAAATAATTTCAACCATGAAAAGCACCAAGAAGGTTTGGATCCCAAAAGGGAAGTGAGTGGACCGAAGGTCTGCGGGAAATTTGGAGACTTGGCAAAGTTGGGATGTATATCATGGGATACATCATATTGGATCAAGTTTATTGCCAAGTGGGTTAGTGAAACTTTTGGACCCAAATTTCCCACCCATGACTAAGGTAACTAGATTTATTGTATCTCTTGTTTTTAGATATGCGTATCTATTTACCTTGTATCTAATTTACCTTTCTTGCCTAGTATTACATTTGTTATTTACATTTGTTTTAAATTATGCATACTAGGTGAATCATATGGTAGGATTGCTTGTTTTAAATTCATACACTTAAGCAAACCTACATGGCTTAAAATATTTATTTAAGCACGACACATAGCTTCTATATCACTCCATAGTAAATGATGCATCAATTGAAAATTTTGATTTCTACAAGTTGTATCATTTAACTTATATGTGCCAAAGTTTGGATTATAGATAATTTGCCCCTCTTGATATCAAATCAAAGTGCATGTCTCCAACAAGTATTCAAAACTTGTATGCACATCTTTAGGGGGAGGTTACTCTATAATCTAATACTTTGAGACTAACACCTTTTCAAGTCTATTTCATGTGATAGTCTCATTGTAAGGAAAATGAGGTCCCCGGAGAAAGACAACAATCTTCCACTGCAAAATCTCCAAGAACTCTCATGTCTCTCAAGCTCGCCATTGAATTTCAATCGGTATCTTTTGAGACTACATGTAGTATCATTTACATGTCTTCTCCAATATTTGATTAGACTATATTTCATATCATATACTTCCATGTTGCTAAAAATGCATAAGTGGTTAACTCATATTCGGTTACCTATGCATAAGGGAAGTTAGTCTTTTCAAATCATGTCTTGCACCTCTAATTTTCACATGCTTTTTCCTAAGATCTCTATCAGGGGAGCTTTTCTTCATCTCTAAAGGGGGAGAAAAACTCTTTCTAAAGGAGAATACTCATTTAGGGGGAGTAATCTTTTGAGGACAAGCTTTTATTTACTTCCTACATGCTTTTAATGTCTTCCTTTTCGGTGGTTGATGCCAAAGGGGGAGAAGTTTAGGGACCAAAGCAATGAAAACTATATCAAACAGCAAACACCACAAACTTAAAATTTTATATCTACAAATGGTATTTCAAGTGGTTTTGGTTATTTGGTCCTAAAATAGGAAGTAAGTGAATTATGGAGTTAGGGGAGGCTTAAGTCCATAATATCACTAAGTGGGGATAAAACATGCATCCTAGCAAGTAGATTGCATATTTTCATTCAAATGTTTGTTATATTTGCTTGCTTTGGTTGTGTTGTCATCAATCACCAAAAAGGGGGAGATTGTAAGGAAAAATGGACCTCGGGCCATTTGGCTAAATGAGTTTTGGTGTTTGATGATTAACACAATCTGTGAACTAATGTGTTTGCTAGTGTTTATGTTTATAGTTCACAGGATGCGAAGAGGATTGGACTAAGACACTGAGGATGCAACACCTCAAATGAAGACATAAAAAGAGCTTAGAAGTCCAAGACTCAATACCAAAGGAGCCCAAGAATAAAATACAGAAGACCTAGAAGATGGGCTGTTAGCTGGCGCACCGGTGGCACACAGTTGGCTCACCGGTGGCACACAATTGGCGCACAGGACAGCCAACAGAGTTTTCTGAGAGAAGGCACCGGACTGTCCGGTGTGCACCGGACAGTCACTATTCACTGTCCGGTGCACCTAACGGCTAGCTCAGAACTAGCTGTTGGCTGCACACCGGTGGCACACAGTTGGCTCACCGGTGGCACACAGTTGGCTCACCGTTGGCACACAGTTGGTGCACCGGACTGTCCGGTGTGTCAGAACTAGCCGTTGGCTGCACAGCGTTGGCGCACTGTTGGCGCACCGTTGGCTCACCGTTGGCGCACCGTTGGCGCACTATTGGCACACAGTTGGCGCACCGTTGGCTGACAGGACTGTCCGGTGTGTCAGAACTAGTCGTTGGCTGCACAGCGTTGGCACACTGTTGGCGCACCGTTGGCTCACCGTTGGCGCATTGTTGGCACACAGTTGGCGCACCGTTGGCTGACAGGACTGTCCGGTGTGCCACCCTTACAACAGTCTGCTTTCCAACGGCTAGTTGAGTTGGGGCCTATATATACTTCATCCAATCAACCATTTGAAGGTGTGGGAGCCCAAGCAACATACCAAGGCATATTGTAGACATTTCCAAGTGCTCAAACACCCAAGTGCTTAATAGAATCACTCGGTGATTAGCGTAGGTGCTTTGCAAAGTGCTTAGGTTAGTTAGACCGCATTAGCGCTTGCTCTAGGTGAATCCTAGTTAGTTGAGTGAGTTTAGACAAACCACACAACCCCTCGGCTCTTGCGCGGGCCGTTGAAATTGTATCGAGTGGGGCGAGAGTCTTGCGAGACCGTGACAACCGTGTTTGTGTCACGGCCGCCACCGTGTACCGGAGGGAACGAGGCCCGCGGCGTTTCGGCCGGAAGCTCGATAGTGGAGACGGCGAGGAGCGTCCGAGAGGAGCCGGAAGCGGAGCACCACTTGCGCGTGGAGAAGGCCCGTGGCTCTCTACGAAGTTACTCGACCGAGGTGCTTGGCCCTCGCGTGGGCTTCCCTTTGCGTAGGGGCACCAACGAGGATTAGTCGGGACCTTGCGTGGTTCCGGATACCTCGGTAAAAATACCAGCGTCATCCACGAGAGTTTGCTTCTCTACTTTTCTCTTTAAGTTTCCGCATTTATATTAAGCATTTAAGTTTCAATCTTGTATACATACTTATTTAGTGTAGATTGAAACTTAGCCATTGCGGTAGAGATAGCAACACTTAGGCAAAACCTAGTTTGCACTTTCTAGTTTGATTATTTGCATAGGTTTTGCTCTAGGGATTTAATTGTGGCCTAGTTTAGTTAAAGTTTTAGAAGTCCTAATTCACCCCCCTCTTAGGCGTCACCCGTTTCCTACAAGTGGTATCAGAGCCCGGTTTGGCTCATTTGAAACGCTTTAGCTTCACCGCTAAAAGAGCCGACGCTTTTTGGAGGAAGGGATGGATACCCATAGGCCACCACACTTCGACGGCACTAACTTCCCATATTATAGTGCTAGAATGTCTTGTTACCTAGAGGCTGTTGATCTAGGTGTTTGGAGAGTCACTCGTGACGGGATGAAACCCCTCAAGAATCCCGAGAAACCCACCACGAGTGAGGAAAAAGAAATTCATTTAAATGCTAGAGCCAAAAATTGCTTGTATGAATCTCTTAGCATGGATATTTTTAATCAAGTATTTACCTTAAAAACTGCTAATGAGATTTGGCTAAAATTGCATGAGCTCCATGACGGCACATCCAATGTCCGTGAGCAAAAACATTGCCTTGTCTTAAATGAGTATAATTCTTTTGCTATGAAAGATGATGAGCTTGTTAGAGACATGTATTCTCGTTTGAATCTAATTATCAATGAGCTCAATTCGATTGGCATTAATAAGCTAGGTGATGCGGACATTGTGAGGAAGATTATCTCTCTGCTACCACAACAAAGATATGGGAGCATCATCACCATCCTTCACAACATGGAGGACTTGAGCAACATGACCCCGACCATTGTGATTGGGAAAATCGCGGCTTTTGAGATGTCGCGAAAAATGAGTCAGGGAGAGGAGCCAACATCCTCAAGACCATATGCTTTTGCATGTGATAAAAGGAAGGGCAAAAAGAAGGCTCCCACTCCAAGTTCCTCAAGCGAAGAAGAGGAAGAAGAAGAAAGTGATGATGATGAAGATAATCAGCCATGCACATCATCCTCCGAGGACGAAGAAACAATCCGACGCGTCGGAAAGGTAATGAGGATGATCTACAAGATTAATCTAATGGGTGTGCCCCTGCAGGTCGAGGATCTTCTCTTTAACATTGACAGGAAAAAGCAAAGGAAGAGAGGATGCTTCGCATGTGGGGAGAAGGGCCACTTCAGGGACAACTGTCCAAATATGGTCAAACCCAAAAAGGAGAGGAGCAAAGGCAAGGCGCTAACAAGTGTTAGAACTTGGAATGATTCTTCAAGTGAAGATGAACCTCCAAGGACGCGTAGCCACCGATCCTCATCACGCTCATCACGGTCATCACACAAATGCCTTATGGCAAGAGGTAACAAAAGCATTCCATCCTCTAGTGATGAAAGTAGTAGTGATGATGAAGGTGAGGGAAAGCCCTCTATAGATGAGCTTGCGGAAGCCGTAGAATTTTTCCAGGATGTTTGCACTAAGCAAAAAGCTCAACTTAAAACTTTGAAAAATAAGTTGATTAGCTCCCAAAATGATTATAAAGGTTTGCTAGAAAAATTTGAAACTTTTGCAAACTTAAATAGTGAGCTGTCAACTAAAATTGAGCTATTAGAATCTAGTGCTCCATCCACTGCTACCGATGATAGCCTTATTAAAAAGAATGAAAAACTTAAGGCTAAGTTAGCTAGCTCCCAAGAAGCTATTGAAAATTTGCTAGAGAAAATGGAAATTCTTAGCATACACAATAATGAGCTAACTACTAAGCTAGAAAACATTGGTAGCACCCCAGCGGCATCTTTAGTTGAAATACCTGAAATAATTAAGAAAGATGCTTCTACTTCCTGCTTTGATTTAATTGATGATTCTAACTCCTGCAACCAAGTCGTTGTTGAGAATATTGTTGTAGAGAAATGTTCGGATGAGGTTGCAAAGGAAAATGAACAATTAAAGCAAGAAGTGGCTCGCCTTGGAAAGGCTTTGTATGACAAGAAAGGCAAAGCCAAACAAATCCGACCTCCACAGGATAACACCACTTCGGGAGTGAACAAGCCTGTAGAGGGAGAAACTGTGATTTGTAGGCTATGCCACATGGAAGGCCACAAGTCTTTCCAATGCAAGGTGATGACCAGGGATAATCAAAGGCAAAAGCTCAAGCAAAAGCCATCAAGCAAAATCTCCAGCACCTACATCAAAAAGGTGAACAAAAAGGATGCTACACCATATTTGATCAAGAAGAAAAAGAATGGAAAGGTGATAGCAATCAAGGCCGACAAGCAAGGCAACAAAGGAAAGGGGGCCAAACGCATCTGGGTGCCAAAGGAAATAATTTCAACCATGAAAAGCACCAAGAAGGTTTGGATCCCAAAAGGGAAGTGAGTGGACCGAAGGTCTGCGGGAAATTTGGAGACTTGGCAAAGTTGGGATGTATATCATGGGATACATCATATTGGATCAAGTTTATTGCCAAGTGGGTTAGTGAAACTTTTGGACCCAAATTTCCCACCCATGACTAAGGTAACTAGATTTATTGTATCTCTTGTTTTTAGATATGCGTATCTATTTACCTTGTATCTAATTTACCTTTCTTGCCTAGTATTACATTTGTTATTTACATTTGTTTTAAATTATGCATACTAGGTGAATCATATGGTAGGATTGCTTGTTTTAAATTCATACACTTAAGCAAACCTACATGGCTTAAAATATTTATTTAAGCACGACACATAGCTTCTATATCACTCCATAGTAAATGATGCATCAATTGAAAATTTTGATTTCTACAAGTTGTATCATTTAACTTATATGTGCCAAAGTTCGGATTATAGATAATTTGCCCCTCTTGATATCAAATCAAAGTGCATGTCTCCAACAAGTATTCAAAACTTGTATGCACATCTTTAGGGGGAGGTTACTCTATAATCTAATACTTTGAGACTAACACCTTTTCAAGTCTATTTCATGTGATAGTCTCATTGTAAGGAAAATGAGGTCCCCGGAGAAAGACAACAATCTTCCACTGCAAAATCTCCAAGAACTCTCATGTCTCTCAAGCTCGCCATTGAATTTCAATCGGTATCTTTTGAGACTACATGTAGTATCATTTACATGTCTTCTCCAATATTTGATTAGACTATATTTCATATCATATACTTCCATGTTGCTAAAAATGCATAAGTGGTTAACTCATATTCGGTTACCTATGCATAAGGGAAGTTAGTCTTTTCAAATCATGTCTTGCACCTCTAATTTTCACATGCTTTTTCCTAAGATCTCTATCAGGGGAGCTTTTCTTCATCTCTAAAGGGGGAGAAAAACTCTTTCTAAAGGAGAATACTCATTTAGGGGGAGTAATCTTTTGAGGACAAGCTTTTATTTACTTCCTACATGCTTTTTGTTGGGGACTTGTTCTCAAATGCTAAGAGTTAAGAACAAGGCAACATAAAAAGTGTTAAGTGTTAAAGTCCTTCGTCCTTCGAAGCATTATGTCCTCTTCGGGAAATAATGAGTCTGGGACGAAGGTCATAAGAGAAATACCTTCGTAAACATAACAAATAATGACGAAGGACTTATATAAAGCATGAAATATAATATAAGCATCATCGTAGAATCATTTCTATTTTATTAACATGGAAAAATAGAAATGATTTCAAATTACAAATGTACCTTCGGTCCTGAGAGAGGGTAGAAAGTACAAGCGTGACGCAAAAGCAAATGCCAAGTCAGCGTGAACAGTACGGGGGTACTGTTCATCTATTTATAGACACAGGACGCAGCCTGTGACGAATTACAATTATGCCCTTTACAAAAGTTTACAACATTATGTTAGACCTCTATGGATAAAAAGGTCATTCTATCTTTATGTCGGTTTGCAACGCCGAAGCTCTATAAAAAGGAACCTTCGGCCATTTCCTGGGGACGATTTCAGCCGAAGCTGCTTCTTCACGCAAGACCTTCGGCGCAACGAAGCATGGGCCCAACAGTAGCCCCTTTCGCGGCGCTAGATCGTTTTTCGTAACGAGCTTGAACCGTGAAAAAATCCTCTCAAGCTTCGGGAAGCCGAAGGTCCAAAAAACACCTTCCCTGAGCTCGTTGCCGAGAAACGATTCATTTCCCGAGATCGTGTCGGTCCCACCTTGCAGAGTCACTGTTTGGTCCTTGCGGTCCACTGCGCAGCGAGTACAAGTTGCTGCCCGCCTGGTGTAAAAACCCTACCGCTTTGCCTTCTTACCTGCAGCACTATATAAACAGACGAGTAGGTGTGAAGTTACCACAGCATTTACTGCTATTTGCACTGTTTTGCTGCCAAAATTTTTAACCACCACCGAAGCTAGTTTGTCAGATTTGAACGAAGCTCCATCTTGAAGCCTGCTTCGGAGAAAAAAGTATCCAAGTTTCACAAGTTCATAATTAAATGGCCAGAGTTCGCTCTACAGCTAGGGTTGAGCGTGAGGGGGACGAAACTGAAGCTTCGGAGACTGTGCCCATCTCTGAAGCGATGCAGCGCTCCGGACTGGTGACTGCGGAAGAAATGCCTGCTGCCGAAGCAAACCCGACAGCTGCCGAAGGAGAAGGGAACATTGAAGAAACCGACTCCGAAGATGACTACCGTATTGCCATGCCCAGCAAACCCAGCCACCTAGACTTCGGAAAATCGACTGTTTCAAAGGTTGATCTCGCCAAGATGGTGAAAGCAGGTTTTTTCAGTGAAGATCAGAAGAAGCTACTTCGCTTCGGGGGAGAAGAGACCACCCCGAAGCCAGAGAAGGACGAGGTTGTCATCTTCAAAAGCTTTTTAAAGGCTGGGCTAAGATTCCCTGTTCACGAGATTGTTGCAGAGATACTGAAGAGGTTTGGCATCTACCTTCATCAGTTAACTCCTAACGCCATCGTTAGGCTTAGCGTTTATATTTGGGCCCTCCGAAGCCAAGCAATGGAGCCTTTTGCTGACAGTTTCTGTCGAGTTCATGAATTGCATTATCAAACAAAGGCCAGAAAAGATGGGCTTCATGAAAACTTCGGTTGCTACAATTTTGCCTACCGGAAAACCGCAAAGTTTCCTGTAATCAGCTACCGAAGCAAATGGCCGGCAGGCTGGAAATCAGAATGGTTCTATGTCAAGGTTGATGAGGACAAGGAGAAGCTTGTGCAAAGTCCACTCGAGCTAACTTTCGGAGAAACCCGACCCCACTGCAACATGACACCAGAGGGTCAAACTCAACGGGCAATGGATGAATTCAGAATCGTTGCAGAGCATATTGGTACCAGGGATCTGGTTCAAGAATTCTTAGCATTCAGAGTCTTCCCTACTCTGAAAAAATGGGAAATGCCGAAGTTAAAGGGGGAGAAGAAGGAAGGGGATCTTGTCCGGCTTCCTTACCACTTCAAATTCAAGAAATATTTTAAGAAGCCCTGCCAAGAGTGGCTGGATACAGTTGAGGTGATGTGTAATGAAATTCTTGGGAATTACTCGAAAAAGGAAGATCAACTGATGACAGCAGCCTTCGGCACCCGTCCGAAGCGAAGGCTGAACCGAGTGCTTGATGCTCTGGGTTTCGAATATCCTGATTATGCGCAGCTGAACAAGGGTGCTGAGGGCGAGAGAAGAAAAAGAGCGGCCGAAGCTTTAAACAAGGATGAAGAACAACCACCAAAAAAGAAGAAAATTGTCAAGAGAAAAATATCAACTCCAAAGCGAAAACTATCCGAAGAAGAGGGGACCCCCACACCACCTTCTACTAGCGACGTGGAGGAAATTCTAAAGGTAATGACTGAACCCATGCCCACGAAGCTAAGTCCATTAGGGCCTCGACTGACGAAGCTTTTTCAAAAGGTGGCGGAGCCGGAAAAAACGAAGATAGCCAAAGCGAAAAGGCAAAGAATTATTGCCGTAACAGAAGTTATTGACAAGACGCCACCGAGGGCGTCAATCCAGAAAACACCAGCTGTTGTGGGCACAGAAAATGTCGAAGTCGCACCTTCGGAGGTCGCGGCTACCGAAGCCGTTACAGCCGAAGATGTAAACTTAGAATCTACTAATGAAGACATCAACAAAATTTTAACAGACATGGCTGCAGAAGAAGCTGCCACCACTGCTGAAGAAACCATGGCCACAGTGCCTGGGAAAGGGAAAGAAATAGCCGAAGACACTTCGGACGACGAAGCCTATTCATTTCAAAATTTAGTCGGGCAAAAACTGTCGAAGGCCGAAAAAGAAGAGCTTAAGGAATACGCCAAATCTTGCGGATACAAGCCAGGAGCTCTTCTATTTGGAGGCATTGATGATGAAAAACTGGGCTGCATCCGGGACTCAGCTGGGGCTAAGGTCATCGGTACTCTATCAAAGAGTATCGGTTTCCCGAAACTAGAGACAGACATCAGCCGCTACCGACGACAACATATCGTCGGCAGCTTATTTTATTCAAATTTCAAGGTAAACATCCTCCTCTCTAACTTCTATTGTTTTTTAATAATGGCAATATTCTTTAACGAAGGTTTTTTATTTGCAGAGCATGCTTCTACGTAAAGCTTTGAGGATGCAGCAAGATCTAGAAGATAAGAAGCACGAAGCTATAATTGAAAATTTAGAGAGCAAGATAAAAGAACAATCAGCTATTATTGAAAAGAAAGACTTCGAACTTCAATCAACCGAAGGCTTGCTGGCAGAGACTGAAGCCAAAGTAGCAGAATTGAATTCGAAGCTTCTCTGCCAATCAAAACAATTTGAACAAGAGAAGCTAGAACTTGATTCGAAACTTGAAGCCGAAGTTCAAGCCAACTCAAATTTGAAGAAATCATTAACAAGCCTTCAAGACAAATGTTTGAATTTTAGCAACAATTGTATCCAACAACTAAAGAAGATCTTTTACTCAGTTGGGGCCAGCAGCGGGAAATTTACCCCTTCGGATGAAGATTTACCAAAAGCCTTCGATCATATCGAAGCTGAAATTGAAGAACTTGACGAAGTTATAGCTGGGCACGGTGACTTCTGTGCCTGGGTAGCTTCTCGGGGTACTGCTGCAGCATTCCTGAAGGCTGGCTGCGAGCATGGAAAGATTGTCAACAGGCCCAACTTCGCCCTGTCTCCATCAATTCTCGACGACATTCCTGACCTCGCCCGGAGCATCTCAAATAGATTCATAAAAATGATATGGACAAAAGGCGGGCGAGAGAAGGCTGGGGACGAAGCTCGAAGTCATCTTGAACCAGTAAGAAATCATACTTTGTACTTACCTCCTCCTTCACACTTGATTTTTACTCGGGATACCTTGATTCATGTAGGATGACGAAGCTGAAGGTGATGCTTAAAGGAAATGCCGCCGAAGCAGAAACCTGACGAAGGTTATTAGGAGTAAACTAGAAAAAACTCAGGAGAATTTGTAACAACTTTTTGTAAATATAATTAATCTATTCTCAAGGAACTTTGTTCATACCTTGTAATATATTCTTACCCTTTTATTGAGACGCTTTGATGTGGACGAAATCAGTATTTTGAGCCGAAGGCGAAAAAACACCTTCCCTTCTTTTCGGACACAACGAAGCATAAAAGACCATTTCTTCTTTTTGCCAAAGCTTTTCTTTTTTGTACATGACGAAACATAAAAGGCCACTTCTTCCTTTTGCCGAAGCAACCACTTAGAAGCACAAATGCTATGAATGAATGCTTATGAATGCAAATGCTATGATGTAATGTGCGAATGAATGTCCAAAGCGTATAACCAAAGCCACACTCAACCATTATTTCCTTGTAATTAACCACACATCAGCTCTGCATTCCCTTAGGAACGACTTTGGAGCTTCCTCGTCTTTTACTTAGACGGTATAAACTCTGCATTCCCTAAGGAACGTCTTTGGAGTTTCTTCGCCTTTTACTTAGGCGGTATAAGCTCTGCATTCCCTTAGGAACGTCTTTGGAGCTTCTTCGTCTTTTACTTAGACGGTATAAACTCTGCATTCCCTTGGGAACGTCTTTGGAGTTTCTTCGCCTTTTACTTAGGCGGTATAAGCTCTGCATTCCCTTAGGAACGTCTTTGGAGCTTCTTCTCTTTTTTCTTTTTCAGTTTCTGCACTCGATGGTGCGTTCTCAGCTGTTACATTTACATTTTTTGGGGGATTTTGCTCTTATAAGACTAAAAAAGGAAATTACACATGATGGCCCCATTAAAAACCTTTCTCCCCCTTCGGAAAGGAAAAGGGTGCCATGAAAAAGAAAAGAAAAAACATTAAAAATTACATCATGTTATACATAGTATCGCCGAAGCTCATCCGCATTCCAAGACCTTGGAATTTCGTTGCCATCCATGTCCTTCAATCTGTATGATCCAGGCCTTGACGAAGATACTACTAAGAATGGTCCTTCCCATTTCAACTGTAGCTTACCCACTGTATCTGGGTTAGCCACTCTCCGAAGCACCAAGTGTCCCGGCTCAATATTTTTTAGCCGGACTTTTCTATCTCGCCATTTAACTGTTTCAGCCTGATATTTATTGATATTCTCCACGGCCTGAAGCCTGATCCCTTCTAAAGCATCCTTTTCCACAAGGCAAGCATCTTCGGGACCTGATTCTGCCGAAGCTACTACTCTTACTGATCCAGCTTTTGCTTCCTCCGGAGTTATTGCTTCGTCACCGAATAATAATTTGAATGGGGTAAAGCCTGTAGACCTTGATGTTGTTGTATTGTGGCTCCACACCACTTTGATTAACTGATCTGGCCACTTTCCCCTGGGTTGATTGAAGATTAACTTCATTATTCCTGTCATTATAATGTCGTTGGCCCTTTCAACGAGCCCATTTGACTCCGGATGCCTGACTGACGCAAAATGGATCTTCGTTCCAATTTGATCACAGAAATTTCTGAAAGCTTCGGAGTCAAACTGCGTTCCATTATCTACAGTAATTGCCTTCGGTACCCCGAAGCGACAGACAATATTCTGCCAGAAAAACTTTTGGACAGTGGCCGAAGTTATTGTGGCCAATGGCTTCGCCTCAATCCACTTGGAAAAATACTCCACAGCCACTATAACATATTTTAGATTCCCTTGAGCCGGTGGTAATGGGCCCAACAAGTCAAGGCCCCACCTTTGCAATGGCCAGATGGGTTGTATCAGCTGTGTCAAAGACGAAGGTTGTTTTTGATCTCTTGCACATTTCTGACAACCTTCGCACTTTTGCACTAACTCCGCCGCATCCGAAGCTGCCTTCGGCCAATAAAACCCTTGGCGGAAGACTTTCCCAAGTAATGGCCTGGATCCAATGTGGGATCCACACAGGCCTGCATGTATCTCTTTCATCAACTCTATACCTTCGGCTCTAGATAAGCACTTGAGCAGCGGAGCACAAACTCCATGTTTGTATAATTCCCCTTCTATCATGACATACGGACGAGCTCTTGCCTCTATTCTTTTATTGTAAGCTTCGTCATCTGAAAGGGACTTACCCTGAAGGTAAGAGATTATTTCAGTTCTCCAATCTTCGCTGTAAACAGGAGATATGTTGAGGACTGCTCTTTCAAGGAGCTCCACTGAAGGTGCCTTTATTGTTTCGAAGAACACATCCGAAGGTAACGGCAGCCCCTGTGCCGCAGACTTAGCTAGCAAATCAGCATGCTCATTTTGTCCTCGAGGAATATTCTTGACAGAGAATCCTTCGAAGGATGCCTCGATCCTTCGGACCGTATCTAGATATTTTTCAAGCTTCGGATCTTTAGCCTTGCAACTTTTGTCAACATGACCCGAAACCACCTGGGAATCAGTTTTAAGAATTGCCCTTCTGATTCCCATTGCCTTTAATTTCCGAAGGCCCAAAAGCAGGGCTTCGTACTCAGCAATATTGTTCGTGCAGCTGAAATCAAGTCTTGCTGCATAACAAGTTTTGACATTGGATGGTGAAACCAACACAGCAGCTGCACCTGCTCCGAAGATTCCCCAAGAGCCATCACAAAACACTGTCCACACTTCGGCATCTTTATTTGCTTCTTCATCCTGAGCCCCTGGCGTCCAGTCGGCAATGAAATCTGCCAATGCTTGAGACTGGATCGAAGATCTATGCACATAATCAATGTAAAATTCGTTGAGCTCTGCAGCCCATTTCCCAATCCGTCCAGTAGCTTCTCTATTTCTCATTATATCCTTCAACGGCTGCGAAGAAGGAACAATGATATTGTATGCCTGAAAATAATGCCGAAGCTTCCTGGATGCCATTAAAACGGCATATAATACCTTCTCCAGCTCTGTATAATTTTTCTTTGAGACACTAAGGACCTCAGATACAAAATACACTGGAACTTGCTTCTTAAGCTGGCCATAAAGCTTCTCCTGGACAAGCGCCGCACTTACTGCTGAGTGCGAAGCTGCCACATATAACAACAGAGGAGCCCCTGGCGTTGGCGGAGTTAATGTTGTGAGATCTATCAAGTATTGCTTCAACTCTTCGAAGGCTTTTTGTTGACTTGGGCCCCATTGAAAGACTTCGGCTGACTTCAGCACCTCGAAAAATGGTAAGTTTCTTTCTGCTGATCTGGATATAAATCTGTTGAGAGATGCCAGCCTTCCTGTCAATCTTTGGGCCCCTTTTCTTGTAGTTGGTGGCTCCATTCGAAGTATAGCTTCGATTTTATTTGGATTAGCTTCGATTCCCTTTGTTGAAACCAAGCATCCAAGAAATTTACCCTTCTTTACTCCGAAGACACATTTCTCTGGATTCAGCTTCAAACCAGCTTGTCTGAAGCTGGCGAAGGTCTCCTGCAGATCAACAATATGATTTTCCTGCTTCGTGCTTTTGACGATAATGTCATCAACATAGGTCAACACATTTCTGCCTATTTGAGACTGAAGAACCTTCGCAGTCATTCTGCTGAAACTTCCTCCAGCGTTTTTGAGCCCCTCAGGCATCCGAAGATAGCAATACGTGCCACTTGGAGTTATGAAACTAGTTTTCGGCTCATCTTCCTTTTTCATCCAGATTTGATGATATCCTGAGTAACAGTCCAAGAGACTCATGAGCTCTGAAGAAGCTGCTGCATCGACTAGAGAGTCTATCCTTGGCAACGGGAATTCGTCCTTCGGACAAGCCTTGTTGAGATCTGTGAAATCGATACACATTCTCCACTTGCCATTGGCCTTCTTCACCATAACAGTGTTAGCTAGCCACTCTGGATACTTCACTTCTCTGATAACTCCTGCACTGAGGAGTCTTTTTACTTCGTTGCGAGCCCCTTCGGCCTTGTCATCAGACATTTTTCGAAGCCTCTGCTTTCGGGGTCTAAAGGATGGGTCAACATTGAGCGAATGTTCAATAACATCCCGGTTTACTCCACAGAGATCATTAGCCGACCATGCAAAAACATCTTTGTTGTTGAATAAAAACCTTATCAAGGTTTTCTCCTGGTCTTCAGATAATTGCGAGCCCAACAGCACCTTCTGCTCTGCTATGTCTTCACACAATAGCATGGGCTTCGGCTGATCTGCTGAAGCTGCCTTCTCCCTTCTGAATTTGTACTGTTCACAAGCTTCAGTTCCATCTATATTATGGATTGCCTTGGAGTCGGTCCAGCTTCCTTCGGCCCTTCTAGCAGCTTCCTGGCTTCCATGGATAGCAATAGGCCCTTGGTCCGAAGGTATCTTCATGCAAAGATAGGCAGGATGAAGGATTGCTTCGAAGGCATTAAGAGTACCACGACCAATAATTGCATTGTAAGGATATTCCATGTCAACAATGTCAAACACAACTTGCTCAGTTCTAGTGTTGTTGATGAATCCGAAGGTTACTGACATGGTGATCTTGCCCAGTGCTACAATCTGTCTTCCTCCGAAGCCACAAAGAGGATGTGTAGCATCATGAATCTTATCTTCTGGCTCTTGCATCTGTCTGAAGGCTTTAGCAAATATGATGTCAGCTGCACTGCCTGTATCGACCAAGACATTGTGAACCAGAAATCCTTTGATAACACAAGAGATAACCATGGCATCGTTGTGTGGGTAATCTTTGAGCTGAAGGTCCTCTTGAGAGAAGGTAATAGGAATGTGAGACCATCTTGATTTGATGAAGGGTCCTTGCACCCCAACATGCTGTACTCTTCTCTGCGCTTCCTTCTTCTGCTTCTTGTTAGCTGGCTCTGAGGACGAGCCACCTGTGATCGGGAGCACCAGCTTCGGGTCCGAAGCAACTCCAGCTTGATTGTTGAACGAAGCCATCAGCTCAGAAAAGTGGAAGTGAGTTCACCGGAGGTGGGCGCCAATGTTGGGGACTTGTTCTCAAATGCTAAGAGTTAAGAACAAGGCAACATAAAAAGTGTTAAGTGTTAAAGTCCTTCGTCCTTCGAAGCATTATGTCCTCTTCGGGAAATAATGAGTCTGGGACGAAGGTCATAAGAGAAATACCTTCGTAAACATAACAAATAATGATGAAGGACTTATATAAAGCATGAAATATAATATAAGCATCATCGTAGAATCATTTCTATTTTATTAACATGGAAAAATAGAAATGATATCAAATTACAAATGTACCTTCGGTCCTGAGAGAGGGTAGAAAGTACAAGCGTGACGCAAAAGCAAATGCCAAGTCAGCGTGAACAGTACGGGGGTACTGTTCATCTATTTATAGACACAGGACGCAGCCTGTGACGAATTACAATTATGCCCTTTACAAAAGTTTACAACATTATGTTAGACCTCTATGGATAAAAAGGTCATTCTATCTTTATGTCGGTTTGCAACGCCGAAGCTCTATAAAAAGGAACCTTCGGCCATTTCCTGGGGACGATTTCAGCCGAAGCTGCTTCTTCACGCAAGACCTTCGGCGCAACGAAGCATGGGCCCAACACTTTTAATGTCTTCCTTTTCGGTGGTTGATGCCAAAGGGGGAGAAGTTTAGGGACCAAAGCAATGAAAACTATATCAAACAGCAAACACCACAAACTTAAAATTTTATATCTACAAATGGTATTTCAAGTGGTTTTGGTTATTTGGTCCTAAAATAGGAAGTAAGTGAATTATGGAGTTAGGGGAGGCTTAAGTCCATAATATCACTAAGTGGGGATAAAACATGCATCCTAGCAAGTAGATTGCATATTTTCATTCAAATGTTTGTTATATTTGCTTGCTTTGGTTGTGTTGTCATCAATCACCAAAAAGGGGGAGATTGTAAGGAAAAATGGACCCCGGGCCATTTGGCTAAATGAGTTTTGGTGTTTGATGATTAACACAATCTGTGAACTAATGTGTTTGCTAGTGTTTATGTTTATAGTTCACAGGATGCGAAGAGGATTGGACTAAGACACTGAGGATGCAACACCTCAAATGAAGACAT
The DNA here is from genome assembly GCF_902167145.1 of Zea mays. Classification (NCBI taxonomy): domain Eukaryota; kingdom Viridiplantae; phylum Streptophyta; class Magnoliopsida; order Poales; family Poaceae; genus Zea; species Zea mays. Next base: position 175,931,105 of record NC_050097.1, on the reverse strand, counting down.
AAAAAGAGCTTAGAAGTCCAAGACTCAATACCAAAGGAGCCCAAGAATAAAATACAGAAGACCTAGAAGATGGGCTGTTAGCTGGCGCACCGGTGGCACACAGTTGGCTCACCGGTGGCACACAATTGGCGCACAGGACAGCCAACAGAGTTTTCTGAGAGAAGGCACCGGACTGTCCGGTGTGCACCGGACAGTCACTATTCACTGTCCGGTGCACCTAACGGCTAGCTCAGAACTAGCCGTTGGCTGCACACCGGTGGCACACAGTTGGCTCACCGGTGGCACACAGTTGGCTCACCGTTGGCACACAGTTGGTGCACCGGACTGTCCGGTGTGTCAGAACTAGCCGTTGGCTGCACAGCGTTGGCGCACTGTTGGCGCACCGTTGGCTCACCGTTGGCGCACCGTTGGCGCACTATTGGCACACAGTTGGCGCACCGTTGGCTGACAGGACTGTCCGGTGTGTCAGAACTAGTCGTTGGCTGCACAGCGTTGGCACACTGTTGGCGCACCGTTGGCTCACCGTTGGCGCATTGTTGGCACACAGTTGGCGCACCGTTGGCTGACAGGACTGTCCGGTGTGCCACCCTTACAACAGTCTGCTTTCCAACGACTAGTTGAGTTGGGGCCTATATATACTTCATCCAATCAACCATTTGAAGGTGTGGGAGCCCAAGCAACATACCAAGGCATATTGTAGACATTTCCAAGTGCTCAAACACCCAAGTGCTTAATAGAATCACTCGGTGATTAGCGTAGGTGCTTTGCGAAGTGCTTAGGTTAGTTAGACCGCATTAGCGCTTGCTCTAGGTGAATCCTAGTTAGTTGAGTGAGTTTAGACAAACCACACAACCCCTCGGCTCTTGCGCGGGCCGTTGAAATTGTATCGAGTGGGGCGAGAGTCTTGCGAGACCGTGACAACCGTGTTTGTGTCACGGCCGCCACCGTGTACCGGAGGGAACGAGGCCCGCGGCGTTTCGGCCGGAAGCTCGATAGTGGAGACGGCGGGGAGCGTCCGAGAGGAGCCGGAAGCGGAGCACCACTTGCGCGTGGAGAAGGCCCGTGGCTCTCTACGGAGTTACTCGACCGAGGTGCTTGGCCCTCGCGTGGGCTTCCCTTTGCGTAGGGGCACCAACGAGGATTAGTCGGGACCTTGCGTGGTTCCGGATACCTCGGTAAAAATACCGGCGTCATCCATGAGAGTTTGCTTCTCTACTTTTCTCTTTAAGTTTCCGCATTTATATTAAGCATTTAAGTTTCAATCTTGTATACATACTTATTTAGTGTAGATTGAAACTTAGCCATTGCGGTAGAGATAGCAACACTTAGGCAAAACCTAGTTTGCACTTTCTAGTTTGATTATTTGCATAGGTTTTGCTCTAGGGATTTAATTGTGGCCTAGTTTAGTTAAAGTTTTAGAAGTCCTAATTCACCCCCCCTCTTAGGCGTCACCTGTTTCCTACACAGCTGCAGCGTGCCTGGCTTTCGGACGCGAGTGGCTTCAGAGCCGCTCGCGGCGCCGGCGTCTGCCACGGCAGCTGGAAGAGGTTCCTCCGCCGACGAGATAGCCAGGGCCGCCCACGGACCGACTTCCAACTCTACGGCCTTCTACCCGTCCTTGCCTCACAAGTTTGGGCATGGGCGGGGGCCTCCTAGCAGCAGCACCCGCCCTGAGGTCAGTGCTGCCGCTGTTCGGCCCCCCGGAGCAGAAGTCTTCGTCGTCGCCGCTGCTGGAGCGGGTGACGGCGCGCCGTTCGTCGGTCTTCTGTTGCTCCGCAGGACCTCCCCCCTGGAGTGGGGTTGTTCGTACCTGCGGAGGGGGAACCGGAGTTCCGTTTGTAATGGCACTTCGAATGCCAGTGTTTTTGTTCATCGCGGCTGTCGAGGCCTGAACATGTATGTAATTTTGGCACGGAGCCGTGTTTTCTCCCCATTTTCGAGCACTAAGACTCGCCTGTTGATTATCTGAACCGCTTCACCAAGCATGAGTCGCCCCGTGTCAAGGTGACGAGTGAGGTATCCGTATCCTGGAGGCGTAGGAGTCCCTCGGCTCGGTCGGCCTTGTTGTCTGAGGCTCCTCTAGCTTAGTTAAAGGGACCCCTTGGCCGCTCTTCGACGAGCCGAGGCCAAGGGTAGCGATATCAGCATGAACAGAGGCGGAGTTGGCTCGAAAATGAAAACCTGGTTGGCCGGAGCCTAGCCGGGTTGTCCGTTAGCGGGACCGACGCCGGAGTTGACCAGCCGAGGCCTCGGGTCGGGCTGGCGCCCTTGGAAGATGGTTGGCCGAGGCCCCAGAGGTGACCGGCCGAGCCGGCTGCTCGGGCCGGATTCCCGGAGAAGACCCTGGCGGCGATGGCCCGGGCGTGGCGATGACGTCGCCCTTCGGAGTGGAGGTCTTCGGACCGCGTCGCCGTCCGAGGCTAGGTCAAACCTCGCCGAAGTTGTTGTCGATGCCGAGGGTGCTGCTGCCCCCTTCCAGCGTCAAGACCCGAGCCTGCAGGATCAGATTGTCTTGTAGCGTATGCCTTCTGCGGCTGCCGAGGCCAGAATACACACCCTCGCTGTGTTGTAAAACTGCGTCTCCTTTCCTCTTGTTTCGAGTATCTGGACTTTTTTGTCGGTAACAGGGATGTTTGTGCAAGCGAGAGTTGCTTCTCGCGGAAGGTGATGAGTGAGGTATCCGTATCCCGGAGGCGTGGGAGTCCCTCGGCTCGGTTGGCCTTGCCGCTTACGCGTACTTTCACCCGTCCATGAGGCCCTGTCACCGACTCAGTCGAGAAGGCTCGAAGGATCGCTCCGGCAGAAGAGCTTCCGAACGTGAAGACTTGTTCGGTCCGCGGAATCACTTTATCCGAACGCGAGTTACTTATCGCAGAAGGTGATGAGTGAGGTATCCGTATCCCGGAGGCGTAGGAGTCCCTCGGCTCGGTCAACCTTGGCTGCTTACGTGTACTCCGTCGTTTTCAGGATCCACTTTTCGAAGTAGTCAGAAAGCACGAAAGACATTCTGGCGGAAGAGATCTTTTTTCGAGGAAAATTTCAACGCAGAGGGGGTTCCCTCCTTTTAGCCCCCGAGGGAGGGTCAGGCTTTGCCGAGGCGAGGCCGACCCTTCCTTGATGACTAAACTTTGCGTGGGTGCGAGGTATATGAACAACTTGAAAACATCTTAAGGGTAGAAGCGACGTAGCTGTTGGATGTTCCAAGCGTTGCCGTAGACCTCGCCTTGACTGTTGGCCAGCTTGTACGTTTCGGGCTTCAGAACTTTGGCGATGACGAATGGCCCCTCCCAGGGGGGCGTGAGCTTGTGCCTCCCTCGGGCGTCTTGCCGCAGCCGAAGCACCAGGTCGCCCACCTGGAGGTCTCGGGGCCGGACCCCTCGGGCGTGGTAGCGTCGCAGGGACTGCTGGTACCACGCCGAGTGTAGCAAGGCCTTGTCCCGAGCCTCTTCCAGCTGGTCCAGCGAGTCTTCTCGGCTAACTTGGTTGCTTTGATCGCTGTAGGCCCTCATCCTCGGGGAGCCGTATTCCAGGTCAGTGGGCAAGACGGCCTCGGCCCCGTAGACCAGGAAGAACGGCGTGAAACCCGTGGCTCGGCTCGGCGTTGTCCTCAGGCTCCAGACCACCGAGGGGAGTTCCTTCATCCATCGCTTGCCGAACTTGTTGAGGTCGTTGTAAATCCGAGGCTTGAGCCCTTGTAGAATCATGCCGTTGGCACGCTCTACTTGCCCATTCGACATGGGATGAGCCACGGCGGCCCAGTCCACCCAGATGTGGTGATCCTCGCAGAAGTCCAAGAATTTTCTGCCGGTGAACTGGGTACCGTTGTCGGTGATGATGGAGTTCGGGACCCCGAAGCGATGGATGATGTTGGTGAAGAACGTCACCGCCTGCTCGGACCTGATGCTCTTCAGAGGTCGGACCTCGACCCACTTGGAGAATTTGTCGATGGCGACCAGCAGGTGCGTGTAGCCCCCGGGCGCCTTCTGCAAGGGGCCGACGAGGTCCAGACCCCACACAGCAAAGGGCCAGGTGATGGGTATCGTCTGCAGAGCCTGAGTGGGCAGGTGGGTCTGCTTCGCATAGAATTGACACCCTTCGCAGGTGCGAACAATTCTAGTGGCGTCAGCCACCGCCGTTGGCCAGTAGAAGCCTTGCCTGAAAGCATTCCCGACAAGGGCTCGAGGCGCTGCGTGATGGCCGCAAGCCCCCGAGTGTATCTCTTGCAGGAGTTCCTGACCTTCGGTGATGGAGATGCATCGCTAGAGGATGCTCGAGGGGCTGCGGTGGTAGAGCTCCTTCTCATCGCCCAGCAAGACGAACGACTTGGCGCATCGCGCTACCCGCCGAGCCTCGGCTCGGTCGAGGGGTAGCTCTCCTTGGCGGAGATATTGCAGGTACGGGGTCTGCCAATTTCGATCAGGCGTGGCCCCGCTCCGCTCCTCCTCGACGTGCAGTGCCTCGCCCTCGGAGGCCGAGGGTACCTCGGGCTGAACCGAGGGCGCCTCGGGCCGAGCTGAGGGCGCCTCGGGCTGCGCCGAGGGTACCTCGGGCTGGACCGAGGGCGCCTCGGGCCGAGCTGAGGGTGCCTCGGGCTGCGCCGAGGGTACCTCGGGCTGGACCGAGGGCGCCTCAGGCTCGGGCGAGTCGTCGATCTTGACGGAGGGTTGATGCAGATCCCGGGAGAAGACGTCCGGGGGAACCGTTGTTCGCCCCGAGGCTATTTTTGCCAGCTCGTCCGCAGTCTCGTTGTAGCGCCGAGCGATGTGGTTAAGCTCGAGCCCGTAGAACTTGTCTTCCAGGCGCCGAACCTCATCGCAGTAGGCCTCCATCTTTGGGTCGCGAAAGTGGGAGTTCTTCATGACTTGGTCGATGACGAGCTGCGAGTCACCGCGGGCGTCGAGGCGCCTGACCCCTAGCTCGATGGCGATCCGCAACCCGTTGACCAGAGCCTCGTACTCAGCCACATTGTTGGACGCCGGGAAATGGAGGCGTAGCACATAGCGTAGGTGTTTCCCGAGGGGCGAGATGAAGAGTAGGCCCGCGCCAGCTCCCGTCTTCATCAGCGACCCGTCGAAAAACATGGTCCAGAGCTCCGGTTGGATCGGAGCCGTCGGCAGCTGGGTGTCGACCCATTCGGCTACGAAGTCCGCCAATACCTGGGACTTGATGGCCTTCCGAGGGGCGAACGAGATTGTCTCGCCCATGATTTCCACCGCCCACTTTGCAATCCTGCCCGAGGCCTCTCGGCACTGGATGATCTCCCCCAGGGGGAAGGATGACACCACAGTTACCGGATGAGACTCGAAGTAGTGTCGCAACTTCCGCCTCGTCAGGATCACTGCATATAGCAGCTTCTGAACTTGTGGGTAGCGGATCTTGGTCTCGGACAGTACCTCGCTGACGAAGTAAACTGGCCTCTGAACGGGCAATGCATGCCCCTCTTCTTGCCTCTCGACCACAATCGCGACGCTAACCACCTGAGTGGTCGCGGCGACGTAGACCAAGAGGGCTTCTCCATCAGTTGGAGGCACCAAGATAGGCGCCTTTGTGAGGAGCGCCTTTAGGTTCCCGAGAGCTTCCTCGGCCTCAGGGGTCCAAGCGAAGCACTCGGCCTTCCTTAAGAGGCGGTACAGTGGCAGGCCTCTTTCGCCGAGGCGTGAGATGAAGCGGCTCAGGGCCGCAAGACATCCCATGACCCTCTGTATGCCTTTTAAGTCCTTGATGGGCCCTATGCTGGTGATGGCTGCGATCTTCTCCGGGTTGGCTTCGATGCCCCGCTCGGAGACGATGAACCCCAAGAGCATGCCCCGGGGGACCCCGAAGACACACTTCTCGGGATTGAGCTTGACGCCTTTCGCTTTGAGACATCGGAATGTTACTTCAAGGTCGGAGAGGAGGTCGGAAGCTTTCCTTGTCTTGACTACGATGTCATCGACGTAGGCCTCGACCGTGCGACCGATGTGTTGGCCGAACACATGGTTCATGCACCGCTGATACGTCGCGCCCGCATTCCTCAAACCGAACGGCATGGTGACATAGCAGTACATGCCGAAGGGCGTGATGAAAGAAGTCGCGAGCTGGTCGGACTCTTTCATCCTGATCTGGTGATACCCTGAGTAGGCGTCGAGGAAAGACAGGGTTTCGCACCCAGCAGTGGAATCCACGATTTGATCGATGCGAGGCAGAGGGTAGGGAACCTTCGGACATGCTTTGTTGAGACCAGTGTAGTCTACACACATCCGCCATTTCCCCCCTTTCTTTCTCACAAGCACAGGGTTGGCAAGCCATTCGGGATGGAATACCTCTTTGATGAACCCTGCTGCCATTAGCTTGTGGATCTCCTCGCCTATCACTCTGCGCTTCTCCTCGTCGAATCGGCGCAGAGGCTGCTTGACGGGTCGGGCTCCGGCCCGAATATCCAGCGAGTGCTCGGCGACATCCCTCGGTATGCCGGGCATGTCCGAGGGACTCCACGCAAAGACGTCGGCGTTTGCGCGGAGAAAGTCGACGAGCACTGCTTCCTATTTGGGGTCGAGCCCGGAATCGATCCGGATCTGCTTGGAGGTGTCGCCACTGGGGTCGAGAGGGACGACCTTGACCGTCTCCACTGGCTCGAAGTTGCCGGCATGGCGCTTCACGTCGGGCACCTCTTTGGAGAGGCTTTCTAGGTCGGCGATGAGGGCCTCGGACTCGGCGAGGGCCTCGGCGTACTCCACGCACTCCACGTCGCATTCGAACGTGTGTTTGTACGTGGGGCCGACGGTGATGACCCTGTTGGGGCCCGGCGTCTTGAGCTTCAGGTAGTTGTAGTTGGGGACGACCATGAACTTCACGTAGCATGGCCTCCCCAGTACCGCGTGGTAGGTTCCTCGGAACCCGACCACCTCGAACGTCAGAGTCTCCCTTCAGAAGTTGGAGGGCGTTCCGAAGAAGACGGGAAGGTCGAGTCGTCCGAGGGGCTGGACGCGCTTCCCGGGAATGATCCCGTGGAAGGGCGCAGCGCCTGCTCGGACGGAGGACAGATCGACGCGCAAGAGCCCGATGGTCTCGGCGTAGATGATGTTGAGGCAGCTGCCCCCGTCCATAAGGACCTTGGTGAGCCTGACGTCGCCGACGATGGGGTCGACGACGAGCGGGTATTTCCCCGGGCTCGGCACGTGGTCGGGGTGGTCAGCTTGGTCGAAGGTGATGGGCTTGTCGGACCAGTCTAGGTAGACTGGCGCCGCCACCTTCACCGAGTAGACCTCCCGGCGCTCTTGCTTGCGATGCCGAGCCGAGGCATTCGCCGCATGCCCACCGTAGATCATGAAGCAGTCGCGGACCTCGGGGAACTCTCCTGCTTGGTGATCTTCCTTCTTGTCGTCGTCGCGGGCCCTGCCACCCTCCGCGGGTGGCCCGGCCCTGTGGAAGTGGCGCCGAAGCATGACGCACTCCTCGAGGGTGTGCTTGACGGGCCCCTGATGATAGGGGCACGGCCCCTTGAGCATCTTGTCGAAGAGGTTGGCACCTCCGGGGGGCTTCCGAGGGTTCTTGTACTCGGCGGCGGCGGCAAGGTCCGCGTCGGCGGCATCGCGTTTCGCTTGCGACTTCTTCTTGCCCTTCTTCTTGGCGCCGCGCGGAGTAGATGCCTCGGGAGCATCTTCCGATGGGCGGCCCTGGGGCTGCTTGTCCTTTCGGAAGATGGCCTCGACCGCCTCCTGGCCAGAGGCGAACTTGGTGGCGATGTCCATCAGCTCGCTCGCCCTGGTGGGGGTCTTGCGACCCAACTTACTCACCAGGTCGCGGCAGGTGGTGCCGACAAGGAACGCGCCGATGACATCCGAGTCGGTGATGTTGGGCAGCTCGGTGCGCTGCTTCGAGAATCGCTGGATGTAGTCCCGGAGAGACTCTCCCGGCTGCTGCCGGCAGCTTCGGAGGTCCCAGGAATTCCCGGGGCGCACGTACGTGCCCTGGAAATTGCCGGCGAAGGCTTGGACCAGGTCATCCCAGTTGGAGATCTGCCCCGGAGGCAGGTGCTCCAACCAGGCGCGAGCGGTGTCGGAGAGGAACAGGGGGAGGTTGCGGATGATGAGGTTGTCGTCGTCCGTTCCACCCAGTTGGCAGGCTAGGCGGTAGTCCGCGAGCCACAGTTCCAGTCTCGTTTCCCCCGAGTACTTTGTGATAGTAGTCGGGGGTCGGAACCGGGTCGGGAACGGCGCCCGTCGGATGGCCCGGCTGAAGGCCTGCGGACCGGGTGGTTCGGGTGAGGGACTCCGATCCTCCCCGCTGTCATAGCGTCCCCCACGCCTGGGGTGGTAACCTCGGCGCACCCTTTCGTCGAGGTGGGCCCGACGGTCGCGATGATGGTGCTCATTGCCGAGGTGGCCCGGGGCCGCAGTCGCGGTGTTGCGCGTGCGCCCGGTGTAGACCGAGGCTTCCCGCACGAATCGGGAAGTCGCGACATGAGGTCCCGGGGGGTATCCCTGTCTTCGGGAGGCAGAGCTCTCGGCCCGTCGGACCGCAGCGCCTTCCAGGAGATTCTTGAGCTCTCCCTGGATTCGCCGACCCTCGGTGGTTGATGGCTCCGGCATCACGCGGAGAAGCATCGCTGCTGCAGCCAGGTTCTGACCGACCCCACTGGATGCGGGTGGTGGCCTGACCCTGACGTCGTTGGCGACGCGGTGCTGGAAACCCTGGGGCAGGTGACGTATTTCTCCGGCCGGGGGTTGGCCCGCCCATACCTGCCCGACGTCCCGGCGGATCGGCTCAAGCGCTCCTGCTCCCTCGTCGAGCCTGGCCTGCGCCCCGCGGACTTGCTCGAGCTGTGGGTCGTGACCCCCCACCGGAACGGGGACCACAGCTAGCTCCCGCGGGATGTCAGCGCGAGGCACCGGCCTAGGGAGATCACCGTCCTCCGGCATGCCGAGATGGTTGCCTTCGGAGGGATCCCCTAGCTCGACGTGGAAACATTCGCGGCTTGGGCCGCAGTACTCGTCGTCGAGGCTGCGGCTACCGTCGGAACAGTCGGAGAGGCAGTAGTCACATGCGGTCATGAAGTCCCGCATGGCACTGGGGTTGCCAAATCCAGAGAAATCCCAACAGATGTTGGGGTCGTCATCTTCCTCGGACCCAGAGGGCCCGTAGGTCGAGACGTCCGTCAGTCGGTCCCAAGGCGACCGCATGCGAAACCCCAGAGGGTTTGAACTCGCCTCTACGAGAGCGCCCGCCAAAGCAAGGTCACTAGGCGGGTTGTGGCTGAGTCCAAATGACGTGGGATGGGAATCGGTCGGTACCTTTCGGTCGATGAGCAGCGACATAGTCACGTCGGGGACTGATTGCACCGTCGTCTCAGGTACGAGGGCGACGTCCTGCAAGCTCTCCGCGAGCGTGCTGGCGTCGTCCACTTGCTCGGGATTGGCGTGTCGCGGGGAGACGGCGCTCGCCTTCATCTCAAACGCGAGGTCAACGCCCGACGCGCCCCCCGTTGGGGCGCTGGGGACGTCGACTCGCTCGACAGCCGACAAGGCGCGGCCTCCTGCTTGGCCTTGGTTGCCCCGCCTCCTCCTCCGTTGGCGGGGGAGAGGACGGGGCGAGCTCGAATGTTGTTCTTCCACCGCGCGGGGAAGACGTCGTCGATCCCGCCGCCGGCGGGCGGGCTGTCGGCCGCCATTGTCGTTGTCGCGCGGCGGTGGAAGGAGTATCATGTCGTAGCTGCCGTCGAAGGACATGAACTCAAGACTCCCGAAACGAAGCACCGTCCCGGGCCGGAGAGGTTGCTGGAGACTGCCCATCTGGAGCTTGACGGGAAGCTGTTCGTCAACACGCAGCAGGCCCCTACCTGGCGTGCCAACTGTCGGCGTTTCGAGACCGGGGGGTCCCTAAGCCGACGAGTGAATGTCGCCGCGTGCCCCAGCCCAGATGGGTCGAGCGCGTGGGCGAGCGTGAAGGGGGGAAGTGAGGTGGCCGGAGATGGGCGTGAGAGAGGTGGAAATCCCGCGGCCTTCGTGTTCGTCCCGCGCCCAGGTCGGGTGCGCTTGCAGTAGGGGGTTACAAGCGTCCACGCGGGAGAGGGAAGCGAGCGGCCCCAAGAGAGCGCCTGTCCCGTCCTCGTCCCCGCGCGGCCAACCCTCTCTAAGAGGGCCCTGGTCCTTCCTTTTATAGGCATAAGGAGAGGATCCAGGTGTACAATGGGGGTGTAGCAGTGTAATACTCAAAATTGTATAAAAGCATTATATGGAGATTTCCCTATTTTATGTGCCACATTGCATCATAAAAAGAGCATCCAAGTGATTGAGAGTGATTACATTACAAAATAAATGATATCAAAATACAATAAAATGCATCATGTTGGAGTTTTATTGTTTGTGCATTTAATAAAATGATAATGTTGATAATAATAATAAAATAATAATTCTAAAGGTTGAATTGAATCCCTAAATTAAACTCTGGGGTTTGGAAAATAAGAAAAAGAGAAATGTTATAAAAATATATATATATAAAATAGATATTCCTAAACTTAGATATTCTTAAACTTATTACTGTTAACTATACAAACATAGTGTAAATGATAAGCCATAAAAGTTTGAATTTAAACTTGGATTCAAATTGGATTTTGAAAATGAAGAAAATAGAAAGAAAAATAAAAAGAAAAAGGATAAAATGCCTTATGGGCCGGCCTCTACTCGTTTTGGCCCAGCAGAACAACCCACCTGCGCAGCCCGTCACTAACCACCCGCGCGCAAGTGTCACCTGTCACTTACACATGGGCCCGCTCGGCCAGTGCATCACCCGCGTGCGTTCGCTGCTTGTGTCGCTGGACTGCGGGACCCACTGTCAGGCCCGTCTTCAACAACTCTGCCGAACTCCGCGGGCGCCGTTGCGGGTTGTGCGGCGGATGGCGTTGACAGTGCTCCACCCCGCGCACTCATAAAAGGGTCCGGCCGCAATCTCCTCTTCTCCTCGAGTTCACGCGCGCCGACAACCACCATCTCCTCACCTAGACATCACCTCGGGGCGACGGGGACACCTGCAATCGGCACCACCACGACATACTCCGCCCCGTAGCCTTACCGTCGTCTGAGAGGGGACGATTGACACCTAGGAAGCCACACAGAAGAACTCCGGCGCGTCGGGCGCCTCGGCTTGGCCAAATTCCGCGGCGGCAACCTCACCAGACCAATGGAGTTCCAACCCGTCGTCGTCGTACCTGTCCGCGTTGCCTGGTGTGGTATGTAAGCATTCCTCGCGTTCGTCTAGTGTGGGGCATCGTGTAGCATGGAGTAGATTGAACTATAGGGCATCAAGGGCCGGAATCGTGATCGCCGGCGAGCTCCGCCGTGGGGGCGAGTCCTGTCGCACCGCCGGTTGACTGTGCGGCGATTGGGGGGAAATACCCGTGTACCGTCAGATGGGAATCGAACGGTCCCGATTAGATCAAGCTTAGCCCTTTGTCCGAATCGTTGTGGAGCGTCCGATCTTGATCTGACGAGTGCAGAGCGATCTGGGGTATTTTAAATCGGGGCCGCTGATCACCGATCCAACGGCCACAGCCGCTTACCGGTTTGGGAAACCTAAATCTAATCACCGCCGTCGGTTATCGATCGGGCGGAGCAGAACCCACCGTACCCCCTTCGCCCCGTCGTTTTTGCACAAGAACCCTCAGAAAACTAAGAAACCAACCCGCCGTCCACTCGGGTTATTCACTGAGTCTTAGAAAACTTCGGTTTAGGCCCCTGACTTCTCTGGAAATCGAGGCCCAGTCCAGAGAGAATTAAAAACAGAGAAATAATATTAGAAATTCATTTTTTAATACAAAAATAAATCTAGAAACTTGTAAAATTCATAGAAAATTCATTTTAGCTCCAAATTTAGCCATTCCAATTTCTAAAATTTTGTAATAATATTCACTACCAATTAGTGTCTCTGTTTTGGCATGAAAACAGTAAGAACATCAATTTAACATTTAATCCTATTTTAATCACATTAAATCTTAGAAAATTCATAACTTGAGTTCTATAACTCCAAATTTAGTGATTCCAGTTCCTAGGATTTCGTTTTAATGTGTATATTTTTACTGTATATTTTATTTACATGTTTGGTGTGATGTTGATTTTGGCTATACTATGTATGTATTGTGTTGATGCGAATAGACGAGCAAGCCACTGTGGAAACTGAGGTTCAACAAGTAGAGATAGCTGAGCAGGAGCTCATTGAAGGCAAGTTGTGCCCTTGATCACTTACTTTTCCCAGCCATGTTCTTATTAATTTTAATGATCTGCATAGGTTAATTTTGATGGGAGCCTTTATGTTACCCCAGTTTTGATTACCTCTATACCTTGTTCACCCCTGAAATACTTTTGGGTAGTACTTGCTATTGCTTTATGTGGATTGGGTATGGAGATACACTATTCATGAATATTCTGTTATTATCTTGTTATTATTATTGTTCATGTTAAGATCATTAAATTAATGGGAACATGGAGCGACCACCCGGGAAAACAGTGCTACCACAAGGGTTTAATGGGACGCCCTTGGCTGATTAACTAGGAAAGCTAGTGGAGGGCTACCTTACCTGAAAGGGGCAAGGGCAGTAGGGGAGTGGTCAGTGTAGGGAGGTCCCTGGTTGATTTTGCTGCGATGGCGGTCAGCCAGGAACCCTGCATTGGAACTTCCTATAAACTGTAGCGGGTAGTCTGAAGCTAGTGGAACTTTGTAAAGGCCTCGTAGTGTTACCCTGCCTCGCTTCCTTGGTAGAGGTGTATGGAATTCATGACCCCTTGGCAGATGGGTAACACGGCTTGTGGGTAAAGATGCGCAACCTCTGCAGAGTGTAAAACTAGTATACTAGCCGTGCTCACGGTCATGAGCGGCTCGGACCCTCACATGATTAAATATGGAACTTAAATTCAATTTGACATTTGCATCGCATTTGAGATTATTTTACTATTACTGTTCTTTATTATTATTAAGGTTTGGTATTTACTTACACTTAGTAATTGCTAATAAAATTTTGACCAACTTATAAAAGCAATGCTCAGCCTCAGCCTTTATTCCATTGATTAGCCTTACACTACATGAACTCTCACCTTTGGTGAGTTTATGCCACATTATTCCCCACAACTTGTTGAGCGATGAACGTATGTGAGCTCACTCTTGCTGTCTCACACCCCCCCCCCACAGGAGAAGAACAGGTGGTCGAAGAGGAGCCGCCTAACACTGAGGAGTTCGATCTGATCTAGGTGGCGTTTCTCAGTTGACATTGGCGCCGACGATCCTTAGTTCGTTTTATGTTTACACTTTTATTTTGTAATAAGTCTTCCGCTATGTAATAAATACTCTGATGTTTTATGACATTTATCTCTATACACTCTGTTATTATATATGTTGTCTTCTTGGCGCATGTATGAGATGCACCCGGCTTTGTCCTTTAAAACCGGGTGTTACAGAAGTGGTATCAGAGGAAATGTTGACTGTAGGACGAAACCTAGATAGAACTGGATAAAACCCTTACTTACTTATCTCATTCTGATTCATTCTATACTTACCTTACTCTGATTCTTTCTATACTTATCTTGATCCTGTCTCACCTTCTACTGTTCTACTCTGATCATTCTTACCTTTTCTACTCTGAGACAAGATGGATTTCACACCTTGGAATCCCTACCCCTGTGACATTTTTAAGATATAGGAAGCCTAAGACGAAATCAAAACTATTTTCTATATTTAAAAATGTTGTTTGATTGTTCTGATGATCAATGCTTGATTCGCTTCTTTGATTGATTGAAATAGTATAGACGGGCATCTTAGCATGTACCACCATAAGGTAATGAATTAGCTTTAGTAGGTGACACACTTAGCTAATAAATCCCCCCAAAGTAACATGCTTCGTAATCACTGCCTTATCTACAATCCTTTCTTTCGTCCCCTGTGTTTCTAACCCAGATGGGCTAACCCCTATAGTGTTAGAAGAGAACACTATAGACGTGATCCTTGGTATGTCATGATTAAGAAAGGCAAAATCAGTATGTACACTGTGCTAAAGGAACCATAGAACTCACCAGTTCCAAAGGAGGAAGATTTGAAGTTAGAATTGCAGTAACTACCGCCACCAAACTAGCGGCATTCTTAGTCGATGGGAAGTTTTTTTTTTGGTGACAACATCCATGTGGTTAAGGATTTTCCGGATGTCTTTCCAAAGGAGTTACCAGGGATGCCACCAGATACAGAAGTTGAGTTTGTCATAAATCTCTTACCTGGAACTGCTCCTATTTCCAAATGGACATATAGGATGTCTGTAGAAGAGTTAAAAGAACTCAAGAAGCACTTAACAGAGTTGCAAGAGGCTGGGTACATTCGTCCGAGTCTTCACCTTGGAGAGCACCGGTTTTGTTTGTAAAGAAAAAGATGGATCACAAGGGATGTGCGTGGATTATAGGTTCCTTAATGATGTTACCGCGAAGAACAAGTACCTGTTACCCCGCATTGAGGATTTATTTGATCAGATGAGAGGTGCTAGGGTATTCTCGAAGATTGATCTCCGATCGGGATACCATCAGATGAAGATTAGACCCTCGGATATTCCTAAGACGGCTTTCTCAACCCGATATGGATTATATGAGTTCACTGTTATGTCATTTGGATTAACCAATGCACCAGCTTATTTCATGAATTTGATGAATAAGGTGTTTATGGAGTATTTGGACAGATTCGTCGTGGTGTTCATCGACGATATTCTTATCTATTCTAAGAGTGAAAGTGATCATGAACAACATCTAAGATTGGTGCTACAGAAGCTGCGAGATAATCAACTATATGCTAAGTTCAGCAAGTGCGAGTTTTGGATTGACAAGGTGCCATTCCTTGGTCATATTATTTCTAATGGAGGAATAGCAGTGGATCCTGCTAAAGTGAAGGAGATAATGGAGTGGAGAGTGCCCACTATAGTTACAGAGATTCGAAGTTTCTTGGGACTTGCAGGATATTATCGGAGATTTATTGAAGGATTTTCTAAGATTGCGAAGCCTATGACCTCACTTCTGGAGAAGGGAAGAGAGTTTAAGTGGGACGAGAAGTGCCAAGAAAGCTTTGATAAATTGAAGGAGAGGTTGATGTCACCACCAGTGTTGATTATGCCAGATTTACAGAAAGGATTTGACATTTATTGTGATGCATGTGGCCAAGGATTGGGATGTGTGCTCATGCAAGAAGGACATGTCATCGCCTATGCGTCTCGTCAGCTGCGGAAACATGAATTGAACTACCCCACTCATGACTTGGAACTGGCTGCCGTTGTGCATGCACTTAAGATTTGGAGACACTACATTATGGGAACTAAGTGCCAAGTATATACGGATCATAAGAGTTTGAAGTATATATTTACTCAGAAGGATCTCAACCTTAGGCAACACCGTTGGTTGGAGCTTATTAAGGATTATGAGTTGGAGATTCACTATCACCCGGGCAAGGCAAATTTGGTTGCAGATGCCTTGAGTCGAAAGGAGCATGTTCATTCAGTTGTTGTTGCCCAGCTACCCGATGAGATTGTTGAGGATTTTAGGAGACTTAACCTGAGGATAGTTGCTCACACTAAAGGAGTTATTATTGATGTGGAACCTACCTTGGAGCAAGAAATCCGCAGACGGACACATTGGTGATGCTAAGATACAAGAGATTAGGGATCTGATTACTGAAGGTCAAGGTCCAGAATTCACGGAAGATGAGCAAGGCACCATATGGTTCAAGGATAGGATATGTGTTCCTGATATTGAAAGCCTTCGTGAGACTATTTTAAAGGAGGCCCTTGACTCGGATTATTCTATCATCCTGGTAGTACAAAGATGTATCAGGATTTGAAGCAGAAGTGTTGGTGGTATGGATTGAAGAGAGACGTGGCTACACATGTGGCTATGTGCAAGGTGTGTCAAAGAGTTAAGGCCAAAACCAAAGACAACCTGGACTATTATACCCATTAAAGATACCCAAGTGGGAGTGGAAGAGATTGATATGGACTTCATTGTTGGATTACCCCGCACGTCTGCTGGATATGATTCTATATGGGTGATTGTGGACAGGCTAACTAAAGTAGCCCACTTTATTCCAGTGAAGACCACGTATTCAGGAGCCAAGTTGGCAGAGTTGTACATGGCACGGATTGTATGCCTGCATGGTGTACCAAAGAAGATTGTGTCAGACCGGGGATCACAGTTTACCTCTCGATATTGGAAGAAGTTGCACGAGTCATTGGATACAAGATTGAATTTTAGTTCGGCTTACCATCCCCAGACTGATGGGCAGACTGAGAGGACTAACCAAGTGCTGGAAGATATGTTAAGAGCTTGTGCCCTTAAGCATGGTGGTAGTTGGGATAAGAGTCTACCATATGCTGAGTTCTCATATAATAATAGCTATCAGGCCAGTTTGAAGATGTCACCGTTTGAGGCTTTGTATGGCAGAAAGTGCAGGACTCCCTTGTATTGGAATCAAACTGGTGAAAGGCAGTTGTTTGGGCCTGACATTATACAAGAAGCAGAAGAGCAAGTTCAGCAAATAAGGGAGAATTTGAGAACTGCACAATCCAGGCAGAAGAGTTATGCTGACACCCGGAGAAGACTGCTTGAGTTTAAAGAGGGTGATTATGTCTATTTGAAGGTGTCACCACTCCGGGGTATGAGAAGATTTAAAGTCAAAGGAAAATTGTCCCCTCGCTTTATCGGACCATTCTTAATCTTAAAACGAGTGGGTGAGGTTGCATATCAATTGGAGTTACCGGATCATCTTGCGGATGTTCATGATGTCTTTCATGTATCTCAGCTGAAGAAATGTCTCAGGGTGCTTGAAGAACAATTACCAATGGAAGACCTTAATGTTCAAGATGACCTGACTTATGTTGAATACCCCATCAAGATTTTGGATACTTTGACTCGAGTCACGAGGAATAAAGTTATAAAGATGTGCAAAGTGAAATGGAGCCACCACGGTGAAGATGAAGCAACTTGGGGAAGAGAAGAAGAGCTTCGTATAGATTTTCCCCACCTTTTCCCTAGATCTTCCTAAATCTCGAGGACGAGATTATTTTTAAGGGGGGTAGGATTTGTAATACTCAAAATTGTATAAAAGCATTATATGGAGATTTCCCTATTTTATGTGCCACATTGCATCATAAAAAGAGCATCCAAGTGATTGAGAGTGATTACATTACAAAATAAATGATATCAAAATACAATAAAATGCATCATGTTGGAGTTTTATTGTTTGTGCATTTAATAAAATGATAATGTTGATAATAATAATAAAATAATAATTCTAAAGGTTGAATTGAATCCCTAAATTAAACTCTGGGGTTTGGAAAATAAGAAAAAGAGAAATGTTATAAAAATATATATATATAAAATAGATATTCCTAAACTTAGATATTCTTAAACTTATTACTGTTAACTATACAAACATAGTGTAAATGATAAGCCATAAAAGTTTGAATTTAAACTTGGATTCAAATTGGATTTTGAAAATGAAGAAAATAGAAAGAAAAATAAAAAGAAAAAGGATAAAATGCCTTATGGGCCGGCCTCTACTCGTTTTGGCCCAGCAGAACAACCCACCTGCGCAGCCCGTCACTAACCACCCGCGCGCAAGTGTCACCTGTCACTTACACATGGGCCCGCTCGGCCAGTGCATCACCCGCGTGCGTTCGCTGCTTGTGTCGCTGGACTGCGGGACCCACTGTCAGGCCCGTCTTCAACAACTCTGCCGAACTCCGCGGGCGCCGTTGCGGGTTGTGCGGCAGATGGCGTTGACAGTGCTCCACCCCGCGCACTCATAAAAGGGTCCGGCCGCAATCTCCTCTTCTCCTCGAGTTCACGCGCGCCGACAACCACCATCTCCTCACCTAGACATCACCTCGGGGCGGCGGGGACACCTGCAATCGGCACCACCACGACATACTCCGCCCCGTAGCCTTACCGTCGTCTGAGAGGGGACGATTGACACCTAGGAAGCCACACAGAAGAACTCCGGCGCGTCGGGCGCCTCGGCTTGGCCAAATTCCGCGGCGGCAACCTCACCAGACCAGTGGAGTTCCAACCCGTCGTCGCCGTACCTGTCCGCGTTGCCTGGTGTGGTATGTAAGCATTCCTCGCGTTCGTCTAGTGTGGGGCATCGTGTAGCATGGAGTAGATTGAACTATAGGGCATCAAGGGCCGGAATCGTGATCGCCGGCGAGCTCCGCCGTGGGGGCGAGTCCTGTCGCACCGCCGGTTGACTGTGCGGCGATTGGGGGGAAATACCCGTGTACCGTCAGATGGGAATCGAACGGTCCCGATTAGATCAAGCTTAGCCCTTTGTCCGAATCGTTGTGGAGCGTCCGATCTTGATCTGACGAGTGCAGAGCGATCTGGGGTATTTTAAATCGGGGCCGCTGATCACCGATCCAACGGCCACAGCCGCTTACCGGTTCGGGAAACCTAAATCTAATCACCGCCGTCGGTTATCGATCGGGCGGAGCAGAACCCACCGTACCCCCTTCGCCCCGTCGTTTTTGCACAAGAACCCTCAGAAAACTAAGAAACCAACCCGCCGTCCACTCGGGTTATTCACTGAGTCTTAGAAAACTTCGGTTTAGGCCCCTGACTTCTCTGGAAATCGAGGCCCAGTCCAGAGAGAATTAAAAACAGAGAAATAATATTAGAAATTCATTTTTTAATACAAAAATAAATCTAGAAACTTGTAAAATTCATAGAAAATTCATTTTAGCTCCAAATTTAGCCATTCCAATTTCTAAAATTTTGTAATAATATTCACTACCAATTAGTGTCTCTGTTTTGGCATGAAAACAGTAAGAACATCAATTTAACATTTAATCCTATTTTAATCACATTAAATCTTAGAAAATTCATAACTTGAGTTCTATAACTCCAAATTTAGTGATTCCAGTTCCTAGGATTTCGTTTTAATGTGTATATTTTTACTGTATATTTTATTTACATGTTTGGTGTGATGTTGATTTTGGCTATACTATGTATGTATTGTGTTGATGCGAATAGACGAGCAAGCCACTGTGGAAACTGAGGTTCAACAAGTAGAGATAGCTGAGCAGGAGCTCATTGAAGGCAAGTTGTGCCCTTGATCACTTACTTTTCCCAGCCATGTTCTTATTAATTTTAATGATCTGCATAGGTTAATTTTGATGGGAGCCTTTATGTTACCCCAGTTTTGATTACCTCTATACCTTGTTCACCCCTGAAATACTTTTGGGTAGTACTTGCTATTGCTTTATGTGGATTGGGTATGGAGATACACTATTCATGAATATTCTGTTATTATCTTGTTATTATTACTGTTCATGTTAAGATCATTAAATTAATGGGAACATGGAGCGACCACCCGGGAAAACAGTGCTACCACAAGGGTTTAATGGGACGCCCTTGGCTGATTAACTAGGAAAGCTAGTGGAGGGCTACCTTACCTGAAAGGGGCAAGGGCAGTAGGGGAGTGGTCAGTGTAGGGAGGTCCCTGGTTGATTTTGCTGCGATGGCGGTCAGCCAGGAACCCTGCATTGGAACTTCCTATAAACTGTAGCGGGTAGTCTGAAGCTAGTGGAACTTTGTAAAGGCCTCGTTGTGTTACCCTGCCTCGCTTCCTTGGTAGAGGTGTATGGAATTCATGACCCCTTGGCAGATGGGTAACACGGCTTGTGGGTAAAGATGCGCAACCTCTGCAGAGTGTAAAACTAGTATACTAGCCGTGCTCACGGTCATGAGCGGCTCGGACCCTCACATGATTAAATATGGAACTTAAATTCAATTTGACATTTGCATCGCATTTGGGATTATTTTACTATTACTGTTCTTTATTATTATTAAGGTTTGGTATTTACTTACACTTAGTAATTGCTAATAAAATTTTGACCAACTTATAAAAGCAATGCTCAGCCTCAGCCTTTATTCCATTGATTAGCCTTACACTACATGAACTCTCACCTTTGGTGAGTTTATGCCACATTATTCCCCACAACTTGTTGAGCGATGAACGTATGTGAGCTCACTCTTGCTGTCTCACACCCCCCCCACAGGAGAAGAACAGGTGGTCGAAGAGGAGCCGCCTAACACTGAGGAGTTCGATCTGATCTAGGTGGCGTTTCTCAGTTGACATTGGCGCCGACGATCCTTAGTTCGTTTTATGTTTACACTTTTATTTTGTAATAAGTCTTCCGCTATGTAATAAATACTCTGATGTTTTATGACATTTATCTCTATACACTCTGTTATTATATATGTTGTCTTCTTGGCGCATGTATGAGATGCACCCGGCTTTGTCCTTTAAAACCGGGTGTTACAAGCAGAGTGCTACGTGTCTAGCGGGGGAGAGCTAGCGCCCTAAGTACATGCCGATGTGGCGGCCGGAGAGATCTTGGCACCCAGCTGGTGTGATGTCGTGGCCGTCGGAGGAGCGACGGAGCCTGGCGGAGGGACAGCTGTCGGAGCGGATGAGTCCTTGCTGACGTCCTCCTGCTTCCGTAAGGGAGCTGAGAGCCGCCGTCGTCACAGAGCTTGCGGGGCGCCATCATTGCCTATCTGGCGGAGCTAGCCAGATGGGACACCGGTCTTGTTCTCTGCGGCCCGAGTCAGCTCGGGGTAGGGTGATGATGGCGCTTCCTGTTGACGTGGCTGGCTTGCGCCCTAGGTTGGGCGACGTGGAGGCTCCTCCGAAGCCGAGGTCGAGTCTGTCTTCCGTGGCCGAGGCCGAGTCCGAGCCCCTGGGTCGGGCGAGGCGGAGGTCGTTCGGCAGAGGCCAGGGTGGAGTCCGAGCCCTGGGGTCGGGCGAAGCGGAGTTCGTCGTCTTCTGGGGCTGAGCCCGAGTCCGAGCCCTGGGGTCGGGCGGAGCGGAGTTCGCCGTCTTCCGGGACTTAGCCCGAGTCCGAGCCCTGGGTCGGGCGGAGCGGAGTTCACCGTCTTCCAGGACTTAGCCCGAGTCCGAGCCCTGGGTCGGGCGGAGCGGAGTTCGCCGTCTTCCGGGACTTAGCCCGAGTCCGAGCCCTGGGTCGGGCGGAATGGAGTTCACCGTCTTCCGGGACTTAGCCCGAGTCCGAGCCCTGGGTCGGAGCGGAATTCGCCGTCTTCCGGGACTTAGCCCGAGTCCGAGCCCTGGGGTCGGGCGGAGCGGAGTTCGCCGTCTTCCGGGACTTAGCCCGAGTCCGAGCCCTGGGTCGCGCGGAGCGGAGTTCGCCGTCTTCCGGGACTTAGCCCGAGTCCGAGCCCTGGGTCGGGCGGAGCGGAGTTCGCCGTCTTCCGGGACTTAGCCCGAGTCCGAGCCCTGGGTCGAGCGGAACGGAGCTTCCTATGGTGCCTTTGGCAGGGCCTGACTGCCTGTCAGTTTCACTCTGTCAAGTGGCACTGCAGTCGGAGTGGCGCAGGCGGCGCTGTCCTTTTGTCAGGCCGGTTAGTGGAGCGGCGAAGTGACGGCGGTCACTTCGGCTCTGCCGGGGGGCGCGTGTCAGGATAAAGGTGTCAGGCCACCTTTGCGTTAAATGCTCCTGCGATTCGGTCGGTCGGTGCGGCGATTCAGTCAGGGTTGCTTCTTAGCGAAGGCAGGGCCTCGTGCGAGCCGGAGATGTGTCCGCCGTTGGAGGGGGGCCTCGGGCGAGACGGAAATCCTCCGGGGTCGACTGCCCTTGTCCGAGGCTAGGCTCGGGCGAGGCATGATCAAGTCGCTCGAATGGACTGATCCCTGACTTAATCGCACCCATCAGGCCTTTGCAGCTTTATGCTGATGGGGGTTACCAGCTGAGAATTAGGAGTCTTGAGGGTACCCCTAATTATGGTCCCCGACACTACCTGAACCAGATCTTGAGATAGAACCAGACTTATCTTATCAAGAGTACCCAGTCAAGGTATTGGATCAGAAGGAGATATCAACACGGGCAAGGTCAATAAGAATGTATAAAGTTCAGTGGAGTCACCATTCAGCAGAAGAAGCTACATGGGAGACTGAGGATTTTCTACGCTCCCGCTTCCCCGACTTTCTGCCCAAAGGAGTCGGTACGTACCCCAAAACCCCACCCCCCACCTGCCCTTTGAATTCAATTATAAGAAAAACTTAGATAACCAGGATAGTCTAAGTTGTAGATTTAGCTTAAAAAAGGGCTTCCTTCTGAAGTTGCAAAGAGAATGACATTCGAAGAGCAATTAACAAGAGAAACCTGAGTATAAGAAAGAGTAGCACACCCGCGTGCCTCATAGCACCCTCTAGAGGACTCTGCCTAAAATCTCGGGACGAGATTTCTTTAAGGGGGGAGGGCTGTAACACCTCAGGTGTTACTATGGCTGGAGCACACCTTGGTGCTAAGGACTGTGATCACATGTGGTAATAACTTAAGGAGAACATAAGAACCTTGGAGAACATGTGTTAACCAAGATTGCTAATGACCTAAGAAGTATTACTCAAACCTTTGTGCACTTACTACCTTGGGCAAGAGGAGGGAAAACCCTAGACCTCTCTTGAACCCTATCTCCCAAAGCCATGGTTAAGAGGGGGGAGAGAGTGAGCAAATGTGCAAACCATGAGTAATCTTTAACCAAACTTTAAGTAACCTTATAACCAGCAATTGTGGGAAGGAAATATTGCAAAAAGACCCCTGGAGAAACCCCAAATCCATTCCCTAAGTAGAGAGAGAGAGCTAGAGCTCTCTAATTCTCTCTAAGTTAAAAACTACACCTACACTAAAGATCAACCGTGTTCACCTCGAAGCTGGCACCAAAACCACCTAAGTTCTATACCAAAATGTGACATACCACCTAGGGCACCCACTGGAAAAAGCTGAGCCCGAGATCTTGATGTTTGACATGCCTTGGCATGGTTTTTGTCGCGAGGTGGGCAGAGTGACATACCTGTTTTGGCGACCGAAGATCTCCCTACCTAGGCCATATCTGCCATGGCAACTCACGGATGAGAGACAGCCCTAGGTGCCAGGAAAAGACTCGCGCCGGATTTTTGCCAAGGTTCGCACGTTTGCGACTTGGGTGAGCTGTGGAACACGGGCAGAAGAAAAGCTCCACGTGTTTGACGCGCTCTGTGCACGCCAGAGCACGCCCGCGCGTGCCCCGCGTCGCGCCAATGGCCAGCCGACGCCATGGCCCGCACCGGCGCCTATAAAGCCCGCTCGGGCGTCGACCACACTCTTCCGTGCACGCTCAAACCTCACCGGATCTCATCTCACCGTCGTTTGCCCGTGCACGGCGTGTCCGCGGCCACCAGAGCCCCTGTCGCCGTAGACCGGCCAGCCCAGCCTTTCCCGACCCCGTCCGACCCCCGAAGACGACTGAGCACACCTCAGTGAAGCTCCCCGAGCGAGGAATCGAAGCCTGCTTCGCCGGAGAGGCCAGTCCACGGTCGCCGGAGTTCACAACCCCGCCGGAGTACGTGGACCTGGTAATCCACTGAACCATTTTCCGATTCCTTGTGCACACGGTCTCTACGTCACCCCGTGAAGCTCACCGTGCCCTTGGATTGAACCAGATCGCCGTGATTTGGCCGGCACACCCGCCGCCGACGAAGACACCCGCCTGCGCACGTGGACCGAGCGATTCCGGCCACCCCCGCCGCCGAGCCGTACATCGCTGTGACCGCCAGAGCCTCCCCGAACCAACCCCGCCCCTCACCGGACCTATCTCACCGCCAGTAAGCCGCGCCACCCTTTTCTTTCTTGCGGGTACTGTTTAAACCTAGGGAAGGACCGCGGGTGGAGAAGGAAAGAAGTCTGAGGGGTTTTGTGAAATGTCAGAGACTCAAATGAATAGTAGCGCGGGGGTATAACTGAGAGAGTTAGTTTGGGAATACCCCAGGGTCCTCGGTGTAAACTGCTTTTCCAGGAAACCTTTATTAATCTGATTTTAAATTTGAACAGAAACTTTAATAATTCATAACTTCTGTTTAGTTCATCCAAATTTGGTCAAACCAATTTTGTCAGACTCTAAATAATGTAAACTACTTAGGAAAAATATAAAACCCCTATGTACTACAGAAAACTTTAGGGTTCTGATTTAATTATTGTTTTGACCAAAAGCTAAATAATAGGGATAAAAACAATTGCACTATTTGGCTAGGGTTAGAAAACTTTGGAGAAGTTTATATCCACCTACTGACCTGTTTAAAAATGTTAAACCTCTCTTTCCAACCCATTAAGCTAGTTTTTGCCATTAAATTTACAAAATGCTTAAGGTTAGGAAAAATAGAAAAGGTGATTTAAATAATGAACCAGAGGGCACCCCTATTTTTGTTAGAGTATTTATTCAATGTAGTTTACTAGAAAAATCTATTATACCCTGGTTTAGTACAAAATAAGTAGGATCCCTTTTATTTTAAGAAAACAAGGAAAACTTAGAAAAACCCTACAAAAATAAACCCAAGGTGAAAACACCCCAACCCTTGGGATAATTAATATTTTGTTATTAAGAGCTTAGGAAAAATATGAAATTTGTTGTTTGACATTTTTCAAATAACCATGTAGTAGAAAGTGCCTTTTTGGCATTTAACTTTAGAAAATCACAACTAAATAACCATCCCTTAACTTTCTGTGATTTTTTCACAAAAGCCTATTATTACTGTTAAATGCCAACAAAAATAACCCTTAGGGCAGAACCCAACCCTAATTGAGAGATGTAGTGCAAAGTGGCCCATTTTACACAACTGTTGTCATTTTTGTTTAAAGCATAGCCTTTCTATTTTAAACCCCAAATTCCTAGAATAGGCTATAATGACCCTTGGCAACCCACTGTAATTTTTACAGAATTTTTGGAAAATATTAGACCACTGTTGTAGTTCAAACCTACACTAGAAACCCTAAATAGGAAATAAAGAAAGGGAAAATGAATAAGAGGAACTAGTGTCATCCTAAAACCCTTATTAACTTGTCCACTGAAATATATAGAGGCAGTACAATTTCCCTATGCCTATCCCTAGCAAAACCTAAACATAGAAGTGATAAGCATCAACCATTAAAAGCCACATATGACCCGGAAACCCTAAGTTACTCATTAACTTAGTTTTTCTTCTCTTAGCATAATGTTATTAAATCCTGCATAATCATGACATACATGTTCATTGCATTTCGATAGACTGTAACCTTGCTGACGGAGAGTACGTCCTCGTGCCAGAGCAAGGAGCTGCTCAGGAGGTAGCCCCAGATCCAGCACCAGAGCCTGCACCAGAGGACCTGCCTGCCACTGCTTTGGAAGGCAAGCCCCGGTTTTATGCATAACCTGTTATTTATGCTATTTTACTATACTTAATGATTGTAGGATTGATTGTGCACTTAAGTGTAGGAGTTGTTTGAAACCCTAGTTGCATGATCTCAGGAACCCCATTGAGATGAATACTAGTATGCTAAGTCGAGTAGCTGCTTTATTAATCAGGATCTCGGTAGAAGTCGAGTGATTTTTCTAGCACTCGCGCGAGATCAGGAATTGGCTGTATCCACTTTCTTATCATATTGATGTGGGTTTGTGGGCAACAATCCATGGGGATTGGTTGTCCATGGGATGAAAATTTGAATAAGGATTAAGGTGTGGTACCGTGAGTCAAGCGTTTGAACGTACTAAACACATACCGAGAAATATGGTAAATCGGTAAGCCTAGTACCTGATTGAACCTGGCAGTAGACTTTGCCCCTCACGCGACTTGAGACGTGGTCTCCCATTCCGGTTATGGTGGGTACAAGTGCGGTCACTGCACGACGGCAGTCGGGGTCAGTGAGGCATTGTATGCCAAGGCGGTGAGCCCTGATCTGCTGACGGTGAATCGATGGGGACGGTTGATGTGTGTGGGGACGGAGTGCCCCTACATGTCGTGTGTTTAGGTTTACCTTGCAAGGTTTAAAAACTCGATTCGAATCGTCTGCTTCTCGCAGCTAATGAGACTGCTTGATCCATGCTGCTACATTGAGTAACAAGTGGAATTGTGATGAGATGATACCAAATGTTGATTGCTAAAAAAGTTTGCTACCATGTATGAGTAGATAGTACATCTTTAGCCTTAAGAGAGTCACACTTAATTTGATAAGGTTAAAAACTTGATTTAGAAACCTAGCTAGTGCTTTTGGCAACCAAACCCCACAGCCAAACAGCTACATGTCTAGAGGTAGAGGAGTAGACTCCTCACACTAGGTAAGTCTAGCTGAGTATTAGTATACTCAGCCTTGCTTGTGGCATAATTTTACAGGTTCTCTGGAGGACATGGTTGCTGGAGTGACTTGGCCGTCCATCTTGCCACCGGGTTGGACTGTCGAGTGGGACCCTACCTCGGCTGAGGAGGAGCGTGAGGAGTGATGGGACAGGCTTCCCCATCTCTCTGTTTATTTACCGTTAGTTTTATTCCGCTGCACTTCGAACAATGATGACTACTTTTGCAAAACTCCGATGGTGATGTAATAATTTTAATACTCTTACATGCATGGTTTTATGCTTTATTGTATTTGATCTGTGACTCACTATCGAGTGAGCTTGTGGTACTTGATCCTGTCAGTGGCCGTGTCGGACTAGATCCGAGGGATTGACGGGTTATTCCCATTTAAGTGTGGTCTAGCCTCTAAGGCGGGGCTTAGGCACTTAAGTTGGAATAATTCGGGCAGTTCTGCCACACTTTTGACATTGGAATTCGACATATATCCAGAGTTGAGAACTCTAGACCAAATGACTTAGCGCAAGAAGCCTCAGGTTATTAGATAACATGAGTGAAATTTCATGTTTCTAAAAATCTAATAATCAGAGACACGCTGAGTTCCTAGGTCGTGGACCGTCCAGCCTCGAGGCAGACCGTCCGCGATAGCGTCGCATTGTCTGGCCCTGAGCCACGGATCGTCTGTCGCTAGCAGAGGCATCACCCTAATCAATTCAGTTAATAACATAACTGATATAATTGATTGGAGGACACCTTTAATTATGTACATGTGTAAACCAAGTGTCAAGACAAATAGGGCTGTTCAGAAGATGGCATTCAAATATGTTCTTATCAATGGTGAATTGTATCGTCGAACTCCTGGCGATATTTTGCTTAATTGCTTAGGCCCTGATGATGCTACATTAGCTATCGCCGAAATACATGAAGGCATTTGGGTACTCATCAATCGGCTCCTAAGGTGAAGTGGCTTTTAATAAGATATTGTTTCTATTGACTGACATAATAGCTAATTGTTTTAAATATTGCAAAGTTTATCAAGTGTGTCAAAAGTTCGGTGATCTACAATTGGTGCCTGCCGCCGAACTGCATCCTATTATTAAACCTTGGTCTTTTAGTGGATGGTGTTTAAACTTTGTCGGAGAGATTCATCTTTCATCGTCGAAAGGGCATCAATTTGTGCTAGTTTCCACATACTACTTTACCAAATGGACTGAGATCGTTGCTCTGAAAAACATGAACACAAGGAGGTAATTGAGTTTGTGACTGAACACATTATTCATAGATTCGGTATTCCCTAGACTTTGACCATTGGTCAGGGGACTTTTTTTCATGTCAAAGTAGGTACATGAGTTTGCTTAATTATATAAGATTAAATTGCTCAATTCTTCTCCATATTACGCTCAGGCCAATAGTCAGGCTGAGTCGAGTAATAGGACTTCAATCGACCTTATTAAAAGAAAGATAATTGATCTAGGCATTGGTCCAAGGTGTTATCTGAGGCTTTGTGGGCTTATAGAATATCTCAATATCGTGCTACTAAAGTGTCTCCATTTGAGCTTGTGTATGGACGGAAAGTTGTTTTTCTTGTAGAGATAAGCCTAAACGCTATCAAATTTGCTAAGCAAAATGATCTAACTGTTGGTGACTATCATGATTTAATGATGGACAACGTTGATGAAATGACCAACAAGAGGATGTTGGCTCTAAGAGAGATCGAGAAGGGCAAGATCATTGTTGCCAAGGCCTATAACAAGAAGGTGAAGGCTAAGACATGCCAAGTTGAAAATCTAGTCTAGAAAAAGTCTTGTCGTTGAGGAGAAGGGACCAAAAGTTTGGCAAGTGGTCCCCAAGCTAGAAAGGGTCTTACAGAGTTACACAGGTAATATCTGGTAATGCGTATATGTTACAGACTCTGCAAGGTGATAAACTAACTAAGGCATTGAATGTTCGTTTCCATAAGCGGTATCATCCAAGTGTATGACAAGATACTTAGAAAAATGATGTTCAAACATGTAACATCCCCGTTTTGATCCCAAGGTTAGAAACCCTAAACTCCTAACCCCCCATTATTTTCTCCTAAGACCCCATCTCATGAAGCATTTTATTCATCATATGCATACACCATGATTGCTAGTGGCACTTCACATAGAATATTTCATTTTGGCACCTAAGAAATATAGATGAATATTTGTTTAAAGGAGAAAAGGGATTAAGGAAAAGAAAAGAGAAAATAAAAATAAAAAGGAAAAATAAAACACCTTCCCTCTCGGCTGGGCCGGATCCGGCCCAAGCTCCCCCCACTTTTCCGCGCGCCCGCGCTTCTCCCTCCGCTTGCGGCCCACGCGGCCCATCCGCCCACGTGCCTGTGTTCGCGCTGCCCTCTCCCCTCTCCCGCTGACCGCCCGGCCCCACCCGTCAGCCACGCCCGCCCCCTCTTCCTTGCGCCCGCTCTTTCCCTGGCAGACGGGCCCCGCTCATCAGTCCCTTCTCCCTCACCCGTGATCGGCCATCGACGCGATCGTCGCTGGCCACCATCTGCCCCGTCTCCTCACCATCACTCGCTCACCAGTAAGACTTGGCGCCTTGCGTCCTCGCGCACTGTTACCGGGTGACCACTCGCCACCGCCTGCACCGAGCCGTCCCATCGCCACCACTGTACTGCCGTTATCGCCGCCTCAGCGCGCCTCACCGGTGCCCGACAGCCTCCACCCTCCCCTCCCCGAACGCCTATAAAAGGGCCGCCCCGAGCCCCTCATCTCCCCGCATCGGCCTCGGCCACTCCCTCTCCCCTCCTCTAGACCCAATCGAGCTCGGAGCTGTCGCCTCCCTTCTCTCCGGTGAGTTCCTTCCTCCCCTCTCTGGTGGCTTAGAGTCAAATTAATGTAGTTCACGAACTTCACCACCTCTCCACGAGCACAGCGCGCCCTCCTCCCTCACCTATCCCGCCCCGTAAGCCTCACCGGCAACCTCGCCGCCGCGAGAGCCCACCTCCTCGCCATGGACCGGCCATCTGAGTGCCCACCGGCCAAATTAACCCCACCACCGTGATCCCCTACCCTTGTCCATGCTATGCCACCTCCTCGACCACCCAGAACCGGACCACCGGCGGTGAACCGCCACCGAAATCACCGGCGGCCGGTTCCTCCCCGCGGGCCGACCTTCGTTTCCCCTCCGTGACGCCGTTTCGCTCCCCCTCGCTGGCAGGTGGGCCCGCGCCCATGGTGTCGTCCCCGCATCCGCCCGCGCCGTTCCCTCGATCGTGGGTCGCCTGGGCCGGCGCGCCCGTGCACCTGGCTGGGCCGAAACCCCCCGACCCGCTTAGCCAGGAATTGCATTTCCTTTTCTTTTCTCCCTTTTTCCCATTTTCATATATATATACTCATGTTGATATTTTATGCACCAAAAATAGTCCAAATATTCTCTAAGTCACAAATTAATAACACCTATAACTTGACACACTTCAGCCAACAATGTTTGATGTATTGTTTATTGCCTGTTTTTGCAAGGCGAAGAGGGAACCGACCCTCCGAAAATCGTAGCTCCAGAAGAAGGGCAGGAGCCCAACCTCCCGGAAATAGATCTTTCATGCCAAGAGAACTTCTATGAAGGCAAGTCCATTCTTCCCTTGATGCATAAAATACCTACTCTTTCTACCACTGCCAAAATCGGGAATATGGGTTGGGTTCTATGCATTGTGAGTCGAGTGACGGCCTGCGTTAAAGAATATCTTTTGGGTACGAAAATGTGGGTTGAGGCAATAGTGGTTTTTCCAAAAAGAGAAATGTTTTCAATGATGTGTATGATGAAGGGTATTCACCCTTATCACCAACTGAGTGGGATGACCAGGGACTCCCTGGTTTAGGGGAGGGCCTCAAGTGTTGGCTCAGCCAGGTTAGGTGTGAGCATAAAGGATCGTCCCCTCATATAAGGACCGGTTTGTCATCCTTCACTACCTGTACTCATGACAAGTACAACCAATCGAGACTGTATGGGCAGTCACTCAATCTGAACTTGTACGGTCCAAACCCCAGGGTTATGATGGCTGGGGAGCATCGAGAGGATAAGGAAGGGGAATGGTTTGTCCGGTTTGGGCATGGTGGTGGCCTGACTCCTTCTGGTATAATCGTTAAGGTAAGGACGTGCAAGGAAGGAAAGAGTTTCGGATTCGGGTCTCATTGGCCATGAGACCGCAGAGCCGGACTAGTGGGTAAAGTGTACACCTCTGCGCAGAGTTTGAAACCTATTCGAATTGTCCGTGTCCACTGGTATGGATGAGTCTGGTGTGGTATGGCAATTAGTGTTTTGATCTTCGTAAAAGGGAAAGTGTGTGGGTGTTTTTGGAAATAAAAGCAATGCCACAGGAGCAGGAAGCTCAGTGGTGGTTGAGTATGAAAATGTGCTACTCCTCTCTTTTGGGTGAAACATCAAGTATCGCCTTTCTCTGAAAAAGAAATGAGTGACTGTTGGGGCGAAGGCTAAGACGCCACCCTTCGATCGATGCCCTCGCCGTAATCGTCGGACCAACGGAGACAAGACAACAGGTAGGCTCACCCTTCATCCCACACATCATCGGACAAAGACCTGTGACGAGGTCGTCCCATCATTGCGACCTCGTCCAGCATGGAGGCCCACGTGTGATCCGGCCCATTGTAACAGGCCCTGCGTGGCCGCTGCGCGTTACGGGCCTAATTTGTAAAGGCATTCCTGTAATTACGGTCTGTAACCCCGCTTTATGGGAATATTCCAGGGATAACCTAGATGTCTGAGGGCACATGTGTCCTTAACACAGGACGCTGGGCACTCAGATACCTATAAATACCCCCGCACAGTGCCCTTGAGAGGCTAGATTAACAGAGCTTTTGCCATCGCGTGCGAGAACCCTGTTTACGTCAACTCTCACCCCCGTTGGATCCCCTTGCACCTGGCAGCAAGTTCCAACATTTGGCGCCCACCGTTCGTGCGACGAAAAAACCACCCGCGATGGCACCCAAGAAAGTTAACTCGAAGGCTAACGAGGCTGCGAAGGCAGCACTGCTGGCCGCATAAAAGGGCAAGGCCCTCGCTCTCACCCACTCCACTCACCAAGAGGCTACTGAAGACGACGTTCTCCGCACCTGCGAAGACGACGCTCTCCGCACCTGCGGCCCTGAAGGACAATTGCAACCTCCCCTAGGCTTCGCCCCACCGGAGGGCGCGGACTTCACCGAGGATGGTGAAGTCCTCAGCGTCTCAGCGGAAGAACAGCTACAGCTGCATGCCCTGCGCCTCAAGAACCGCAATCTCCAGAGGCAAAAAGAGATACTGGAGGCCAAGCGCCAGCGCGTGTCCGCACTAGTCAAGTGCGGCAAATGATACGCGACGAAGAGCAGAAGGCCCAGGACCTCGAGCGGGAGATCGCGCTGATGCAGCGCGAAGGCCACCTCGGCCTGCAGCACGGGCCACCCCTGCAACAGCGCGCACAACTGGAAGACATACGCGAAGGCCACCTCAGCCTGCAGCACGGGCCACCCCTGCAACAACGCGCGCAAATGGAAGACCTACACTTCCCCAGCGTGACCACGCCTTTCCACACGCCACGCCATTCCAAGGGGTCAACTACCTCGACGAGCGAAGTCCCCTGGCGCCACACCTGCAAGTGACACCCTGGCCTGCCAACTTCCGGGCAGGGACCTATCCCAAGTACAACGGCAGCACGGACCCAGCACAGTACATCATGAGTTATCAAGTCGCCGTTGCATCTTCCGGAGGGGACGACGCCACGATGGCCAAGTCTTTCATCATCGCCCTCGAAGGCCCAGCTCTCACCTGGTTCACCAGGTTGCCCCCGCTGTCCATTGACTCCTGGAGAAGCCTCCGGGACAAATTCCTGCTCAACTTCCAAGGGTACCGCCCAGACACCGACGCCTTGGCTGAACTCTCACTCTGCAAGCAGCTGGAAAAAGAGACTCTGCGGGGGTATTACCGCAAGTTTCTAACACTCAAGTCACAGCTGCCCTCAGTTGATGACCAGATCGCCATCCACTACGCCATCAGTGGCCTTCGCGCCGGCGTCCTTTACAGCCACTGCATCAGGGACCCGCCCAAGAACCTCTAGGAATTATATCAGCTCTTTGAAAAATATGCCAAATCCGAAGAGCTCCACCAGCGCAAGGTTGAGTCTCAGAGGAAACCCAAAGATGCTCCACAGTCCAGCCGCACGTGGACGAGGACTCCGCAGCCAGACTCCGGTCGAGACGGCCGCAATCAGCAGCAAGTGCACAACATCGCCAACCAGCACCCCGCTGCTGACGCCCCTCGCCGCCAGGAGTATGCCCCCAGGGCCGCGGAAACAGAACTCGCGGTAGGGGTCGGGGGCGTGCGCAGCCGCCGCGCCGGTTCTACTGTCTGTTTCATGGCGAAGACTGCGCCCACCAAACCAGAGACTGCCCAGAAACGAAGGCCACCAAAGACAGGATGGCATGGGCGCAGCCAGCCGACAACCCCAGAGTTGTCGCGCATACTTATCAGCAACCCCCTCCACCATACATCCACGCCCCCGCCCCGCATCCACCGCACCACACATACCAACACCACCAGGAAGTACAAATCGTACCTCGCCCACCCCCACCTCCACACCAGCAACATCAAAACATCCCCCACCCCCACGCCCCAAAACAAGAAGACTTCGCCGATCAGCCGTATCGCGGAGTCATTCATATGATCACGGGGGGGTCCAGCACCGACTTCGACACAAAGCGGCAGAAGCGGGACCACTACCGCAGCATCAACCATGTCGCCATCACTAGCCCAGTCGTGCAGACAAAGTGGTCCCACGTACCGCTAACCTTCGACGCACGAGACGTCGACCTGCGCAGCGCCCCCCACATCGACGCCATGGTTATCAACTGCAGCGTGGCAGGCTGGGACCTGCACAAAGTCCTAGTCGACAATGGCAGTCAAGCAGACATCATTTTCCTCCATGCCTTCGACCGCATGGGCATAAGCCACAGCCTGCTCAAGCCTTCGGACAACCCATTGTATGGTTTCGGCGGCAAGGGCACTTTTCCTGTCGGCAAAATAGAACTGCCTCTCTCCTTCGGTGTAGCACCCAATGCCCGAAGTGAGCAAATAACCTTTGATATCGTCGATATGGTGTATCCATATAATGCCATCATGGGCCAGGGCTCTATCAACAAGTTTGAGGCAGGCATCCATGGACTGTACCTGTGCATGAAGATACCAGGTCCGTTAGGCGCCATTGCGGTCTACGACAATCAACAGACTGCGCGCAACATAGAGCGGGACTTCGTCCCCGGACAAAGAAATGTGCACTACCTCACGGCCCAGCGCGAGGTCCCTGCGTCCGTCAGCCCAGCCAACAAAGAGCACGACAAGGCACAGCTGCAGAGCAACGACGGGACCAAGACTGTTCCCCTCACCAGGCCACGCCCAAGCAGACAGTCGCCATCAGCAAAGACCTCACTTCGCAGGAAGAGGAGAAACTCCTCTGCTGCTTGTCCAAGAACAAAGACGTCTTCGCCTGGTTAGCCCTCAACTTGGTCGGGGTCAGCCGATCCATAATTGAGCACAGCCTGGGAATCGACCCTTCGGTGAGAACGAAAAAACAGCGGCTTCGCAAAATGTCCGACGAGAAGACAGAGGCTGCCAAGGCAGAGGTACACCGCCTCCTGGAAGCCAAATTTATCGAGCCGATGGCTTACCCCACGTGGCTCTCCAACGTTGTGATGGTGCAGAAAAAGAGCGGCAAGTGGCGAATGTGCATTGACTTCACCAGTCTCAACAAGGCCTGCCCAAAGGACAACTTCCCGTTGCCACGGATCGACAAAATAGTCGATAGTGCGGCCGGATGCGAAGTCATGTCACTCCTCGACTGCTTCTCCGGTTACCACCAGATATACATGAAGGAGGAAGACAAGGCTAGCACCAGCTTTATAACACCCTTCGGCACATATTGCTTCATCAGAATGCCGGAGGGACTCAAGAACGCCGGGTCCACCTTCTCCCGGCTTACCAAAACAGTGCTCGAAGGGCAAGTTGGCAGAAATATATTCACATTTGTGGACGACATCGTCGTCGCCAACAAGAGCAAGGAGGACCATCTCGCTGACCTCGCCGAGACATTCGCGAACATGCGAGACGCACGACTTCGCCTGAACCCAGAAAAGTGTGTCTTCGGCGTTCGCCAAGGCAAAATATTGGGCTACCTGGTATCACACCGCGGCATCGAGGCCAACCCAACCAAAATTCAGGCCATCATCAACATGACGCCTCCGCAGTCCGCTAGAGACGTCCAGCGCCTGACGAGCAGGTTGGCCGCCCTCAACAGATTCATCTCCAAATCCGCTGAGCGAAGTCTCCCTTTCCTCAAAACTCTCCGTGGCGCAAAAGACTTCGCTTGGGGACCAGAGCAGGCAGCGGCCTTCGTCTCACTAAAACAGTACCTGTCGGAGTTGGCAGTCCTTACAAGCCCCGACTCTTCGCTACCCCTGTTGCTCTATGTTGCGGCTTCGCCACATGCGGTCAGCGCGGCACTGGTGCAGGAGCAGACAGTTGAGGGCGTGATCAGGCAGTGCCCAGTCTATTACGTCTCCGAAGTGCTAACACCATCCAAATGTAACATGACAGAACTGGAGAAGATTGCTTATGCAGTTGTTATGTCTTCGCGCAAATTGCGCCATTATTTTGAAGCATTCAAGGTCCGAGTCACCTCAGACAGGGGACTAGGTGAATTGTTCAGAAACCCGGAGGCATCGATCAGGATTGCCAAATGGGCGGCCGAACTATCCGGCTACCATATCAACTTTGAGCCCAGGACAACCATCAAGTCACAAGTCCTCGTAGACTTCGTCGTCGACTGGACTGGGCCAATAACACAGCCGGACCCGTCCGTAGAGAAGGTTTGGACGATTCACTACGACGGCGCATGGTGCCACGCGGGGCCAGGCGCCGCTACAGTCATCACCTCACCCGCCGGGGTCAAGCACAGATACGCGGCACGCCTCAGCTTCGCTCTGGAATCTGACAGATGCACAAACAACATAGCAGAATACGAAGCAGTCATCCTCGGCCTCCGCAAGCTGCGGGCCCTTGGTGTCACCACCTGCATTATCAGAACAGACTCCAAGGTAGTTGTCGGCCAAGTCGAGAAAGACTATGCAGCAAAAGACCCCACACTTATGCAATACCTCGCGGCCATCCGAAGTCTCGAGAGACAATTCAAGGGATTCACCTTGCAGCATGTGGACCGGGCCAAGAATGAAGAGGCCGACACATTGGCCAAGGCTGCCGCCAGAGGCGAGTCCCTGCCCTCCGACGTGTTCTACCATGTCATCGGCACGCCAGCCGTCCGGAGCCCCGAAGGGCTCCAAATAACCAATGACAGCGAGGGCCACCGCATAGTCAACCTTATCATGACCGAAGACTGGCGGGCACCAATAACTCTGTTCCTACAGGGGTACTACCACCCAACCGACATCAACGAGGCCAAGCGCCTCAAACATCGAAGCCGGGACTTCGCACTGATTGAGGGCCAACTCTACAAGAAGGGGGTCAGTCAGCCAATGCTTAAATGCGTCACCGAAACCGAAGGCCTCCAGATCCTGCGCGAAGTCCACAGTGGTACCTGCGGCTCTCACGCAGGGCCAAGGGCCCTAGCCGCAAAGGTGATCCGCCAAGGTTTCTACTGGCCCGCAATGATCTGCGTCGCAAATCGGGTCACAAGGTCCTGCGAAGCCTGCCAGAAATTTTCTCCTCGATCAGGCATCCCCTCGCAACTTACAAAGCTGATCGCCCACACATGGCCTCTCCAGCGCTGGGGCCTGGACATCGTCGGGCCCCTGCCCACGGCTCAGGGGAACCTCAAGTTCACCTTCGTCGCTGTTGAGTACTTTACCAAATGGATCGAGGCGAGGGCTGTTTCCATAATAACAGCAAAGACCGCACAGAAATTCTTTTGGCAAAACATTGTTTGCCGCTTCGGAGTGCCGTCCGAACTAACAATCGACAACGGCAAGCAGTTTGACAGCCAAGACTTCAAGGATTTTTGCTTCTCCATTGGCACCAAGCTTGCCTTCGCCTCAGTATATCACCCGTAGTCCAACAGAGTTGTGGAACGCGCCAATGGAAAAATTTTCACAGCTGTCAAAAAGATGCTCCTCGACGAAAAAAGGGCAAGTGGGCCGATTTGCTACCTGAGGCAGTCTGGGCGCTAAACACGACTGAGTGCAGGGCAACTGGGTTCACCCCTTTCCGCCTTCTATACGGATCGGAGGCCATGACTCCACAAGAAATAAAACATGGGTCCCCGCGAACAGTTTCGTCAGTCGTTCCCGACGTCGACGAACCCACTTCGAAGGATCTCATCGATGGAGACCGGGTCTTCGCTCTACAGGCTCTAAATAAATACCAAGCCCAGACAAAAGCATGGCGCGACCACGCAGTCATCCCGAGGGAATTCAGCGAAGGGGACCTCGTACTTGTCCGAATAGCTCGGACAGAGGCCAGGGGCAAGCTGGAGCCCAAGTGGGAGGGCCCTTTCATTGTCAAGACGAAGGCTTCCCCCAGCGCTTACAGGCTCGCAACGCCAAACGGCGAAGACCTGGAGCACTCCTGGAACATCGACAATCTCCGCAAATTTTTTGTTTGACTCATCAGGGCCGATTCGCCCTTGTAATTCGCAAAAACAATTTTATTCCGGCCCGCACTCTTTTCCTCCCGGGGGGTGAGGTTTTTAACGAGGCGGAGTCATGTAATATACAAGTGAAAAATCCCCCGCAAAAATCTACGTCAAAAAAAGACCGCGCTGACGGTCTTCGACATTCGACCAATACAAAAGTCACCGCGAGGCCCAGCGCTAGCTACCCTCGCGTGCGACGACTCCGCGCAAAAGTCGCCTAAGGGTGCAGCCGGACTAGCACAACAAGTGCGAAAAATCGAAGTCTCCCGCGAAGATTATCCGCGCAAAAGTCGCCTAAGGGTGCAGCCGGACTAGCACAACAAGTGCGAAAAATTGAAGTCTCCCTCGAAGACTATCCGTGCAAAAGTCGCCTAAGGGTGCAGCCGGACTAGCACAACAAGTGTGAAAAATCGAAGTCTTTCGTGAAGACTATCCGTGCAAAAGTCGCCTAAGGGTGCAGCCGGACTAGCACAACAAGTGCGAAAAATCGAAGTCTTTCGCGAAGACTATCCGTGTAAAAGTCGCCTAAGGGTGCAGCCGGACTAGCACAACAAGTGCGAAAAATTGAAGTCTCCTGCGAAGACTATCCGTGCAGAAGTCGCCTAAGGGTGCAGCCGGACTAGCGTAACAAGTGCGAAAAATCGTAGTCTTCCGCGCAGACTATCCGTGCAGAAGTCGCCTAAGGGTGCAGCCGAGCTAGCACAACAAGTGCGAAAAATTGAAGTCTCCCGCGAAGACTATCCGGGCAACAGTTGCCTAAGGGCGCAGCCGAACGAAGCTTAACAAGTGCGAAAACGACTACACCAAACTGTCTGCGCAAAGACCGACTACATGCGCACCAGACCAACATAACAAATACACCAGACCAAGTACGTAACGCCTTCGCGAGCATAGCCGAATGTGCAAAGGCACACAACCTCATCATACAAGCCATTACACATGTACAAGCGAGGGCATCACACTCTACATCGGCTCAACCTTCGGAATAATTCTCATCTCCCTATAGTTAAATAACATTATCCTAAGCTCCTCACCCGCAAAAAAACTTCGCAGCTCCCCCTCACCTGCACTCACAGCGGCCGGCAAGGACAACAATTCCTGCCTGCCAGCTCTACTCACACGAAGTCGACCGCCGTCCGCCCCACTCACTCTACACTTTGCAACCGCCCTTCGCCACCTACGCCCAGTACTCGGACCAGGCACAACTTCAGCATCTGCAGCATGCGGCGAAGCCTCCGCCGCTGCCACATCCAAGGCCGCAAAGTAGTCCAAGTCCTCATCCGACGACTCCTCAGTCCACTCAACCGAGCTCCCAGAGTCACCAAAATCAGAAAACTTAGATGCAGACCCACCCGATTTATTACCATCATCCACGGTCGAAGCCGCCAAAAAATTAGTAGTAGCGGTTGCGTGCGCAGACCCAAAATCTTGAACCTGCGCAGCAACCAAGATTCAGCAACATATCCAAAATTCCCTAACTACCCACACCCACTAAGCCACCTGCGAAGACCCAGCCGCCGCGGGATCCTCCGCTGTCGGCTCCGCCACCACCTTCACAGGATCCTCAGCCCTCGGCGCGGCAGTTGGCGACGGGCCTCCGCCGGCCGCAGTGGCTGCGGGGGCATCAGAAATGCCTTCGGCGGTTTCCGGGGGCGGCTCCAGGGCGGCCTCGGACACAGCCGCCGCCGGGTTCGGCTCCGGGTCAGGCAGCGCGCTGTTCAAAGCCCTGAAGTCATC
Source organism: Zea mays (assembly GCF_902167145.1). Taxonomy (NCBI): domain Eukaryota; kingdom Viridiplantae; phylum Streptophyta; class Magnoliopsida; order Poales; family Poaceae; genus Zea; species Zea mays. The sequence continues at coordinate 175,892,548 of NC_050097.1, read as the reverse complement.
CACCCTCTCGCCACGCGCCGCCTGAGACACAGCACACAGACTCAGCAAACCCACATATAGCCCACATTCAACAAACACCAAACAAAAGCCAAACATTACCTGACCCCTCGCCGTCTCGGCCCGCTCCCTTACCACCTCCCGACCGTGAGGGCCCCACATCCGGTCGTAGAGGGCTCCCGCGGATTCCTTCACCACAGGGTCCTCAACCTTGTAGATATCGCGCTCAAAATCCTCGTCAGCTTGGTCGAAGACCTCATAGTGTCGGCACCCTTCGCGAGAGAGCGCGTTCATCGCCCCCTCGCAGGTGATCAGGGAGGCATAGGACATAAACCCCTCCACGATGGCGGGAAGCGCCAGCAACTCCTCCTGTATCCACTAGAGGCAGCGAAGTCCGGGCTCTCGGTCCGGCACTTCGAAGTCAGCGGTCCGCGCGCCCAGCTCATGGTATGAATCCATAAGCTGTTTGCGTGTCCGCTCAGCCTCCGAGCGCGTCGAGGCCTCGGCCCTCTCCACACGGGTCTGCAGAGCGCTGAGCCGCTCCTCCAACTGCTCGGCGCGCTGCCTGGCAAGACTGTCCTCCGCCCGCGCCAAATTGGCCTCCGCCTGCGCAGACTGTGCCTTGGTGAGGGCCTCATTAGCCTCCTTCCTTTCCTCCGCCAGTTGGCGCCGGAGGTCAGTCTTCTCACCCTCCAGCGCGGCCACCTTATCCGCCAGCTTGCGGCACTTGCTGTCGGCGGCCGACTTTTCCCGGACGGCGTCGGCATGTTGTGTCCGAAGTCTCTCGACTTCGGCAGACACAACTGTCGGCAGGGCCCCCGACGCCGCGCGGTCTGCGAAGTCAGCCGCCTACAAGACACACATAAGACCACAGCCCCAACGAAGCCGGTAAAAAACCAAACTCTAGCTCAACGTACCTGACTTAGTGCCTCCTTCATCTCCTTCAGCCGGCGGGACACAGCACCCGCCTCGTCCCTGACAGCAGTGAGTGCCGGTATCTCGCCGCCGGCACTAAGAGCACTGCCCTTCGCCCTAGGCACCACGGCAGCCGCCGCGGTCGCCACGGCAGGCGGAACAACAACAAGTTGGCCTTCGTCCGACCCTGCGACGTATCAACAGATTAAAAAAAACTCGAGCCAACGACTTACCAACAAGATAATCTTCCACACTAATGTCGGTGGCAAAGTCGGCGACGCGCTTGCCCGGCGGCGGCAACTCTCGGGCCGCCTTCGCAGCCTCCGGCACCCTGCTGGACACAGGGGCGGCCTTCACAGACTTGGAACCACCGGCGGCAGCCGCCTTCGCAGCCTCCGGTGCCCTGCCGGACGCAGGGACGGCCGACTTCGCCACCAGCGGCGGCTGGCTTCCACTGGGGGCAGCAGCCTTCGCAGCCCCCCGCGGCCTCTTCAGCCTGGCCTCATGAAGCCTGACGACCGCCTGGCGCTTCTGCGAAGCTCCCTGACGATCCTTGTCCATCACTGCCGACACAACAGCATCAATATTCCGCCCGTAAGGAAACACTTTCCAATCACGAACCATGCGAGATGTAAAAAAGTCTTCGCCAGTCGCGCGGGGGATAGGAACATTCTTAGGCCACCAACCCCCGGTAACCCTCAGCATCCGCGCCGAAGACTCCCGGAGCTCGGGCGAAGACATCCTTCCCGCCGGGGCCGCGCATGTCCTCATCAATTCCCTAGCAAAACCATCAGAAACCCCCAGACCTTCCATAGCAATACCTAGTTTCCTCTTCTTAGAGGACGGGGCGGCCGCCGGCGCGGGGTCGTCTCCAGTCTCTACCACCGGTTTCTTCCCGCGACGATCCACATCGTCTTGGCCGGGATAACCGCCATACGGCAGACGGTTCAACTCGAAAACCCTATTCAAGCGGTCATTGGACCCGCGAATATCCCAGCTACGCTGGCCCTCTGTCTTCGGCACGTACCGACCGACGAACCGCACCGCCCCATCCTCCGCCTCACGCATAAAGGCGGCCGAATCGCGGCTATGCAGATCCAGCGCGAAGGCGGGACTTCGCACCAGCTTCCCACCATGGGAAGGCATCTGGCGAGGGCATACTTCGCCCAATGCCCAGCCATGCGCCAAAGGCCATACCCCGTACGCCACAAAATCCTCAACCAAATTGCGCCCGCTGCTCAGGCCGGCGGCGCACCGAAGGGCCCCTTCATCCGCATCCTCCTCCGCCACTTCAAACGGCGGGTATGCTGAGTAATAATGCGAGCACATCTCGGACACGGGGAGCCCTGGATGGTCTTCGACTGTGCCCTCCGCGACGTAGAACCAAAACTCATGCCAGTTGCCCCACTTGTTGCGGGCGCAAGGAACCAACTCAACTACCTCCATCGAGGTCTTGCCGGTCTTCGGCGTAAATGTACAGGACCCAAACTGGGCAACTTCATTTCCGATCATCCTCTTCTGCCAGTGCAGGCAATAGTACTTCGCGAAGACTTCGACTGATGGTTGTCCGTCATACGAAGTCGTCGCCCACACATACTTCGACAGAGCCACCACGACATTCGGAGTCAGCTGATGGATCTGAACGTTAAATCTGCGCAGGACTTCTCCCACAAATCGGTGCGCAGGCAGGCGAAGACCAGCGGCAAAGAACGCCTCGAACACAACCAACTCGCCTTCCGGCTCGGGGACCTCCTCCGTCCCCGGGACACGAGCGACTCCGCCGCCAAAGTAACCAAGCTGCTGCATATCTTGCACGCGGACCGAGGACATCCGCGACACACCGAAATCCACCGTATCGTCGGCGCGCAACTCCTCCACCGCCACAGTACTCAGCGTCTCCTCAGACGACGTGTCGACCGGCGGCGTAGCAGCAGCAAAAGAAGAAGAGGTCGGTATCGCTACGTACCGTCGGCGGCGGCGGGCGGTCTGCTTCACTCGGGCCAGATCTCCGGCGAACAAGAGCAAGGAGGGCAGACGAGCAGCAAGATGGTGGAAAAGGCGGCTAGGGTTTTCACGGAGCGCGAAAAGATAAAGTTCAAAACGCGCCACCCCCCGCCCCCTTTTATACACAGGGCGCGGCGCTTCGGGAAACCCGCAGTCCAACAGTACGGTGTCAATCAACGGTCATGTCAAAAACCCCCGCGGAACCACTTCGAGCGAGGGCAGCGTCTCCGCCATCTAGCGACGTCTTCGGCACCAGATGACTTAGTCGAACTGGTCCCTCGGTGGGCAAATGTTGGGGCGAAGGCTAAGACGCCACCCTTCGCTCGATGCCCTCGCCGTAATCGTCGGACCAACGGAGACAAGACAACAGGCAGGCTCACCCTTCGTCCCACACGTCATCGGACGAAGACCTGTGATGAGGTCGTCCCATCATTGCGACCTCGTCCAGCATGGAGGCCCACGTGTGATCCGACCCATTGTAACCGGCCCTGCGTGGCCGCTGCGCGTTACGGGCCTAATTTGTAAAGGCATTCCTGTAATTACGGTCTGTAACCCCGCTTTATGGGAATATTCCGGGGATAACCTAGATGTCTGAGGGCACATGCGTCCTTAACACAGGACGCTGGGCACTCAGATACCTATAAATACCCCCGCACAATGTCCTTGAGAGGCTAGATTAACAGAGCTTTTGCCATCGCGTGCGAGAACCCTGTTTACGTCAACTCTCACCCCCGTTGGATCCCCTTGCACCTGGCAGCAAGTTCCAACAGTGACTTCAACTCCACCATACCAAGCAAGTACCATATATGCCTCTCTCTCTTTACGGGCGGGATGGGCTTGTGAAATACCTAGTGTATTCACACAGATTTATCTATGTTTTTTTCAGTAGCTGAAGACTTCTTTTCTGCTATGTTCGACTAGAAGGGGGTTGTGTCTGCACCCAGTCTGCCTGTGGCTTGGGCTAGATGATCTTCCACCGTGCTATGTTTCTAGGCTCACTAGAGCTTGCATTTTGGTATTGTAATAACTATTATTCGAGACTCTGTACTATTTGAAGAAATAAATGTGTTTACTAGCCTCCTGGGACTAGTAATTGTATCACATTTGAGTCTCAAAGGATCGGGACGCTTCAAAACATCATGTTGCTAATGCCTTGTACCAGGTGCTTTTGGTTCGCTCAGCTTTCCCAAAATACAGGGGGCATGTGTTGAGCACCATATGTGCCACCTAGAGAGGCCGGATAGTCCGTCTATGTGGTCAGATGGTTCGGGCCGCGGACGGTCCGCTATAGGTGTGGACGGTTCACGTGAAGATCAGATCATGCAGTTTAGCCCCTTCTTCCTCATGTGTTTATCCATCTAAATCTGCAGATTACACTGGGGACCGAAACGCTTAGAAACGAGTTCAGACCTCCTTTATATATATGAAGGGGTACGAGCAATTGCAGGCATGGTTTAGGTTTAGAGTTTATCACCAATCGAACCAGTCAATCTATTTATCTATGCTTTTACTTTCTTGCCCTAGGAGTAGTAGTAATTAGTCTTCTTTCATTTCCATCTTCACCTCTTTTCGACTCTACATCGTCTTGAGACGTCTAGTGGCCTACCGACCCCAAGGTAAACCCTAGGATCTGTCCTCCATGAGAGGGCCCCTCTTGGGAGGCGAGATCTAGATGTTGTAGGCCATCGCCACCGCTTCAGCTCGCGCACGGACCGTCTAGCTCCAAGGACGAACCGTCTGGTCTGGCTCAACGTAGAGAAGACCCGCTCTCGCCGCAGGGTCACAGACCGTCCGCGCCGTCGCAGAAAACCCGCCAAACCTCAGTGTTTGGCCCCAATTGAGAGCCAACACCTTTGCACCCTGCCTAGGTTTGCTATGGCACATCCCCACCTCGCCCAATTCTACTTCATCGGTGGCCATTGGCCCCTTCTCGCCTTGCCAGGTTCCGCTCTGGCATCGAGCACAACCAACCTCAACAACAAGCGCAACCCTAGTTCTAGTTGCACGCATATAGGCGAGCATGGGCTCTTGTGAGAGGAAGAAGAGATGCAGATCATTAGGCTGATGAGGTGGTGTTCTGGTAAGTGAGAGATGCTGACATCAAACTTTTTGAAAGCTACAATTGTTTAACAAAACGACTTTTAGCTTTCCTCACATCTCACAACATCTTTTTTTTACAGCCCACAACTCACAACTACTTTTTTTAAGAAGCCACAGATCAACCAAACGAGGACTAAGATTAGTGAGTGTATTCAGTAATGATGAGATGCTTTGGGTTGTTAAACTAGTACTGTAAGAGAGTAAGTAATATGAGACAGTGGTTTGTAAGAACTTAATTGTGTAACAATAAGTTAGCTTGTCCTTCTAGAAATGGAAATTATCATGTGTGGTATATATTAGACAAGCAATGCTCAATAATTCACTATTGCGTATGTTGTGATCCGACAGTCACTACCGGAATCGCAGGCTTTGCCGAGTGCCGGCGGCTTTGCCGAGTACTTTTTATCGGGCACTCGGCAAAGAAAGCTTTGCCGAGTGCCGCACTCGGTAAATTTAGGCTCTCGGCAAAGAGACCCTTTACCGAGTGCTGAACACTCGGCACAGCATGCACTCGGCAAATACAAGTTTGCCGAGGGTCAAACACTCGGCAAAGGGGGCTCTCGGCAAAGCGCCGTCAGCGGCCGTCCCAAAGCTGACGGCCGTCAGTCTTTGCCGAGAGCCAACGGCTGGCACTCGGCAAAGAGGCTTATTTGCCGAGTGTTACACAGTAGGCACTCGGCAAAGCATACTTTGCCGAGTGTCATCTCTAGACACTCGGCAAAGTATATTTTTATTTTTTTTATTTTGTCTCTCAAAATTTTTGTGGTATGTTCCTACACTATGTAGACCTACATGTATCATTTGTGGACAATTTTAACAGAGTTTTCAATCGTTAGTAGATTTAGTTCGTTTATTTGAATTTCTTCGGAAAATTTAGATTTGAACTGCAGGTCACTCGAAACTTGGAAAACCGTGCATGCAAAAATGATATTCATGTTACTTAGCATAAGTTACGACCTATTACAGGAGTGGACCGGAAACTTCGAGCAACATGCTCACTAAACATGGTCGTGAACTTGCCATCCACATGTTTAAAAATTGTATAAAACACAAATAAAGTCAGAAAATCCTGAAACTTGTCCACGTGTCATGATATCATATGTACAGGCTGCGATAAAAATTTTAGAATGTTTGGAGAAAGTTGTGGGACACTATGTGTAGAAACCTAAGAGAACTACATTGAAACTCTATAGTTTCAATGTAGTTATAGAGTTTCAATGTAGTTCTCTTAGGTTTCTACACATAGTGTCCCACAACTTTCTCCAAACATTCTAAAATTTTTATCGCAGCCTGTACATATGATATCATGACACGTGGACAAGTTTCAGGATTTTCTGACTTTATTTGTGTTTTATACAATTTTTAAATATGTGGATGGCAAGTTCACGACCATGTTTAGTGAGCATGTTGCTCGAAGTTTCCGGTCCTCTCCTGTAATAGGTCGTAACTTATGCTAAGTAACATGAATATCATTTTTGCATGCACGGTTTTCCAAGTTTCGAGTGACCTGCAGTTCAAATCTAAATTTTCCGAAGAAATTCAAATAAACGAACTAAATCTAATAGTTATAAAAAACACTTTTATAATTGTACCAAAATGGTACTTGTAGGTCTACATAGTGTAGGAACACACCACAAAAAGTTTGGTTGCCAAAAATAAAAAAAATAAAATATACTTTGCCGAGTGCTGTCCAGGTAGCACTCGGCAAAGAAGTCTGTGCCGAGTGACTGTACTTGGGCACTCGGCAAAGTCTGTAGAACACATCTTTGCCGAGTGCTCTACATCTAGCACTCGGCAAAGACGTCTTTGCCGAGTGCCCGCGATCCGGCACTCGGCAAAGTTTATTTTTAAATTTTTAAAAAATCTTTGCCGAGTGCCGGATCGCGGGCACTCGGCAAAGAAGGTAACTTAACAGCCCGACGGGCTTTCTTCTCTCTTTCTCTCCTTTCACTTTCCTCTCTTCTCCTACCCGCCCGCCACGCCGCCGCTCTCACCGCCGGCCGCGACCGCCGCCCGCCCCAGCCTCCCGGCTTGCCGCCGGCGCCGCCGCACCTCCCCACGCGCCCCGCCGCCGTGCCCCGCTGTCGCGGCCACCGCCGGCCGCGCCCACCGCCGAGCCCCGCCACCGCCACCGCCGTTACGGTCGTCGCGCCGCTGTGCCCCGCCACCGCTGGCCTCCCCACCGTCGTGCCCCGCCACCGTCGTCGCGCCGCCGGCCTCCCGCACCCGCGGCGAGCACCGCCGTCGCGCCCACCGCCGGCCGCGCCCACCGCCGTCGCGCCACCGCCATCGTCGACCGTACATTAGTGAGTATAATAAATTTAATTAGTTTAGTATGTATTTATTGAGTTTATAGTATATGTGTTTAGTGGATTTAGTGATTTTCGTGAGTTTAATTAGTTTAGTATGTATTTATTGAGTTTATAGTATATGTGTTTAGTGGATTTAGTGAAATGCGTGTGATGGTGGATATGGATGCCACTTAGATGTGACTTGCATTCATCGTGTCGTTTGTATATGTGCGTGTCAGCCATCGTGCTGTTAGATCTATTTGCAGGTTTTGGAAACCTCCCCGTACAGGGGAAGTGCTGCCGATTTTTTTGACATGCTTGTTTATTTTTTACAGAGAAGATACTTGTCTTCCTAGCCACTGCGGGTCTGCCTGCACCGCGTCGCGTCGCCACTGCACCGACCCGCCACAGCCCCGCTAGCCTGATTCCACCGTCACCCTAGGTATAACCTCTACATCCGCATCATGGTCGTAGATCACGTAACCCAGTTAGGCGTCTCCCGTTCGAAAGAGATACAATGTAGATATGCAGATCTTTGCATATCTACAAATGTATCAGTTTCGAATTGTCCACGTTTTTTGGACAGCCTGCGGTTGCGTAGATGGTGTTAGTTTCCATGCTCTACTCCGGTCCGAGATAGAGTTTCGGCGTCACCTCCCTGTTGTTCTCCGGACAGTACACTCTCCCTGTCAGGACGTGTATCCGGAGAACAGCGGGTAGGTGCTGCCGAAATTTTATCTCGGATCGGAGTAGAGCATGGAAACTAACTCCATCTACGCAACCGCGGGTGGGATTAGGACCTATCATCACCTATTAGAAGGTAGGAACGTAGTGTACATGCATTACATGTCTATATTAAACTATACTCGGTTATATATGTTAGAGGATGGAGGACCGTGAGTGGATGTACACGGGCCTCGTTCGACGTAATGATGTCACCCCAGAATGGATTAGGAAGACCGATGCTTTCGTGGAACGGGCATATGGCGAAGCTGCTAAAGGAGCTAGCCTAGTCCCTTGTCCGTGCAGCAAATGTGACAACCGGAAAAGAAAACCAAAGAAGGCCATGGTAGAACATATTTGGAAGAATGGATTTACGCCGGACTATACTCGGTGGATCTTCCATGGTGAAGCGCATCGCACGAGAGAGGAGGTGGTGAGACAACGCGTCGAGGATTACGATGCTGATGCCGGGGTAGCGGACATGTTGAACGACTATCACGAGGCACAGTTCGCCGAAGGATGTACGGAGGACGAGCCAGAGGCGACCGCAAAGGCATTCTACGACATGTTTGACACGGCACAGAAACCCCTTCACGACAAGACAAAGGTTTCTCAACTGGATGCCATTGGGCGTATAATGGCGTTCAAGTCGCAGTATAGCATGAGTCGAGACGCCTTCGATGGTTTGTTGACAGTTATTGGCAGCCTGCTTTCGGAGGATCACGTTCTCCCAAAGAGCATGTACGAGGCACAGAAACTCCTTCGTGCACTCAAGATGACGTATGAGCAGATACATGCTTGTCCGAAGGGCTGCGTCCTATTTAGGAAAGAACACACTGAGGCAAAGTACTGTCCAAAGTGTAAATCGTCTAGGTTCATGGAGGTAGACTCTGGTGATGGACAGAAGAGGCAGCTCGACATCCCCGTGACAATCCTACGCCACCTTCCGTTCATACCGAGGATCCAGCGTCTATACATGACAGAGGAATCCGCGAAACAGATGACATGGCACAAAAAAGGCAAACGATACAATCCTGACAAGATGGTTCACGCATCCGATGGTGAAGCATGGACCCACTTTGATGTCATTCACCATGAGAAAGCTAAAGAGGCTCGTAATGTTCGTGTTGCGCTGGTCACAGATGGGTTCAATCCCTATGGAATGACCGCTGCCCCATACACATGTTGGCCTGTGTTCGTTATCCCCATCAATCTCCCCCCCGGCGTATGCTTTCAAAGACAGAACATATTCGTGTCGTTGATAATTCCTGGACACCCGGGGAATAAAATGGGCGTGTACATGGAGCCTTTGATTGATGAATTGGTCCGTGCTTGGGAGGAAGGGGTATGGACGTACGACCGAGCTACGAAGACAAACTTCAAAATGCATGTTTGGTACCAGTACTCCATGCATGACTTTCTGGCGTACGGGCTATTTTGCGCCTGGTGTGTTCACGGTAAGTTCCCATGCCCAGTTTGCAAGGAAGCTCTTAGGTTCATTTGGTTGAAGAAGGGTGGCAAATATTCGTCATTCGATAAACATCGACAATTTCTCCCTCCTGACCATGCATTCCGACTAGACATCAAGAACTTTACGAAAGGTGTCGTGGTGACAGACCGCCCACCTGCAATGATGACTGGTGCCGAAGTTCGCGAAGAGATAGATGGTCTCGTGGCCAACCCAGAAGGTGGTTTTGTGGGATATGGTGAGCAACATATGTGGACACATAAGTCGGGATTGACTCGGCTCCCCTATTATGATGACCTGCTCCTTCCACACAACATTGACGTGATGCACACTGAAAAGAATGTCGCCGAGGCACTTTGGGCAACAATTATGGAGATTCCTGATAAGTCAAAGGATAACGTAAAGGCAAGAGTGGATCTGGCAGAGTTATGTGATAGACCAAACCAAGAGATGAAGTCGCCTAGTGGTGGTAAGACATGGAGAAGGCCTAAGGCCGATTTCGTCCTGAGCAGGGCCCAGAGGAAGGAAGTACTAGAGTGGATCAAGATGTTAATGTTCCCTGATGGGTATGTAGCTAACCTTAGTAGGGGGTGAACTTATCTACTCTGTGAGTCTTAGGGATGAAGAGTCATGACTTCCACATATGGATTGAACGAATTCTTCCGGCGATGGTTCAAGGCTATGTCCCTGAGCATGTCTGGCTAGCGCTTGCAGAGTTGAGCTATTTCTTCCGCCAGCTTTGTGCAAAAGAGTTAGCTCGGACCATGATAGCAGACTTGGAAAGGATGGCACCCGTGTTACTATGTAAGCTGGAGAAGATCTTTCCACCCGGCTTCTTCAATCCGATGCAGCATTTGATTATTCATCTCCCGTATGAGGCACGAATGGGGGGGCCCGTGCAGGGACGTTGGTGCCATCCAATCGAGAGATGTCTAAAGACTATCCGAAAGAAATGTAGAAATAAATGCAAAATCGAGACTTCCATTGCAGAGGCATACATACTGGAGGAGGTGTCAAACTTCACAACAACTTACTATGGTGACAAACTACCGAGCGTGCATAATCCACCCCCTCGTTACAATGATGGCGACAATGAATCGAACCTCAGCATTTTTCGAGGGCAACTCGGAAGCGCAAGTGGTTCGACCACCAAGACCCTGAGACATGAAGAGTGGCGCCATATCATGCTATATGTATTGACCAACCTTGAAGAGGTGACGCCATACATGGAGCAATTTCTTCATGAATTCTGGCGTCGATCAAGGGACCCAACTCCACAGGAATATGATACCCTTCTTCGAAAGGGTGCGGGAAATGGATTGCCCGATTTCATTTCCTGGTTTAAACGTAAGGTACGTGCTTAGTTTGTCATTTGAAGTTGCTCTTACGTGCGAATAATATAACAATCTAGCGTGTTTGAACTTGCAGGGCCAAAGAGAGCCGTCTATGAGTGCCGAGTTGAGACAAGTAGCCAATGGCTTTGCCTATAGGGTCAGGAAATTTTCTGGGTATGACGTCAATGGATACCGTTTTCGCACAACAAGCTACGACCAAAGCCGGCCCAATCGAAAAACCACGTGTTCTGGAGTCTATACGCCCGGGCTTGACGAGGTCGAGTATTATGGAAGAATTGAAGATATATATGAACTCAATTTTTATGGTTCCAAACCTCTTACTCCAGTGATATTCAAATGTCATTGGTTTGACCCTGAAGTTACGAGACGGACACATTCTAATCTTGGGCTAGCCGAAATTCGACAGGATTCCACCTTACCAGGAGACGATGTCTATATTGTGGCCCAACAGGCCACACAAGTGTATTATCTTCCATATGCGTGCCAAACGAAACAACATCTTAAGGGTTGGGATGTTGTGTATAAGGTATCACCGCACGCTAAATTACCTGTTCCAAACGATGAAGATTATAACTTAGACCCGGACACATGACGGAGAGTTCTTCCAAGAAGATGGGCTCGAAGGGCAATTTGAGATAGACTTAACCGAAGCGATCGGAATGGAAGTAGATATTGAAATGGTTGTTGATGACGAGGATGATGAGGTGCAAAATGAGAATGACTTAGAAATACTTGAAGGCAATGCCAATGACGAAATTGCGCCTTCAGATGATGTCGACTATGAAATGGTTGATAGTGATGATGACACTTATGATCCGGCTAACCCGGACACATATGAAGATTATTTTTAATCGATGTAATGCTATATTTCATTTATTTTGCATATGTTTCTAAATACATATTTTTTATCTGTGCTTAATTGTTTACTCTTAATTGCAGGTTGTTGGACAAAGATGGTGGGCGGTGGGACGAGGAGGGGGAGGGGGAGGGGGAGGGGGAGGAGGAGCACCCGTAGGACGGAGGAGCAGGCGCAGCAGGACGACGCCGTACAGCAGCAGGTGGAGCAGCAAGCCGCTGTCGATGCGGCACAGCAGGACGACGACGATGCGGCGCAGCAGGACGACGACGACGACGACGCCGCTCAGCAGGACGTCTCAGGTTCTGGCTCCTCAGGTTCGATGAGTATCTACCTGCGAGGTCCCGCGAGCCTCCCTAAGCGACCCATACTTCGTGACAGACGTCCGCTGATACGACCCGATGGAGAGAGGTAGGTAACTTTAGATATTGTTGCTGCCTTTTCATATTATATGTTCAAATTAATAATAGAAACTAATACTTCATCTTAATCACTTGGACAGGTCTTGGATGGTTTTGGAGACTGCAGGGGGTCACGGCCGCAACCCCAATGGCATCCTGGGCCTTCTATGCCGGGAACACTTCCCTGGACTTGTCGAGTACGCCGGAGTGACGAGCCCAGCATACACCTTCGACCACTACGCCGTCGCCCCCGATGCAGTAGATCGGGACGGCAGACAATTCAACAACAAGGCGGAGCGGGTGAAGCAAGAGCTGTGGGTAAGTCTTCCTCGCACTATATTGTTTAATAAGTCGCATTTGTTGCATATTCTTGAAATAATGTATGGATACATCGTCTTTGTATGTAGGATTTCTTCAGGTGCGATGCTGGATACGAGGCCAGGGCGGATGTGGTGTCTACGACATGCTGTAAGAAGCTCGTCGTGGACATGCACTACGAGGCGCGCATCCAGGCCATCGTCACTTACCACGGCTCCGTCCTTGGGGAGAAGGTGAACAAGAAGGACGCCCGAACCATGTCGTTGACTCCGGACCAGTACTTGCAGGTAAATACAAAACTTTATTATTGGTACTAAATATGCTTATTTTTTTCTTCTGATATGCTGTGTACTTATATTTTTTTAGATGATTCCTCATTGGTGCGCCGCGCATCCTGAGTGCTGGGAGCAGATGGTGCAGAGGTGGTGCTCGGCTGAGTGGGATGAGGCGCACAACGCTAGCCGGGAACGGCGTTTGCTGATGCAAGGTCCCTCCCACCATCAAGGCAGCCGCAGCCTGGGCAAATACGCGGAAGCATGGGTACGCGCTCTTTTTTATTTAGGTATATAACTTTCGATTAGACATGATTTCTAACCATCTCGTTGGTTTTCTCGCAGTCGGCGGCACATGGTGGCGCGCCTTGCTCCACGTTCTCGGCATATGCCATGGCCCACAAGGGGAAGGCGACGTCCGACGTCACCTACAACCCGGATGACGGGCCCGAGGCGTACACCAACCCTGCCATCCATAGCCGACTCAGTGAGTACACCGCCATGGCCAAGGAGGTCCATGGGCCAGATTACGATCCGAGGACCGAGGACATCGACGGAGATGTCCTCATGAGGGTCGGAGGAGGCAAGAGGCATGGGCGGTACTGGATTGCCGACGGGGCAATCGACTCGTCCTCCACTCCCACTCTCTCTCAGGTGCGAGCAAGGAGCACGAGCGCGAGCCCAGCCATACGACCTCGGCAGGACACCTCACAACATCGTATCCAGCAACTCCAGGTTATTCCTTATCTATTCATCGTTCATTGATTTTTATATATCTTCTCTTTGCATTATCGTAACATTAGGGCGAAATATTACAGACTCAGCTAGATGATGAGAGGAGGCAACGTGAGGAGCTAGAGAAGAGGATGGCGGAGATGTTCGCGTACATGCAGAGCCTTGGCGCCGCACAGGGTCATGCTCCACCACCTCCGTTGTTCCCTGCAGCTGACCCTACAGAGTTCACTACTCCTGTGAGTATCAAAATTTTAGTACTGCATGATATATATTCATATATTCTCACACATACAATCTCTTCTCTATGCAGGGTCAATCGGCGGCGTCGAACAACCCTCATGCTTCGTCTAGCCCTTCGCCGAACCAGTCCAGATGCCCACCTCGTTGATGATTTGTTTTGTGATGATCCAGACTTAACTTTATGAGTGTTGGTGATGTTAGTTACACTTTATCTTGTGAGATACTTGGTGATGTTAGTGATGATGCAGACTTGTATCTGTTTTGTGATGATCCTGACTTTAGTGAGACTTGTGATCTGTTTTATGAGACTTTGTGATATATATGGTGTTGATGATAAATGTGTTCATTCTGTGATGTGCTTGATATATAATGTGATGTGAATGATATATATCTTTTGTTTGTTTGGATGGAACAACAAAAGCAAATAAAAAAGGGACATCCTGGTCACTTTGCCGAGTGTAACACTCGGCAAAGGGTTGCTTTGCCGAGTGCTATGACCATGGCACTCGGCAAAGAAGGAAACCTGGGAACCGGTAAAACCATCTTTGCCGAGTGCTGACAGTGACACTCGGCAAAGAAGGAAACCTGGGAACCGGCAAAGATATCTTTGCCGAGTGCTTTTGCCAAGGCACTCAGCAAAGATACTGGCAAAGGGGCCCACTGGAGGGTTCTTTGCCGAGTGCCAGTCCACCAGACACTCGGCAAAGAAACCTCCTTTGCCGAGTGCCTACTAGGGCTCTCGGCACAGGGACTGGCTGTGGGGTCCACTGGACCAGTCTTTGCCGAGTGTCGCCGTAGGCACTCGGCAAAGGATCCGTCACCGTCACTTGGCGCCGTGACGGTGACTTTTCTTTGCCGAGTGCCCGACAAAAAGTACTCGGCAAAGATGCTGTTGCCGATGTACAGTTCGCCGAGCGTTCTTTGCCGAGTGTTACACTCGGCAAAGTCTTTGCCGAGTGTAAAATAGCCTTTGCCGTGTGTTTAGAACACACGGTAAAGGAGCTGATTCCGGTAGTGAGTGTGGTACGGTGTCATGAGTGCCTCTGTCAGGTCGTGGCCTAAACCGGCAGTGACACATCTAGCAGTGATAATCATGAATATCACTACCAGTTGTTGCTATAAACCGGCAATGTTGTTCCCATTATAAATATATGACCACTAGCGGCTAGTCACCCATCCAGCAGTGATAGTGATAGGCTATCTGCATCGCGGCCGATTAACCTCTGCCAGCGTGAATTCATCCGCGGTAGTGATGGAGCTTCTCATCCTTCGACAATTATAATTTGAAACGGAGGAAGTAAAATGTAGCGTGAAAAACCTAAAACGATTTGTACGATCGGAATACTGTGTGGTGTGCCCAAATGTAAATCGTTCTTCATTTGATTTTTCCCAGGATTAATAAAAATGAAACCACAAGAAGGTGAAAACAAGCTGCGAAAATAGAAACACGTTTGGAGACGGCGCGAACAGTTTTTGGTTACTGCTGAACCTGAACATGTATAGATCCGTTTAGTAAATAGTATGAACTTTAATTAATAAGCTGACAGCCCAAATGCACGCGAAGACGTACAAATTAATGACTGCATGTAGTGTACGTGCGTATAGCTACCACTTGTATACACCATGCATATCTGAATTGTATATACCAACGCATGCATATAGAGACACACGTATATCATCATGCATGATGCAACTGGAATTAATAATACTCCTATAGTATATAGTATAGTGGATTAATTGCAGCAACAAGCAGCATCGCATGCAGTTGCGTTGTGCTGATATATATATCTTCTTGCCATGCATTGGGGTATATCGTCGTCGTCTACTTATTAGGGTCCGTGGGCACCTTGTCCATGGCCTGCATGTAGTCGCGGCGCTTGGAGAGCCAGAACCTGCGCACGCCGTGCTGCGAGTAGCGCCGCCCCTCGTCGTGGTTGTCCAGCACCCCGGCCGCCCGCTTCTCCTTGGTCACCCGCACCTCCGGGTTGGTGGTGATGTTGCGCACCAGCTGCATCACGCAGATCCCCACCGCCACCCCTGTCGTCGCGAACAGCGGGTACACCTGCGTGCCCGCACATATGGATTTCTTTTATTAAAAACAAGGACAATAATTCTCATATAGATAGATAGATTGATAGTAGATGGTGAGATACAAGTATTTTATATACAGATTACAGATAGATAGTAGATGGTGAGATAGATTGCACAAATCATAAATGACTCATACATATAGTTCCTCCTAATAACTAGTATATATAATCAGTCACACAGATCGAACGAAAAATTAAGGATGAACCATATATATGATCTTCAGCAGTCATTTACAGAGAGACACATCAAATCATGCTGGATATACACGGAAAACTGTGTTCTCCACAGGGTTTAATTAATTAATTTGAACCAGTTCATACCTCCGCCCTAACCCAGCGAGAAGACATGTTTTCTTTCCTCGTTTCTGCAAGAGGACCGATCGAGATCTCTGGACCTGCTTGGCTTGGAGATGTAACGGGGAGGCCGGCACTCGACGCTACACGTACGCTAATAGCCTGCTGGGGGTGAAAGAGAAAATGTACGTCTGGAAACCAGCCAGGAATAGAGTTTTGAATTACAACCATTGCATTGCATGCCACCAACCTTACCTATTCAGGCAACGCCATGCATGGGCATGCAGTTTCCGCAGGACCCGGTCCGCCTAGCTTGATCGACATCCAGCAGGCCGTGTTGCATGCCATGCATGAATAATTAATCCTTTCGAGGGATCGTTTCTAAGGATATAGTCCAAGGCATGTGATATATCTATACTACTCTATTAAGAGAGTAGTGTCAGCGTCCACACCAAATGTGCCCCTGCCTTCCCCGCACCCCCGCGATCCTCGCCCTCGTCCCGCGTATCCCCTTCCTTCGTTGTCGCGATGCCCTGCCCCCGCTCGCGTCCGCCGCCGCGTCACCCCCGACTCCCCCCCCCCCCGCTCAGCCCCTCTGTGCCCTCGCCCGCGCGTCCCCTCCCCCTCCCTCGCAGCCCTAGCCCCCTCGCGTAGCCGGGCGGTGATCCCGCGCCCCCTCCCCCTCACCACCAACTCGTGATACACATCCATGTGAAGCAGCCACAAAATTAGGGTTCCATCCTCGATCTGGTCGGACCCCCCTCCTCCGCGTGCCGGACGATCCAATCTATGGCCGCCTCCACCACGCGCTCGCCGGCGGCGATTGACCGGCACGCGGTACGGCTGATCACGCGCGTCTCCATAGCGATGGCCGTCGTCGCCACACTCTCACTCTTGTACCTCTTGCGCCACGCATCCATCTACTGTTTCCCCGCGTCCCACCAGCCTGCCCTCACCATCTCGCTCGCCCCATTCCCCCGCAGCTCCTGCGACGCCGCCTCGCGCCGAGTGGTCCCGCCCGACCACCGCCTCGCTAAGCTTCGTGCCTCCCCGCGCTGGAGACACCGTGCCGCCTCCCTGGCCACGTCCGCCTTCCCGCCGCTCCGCGGCCTCGGCATCCTCGCGACCCCTTCGCGCGTCCTCTGCCTCGCCGCCGGCGCCGGCCACGCCGTTGACGCGTTCCGCGTAGCGGGGACCAGAGACGCCATAGGGGTCGACCTCGTAGAGTTCCCGCCGCTTGTCCGCCGCGCGGATCCCCACCACCTCCCATTTTCCGACGGCGCCTTCGACCTCGTGTTCTCGGATGACCCCTCGGCGACCTTCGGCGCGCTCTTCCCGTCCCGCCTCGCGCGAGAGGCTGAGCGCGCCATCCGCCGCGGTGGCGGCATCGCGCTCGCGTTCGACCGGGAGATCGAGACCGTCGCTGTCGCTACGCTATTCAAGAGATCGCGCGTCCTGGATGTGAAGGATGTCACGTTGGATGGCTCTCAGGTTAGGCTACTGATCATGCAGAGTAATGGCACAGACCCATATTGATCCGTGTTCATCCGCTTCAAGTATTATCATATCTCAGTGATGCTATCCAAAGAATCTGAGGAAGGCAGTTGTGAACATGAATTATAATCAGTATAGATGATGGTTCATAAATATACGAAATTGTTCGATATTATTGACTGCTTTGCTGTGCTGTACCGCAGGCATCTGGACGATCTTGATGGTTCATAAAAATATGAATTTGTTCTATATTATTGCCTACTTTGTTGTGCAGTATCGCAGGCAGCTGGATCTTGAGCGACCTTACACAAAAAAGAAAGATGTTAGTATATATTGATGATATAATCTAAACAAGAGCTACTCGACTTAACTTAAGTTTCGGCGGATGGGTAGCTTGATTCTTCGTGTGGTCTAATAGAAAGAAAATAGTTGCATCAAAATTAATTAGGGCTCTAATGACAGCTATTTCTAATTGTTTCAATTACGTTATTACTTAGTTCTCTGTATTTCCTATTTGTTTCACTGAGATCAAAATTTTGATATGTAATTCCATTTTTTCTATTAGATCCTTACTATTTTAAAGACAACTAACTATATACTATTTCAAGTTTTATGTGTTCTTTGAAAATAGCTATCAATACATCTGTATGTACTAATGTATCTTTAAAGTTTCATAGTTCTATCAGTGTGACTATGCTCCCTTGTAATTGTTACATGCACCCTATACGAGCGGGGGAAGAGGGGGAGCGAGGGGAGCAGCAATGGCGGAGGAATTTGCGGCCCAGGCGGAAACGGAATTGGGGAGCAGATCATCATGTTTCCAAACTACTTTCCTTTAGACAAATAGAACAATAATAAACTAATATATGTCCATTGATTTAGAAGAAATAACTTGATCCTCAATTTCATTTTGCAGGCTAGAATAGTAGGTGGGACAGGCACTGATGGGACACCTATTATTGCAGGGATTGCAAAGTTCATGGATATATTAACTACTGGACTTGTTACATCCCCATTATCTTGCAACACTAAATTACAGTGAGTTTTTGAAGATTGAGAATTTGGGACCTCATATCTTAAATTTGTTTCTGCAGTGAGTTGCTGATCTGGAGACAATCGAGAGTAGAGTGTTGAAGGCACATCTCCAATATTCCTACACAAAAACACAATGCACATCAACTAATTAACAGAAGTGCAATACCCTCTCATGTGAGTCTATTCACATCTTTCTTTTTTTAGATGATTCGTTTAAACCTCACTGTGTACAGGGCAGAATCACAGTCCATGCATCGCTGGCTTGCCATGTTTTTCTCTCTTTTGCCACCTCCTAGGTCAACTATTGCTTTCAGTTCAGATGGAAAACACTTGCATCCATAAGATCATTTTATACAAACTGAACTGAAAGGCATTTATTTTGTTAGTGGCGACCATACAGTGAAATTAATTGACTGTCATATAGGGAAATGTTTGAAGGTTTTGAGTGGACATCACAATACAAACTGAACTGAAAGACGTTTATTTTTTTCAGTTATCAGCCTCATCAAACTGTATTGAAAGACACCAAACTGAACTGAAAGACAACAAACATGCCAGGTAATTGTATTGCAAAAGAATATGGTACTTATGCACCTAAGGAGAAAGGGAAGGAGCATACTTTTTTTGGCTTTGGTATGTGTAGCTCCCATTTTAGATTTTACCAAGTATCATATGGACAAACAATGAAGTTCATTGCTGGAGACAACCTGACAATTGAAGTTCTCCCAACACGCCCTACTCTGACATGACAGGTAGGTGTAGATAACTTGCTGGTGTGGAAGATCATTTCATTACATATCATTTCATTACAGTCTGAAATTGGTTTCCTATTTTCAGTTCCTAGGTCCTACAAATAGCTCCTGAATTTGCTTGAAATCTGGTTTCCACACATACATTACAATAGTTTAGTTCCTTTTGGTGTGAATAAGTTGCTGGTGTGGAAGATCATTTCATTACAGTTTGAAATTGGTTTCCTATTTTCAGTTCCTAGGTCCTAGAAATAGCACCTGAATTTGCTAGAAATCTGGTTTCCACACATACATCACAGTGGTTTAGTTCTTTTTGGTGTGAATAAATTGCTGGTGTGGAAGATCATTTCATTATGGATCATTTCATTACAGTTTGAAATTGGTTTCCTATTTTCAGTTCCTATACAAATGCATGTTTAAAGGATAGGTGCTGGTGTGGCAGATCATTTCATTCCATGACTATTCCTATTGTTGTGGCCACAGTCTAGATAAAAATATTAGGTGTAGAGCCGAAATGGTAGCATTTCTATACGTGGCCTTTTTATCTATACTGGAGAGAGTTTTAAGTTCAAAAATAGAGACAGTTTTAACTTCAAACTGCCAATCTCAACACAGCAGGGAAGATAAAATTTAAAGAGTTTACTTCCTTTTGTCACAGCTGTAGGAATTATTCTACCATGTCAATAGGACAGTTCTCTTTGTAGATTGTGGCTGAAATGTATTGAGTATGGTTGCGTAGAATTTTCAGTTTAAATGATAAGTGCTGGTGTGGAAGATCATTTCATTCCATGACTATTCCTATAGTTGTGGCCACAGTCTAGATAAAAAAATAGGCGTAGAGGCGAAATGATAGCAGTTCTACACATGGCCTTTTTAAGCTCCATTTTTATCACTGGCAAACAAATCTACTATTTCACGACTGGCCCGCCCACCCATGCCAATGCATGATGCTGTTTTCCTCTTGAAGCCCCTTTGTCACAGCTAAGGGGTGCATGCACATTCCCTTTGCGTGATTATTGTGTTTTTTTATTCTGTGTTTCCTTTTTGTAGGGCATGCATGATTATATTCCTTAATTAGGATATGTTGCATGCATGATTGATGTTTCCTTGTCTGACTTATTGTGTTTCCCTATTTATACCGTGTTTCGCTTCTGTAGTGTATATTTCTTAATTAAGATCTGTTGCATATACTAATTCTGTTTTCGTATTTTTTGTTTAATTACGGATTTTTTGTTGAAGTCTCATCAATTTTTCCGTAGCATCCTCTCCCTCGACCAATGCATGCCCCTGCTACTGGGCGATCAATTTGTTCATCTATGTTCATACTTCGTTCATTCTAAATTATAAGACATTTTAGGTTTTCCAGATATTTAGATTTCACTGTGCACTTAAATGCACACTATGTCTTAGATATATAGTAAAAACAATTTATCTATAAAAAATGTCTTATAATAACGAAGGGAGTAGTAGTTTATGGGCGATTGCTTCATCAGGATCTGCAAAGATGCTGCTTGTTGACATTTTTTAGTGGTGTGTGTTTCAGATGCAGAGTTTTGGAATACTGGGCTGGAGAGATCAGAGGCGCTGAAAAATGATCTGGAATGGTTCAGGCAACAGGGCCACACAATTCCAAAACCATCGGCCCCTGGCACCACATATGCTTCTCTACTGGAAGATCTGTCTGAGGAGGACCCCCAGGCCTTTATCTGCCATTTCTATAACGTGTACTTTGCTCATACTGCTGGAGGCCGAATGATTGGCAAAAAGGTGACCCTCCCCCCTTCTGAGAAAATGACAAAATACTGAGTAGTATATGGCATCATGTCACAACATTGTTTTGGCAAGCATAATTTACACAGCATTGGCACATTCAGGTGTCTGATGCCATCAAATCCCCAAGCATGCATATGCATTCTCTATTGAATACGATTCCTTGTGCCTTTTTTCTTTGTCGATACTATAGTGCACTTCTGGTTAGGAATATGATTACCTTTCGTTGCTGATCTGGGCAGTTCAGAAGTCTGAAACTACCTGTTCCTCCATTATCTCGTATCATTTAACACAGTACCATGTGCTCCTGGTATCTTAGGTTTCCGAGAAGATTCTGAACAACAAAGAGCTGGAGTTCTACAAGTGGGAGGGCAATCTCTCCCAGCTGCTGCAGAACGTCCGCAACAAGCTTAACCAAGTCGCTTCGGTAAGTCTCTGGAACCAAACGCAAGTACCAAAGCTTTTTAAACTGAACGGCAGATTCTCGAAGGAAAACTAACTGTCAAATTCTTTTCCATGTACTGGTTGGTTCCTCAGAGCTGGTCTCGGGAGGAGAAGGACCACTGCCTGGAGGAGACGGAGAAGTCGTTCTCTTACTCAGGAGGCCTCCTCCGCCATATATTCACCTGATCTATCATTGCCGGTTGATCCAGTCTCAAACACTGTAAATACATAGTCCTCTTGACTGTTAAAACTTTATTACTGGTGAGGGGGATCTCCTCCCCCAGGTACGGTTTACCTGCATTCAAGTTGCCCAGTGTCTTACTTGATTTCTGGTGTTTGGTGTTTCTGTGATGCAATCTGTATTCTGTAGGTCGTTACATGACTAATAGAGTCGACCCCTTCCAATGTCGTCAATGGCAAGAGCTCTTCCAATCAACATGCCTAGCCTAGCGTATTCGTTTTGTAGTGTGCGTACGTGAGTGCTTAGTACCGTACCAAATATAAATACTTCTTTGTGTTTTCTGTATTTTATAGGTAGGTGCCCGTGCGATGCCACGAAACATAAATTGCGAATCTCCAATGGACTTCATTTGAGACAAGTGATGTCCAAGAAAATGGGGGTAAACTGACACAGCTATCACTTGCATTACTTGTCCTATGCGCGGAAGAATCTGACACAGCTATCACCCATGAAGATTTCCGGTTAACTTGTGGAACCAGACTTCATTTGAGACAAGACAACAATACCAGTGTTGAGCTTGCCACTCGGCCATGGCACACACGAGAACACGGGATGATCAAGTAAGAACTGAACAGAATGCACTAATACAAAAGGCTGGCTTGCGTTCGCTTCCTTGCTCCACAGGAAGCATAGCTGATATACAAATCGAGAAGTTTTACATATAGACTTCCCAATATGTAAATGGAGAAGTTTTTATACAATCGAGAAGTTATACAAATCGAGAAGTTTTACCTAGGAAGCATAGCTCCACAGTAAGAACTGAACAGAATCCAGTTTTACACGAAAACACGAGAGCAGGACCTTTTTTTACTCTTTATGTAAAACTTCTCGATTTGTATATCAGCTATGTTTCCTGTGGAGCAAGGAAGCGAACACAAGCCAGCCTTTTGTATTAGTGCATTATGTTCAGTTCTTACTTGATCATCCCGTGTTCTCGCGTGTGCCATGGCCGAGTGGCAAGCTCAACACTGGTATTGCTGTCTTGTCTCAAATGAAGTCCGGTTCCACAAGTTAACCGGAAATCTTTATGGGTAATAGCTGTGTCAGATTCTTCTGCGCATAGGGCAAGTAATGCAAGTGATAGCTGTGTCAGTTTACCCCCATTTTCTTGAGCATCACTTGTCTCAAATGAAGTCCATTAGAGGTTCACAATTTATGTTCCGTGGCATCGCACGAGCACCTACCTAGTAGTCTATTAATAAGCTATAGAGAATTGGAGTTACACATGTCATATATAGTATATGTTACTTAGATTTAAATTTGGACATTATCTCAATAATTTTGACATGATGAATATGTGTTCAAACAAAATATAATGTACTACAAAGTTGTATATCTCTTTGAGCTATACAATTTTCAAATAAATTTTATCTTCATCCAAGTTCATATGCAAAAGTTAAGAAAAAGAAAATTGGGTACTCGTACCCGTATCCGACTCGAATATCCGGGTATTTACTGGATAGTTCTTGCTCTGAATCTGAAGCTGTACTATTTAGTTACTACTTGTATCCGTTCCAAATATAAAATTATCCAAAATTGTATTAGGAAAAAACATGTATTTATACTATATGTATCCAGTACCCGACAAGTATACCCTACACATTTGGCACAATTCATCCCGCTTGTTGTGTTGATGGAGTGATAGTCACCTAAAGGGGTGATCAGTAGACGATATCTGTAATTTAAGCACTAAAATAAACCTGGATCTTGATTAGTTGCTAGAGCAAGAAAAAAAGAATCGGGGTAGGGAGAGGCAATCTTCTTGCGAAGTGTGGTCAAATGTTTGCGGAATTAACTTTGGGAGCAACACTTAAGACCTGAATCAAAGTCATTACAAGATAATTTAGAGGGGAAAGGGAAGAACAAATCACAACAAAAGCTGTGGGGGACAGATATCCCCTGGGTCCACTGGAAGGATAAAAGACCTCACGAAAGGCCCGAGGGCCCAATAAATCGTAAGGTCATCCCTTCGTGGGCCTGGGGAAGAATGACCAGTGAAGCAGATCGACACAAGGCCGGATCGGTGCGAGCCCAGATGGCCTAACAACGTCGAGCAAGTAACCACAATAGAGACCCGACTTTCCCGCGCTGGAGCCCCGTACAACGGAACCAAGCGAGGATGAGTCGGCAGAACTATAGGAAGATAGACTCAATCAGTTCACTATTTCTTAGGAGCGCATTGTTATCATAGCCGCATGTATTGCCTCACGGTCGAATATATAAGGCCTAGGGGGCACCCCTTCAGAACGATCGATCTCACTACTCAGCCACCCACCTCAACTCTCTATGTTCCCTATACTAGAGAGTTCCCTTGTAATCCACCACATAAAGCATTCCCGCCAGGACGTAGGGTGTTACACATCTCTAAGCGGCCCGAACCTGTACATCATTGTTCACAGTTTCTCATGCGTCCAGCACGAACCATCGAGCTACAGTCGGCAACATCGACCTACTCCTAAAAACACCTTGTGGGGCAACCCCGGGTGTGCGGTCGGACCCAAAACACCGACAGCTGGCGCGCCAGGTAGGGGGTGTGTCGCCGATCTAAGCTAGCTCAATGGCCGTCACCTTCCACCGCAAGATCACCCTCCGCCCCGGATCCGTGTTCTGCTTCGGAACTATCTCATCCGTAGCAGATGAAGAAGGAACTCTACATCGCATCGCAGACCCGCCCAGGAAGAAGTCTCCTCCAACAACCTCCGAAAATGTCGGAGTAAGACAGGGAAAAGCGCAACCTCTAGCGCTCCGAAAAAAGATCGCCTTCAGCAAGCCAGAGGCCGAGGGCCCGCCGACCCGGAGAACTCCACTGTCTACCTCCCTGACGAAAGAATGGACACAAATCGCAAGGAAGAAAGAAACAAATAAAACCGGGAGGAAGCAAGTCGTTCTTTCCGTGCCTCTGCCCTCAAAAGAGAACGGAAAGAAGATCGCCCTGACAGCCGCACCATTCTACCCCGACGTCCTCTTCATCGGGAGAGTGGAGTCACCCCCCGTCTCCGACGACGAACCGATCGCACCCGGAGAGGAACCTCCTCAGCGGGAATCCCGCCGACGAAGGAACCGACGCTGAAATATCTGGCGACATCACGAGGCCGGAGAGCGAGACCCGGAGCAGCCTGTCTCGCGAGACGAGGTCTCAGAGATAGGAGAAACTCCGGAGGAACGTGTCTTCAGAGAACGGAGGAATTCCCGACGGCGTGATCGCCGACGGGCTCAGGAACAAGGCGAGCAGGAGGCAAGGCAGCGTCGGGAAAATCCACTCTTCGGGCGCAACCTGAACCCCGACTTCGCCCGAGCCATGAACACACCGAGTGAAGTCGGAGGGGTACTAGCTCGGATAGCTGATGGACTCCCTCGTACTCCCGACGCCGAGGGCTATCGACGACTGTTCACTCAAGCAGCCAACCATCTTCTACCTCTCGCTCATCCGCCAAACGACCTACGACACACCATCAACAGCCGCCGGGACGCGCAAAGCTCCATCAACGCCTCACGTGAACGACGACATGAGAACGAGATCCGCCGCTGGGAAGAGTACGACAAGGACCACGACATCCCAGCTCGGAGTCAGGCCACTAGAACTGAGTCAGCAACGGCCTCGACTGGCGGTACCCCACGGGGACGGTCGAGGAACCACCACAACTACTCCCCTCCCCGGGACAGACATCATCCTCGACGCCAAGAAGACACGTGTGGAGTGCCTGCACTTACTCCACGCCTTAGGGCCATTCAATGGCCCCCTAACTTCAAGGTGTCCAATGTCGACAAATATGAACCTAAGCAGGATCCAGGAGGCTGGCTGGCCGTCTACACCACCGCCGCTCGAGCTGCTGGGGCGTCCGAAGACGTAATGACCGCATACTTGCCCATTGTCCTCGGGCAAGACGCACTGCAATGGCTGCGACATCTACCCCGACACTGCATCGACGACTGGAGCGACTTTAGTCGACGCTTCACCGCCAACTTTCAGTCCCTCTCCGACAAACCAGCGCAACCATGGGACCTCAAATCCATCAAGCGCCGGGGGGACGAAACTCTCCGGTCGTACCTCAAAAGGTTCCAGACCATGAGAAATCGTATCTCCGAGGTCACGGAGGCGGCCGTGATCGAGGATTTCTACAGAGGATCCAACGACTCGGCCTTCGTCCGAGCCATATTACAGAAAGCGCCGACTACCTCCGAGCAACTGTTTCGGGAAGCCAACCTCTATATCACCGCCGACGAGCGAGCTCAGGACCTCATCGGAGGAGCGAAACCTGCGCCGGCAGCACCACGACACGATACGAACCAGCAACCCGACAAACGATGGGAGAAGAGGCCTCGCGAAGAAGTTCACGCCGCCGGACCATCCGCCTCTCGTGCCCGAGGAGGACCTCGTGGAGGCGAACGCACGCTGGACGATATCCTCGACGCCCAGTGCCCGTACCATAAGGACATGTGCCACACCCTTCGGAACTGCAGAGACTTCAAGCACTCCGTCGGGCACGACCGACCCTTCCAACCTCTACCTCCTCCTCCGCCGCGGGGAGGACCAGGAGAACCGCGACAACCCCAGCAACAGGAGGAGGGAGGAGGTGGAGCCTTCCCGCTTGTCGACGGAGAGGTCAACGTCATCTTCGCGGGCACGGATCGCAGGAGAACAGGAGACAGCAAAAGCTCAACGATCGCCAAATACTGGTGGCGACCACCGGTCCTCCCGCTCCGTACCAATGGTCAGAGCACCCGATCACCTTCACTCGGGCAGATCAATGGCTCAACTTCGACCACCCAGGCAAATACCCGCTCCTCGTCGATCCGGTGATCCGAGAGAGCAGGGTGAAGAAGGTATTAGTGGACGAGGGGAGTAGCATCAACGTCACCTTCCCCCGGACACTCCAAGGCTTGGGAGTTCACCTCAAAGAGCTCCACGAGTCAGATACTCCCTTCTTCGGCATCGTGTCGACAGAAGGAGAATACCCGCTGGGCCACATCTACATGCCGGTCACCTTCGGAACTCCGGAGAACTACAGAACCGAGTTCCTAAGGTTCAAAGTGGCGAACTTGGACTGCGGGTACAACGCCATCATCGGGAGGCCGGGATTGGCAAAATTCATGGCCATTCCACATTACACATACATGATATTGAAGATGCCAGGACTGCAAAGAATCATAACTGTGCGCGCTGACTTCCAAGGCGCCGCAGAATGTTTCCGAGTGGCCATCCAGGCGGCCCTCTCCACCAAACCGTCGGCAACCTCTTCGGTACAGGCAAACTCTAAGCCTGAGGAAGACCTTGCAGCACCTGCAAATGAAGCTCAAGCCGCAACCTCTATGCGGCCGACTGAAGAAACCAAGAGGATCAACCTCGGGTTCGCTGATGAACGCAAAACCGCCATCATCAGTTCCAGCTTGGATGACAAATAGGAAAGCGCGCTCATCCAGTTCCTGCAAGATAACCGAGACGTATTCGCATGGCAACCTGCGGATATGCCGGGAGTCCCGAGAGAACTGGCCGGGCACAAACTGAAGGTCTATCCCCAGGCGAGGCCGATTCGGCAAAAACTACGTCGTTTCACGCCCGACAAGAGAGAGGCCATTCGCGTTGATCTGGCCCGTTTGGTCGCGGCTGGATTTATTAGAGAGGTGTTACATCCCGAGTGGTTAGCCAACCCTGTTCTTGTACTCAAAAAGAATAAAGTAGATTGGCACATGTGCGTCTAGTATACGGATCTCAACAAACACTGTCCAAAGGATCCCTTCGGGCTTCCTAGGATAGATCAGGTGGTAGATTCCACCGCTGGATGTTCTGTGCTGTCTTTCCTGGATTGCTACTCTGGATATCATCAGATTAGCTTGGCAAAAGAAGACGAGGAAAAAACAGCGTTCATCACTCCGTTCGGTGCTTTCTGCTATACCTCCATGCTGTTCGGCCTCAAAAACGCTGGAGCGACTTATCAGAGAGCCATTCAAACATGCTTAGCCAATCACTGGGGCAAGCAGGTGGAAGCCTATGTAGATGATGTGGTAATCAAAATGGAGAACTCGGAAAATTTCATCGAAGACTTACAGCTGGTTTTCAACAGTCTACGGCGATATCGATGGAAGCTTAATGTAATATCCCAAAAAATGTTGACCAAAAGTTAATCTTCGGTGCGTGCATGAGGGAAAGAGTTGTGGGCCGTTGGATGTAAAGTCAGGAGACATCTGAGGCGTCGTTTCTTTCTCCCACAAAACCCTAGTGGTCGCCCCCTTTTTCCCTTTTCTTGGCCGCCAACCCCCCCTTTCCCCACCCTTGGCTGCCCCTCTCCCTTCCCCTTGCAGCCGCCCTCCACTGCTTCCTCCTCCCTCTAGATCTCCCCCCACGCAGCAAGGATCGAGAAGAGGAGGAGCAAGATGGATTGAAGAGGAAGAGAGGATCAAGGAGATGTTCTTCCCATCTCTTCTTGAAGATTTTCTTGGGGAAAACCCTAGGTATGGATGAAATCCTTATTCCTCCCTGTAATTATGTGCTTTTGGAGGTTGTGGATCATGGGGATTAAAGGATTAGATGTGGGGTTAGGTTTTGATCTCGAATTTAGTTTTCTGCGGAATGGCAGATTCGACAGTTTCTGTTCATGCCAGTTTTCCGTGGTCTTAGTGGCCTTAAAAAAATTAAAAGCCTATACATGAGTCGTAGATAATTTGTAGATGTTTCCGTGGCCACAAAGAACACCTCAATTGGACATTAGATTAGAAAGTTATTGCAGTTTGATTATAGCAGTTTTTCAGTCTCATAATTCTGTGCAGAATCTGTTCTATTAAGATTTAGGCAATTTTATCAACAGAATTCAACCATGAGTTTGTAAGAAAAATTGTAGATAATTTCATAAGATTTCCAGATTGTTAAAAATTGCATTCATATAAATTATGAAACTTCAGTTATGTTTGTTTTACTGTGGCTGTTCCTGTTTGCCTGACAAAAATGAGCGGGTCTGTTCACTGGTAGGTTTCATGAGGTAAATGGCCGAATTGGCTCTTCCAGCTATGGAGACTTCTATAGAGGGATAAAAGTTATTACTGCCAGTAGAATTTCATGATTTTTGGTTGAGTGGTTTGTGAGATATCGAATTTTGAAGTTAACTACGCTGCTGTCTGAAACAGATTCAGACAGTTATCTTGTCAGATGTTTTAG
This sequence comes from Zea mays, assembly GCF_902167145.1. NCBI lineage: Eukaryota > Viridiplantae > Streptophyta > Magnoliopsida > Poales > Poaceae > Zea > Zea mays. Next base: position 175,863,606 of record NC_050097.1, on the reverse strand, counting down.
AACTTATAGATTGCAGAATTTAATTATCCATTGAATACCGAAGTTGTAGGGTATTTTGTGTAGATACTTCTAGATTATTTGTTTGATATCACCACTGTTATAATTTTAAAGATACAAAATTAACAAACAACGCTGCTGCTGTATGGCATGTGGTTCAGGGTGGGAGGCTTTCCACCAGGTCTTGGTTTCAAGTGTAGGAGCGATTTGTTGATTGTTGGCAAATGTTTGTGAAATATTTGTACTAAGTTTTATGCCCGCTAGCAGGTGGCTACACTCCAGATCATGCCTAGTACATTTCTTCTTCTTCTTCGATGAAGGCAAGTGAATGTAGCGGTGGTTGCTTCCGTTCTGACCTGTTATTTCTATTGCCTACACACTAATATTCAGAAGTATTGGATTCTTTCATAATTGGACTCTATGGTGATGCTTTACTTGCTTGCATTATACTGATGCTCAATCATATATTGATGATGATTATGATTCGAGTATGACTCATGAGATTAATTCACACCCTGAAGGTAAATGAAGTATTATTTGAGGTTGGTATTGTATCTGAAGGTAAATAAAGTATTATTTGAGATTGTATTGTATGTGAAGGAAGTGAAGTATATTGATAAATGCAGCATGCCATATACATTGCATGATTCACTTGCATCTGAAGTTGGGTCGTGACCTATGGTCTGACCGTACCGGTACAACTTAGCATCGTACGTTGCCCGAGGAGGGGTACGATGCGGCTTCATACCCTTAGAGGTATGAAGGCAGAGGACATATGCATTCCTTGAAGTGATATTTGTAGATGATGTGGTTTTATACCCTCAGAGTTATGAAGACAGAGTAGCTACACGTTGCATTCCTATGCATACATTGAAGTGATATTTGCAGGTTTTGTTGACGCAGGGAAGTGTTATGGAACCTATTGTGGTTGTTCGAGGAAATGAGATGGTATTGGTTATACTGGGACTACTGAGTTCTATATTTACAAGTTTTTTCTGATCTTAATTGTGGTTCTTTTAAAATGTTGATTAATTCAATTTATGGTTTAAATATCTCGTCAAAACAATTCACTTGCTGAGATGTTTCATCTCACTCTTGCATTACTCAATGCAGGTGCTTGTTGCTCATCCGGGGAAGTGGGAAGTAGCAGCACATCCACCTTCACTCTCATAATAATACTGCTTAGGCGCAGTCATGATTTAATTATAAGCTTCGTGTCAAAGGATGTTTGTTTCTAACTAGTTGTGTGCATTGGTTAATTTAGTTCATGCCGTTATGGTTGTCTTCTCATTGCTAGCAGATTATTAATGTCGTTATGTTTTCTTATCATGATATCTATTTATACTTTGTTGCTTCCCCGTTTATGCAATTTTCAAAGGAGATGTTGTCGAAATTTTATATACGAATGTTAGATGTGTAGTTTAGTAGCATTCTAGGGTGTTTGTGGATCCCGTGGTGTTACAGTTGGTATCAAAGCTTAGGCTTTAGATTCTTGGCAATTTGAAGATAAATTTGACACACTTGCACATATAGGAAGGGTATGGGTTCAAGTATCTTTGATATATATTAGTGACTTTGAAGTGCATATGACAATAATTTCACCCCTCCCGATTCCTTTATGGTGATGTGATAATTTGTTTATGTCTTAATGCTTGATATAATCTATTTCTAAAATTTTGATATTGTTTTATTAATGCGGTTGATATCGTTGGTCATTTGTGAGATTGAAGTTGTTACTATGCTTGTGATATACAAGTATGCCTATGCTGTTTTCACCATGTTTTTCTTGGTTGAGTTTTATTACAATAATATTGTTATATATGCTTGATTGAAGATGTTTCTAAGAGGAGTGTGTTTTGGGGTACAAGGTAATCATCAATTTGAATTTAAGTTGTTGAGTGGTTGGTGGATAGCTCCAACTATCTTTGCAAAGAATGATTGTTTCTGTTGAGAAACCAGTTCTGAAAGAAATGAATATTGGTACTTTTATATGGATTTTGGGGGAAGTCTTTACATAGCCAGAATGGCTTACATGTCTCTCTTCTATCGTGTGTTTTAGTAGCCACAAAGCCTAGATGTGGTTTAAAGTGGTTGCATGTTAGTCATGCTAATTGTAGAATAAAATCTTTGATTTTCTTGATCCATTGATTATGTATTAATACGTTGAGGATCTGATGGTTCTCTTCCCGATGCATGTTTGTGGAGCCATTGTTGGACCACTTATCTATTGGTTTGAATGAAGTCATTGCCTAGCCTAGAGTTGGTTGTGTGAGGTTAGTCACCTATTCCTAAATGATGTGGTTTTTTACATCAGCTTGAGATGTTTGCCAAATGTGTGAAGGATTACGGGGTTAGTATTGACCCTTTAGGTCTGGTACTTTGAGTGCATCATATGATAGAATGAAATGTAAGTTTCTGAACTACAATAGATGAAGACTTATATTATGTGTAGGTTAACCTTACTAGTTGGATATTTTTCTTAGTTGAGATGTTGAATGAAGTATAGTGACATGGGTTAAGAAAGTATTGTGTTGTTGTTGGGCTGTCAGTGCTATATGTAGAGTTTTTGGCATTTCTTCGATGAACTGTGCCGCGCAAGATTTTATTGGCTTCTTTTCGGCTTTATTGCTCCATTAGTTCTCTAGATTTTCTCCCTTTTGGTGGGGTGCAAAGTATGTTAGATTACATGATTATCTTTTCATTATGGCAAGAATAAGGTTTAGGAAGATTAGGAGTTTTGTTTCAATAGAACTACTTGTTTCGTGGTGCTGTGAGTTGAGGTGTTTGATCTTCTTATACATTCATCTGGTGTGGATGTCTCACCATTGAATTAAAATGAATTGTTGAAGTTGGTAAAGGTTATGCTTAGTGCATATTACCCCTTCATAAAGAGTGTCGTTTTAAGACATTGATGCTGATGTATGGCTGCATCCAAATTCGATGTTGTGAAATCATAATGTTGATTGCATCTATGACTTGGTTTGAGCTTCATTACATGTTGGTGCATGCTTGATGTCAGGTTGTGTAGTTTCCTTATACAATTAGTACAAGGTAGAAGTTCATGTGTTAATTAAGACCAATAATGGACCCATGTTTCGAATGGTGGTGCTATATGGGGTACCTTGGGTGTTTTGCTTGGAGTGGTCGAATTCGAGGATGAATTCTTTTTAAGGGGGGTAGAGTGTAATATCCCAAAAAAAATGTTGACCAAAAGTTAATCTTCGGTGCGTGCATGAGGGAAAGAGTTGTGGGCCGTTGGATGCAAAATCAGGAGACATCTGAGGCGTCGTTTCTTTCTCCCACAAAACCCTAGTGGTCGCCCCCTTTTTTCCCTTTTCTTGGCCGCCAACCCCCCTTTCCCCACCCTTGGCTGCCCCTCTCCCTTCCCCTTGCAGCCGCCCTCCACTGCTTCCTCCGCCCTCTAGATCTCCCCCCACGCAGCAAGGATCGAGAAGAGGAGGAGCAAGATGGATTGAAGAGGAAGAGAGGATCAAGGAGATGTTCTTCCCATCTCTTCTTGAAGATTTTCTTGGGGAAAACCCTAGGTATGGATGAAATCCTTATTCCTCCCTGTAATTATGTGCTTTTGGAGGTTGTGGATCATGGGGATTAAAGGATTAGAGGTTGGATTAGATGTGGGGTTAGGTTTTGATCTCGAATTTAGTTTTCTGCGGAATGGCAGATTCGACAGTTTCTGTTCATGCCAGTTTTCCGTGGTCTTAGTGGTCTTAAAAAAATTAAAAGCCTATATATGAGTCATAGATAATTTGTAGATGTTTCCGTGGCCGCAAAGAACACCTCAATTGGACATTAGATCAGAAAGTTATTGCAGTTTGATTATAGCAGTTTTTCAGTCTCATAATTCTGTGCAGAATCTGTTCTATTAAAATTTAGGCAATTTTATCAACAGAATTCAACCTTGAGTTTGTAAGAAAAATTGTAGATAATTTCATAAGATTTCCAGATTGTTAAAAATTGCATTCATATAAATTATGAAACTTCAGTTATGTTTGTTTTACTATGGCTGTTCCTGTTTGCCTGACAAAAATGAGCGGGTCTGTTCACTGGTAGGTTTCATGAGATAAATGGCCGAATTGGCTCTTCCAGCTATGGAGACTTCTATAGAGGGATAAAAGTTATTACTGCCAGTAGAATTTCATGATTTTTGGTTGAGTGGTTTGTGAGATATCGAATTTTGAAGTTAACTACGCTGTTGTCTGAAATAGATTCAGACAGTTATCTTGTCAGATGTTTTAGAACTTATAGATTGCAGAATTTAATTATCCATTGAATACCGAAGTTGTAGGGTATTTTGTGTAGATACTTCTAGATTATTTGTTTGATATCACCACTGTTATAATTTTAAATATACAAAATTAACAAACAGCGCTGCTGTTGTATGGCATGTGGTTCAGGGTGGGAGGCTTTCCACCAGGTCTTGGTTTCAAGTGTAGGAGCGATTTGTTGATTGTTGGCAAATGTTTGTGAAATATTTGTACTAAGTTTTATGCCCGCTAGCAGGTGGCTACACTCCAGATCATGCCTAGTACATTTCTTCTTCTTCGATGAAGGCAAGTGAATGTAGCGGTGGTTGCTTCCGTTCTGACCTGTTATTTCTATTGCCTACACACTAATATTCAGAAGTATTGAATTCTTTCATAATTGGACTCTATGGTGATGCTTTACTTGCTTGCATTATACTGATGCTCAATCATATATTGATGATGATTATGATTCGAGTATGACTCATGAGATTAATTCACACCCCTGAAGGTAAATGAAGTATTATTTGAGGTTGGTATTGTATCTGAAGGTAAATAAAGTATTATTTGAGGTTGTATTGTATGTGAAGGAAGTGAAGTATATTGATAAATGCAGCATGCCATATACATTGCATGATTTACTTGCATATGAAGTTGGGTCGTGACCTATGGTCTGACCGTACCGGTACAACTTAGCATCGTACGTTGCCCGAGGAGGGGTACGATGCGGCTTCATACCCTTAGAGGTATGAAGGCAGAGGACATATGCATTGCATTCATATGCATTCCTTGAAGTGATATTTGTAGATGATGTGGTTTTATACCCTCAGAGTTATGAAGACAGAGTACCTACACGTTGCATTCCTATGCATACATTGAAGTGATATTTGCAGGTTTTGTTGACGCAGGGAAGTGTTATGGAACCTATTGTGGTTGTTCGAGGAAATGAGATGGTATTGGTTATACTGGGACTACTGAGTTCTATATTTACAAGTTTTTTCTGATCTTAATTGTGGTTCTTTTAAAATATTGATTAATTCAATTAATGGTTTAAATATCTCGTCAAAACAATTCACTTGCTGAGATGTTTCATCTCACTCTTGCATTACTCAATGCAGGTGCTTGTTGCTCATCCGGGGAAGTGGGAAGTAGCAGCACATCCACCTTCACTCTCATAATAATACTGCTTAGGCGCAGTCATGATTTAATTATAAGCTTCGTGTCAAAGGATGTTTGTTTCTAACTAGTTGTGTGCATTGGTTAATTTAGTTCATGCCGTTATGGTTGTCTTCCCATTGCTAGCAGATTATTAATGTCGTTATGTTTTCTTATCATGATATCTATTTATGCTTTGTTGCTTCCCCGTTTATGCAATTTTCAAAGGAGATGTTGTCAAAATTTTATATACGAATGTTAGATGTGTAGTTTAGTAGCATTCTGGGGTGTTTGTGGATCCCGTGGTGTTACACTTAATCCCGAAAAATGTGTCTTTGGGGTACCAGCAGGAAAGCTACTCGGATTTATTGTCAGCCACCGGGGAATTGAAGCTAATCCGGATAAGATCGAAGCTATCATGAAAATGGAGGCGCCGCGATCACAAAAGAAAGTTCAGAGACTTACAGGGTGTATGGCAGCCCTGAGCAGATTCATATCCAGGCTGGGAGAAAAAGGCTTACCATTTTATAAGCTACTCAAGAAGGTGGATAAATTTCAGTGGACTTAAGAAGCACAGGAAGCCCTAGACGCATTGAAAAAATTCCTGACGACACCACAAGTGCTGAAGCCACCATGGCGAGCCACGTCAACTCAACCAGCTGAAGATTTGTTGCTATATATCTCTTGCACGACTCACGTGGTAAGCACCGCGTTAGTAGTCGAGCGAGCGGAAGAAGGACATGCTTACCCAGTGCAACATCCCGTTTATTTCATTAGTGAAGTTCTGGGCCCCTCAAAGAAAAAATACCCTCAGGTTCAGAAGCTATTATATGCAGTACTTCTAACTGCGCGCAAGTTGCGTCACTACTTTGACGACCACAAAGTCATAGTAGTCACTGGTTTTCCGATAGGGGATATTCTTCATAACAAGGAAGCCATTGGCCGAATAGCCAAGTGGGCCTGCGAGCTGGGATCTCATGACATTGAATTCCGACCTCGCACTGCCATCAAAACTCAAGCATTGGTTGATTTCGTATCAGAATGGACTGAACAACAAATACCAGATAACCCAGAAACTGCAGAAGTATGGCGAATGTATTTTGATGGCTCGTTAAAACTGCAGGGAGCAGGCGCGGGGATCCTCTTTACCGCACCTGGAGGCGAGCACCTCAGATATGCCCTCTAGCTGTTATTTCCGGCCTCTAATAATGCAGCCGAGTATGAAGCTCTGATTCATGAACTAAACATCGCTATATCACTGGGCATCAAGAGACTGATGGTATACGGAGATTCTCTGGTAGTCATAAGCCAGATAAACAAAGAATGGGACTGTTCGAACGATTCAATGGGAAAGTACTGCACCACCGTCCGGAAACTAGAAGATAAATTTGAAGGTCTGGAATTTCACCATGTAAAAAGAGATCGAAACACGGCGGCTGATGTATTGTCCAAGCTAGGATCCAGTCGAACTCAGGTCCCACCTGGAGTCTTTGTACAAGAAATACCACACCCAAGCATCTCACTGGATCAAGTAGAAGAATGTAATACCGTGAGCCAATCAGAGTCAGATTCTGATGACTGGAGAAGGCCGATCATAAGATATATAGAGAATGAAGAGGAACCAGATGACAAAAATGCAGCCGAGTGCATCGCTAGACAGTCAGCTCACTACACACTCATTGGGGAAACACTATACAGAAGGGGTGCATCGGGCATCCTCATGAAGTGCATTCTCTCATCTACCGGGAAGCAACTTCTGGATGAGATCCATGCTGCGCAATGTGGAATACACGCAGCATCCAAGACACTAGTTGGGAAGGCCTTCAGGTCAGGATTCTATTGGCCGACAACAAAAAGTGATGCAGTCGAGTTAGTTCAGAGGTGCGAAGCCTGCCAGTACTTGTCAAAGCAACAACATCTACCAGCACAGCAACTGCAGACCATACCAGTAACTTGGCCGTTCGCATGCTGGGGATTGGATATGATTGGACCTTTCAAGAAAGCTCAAGGAGGATACACTCATATACTGGTAGCAATTGACAAATTCACTAAATGGATAGAATTCAAACCCATTGCATCTTTAACCTCAGCTAAGGCCGTGGAATTCATACAAGACATAATATTCAGATTCGGAATACCAAATAGTATCATAACTGACCTAGGATCCAACTTCACAAGTTCAGAGTTCTTTGATTTCTGCTAGCAAAAAAGCATTCAGATCAAATATGCTTCGGTAGCACACCCAAGAGCCAACGGGCAGGTCGAACGAGCTAACGGGATGATATTGGAGGCACTCAGGAAAAAAGTCTTCGATAAAAATGAAAAGTTTGCAAGAAAGTGGATAAGGGAGTTGCCCTACGTCGTTTGGAGCCTAAGAACTCAACCTAGTCGAGCTCTGCATGGAAATACTCCTTTCTTCATGGTCTACGGGTCAGAGGCAGTACTACCTGTTGACCTCAAGTTTGGGGCGCCAAGGTTGGTCTTTGAAAGCATAGCAGAAGCCGAGGCTACTAGGCTGGAGGATATTGATATACTCGAAGAAGAACGGCTAAACACAGTAATTCAATCAGCGCGGTACCAGCAAACTTTGAGGCGTTACCACGATAAGGCCATGCGACGTCGATCCTTTGCAGTGGGAGATCTCGTCCTCCACCGAATTCTAACGGGGGAGGAACGACATAAGTTGTCACCTCTATGGGAAGGACCATTCATAGTAGCAGAAGTCACTCGGCCAGGATCATATCGTCTCACTCAGATAGATGGCACAGAAATTGGAAACTCATGGAACATAGAACATCTCAGGAAATTTTACCCCTAGCTGCATTTCAAAAGCTATCGGGACGACAATGTACTCTGTAAACTGGAAATATATCATCAATAAAGAGACCTCAAGAATACCCATATTGATTCATGGTCGACCTGCATTCTTACTTAACTCGGGGTGACCACTATGCCCTGCTAACGGAGCAATCGGCTTAAGTCGGCAACGACTTAAGACAGTGCAACATGCTCACGCTTATTTAACTCGGGGTGACCACTATGCCCTGCTAACGGAGCAATCGGCTTAAGTCGGCAATGACTTAAGACGGTGCAACATGCTCACGCTTACTTAACTCGGGGTGACCACTATGCCCTGCTAACGGAGCAATCGGCTTAAGTCGGCAACGACTTAAGACGGTGCAACATGCTCACGCTTACTTAACTCGGGGTGACCACTATGCCCTGCTAACGGAGCAATCGGCTTAAGTCGGCAACGACTTAAGACGATGCAACATGCTTACGATTACTCATATAGGGGCGACCTCTATGTCCCGTGAAGAAGTTTCAAAATCATCATACAGCATTTTACTTCTGCAAATTTAGATACTACTGAATTCTAAAACGATAGGAGAATAACAGTAGCATTCAAATGTCAAGCAGGTGTCCTCTAACAAAATATCCGAGCACGATAACCGCGCGCTCAAAGCACGCAATGTTTTTCTATTTTGCAACATTCTTCTCAGGAGCAACCGACGAAGAAGGCGACTTGAGGAATCAGGAGCAGCGTTCACATCAGCCCTTATATCGTCGGGAACAATCACACCGGGTCTCCTCATCAAGATCTGCTGTAATATCCCAAAAAAATGTTGACCCAAAAGTTGATCTTCGGTGAGTGGATATGGGAAAAAGGGTTGTGGGCCGTTGGATGATGCATCAGAAGTCATCTGAGGCGTCACTTCTTTTCTCCCACAAAATAAACCCTAGGTGGCCACCCTCTTCCCCTTCTTGGCCACCACCCCCTCCCTTTCTTGGCCGCCTCACTTTTCCCATTTGGCTGGTCGCCCCCTCTCCCCCCATTGCAGCTGCCCTCCAATACTTCTTCCTCCCTAGATCTCCCCCCACGCAACAAGGATCGAGAAGAGGAGGAACAAGATGGATTGAAGAGGAAGAGAGGATCAAGGAGATGTGCTACCCCCATCGCTTGCAGATTTTTCTTAGGGAAAACCCTAGGTAAGGATGGGATCCTTGTTTCTCCCTATAATTATGTGCTTTTGAAGGTTGTGGATCATGTGGATTGAAGGATTAGAGGTTGGATTAGGTGTGGGGTTAGGTTTTGATTTCGAATTTAATTTCTGCAGAATGGCAGATTCGACAGTTTCTGTTCATACCAGTTTTCCGTGACCTTAGTGGCCTCAAAAAAAATAAAAAGTCTATATATGAGTCGTAGATAATTTGTAGATCTTTCCGTGGCAGCGAAGAACACCTCAATCGGACATCAGAACAGAAAGTTATGACAGTTTGATTATAGCAGTTTTTCAGTCTCATAATTCTGTGCAGAATCTGTTCTCTTAAGAGTTAGACAATTTTATCAACAGAATTAAACTGTGGGTTGGTAAATGAAGTTGTAGATAATTTCATAAGCTTTCCAGATTGTTAAAGAGTGCATTCATATGATTTGTGAAACTCCAGTTATGTTTGTTTTACTGTGTCTGTTCCTGTTTGCCTGACAAAAATGAGTGGGTCTGTTCACTGGTAGGTTTCATCTAGTAAATGGCCGAATTGGCTCTTCCAACTATGGAGACTTTTGTAGAGGGATAAAAGTTCTTACTTCCAGCAGAATGTCATAATTTTTGGTTCAGTAGTTTGGGAGATATCGAATTTTAAAGTTAACCATACTGCTGTCTAAAACAGATTCAATCAGTTATCTTGTCAGATGTTTTAGAACTTGTAGATGGCAGAATTTAATTATCCACTGAATACTGAAGTTGTAGAGTATTTTGTGTAGATACTACTAGAGTATTTGTTTGATATCACCGCTGTTTTAATTTTAAAGATACAAAATTAACAAACAGCGCTGCTGCTGTATGGCATGTGGTTCAGGGTGGGAGTCTTTCCACTGGGTCTTGGTTTCAAGTGTAGGAGTGTTTTGTTGATTGATGGCAAATGTTTGTGAAATATTTGTACTAAGTTTTATGCCCTCTAGCAGGTGGCTACACTCCAGATCATGTCTAGTACATTTCTTCTTCTTCGATGAAGGCAAGTGAATGTAGCGGTGGTTGCTTCCGTTCTGACCTGTTATTTCTATTGCCTACACTCTAATATTCAGAAGTATTGGATTCTTTCATAATTGGACTCTATGGTGATGCTTTACTTGCTTGCATTATACTGATGCTCAATCATATATTAATGATGATTATGATTCGAGTATGATTCATGAGATTAATTCACACCCCTGAAGGTAAATGAAGTATTATTTGAGGTTGGTATTGTATCTGAAGGTAAATGAAGTATTATTTGAGGTTGGTATTGTATCTAAAGGTAAATAAAGTATTATTTGAGGTTTGTATTGTATCTGAAGGAAGTGAAGGTTATTGATAAATGCAGCATGCCATATACATTGCATGACTCATTTGCATCTGAAGTTTTGTCGTGACCTATGGTTCGACCGTACCGGTACAATTTAGCATCGTACGTTGCCCGAGGAGGGGTACGATGCGGCTTCATACCCTTAGAGGTATGAAGGCAGAGGACATATGCATTGCATTCATATGCATTCATTGAAGTGATATTTGCAGATGATGTGGTTTTATACTCTCAGAGGTATGAAGATAGAGTACCTACACATTGCATTCTTATGCATACATTGAAGTGATATTTGCAGGTATTGTTGACGCAGGGAAGTGTTATAGAACTTATTGTGATTGTTCGAGGAAATGAGATGGTATTGGCTATAGTGGGACTACTGAGTTCCATATCTACAAGTATTTCTGATTTTAATTGTGACTCTTTTAAAATGTTGACGAATTCAATTTGTGGTTTAAATATCTCGTCAAAATTATTCGCTTGCTGAGATGTTTCATCTCACTCTTGCATTACTCAATGCAGGTGCTTGTTGCTCATCAAGGGAAGTGGGAAGTAGCAGCACATCCACCTTCCTCTTATAATAACGCTGCTTAGGCGCAGTCATGATTTAATTAGAAGTTTCTTGTCAAAGGATGTTTGTTTCTAATAGTTGTGCGCACTGGATAATTTAGCTCATGCCGTTATGGTTGTCTTCCCATTGCTAGCAGACTATTAATGTCTATTATGTTTTCTTATCATGATATCTATTTATACTTTGTTGCTTTCCCATTTATGCCATTTTCAAAGGAGATGCTGTCGAAATTTTATATACGAATGTTAGATGTGTAGTTTAGTAGCATTCTGGGGTGTTTGTGGATCCCGAGGTGTTACAGTTGGTATCAAAGCATAGGCTTTAGATTCTTGGCAATTTGAAGATAAATTTGACACACTTGCACATATAGGAAGGGTATGGGTACAAATATCTTTGATATATATTAATGTCTTTGAAGTGCAGATGACAATAATTTCACCCCTCTCTATTGCTTTATGGTGATGTGGTAAGTTGTTTATGACCTAATGCCTGATATAATTTATCTCTAAATCTTTATATTGTTTTATTAATGTGTTTGATATCGCTAGTCTTTTGTGAGATTGACGTTGTTATTATGCTTGTGATATACAAGTATGCCTATGTTGTTTTCACCATGTTTTTCATGGTTGAGTTTTATTACAATAATATTGTTATATATGCTTGATTAAGGATGTATCTAAGAGGACTGTGAATTGTGTGTTTTGGGTTACAAGGCAACCATCAATTTGAATTTTAGTTGTGGAGCGGTTGGTGGATAGTTCCAACTATCTTTGCAAAGAATGATTGTTTATGACGAGAAACCGGTTCTGAAAGAAATGAATATTGGTACTTTATATGGATTTTTGGGGGAAGTCTTTTCATAGCCATAATGGCTTACATGTCTCTCTCCTATTGTGTGTTTTAGTTGTCACAAAGCCTAGATGTGGTTTAAAGTGGTTGCCTGTTAGTCATACTAATTGTAGAATAAATCTTTGATTCTCTTGATCCATTGATTATGTATTAATACATTGAGGATCTGATGGTTCCCTTTCCGATGCATGCTTGTGGAGCCATTTTTAGACCACCTATCTATTGGTTTGAAGGAAGTCATTACCTAGCCTAGAGTTGGTTGGGTGTGGCTAGTCACCTACTCCTAGATGATGTGGTTTTTACATCAGCTTAATATGTTTGTCAAATGTGTGAAGGATTAGGGGTTATTATTGACCTTGTATGTCTGGTACTTTGAGTGCATCGTATGATAGAATGAAATGTAAGTTTCTGAACTACAGTAGATGAAGACTTATGTTATGTGTAGGCTAACCTCACTAGTTTAGATATTTTTCCCTAGTTGAGTTGTTGGATGGAGTATAGTGACATTGGTTAACCAAGTATTGTGTTGTTGTGCTGTCAGTGCTCTTTGTGGAGCTTTTGGCATTTCTTCGATGAAATGTGCCGCGCAGAATGTTATTGGCTTCTTGTTGGCTTTATTGCTCCATTAGTTCTATAGATTTTCTCCCTTTTGTGGGGTGCAAAGAATGTTAGATTACATGATTATCTTTTCATGATGGCAAGAATAAGATTTAGGAAGATTAGGAGTTTTGTTTCAATAGAACTACTTGTTTCGTGGTGCTTTGAGGTGAGGGGTTTGATCTTCTTATACATTCGTCGGGTGGGGATGTTTCACCATTTAATTAAAATTAATTGTTGAAGTTGGTAAGGGTTGTGCTTAGTGCATATTACCCCTTCATAAAATAGTGTTGTCTTAAGACATTGATGTTGATGTATAGTTGCATCCAAATTCGATGGTGTGAAATTGTAGTGTTGATTGCATCTATGAATTGCTTTGAGCTTCATTGCATGTTGTTTCATGCTTGATGTCAGGTCGTGTAGTTTCCTTAAACAATTAGTCCAAGGTAGAAGTTCTTGTGTTAATTAAGACCAATAATGGACCCATGTTTTGAATGGTGGTGCTATATGGGGTACCTTGGATGTTTTGGTTGGAGTGGTTGAATTCGAGGACGAATTCTTTTTAAGGGGGGTAGAGTGTAATATCCCAAAAAAAATGTTGACCCAAAAGTTGATCTTCGGTGAGTGGATATGGGAAAAAGGGTTGTGGGTCGTTGGATGCTGCATCAGAAGTCATCTAAGGCGTCACTTCTTTTCTCCCACAAAATAAACCCTAGGTGGCCACCCTCTTCCCCTTCTTGGCCGCCACCCCCTCCCTTTCTTGGCCGCCTCACTTTTCCCCCTTGGCTGGTCGCCCCCTCTCCCCCCATTGCAGCAGCCCTCCAATACTTCTTCCTCCCTAGATCTCCCCCCCCCCCCCCCACGCAACAAGGATCGAGAAGAGGAGGAACAAGATGGATTGAAGAGGAAGAGAGGATCAAGGAGATGTGCTACCCCCATCGCTTGCAGATTTTTCTTAGGGAAAACCCTAGGTAAGGATGGGATCCTTGTTTCTCCCTATAATTATGTGCTTTTGGAGGTTGTGGATCATGTGGATTGAATGATTAGAGGTTGGATTAGGTGTGGGGTTAGGTTTTGATTTCGAATTTAATTTCTGCAGAATGGCAGATTCGACAGTTTCTGTTCATACCAGTTTTCCGTGATCTTAGTGGCCTCAAAAAAATAAAAAGTCTATATATGAGTCGTAGATAATTTGTAGATCTTTCCGTGGCCGCGAAGAACACCTCAATCGGACATCAGAACAGAAAGTTATGACAGTTTGATTATAGCAGTTTTTCAGTCTCATAATTCTGTGCAGAATCTGTTCTCTTAAGAGTTAGACAATTTTATCAACAGAATTAAACTGTGGGTTGGTAAATGAAGTTGTAGATAATTTCATAAGCTTTCCAGATTGTTAAAGAGTGCATTCATATGATTTGTGAAACTCTAGTTATGTTTGTTTTACTGTGGCTGTTCCTGTTTGCCTGACAAAAATGAGTGGGTCTGTTCACTGGTAGGTTTCATCTAGTAAATGGCCGAATTGGCTCTTCCAACTATGGAGACTTTTGTAGAGGGATAAAAGTTCTTACTTCCAGCAGAATGTCATAATTTTTGGTTCAGTAGTTTGGGAGATATCGAATTTTAAAGTTAACCATACTGCTGTCTAAAACAGATTCAATCAGTTATCTTGTCAGATGTTTTAGAACTTGTAGATGGCAGAATTTAATTATCCACTGAATACTGAAGTTGTAGAGTATTTTGTGTAGATACTACTAGAGTATTTGTTTGATATCACCGCTGTTTTAATTTTAAAGATACAAAATTAACAAACAGCGCTGCTGCTGTATGGCATGTGGTTCAGGGTGGGAGTCTTTCCACTGGGTCTTGGTTTCAAGTGTAGGAGTGTTTTGTTGATTGATGGCAAATGTTTGTGAAATATTTGTACTAAGTTTTATGCCCGCTAGCAGGTGGCTACACTCCAGATCATGTCTAGTACATTTCTTCTTCTTCGATGAAGGCAAGTGAATGTAGCGGTGGTTGCTTCCGTTCTGACCTGTTATTTCTATTGCCTACACTCTAATATTCAGAAGTATTGGATTCTTTCATAATTGGACTCTATGGTGATGCTTTACTTGCTTGCATTATACTGATGCTCAATCATATATTGATGATGATTATGATTCGAGTATGATTCATGAGATTAATTCACACCCCTGAAGGTAAATGAAGTATTATTTGAGGTTGGTATTGTATCTGAAGGTAAATGAAGTATTATTTGAGGTTGGTATTGTATCTGAAGGTAAATAAAGTATTATTTGAGGTTTGTATTGTATCTGAAGGAAGTGAAGGTTATTGATAAATGCAGCATGCCATATACATTGCATGACTCATTTGCATCTGAAGTTTTGTCGTGACCTATGGTTCGACCGTACCGGTACAATTTAGCATCGTACGTTGCCCGAGGAGGGGTACGATGCAGCTTCATACCCTTAGAGGTATGAAGGCAGAGGACATATGCATTGCATTCATATGCATTCATTGAAGTGATATTTGCAGATGATGTGGTTTTATACTCTCAGAGGTATGAAGATAGAGTACCTACACATTGCATTCTTATGCATACATTGAAGTGATATTTGCAGGTATTGTTGACGCAGGGAAGTGTTATAGAACCTATTGTGGTTGTTCGAGGAAATGAGATGGTATTGGCTATAGTGGGACTACTGAGTTCCATATCTACAAGTATTTCTGATTTTAATTGTGACTCTTTTAAAATGTTGACGAATTCAATTTGTGGTTTAAATATCTCGTCAAAATTATTCGCTTGCTGAGATGTTTCATCTCACTCTTGCATTACTCAATGCAGGTGCTTGTTGCTCATCAAGGGAAGTGGGAAGTAGCAGCACATCCACCTTCCTCTTATAATAACGCTGCTTAGGCGCAGTCATGATTTAATTAGAAGTTTCTTGTCAAAGGATGTTTGTTTCTAACTAGTTGTGCGCACTGGATAATTTAGCTCATGCCGTTATGGCTGTCTTCCCATTGCTAGCAGACTATTAATGTCTATTATGTTTTCTTATCATGATATCTATTTATACTTTGTTGCTTTCCCATTTATGCCATTTTCAAAGGAGATGCTGTCGAAATTTTATATACGAATGTTAGATGTGTAGTTTAGTAGCATTCTGGGGTGTTTGTGGATCCCGGGGTGTTACATCTGCCCTGCGCGAATGGCTTTATCCATGGCTCTGTCGCGCTGGGCCCTCAGAGTAACGGAAGTCTCTTCAGCAACCTTGACAGCCAACTGAGCGGTTTCTAGCTCCTGGGTGATGGACTTCTTGGAAGCACGCAGTTCCTTGATGACATCATCCTTAGCCGATATCGACTGCCTAGGACGAATCACGTCATCCGAAGACTCCTGCAGCTTACAGCGATGATTGTCTAACTCCTCCATGGTGAAGCGATGACTCCTCTCCAGGATGGTCAACGAGTTGCTGGAGTCACGATATAGCTTATCAAGATTGTCACGAGAAGCAACAAGGGCACGTTTTTCTTCCTGCAAACAAGAATTAACTTCTTCAAACGTCGAGCAAGCAATAAGAACATGGCAAAACAAAGCTCGGGTTTTCAGGTCACCTTTTCAGAATCAAGCTGAGCGCAAAGAGTAGAGTTCAACACGTTGGCATCGTTCAGAGCAGCAGAAACTTGGGCCAGCTCAGTCTGACTTTGGGAATACTTTTCTTCAAAATCAGAGCACCGCCGGACCAATTCAGCCTGATTTTGAGAATGTTTCTCTTCAAGAACAGAAAACTGCCGAGCCATATCTAGTGAGAAACGGTCAAGCAAAAAGTTTAGATTAAGAAGCAGTTTAATAAGATAGACGGAAGGAAGCAGAAAAGCACTAACCAGCATTCGTCGCCTCTAAGTCAGAAACGCGCTGTTGAAGCAGCACCGGATTCCAACGTGCCAGAGACAAAGCTCTTTCTGGAACAGAAGCACCTTGCAACTTTAGCTGACTAGCCATCCCGTCCACCAATGCCTGATATTGAGAGCAGATGAGTGTAATGACAGCAGTTCATCCGGTGTAAAAGTCAGACTAGAATAGACCATAGTACCTGGAGGTTTGAGAAGAATGAGGGGACTCCCAAATCGTGAGAAATCAATTGATGGCTTGGCGTAGGATCACCATATGGAGCAACTTGCAATGAACCAGCAGGAACCAATTCAGTGTCATCAGCAGAGCCCAAAACTTTATCGTCAGGAACGCTAGCCTCTAAAGTGACTTGTTGACCAAAAGCTTGGGCTACCACCATGCAACCAGAGTCTGGAAGTACAAGAGGGAGACCCCGCTCGGACACCCTCGGGGGCTGGGTCATAGTTTGCGCTGCCCATTTGAGACGGATCGTCTCCGGCAATACCCTCGGGGGCTGGGTCGCGGCTTACGCTTCCCACCCGAGCCGAATCATCCCCGGCAACACCCTGGGGGCTGGGTAAGTGTCAACACCATCCTTGAGGGCCAAGTCCTCTACAGCAGCCGCCTCTAAGGCTGAAGGTCCCTCAGTCACTTCCATGGGAGCAGGACAGTCCAAGTCAGTTTCCTGACCCTCAAGACCGCGCTCCAAGGTCGATGAGGCGCGGGACGCTGCCCGGGATGACCCCAACCCGGCGTCGAACACATCAGCACAAACATCCATCGCGTCACCATCCGCCGACTCTGATAACAGATCCTCTAGAACCATATCTTCAAGAGTCTGATCAAAGTTTGCCAGAGACAATTCTTGTAGACCAATGAGGGCAGACAGAGCAGGAGAAGGAACTCCACTACTTTCCCCACTGGCTACGTATCGCCGACTGTTCTTCCGAGTCAGAGGGATCTCATCTTCTTCCTCCTCCTCGTTTTCATCAGCAACACAGACAGCACACCCATGGGGATCAGCGACAGATGGAGCACACCCATTGGGATCAGCGACGGATGGATCACACCCATTGGGGTCAGCGTCGG
This sequence comes from Zea mays, assembly GCF_902167145.1. Classification (NCBI taxonomy): domain Eukaryota; kingdom Viridiplantae; phylum Streptophyta; class Magnoliopsida; order Poales; family Poaceae; genus Zea; species Zea mays. Next base: position 175,845,851 of record NC_050097.1, on the reverse strand, counting down.
TAAACTCAGGCACGGGCACTTCCTCAACAGTAGGAACCAAAGAACCAACATCCCGATCCAAGCTAGATACTCGCCGAAGACGTCTCTTTTTCTTTTTCTGCTCATCAGCAGGAGAATCAAGTTGATTGACTCGGCAAGGGCGCTTCGGGCGAACACTGATAGGCCTCTGAATATCCATGGTTTTACCAGCTTCTGGAAGAGGCGCCACCACCGATGTCCCAGCAGGAGCGGCATCAGAAGAATTTTCGGCTAACATATCAAGCATGGCACTTATCTCTGCATCACTGGGATCCAAAGGCACCTCAAAATGAACCTGCCGTTCATCATTAGGAATTTCTTCAAGCGAAGCAACCAACGCACTAACTTCTTCGGCAGAGGGTCGCACTCTAAGGCCCAAACCGCCATCGCCAGCAGGAGGACTTGACACGAAACGGGTAAAGGCCTTGGAAGGAGGCAAGTTCCAAGCCGAGTAGGCAACAGGGGCACCAACATTTGACACCTTGCCCCTAAGTATCATTTCAAGTCGGCTCACCAAGTCCACAGCAGGAATTCTTCTATTGGTGACCCGGGTGGAGTCAGCTAGACCTCGGTACAGGTAGGCCTGGTATGCCCTGTCCTTCAATGGCTGAATGTTCTTGAAGACAAAGTCAGCAACCACCGCTTCTGCAGTCAGACCCCTCTCCTTCAACAATCCAACTTCAGCTAGCAGAACTCCTGCCTCAGCCACATCCTGGTCCGTGGGGGATTCAGTCCAGCTCGGAGTGCGAACGTCCGGCTGTCTCCCTGACCGCGGGGGGAGAGAATTTCCGTGATTCTCAACAATAAACCACTCCAAGCGCCATCCTTTAATGCTATCTTTGAGGGGGATATCGAGATAATCAGTTTTTCTTCTGCGGCGCATTTCTAAGCTCACACCCCCCACCAGCTCATGCTGTCCTCCGGCCATCCCAGGCCGACAGTGATACAAGTATTTCCACAGCCCAAAGTGTGGCAGGATGCCAAGAAAGGCCTCACATAAATGAACAAAGATAGAGATTTGTAGAATATAATTAGGGTTCAGATGGGTCAGATTCAAGTGATAGAAATCAAGGAGGCCGCGGAAAAAAGGAGAAACGGGAATGGCAAGACCGCGGAGAAGAAAAGGAACATATACGACGGATTCATGGGTGTCCTCTATTGGAACAGTGACCCCATGGAAAACCCGCCAAGAACAGAGCTCCTTCGGGGGAAGAACCCCGATGGACGTGAGGTGGAGAAGATCAGACTCAGAAACAACTGACATATGGTTACCTGCGAAAGGCAACTGGCTGTTGGGATCGATGGGAGGAATGACAGTAGCGGATGAACCTGATGCTTTCCGCTTGGGCGCCATCTCAATCTCGCCGGCGAGCAGGACGGAGGCAGTATCGCACGAGCGCAAGGAAAGCTTGGATGCAGAAAAGCAAGAATTAGGGCACGGAAAGCGGAAGCGCGCAACGATGCAGTACATATGGGGTTTTTCCCGGCCAGATACCGTTTCCAAAAAGCGTCCAGTCATCACCCAGCGGTTATTTCTAAAAACACCGTCGTGCCATGTCATCGCTCGGCCGTTATTTCCAAAACGGCCGACGCGGCCCGTTCTAACTCGGCCATTACCTCTAAAACGCCGACGTCACCGTCAGTCACTCGGCTGTTACATCTAAAACGCCGATATTGCCATTAATCACTCGGCTGTTACCTCTAAAACGCCGACGCCACCGTCAGTCACTCGGCTGTTATCTCTAAAAACATCGATGTTGCCATAAATCACTCGGCTGATTACATCAAAAACACCGACACGCCCCACCGTAACTCGGTCGTCATTCCTAAAGCAACGAGGGAATTTCGGATGACTCGGCCGCGACCACCGAAGCTCCATCATTACAAATAAGGCAGTCAGAAAGGCGATTTGATGATCACAGATACTCCTCGCGCATTGACTGGCGTACAATGAGAAAGCAACATGACACATGCAGAAGTGGAGCGAAATCACTTTTCATTATAAACGGAAGCTACCGAACTTACAAACCAACTCATTATGAGTTGATGACCTCCCTACTACTACATTACACTACACTACTCTATACTACTAACTACTACTACATTATTTCATTATACTACTTCTAATCTATACTAACATCTAAAAAACCAGTGACATCTAGCCACTGGTCTTGTTGCTGCCCTTGCTGCTGCCCTTGCTGCCGCCGCCATGGTCACCCTTGCTGCCGCCGTCGCTGCCCTTGCCGCTGTCGCCGCCGCCGTCACCGTCGCCCCCGTCGTCGCCGCCATCACCACCGTCGCCGCCGCTGTCCTCCTTGGACGAGTCCGAGGAGTCCTCATCCGAGGAGTACTCCGACTCATCCGAGCCTTCGAGCCCGGAGCGCTCGACGGCCCGGATGTAGGTCCAGACCTCCGCGGCAATCCCCTGGGAGTCGTCTGAATCATCAGACGACGCCGGTGGAGAGACGGGAGCCGGGGATCCCTCGGACTCAGAGGAGAACTCCTCCTCCGAGTACTCCGAGTCGCCGAAGTCCTCCAAAGGAGGAGTCGGCTCACGTTTGCGTTTGTCGCCAGAGCGAGGAGAAGAACCGCTACCCTTCTTACTTTTACCCATGGTGGCAGAGGGGAGAAGAAGAGGAGAGTAAACAAGCAGCAAGAGATGTGAAAAAACTAGAGAGGCAAAGGCACTATTTATAGAAGAAGAAGGCAACCGCTCACCTCCTACCACGGTCACTGAACAGTCGCAAAAATTCAATATGTACTTCAAACCGTCTGAAGATACGTCAGGCGGCTGACGCCGCTTCACGCAACGCAACACCCATTGGGACTCCAGTCAACTGCGTGGGCGATATGATTACACCCGCGGTCACATCAAATTACTACTCAGAAGCAGTCTGCTAAAACACTCAGCGTACCAAGCCGTCCCTTGCCCACACCCATTGGGGGGACGCCTAGGTGTTGGGGACTTGTTCTCAAATGCTATGAATTAAGAACAAGGCAACATAAAATATTAAATGTTAATGTCCTTCGTCCAACGAAGCATTATTCCCTTGGGGATTAATGGACCTTGGACGAAGGTTGATGACACTACGATTACGAAGGTTAAATCTTCGTAATTGAATTTTAATAGATTGTATAAGATAACATAAAATATAGAGTATCGAAGGTAAATGAATCATAAACGAACCATATTATATCTACTCAATATATTTAATCATTGAATACAGTTATACCTCTGCCTTGGCAAAGATTGGTTCCCGAATGATGCGATTGCAAATACCGGAATGCGTGAACAGTAAAGGAATACTGTTCACTATTTATAGGCACAGGACATAGCCTGTGGGGAATTACAATTATGCCCCTTATAAGGGATTACAACAGCGACCCAAACATTTATGGACTAAAAGGTCATTCTACTTTTAAGTCGGTTTGTAATTCCGAAGCTTCATGAAGAGGATCCTTTGGTCATCTCATGCGGACATCTTCAGCCGAAGCTGCTTCTTCCTACAAGACCTTCGGCGACGAAGCATAGTCCCAACAGTAGCCCCTTTCGCGACGCTAGATCGTTTTTCGTAACGAGCTTGATCCGTGAAAAAAGTCTCTTAAGCTTCGGGAAGCCGAAGGTCCAAAAAACACCTTCCCTGAGCTCGTTGTCGAGAAACGATTCAGTTTCCGAGCGCGTAGCGGTCCCACCTTGCAGAGCTACTGTTTGGTCTCTGCGGTCCACCTTCTTACCTGCATCACTATGCAAACAGACGAGTAGGTGTGAAGTTACCACAGCATTCATTGCTATTTGCACTGTTTTGCTGCCAAAATTTTTAACCATAGCCGAAGCTTGACTCTCAGAATCAGACGAAGCTCCAGTTTGAAGCCTACTTCGTCAGAAGAAAAAGCTTCGGAAGAAAAAGCATTTAGTTCCCAAAAAATTCAGAGTTAAATGGCCAGAGTGCGTTCAACCACTAGGGTTGAGCGTGAGGGAGGCGAAGCTGAAGGATCGGAGACTATTCCCATCTCCGAAGCGATGCAACGATCCGGACTGGTAACCCCGGAAGAAATCCCCACTGCTGAGACAGAACAGGCGACTGCCGAAGCGGGAGAAGGAAACATTGAGGAAACTGATTCCGAAGATGATTATCGTATTGCCATGCCAAGTAAGCCCAGCCACTTGGACTTCGGAAAGTCGACTGTTTCGAAGGCTGATCTCTCCAAGATGGTGAAGTCGGGTTATTTCAGTGAAAGTCAGAAGAAGCTACTACGCTTCGGGGGGGAAGAAACTACCCCGAAGCCAGAGAAGGATGAAATAGTCATTTTCAAGAGCTTTCTAAAGGCTGGGTTGAGATTCCCCCTGCATGGGATTATTGCAGATGTATTGAAGAGGTTTGGGGTCTACTTTCATCAGCTGACTCCTAACGCTATCGTTAGGCTTAGCGTCTATATCTGGGCCCTCCGAAGCCAGGCGGTGGAGCCGTTTGCCGACAGCTTTTGTCGAGTTCATGAGCTGCATTATCAGACAAAGGCTAGAAAAGATGGATTGCATGATAACTTTGGTTGCTATAATTTTGCCTATCGGAAAACCACAAAGTTTCCTGTCATCAACTATCGAAGCAAGTGGCCGGCAGGCTGGAAATCGGAATGGTTCTACGTCAAGGTTGATGACGACAAGGAGAAGCTTGTGCAGAGTCCGCTTGAACTAATCTTCGGAGAAACCCGACCTCATTGCAACATGACACCAGAAGGTCCAACCCAAAAAGCGTTGGCTGAGTTTAAAATTATTTCAGAGCATATCAGCACAAGAGACCTGGTTCAAGAGTTTTTGGCTTTCAGGGTTTTTCCTACCTTAAAAGAATGGGAAATGCCGAAGCTAGAGGGGGAGAAGAAAGAAGGGGAACTTGTGCGGTTACCTTACTATTACAAGTTTAAGAAATATTTTAAAACACCTTGCCAAGAGTGGCTGGACACAATTGAAATAATGTGCAATGAAATACTCGGTAATTACTCCAAAAAAGAGGATCAGTTGATGACTGCGGCCTTCGGTACCCGTCCGAAGCGAAGACTGAATCGAGTGCTGGACGCCCTGGGTTTTGAATACCCTGACTACGAAAATTTGAATAAAGGTGTCAAAGGCCGGAAAAGGAAAAGGGTAGCCGAAGCTTTAAATGAAGATGAGAAAGAACCACAAAAAAAGAAGAATATTCCGAAGAAGAGGAAAGTATCATCTCCGAAGCAAAAAGTATCCGACGAAGAGGAGACTCCCGCATCACGCTCTGCCACTGAAGTGGAAGAGATTTTGAAGGTAATGACTGAATCCCTGCCTGCGAAGCTAAGTCCATTGGGGCCTCAACTGACAAAGTTTTTTCAGAAGGAAAAGGAGCCCGAAAAAACGAAGAAAACAACTAAAACAAAGAGACAAAGAATCATCGCAGTGACAGATGTCATTGACAAGACACCACCGAGAGCTTCAGCTCAGAAGATACGAGCGGCTGAGGAAATAACAAATATTGAAGTCACACCTTCGGAGGTCGCGGCTACCGAAGCTACCTCAACTGAAGATTTCAATTTGGCAAGCACAATCGAACACATCGACAAAATGCTGCTAAACATGGCCACAGAAGAAGCCACTACTGCCGCCGAAGAGGCCATGACCGCAGTGTCTGAGAAAGAAAAGGAAATTGCTGACGAAGCTTCAGAGGACGAAGCCTTCATGTTTCAAAATTTAGTTGGACAAGAATTGTCAAAAACCGAAATAGAAGAGCTTAAAGAATATGCCAAATCTTGCGGATATAAACCAGGAGCACTCCTCTTCGGGGGTATTGACGATGAAAAATTAGACTGTATCCGGGATCAAACTGGAGCTAAGGTTATCGGTACTCTATCAAAGAGTATCGGTTTTCCGAAGCTGGAAACGGACATTAGCCGCTACCGACGCCAACATATCGTTGGTAGTTTATTTTATTCCAATTTCAAGGTGAACTACTTTTCCCTTGACTTTTATTGTTTTTAATAATGAAGACATGTCTAACGAAGGTTGTTTACGTGCAGAGTATGCTGTTGAGCAAGGCTTTGAAAATGCAGCAAGATCTAGAAGACAAAAAACACGAGGTTATAATTGAAAATTTAGAGAGCAAAATAAAAGAGCAATCAGCTACTATTGAAAAGAAAAACTTCGAGCTTCAGACAACTGAAAGCTTATTGGCAGAAGCCGAAGCTAAAGTAGCAGAATTGAATACGAAGCTTCTCTGCCAATCTGAACAGTTTGAAAAAGAAAAGCAAGAACTTAATACGAAACTTGAAGCCGAAGTCCATCAAAATTCAGATTTGAAAAAATTATTGGCAAGCCTTCAAGACAAATGTTTGGAGTTTAGCAATAAATGTATTCAACGACTGAGAAAAATCTTCCACTCAGTCGGGGCCAGCAGTGGGAAGTTCACCCCGTCAACTGAAGATTTACCAAAGACCTTCGAACATATTGAGGGTGAAATTGATGAGCTTGACGAAGTTATAGCCGGGCACGGTGACTTCTGTGCCTGGGTAGCTTCTCGGGGCACTGCTGCAGCTTTTCTGAAAGCTGGCTGCGACCATGGAAAAATTGTTAATAGGCCCAATTTCACTCTATCACCATCAATTTTAGATGATATTCCTGACCTCGCCCGAAGCATTTCTAATAGATTTGTAAAGATGATATGGACAAAAGGCGGGCGAGAAAAGGCTGGAGACGAAGCTCGGAGTCATCTTGAACCAGTAAGAAATCATACCTTGTGCTTACCTTTTCCTTCAAGCTTGGTTTTGACCCACAACAACTTAATTCATGTAGGATGACGAAGCCGAGACCGATGCTTAAAGAGTATGACGCCGAAGCTGAGGCCTCATGAAGATCAGTAGGAGTAGACTGTAGACAAACTCAAGAAACTTTTGAAATAACTTTTGTAAATATGACTAAACTGTTCTTAATGAATTCTGTTCATACCTTGTAATATGCTCTTACCCTTCCATTAATGTATGAGAGACGCTTTGATGTGGACAAAATTATCTTTTTAAGCCGAAGGCGAAAAAACACCTTCCCTTCTTTTCGTACACAGTGAAGCATAAAAACAACTTTTCCTTTTTTCCGAAGCTCTTCTTTTCGTACACGACGAAGTACAAAAGACAGTTTTTTCCTTTTTGCCGAAGCAACCACTTATGCTATGATGATGGTTATCCTACATATGCTTGGATGAATGTTTATGAATGCAAATGTTATGATGTAATATGATGTGCAAATGAATGTCCAGACACATATCCGAAGCCATAATCACAACCGTTATTTCCTTAGAAACAATCACATATCAGCGCTGACTTTTCGCTGTAAGCCTCCCTTAGGAGCTTCTTCGCCTTTTACTTCAGCAGAATCAGCGTTGACTTTTCGCTGTAAGCTCTGCATTCCCTTAGGAACGTCTTTGGAGCTTCTTCGCCTTTTACTTTCGGCGGAATCAGCGTTTATTTTTCGCTGTAAGCTCTGCATTCCCTTAGGAACGACTTTGGAGCTTCTTCCCTGTTTCTTTCCGGCACTCGATGGTGCGTTCTCAGCTTTTACATTTACATCTTTGGGGGATTTTGCTCTTATAGAGATAAAAAAGGAAATTACATGTGATGGCCCCATTAAAAACCTTTCTCCCCCTTCAGAAAGGAAAAGGGTGCCATGAAAGAAAAAATAAAAAATATAAAAAATTACATCAAGTTATACATAATATCGCCGAAGCTCATCCGCATTCCAAGATCTAGGAATGTCGTTGCCGTCCATATCCTTCAATCTGTATGAACCGGGTCTTGACGAAGATACTACCAAAAAAGGTCCCTCCCATTTCAACTGCAACTTGCCCACTGTATCTGGGTTAGCCACTCTCCGAAGCACCAAATGTCCTGGCTCAATATTCTTTAGCCGAACCTTTCTATCACGCCATTTGATTGTTTCAGCTTGATATTTATTGATGTTCTCCACAGCTTGAAGCCTGATCCCTTCTATAGCATCTTTTTCCACAGAATGATCAGCTTCAGGATCTAATTCTGCCGAAGCTACTACTCTTATTGATCTAGTTTTAGCTTCTTCCGGGGTTATTGCTTCGTCACCAAACAATAATTTGAATGGAGTAAAGCCTGTTGACCTTGATGTTGTTGTGTTGTGGCTCCATACCACTTTGATTAATTGATCTGGCCACTTTCCCCTGGGTTGATTGAAGATTAACTTCATTATTCCTGTCATTATGATGCCATTGGCTCTTTCAACGAGTCCATTTGACTCCGGATGCCTGACCGATGCAAAATGGATCTTCGTGCCAATTTGATCAAAGAATTCTCTGAAAGCTTCGGAGTCGAACTGTGTTCCATTATCTACAGTGATGGCCTTTGGTACTCCGAAATGACAAACAATATTCTGCCAGAAAAACTTTTGAATGGTGGCCGAAGTTATTGTGGCTAAAGGCTTTGCCTCAATCCATTTAGAAAAATATTCCACAGCCACTACAACATATCTTAAGTTTCCTTGGGCCGGTGGTAACGGACCTAACAAGTCAAGGCCCCACCTTTGCAATGGCCAGATGGGTTGTATCAGCTGAGTTAGGGACGAAGGTTGTTTTTGATCTCTTGCACATTTCTGACAACCTTCGCACTTTTGAACTAATTCCGCTGCATCCGAAGCTGCCTTCGGCCAATAAAACCCTTGACGGAAAACTTTTCCAAGTAACGGCCTAGATCCAATGTGAGATCCACACAGGCCTGCATGTATTTCTTTCATCAATTCTATGAATTCGGCTCTAGATAAACACTTGAGTAATAGAGCACAAACTCCATGCTTGTACAACTCCCCTTCTATCATGACATATGGACGAGCTCTTGCCTCTATCCTCCTGTTGTAAGTTTCGTCATCTGAAAGGAAATTACCCTGAAGGTAAGAGATAATCTCAGTTCTCCAGTCTTCACTATAAACAGGAGATATATTGAGGACTGCTCTTTCAAGAAGTTCCACTGAAGGTGCTTTTATTGTTTCGAAGAACACATCCGAAGGTAAGGGCAGCCCATGTGCTGCTGACTTAGCTAGCAAATCAGCATGCTCATTTTGTCCTCGAGGGATATTTTTGACAGAAAATCCTTCGAAGGAAGCTTCAATCCTTCGGACCGTGTCTAGATATTTTTCAAGCTTCGGATCTTTAGCCTTACAACTCTTGTCGATATGACCCGAAACAACCTGGGAATCAGTTTTAAGAATGGCCCTTCTGATTCCCATTGCTTTTAACTTCCGAAGGCCCAAAAGCAGGGCTTCGTACTCAGTAATATTGTTAGTACAACTAAAATCGAGTCTTGCTGCATAACAAGTTTTAACTTTGGATGGTGAGACCAACACAGCGGCTGCTCCTGCTCCGAAGGTTCCCCAAGACCCATCGCAAAACACTGTCCATACTTCGGCATCTTTATTTGTTTCTTCATCCTGAGCCCCTGGCGTCCAGTCAGCAATGAAATCTGCCAACGCTTGAGACTGGATCGAAGATCTATGCACATAATCAATGCAAAATTCATTGAGCTCTGCAGCCCATTTTCCAATCTGTCCAGTAGCTTCTCTATTTCTCATAATGTCCTTCAACGGTTGTGAAGAAGGAACACCAATATTGTATGCTTGAAAGTAATGCCGAAGCTTCCTGGATGCCATCAAAACAGCATATAACACCTTCTCCAATTCTGTATAGTTTTTCTTTGATATACTAAGAACTTCAGATACAAAATACACTGGGACCTGCTTCTTGACTTGGCCATCAAGCTTCTCCTGGACAAGTGCTACACTTACCGCTGAATGCGAAGCTGCCACATATAATAACAAAGGAGCCCCTAGCGTTGGTGGAGTTAATGTTGTTAAATCTATCAAATATTGCTTCAGTTCCTCGAAGGCTTTTTGTTGGCTTGGTCCCCATTGAAAGACTTCGGCTGATTTCAGCACTTCGAAGAATGGTAAATTTCTCTCTGCTGATCTGGATATGAATCTATTGAGAGATGCCAGCCTCCCTGTTAATCTTTGGGCCCCCTTTTTTGTAGTTGGTGGCTCCATTCGAAGTATAGCTTCAATTTTACTTGGATTAGCTTCAATTCCCTTTGTTGAAACCAAGCATCCAAGAAATTTCCCCTTCTTTACTCCGAAGACACATTTTTCTGGATTCAACTTTAGACCAGCTTGTCTAAAACTGGCGAAGGTCTCGTGCAAATCAGCAATGTGATTTTCCTGTTTCGTGCTTTTTACAATGATATCATCAACATAAGTTAGCACATTTCTGCCTATCTGAGACTGGAGAACCTTCGCAGTCATTCTGCTGAAACTTCCTCCAGCGTTCTTGAGCCCCTCAGGCATCCGAAGGTAACAATATGTTCCACTAGGGGTTATGAAACTGGTCTTTGGCTCATCCTCCTTCTTCATCCAAATTTGATGATAGCCTGAATAACAATCGAGAAGACTCATAAGCTCTGACGAAGCTGCTGCATCAACTAAGGAGTCTATCCTTGGCAATGGGAATTCGTCCTTCGGACAGGCCTTGTTGAGATCCGTAAAATCGATACACATTCGCCATTTGCCATTGGCCTTTTTTACCATAACAGTGTTAGCTAGCCATTCTGGGTACTTTACTTCTCTGATAACTCCTGCACTGAGGAGTCTTTTGACTTCATTCCGAGCGCCTTCGGCCTTGTCATCAGACATTTTCCGAAGCCTCTGCTTTCTGGGTCTGAAAGATGGGTCAACATTGAGCGAGTGTTCAATAACATCCCTGTTAACTCCGCAAAGATCATTGGCTGACCATGCAAAAACATCTTTGTTGTTGAACAAAAACCTTATCAAGGTTTTCTCCTGTTCTTCGGATAATTGAGAGCCCAACAACACCTTCTTCTCTGCTATGTCCTCACATAAGAGCATGGGCTTCGGCTGATCTGCTGAAGCTGCTTTCTCCCTTCTGAATTTGTACTATTCGCAAGCTTCAGCTCCATCTATGTTATGGATTGCTTTTGAGTCAGTCCAGTTTCCCTCGGCCCTTCTGGCAGCTTCCTGACTTCCATGAATAGCAATGGGTCCTTGATCCGAAGGTATCTTCATGCAAAGGTAAGCAGGATGAAGAATTGCTTCGAAAGCATTGAGGGTGCCACGACCAATAATTGCATTGTAAGGGTATTCCATGTCAACAATGTCAAACACAACTTGCTCGGTTCTGGTGTTGTTGATGAAGCCGAAGGTCACTGGCATGGTGATCTTGCCCAGTGCTACAATCTGTCTTCCTCCGAAGCCACAGAGAGGGTGTGTAGCATCATGAATCTTGTCTTCTGGCTCTTGCATTTGTCTGAAGGCCTTAGCAAATATAATATCAGTTGCACTGCCTGTATCAACCAAAACAGTGTGGACCAGAAATCCTTTGATAACGTAAGAAATAACCATAGCATCGTTATGAGGAAAATCCTTGAGCTGAAGATCCTCTTGGGAGAAGGTGATTGGAATGTGTGACCATCTTGACTTGATGAAGGGTCCCTGCACTCCAACATGTTGTACCCTTCTCTGCGCCTCTTTCTTCTGCTTTTTGTTGGCTGGTTCTGAGCACGAACCACCTGTTATCGGGAACACCAGCTTTGGGGCCGAAGCAGCTCCAGCTTGATCGTTAATCGAAGCCATCAGCTCAAAAAGTGGAAGTGAGTTGACCGGAGGTGGGCGCCAATGTTGGGGACTTGTTCTCAAATGCTATGAATTAAGAACAAGGCAACATAAAATGTTAAATGTTAATGTCCTTCGTCCAACGAAGCATTATTCCCTTGGGGATTAATGGACCTTGGACGAAGGTTGATGACACTACGATTACGAAGGTTAAATCTTCGTAATTGAATTTTAATAGATTGTATAAGATAACATAAAATATAGAGTATCGAAGGTAAATGAATCATAAACGAACCATATTATATCTACTCAGTATATTTAATCATTGAATACAGTTATACCTCTGCCTTGGCAAAGATTGGTTCCCGAATGATGCGATTGCAAATACCGGAATGCGTGAACAGTAAAGGAATACTGTTCACTATTTATAGGCACAGGACACAGCCTGTGGGGAATTACAATTATGCCCCTTATAAGGGATTACAACAGCGACCCAAACTTTTATGGACTAAAAGGTCATTCTACTTTTAAGTCGGTTTGTAATTCCGAAGCTTCATGAAGAGGATCCTTCGGTCATCTCATGCGGACAGCTTCAGCCGAAGCTGCTTCTTCCTACAAGACCTTCGGCGACGAAGCATAGTCCCAACACTAGGAATTATCAGTATATTTTTCAAAACTGTCGCATCCGTGCAGGACATGCAATGAATACCTCAAGACAAAAATGAGATATCAGTAAGGATCAAAGGAAAGCCAAATATAGCCGGTGAAGTACATGTCTGACCGACAGAAGCGACATGAAGACTAGCCAGGGGACGTCCATCGAACGTCCAATCAGTCGCAGATCAAATAAATTGCACCACCTAGCAAGATATGGGCAGATCATGAACTCGGCCTCAAAGACAAAATACATGCTGACCTCTAAAGCATAATATCAATGACATAATGCTAACCTCTAAGGCATTCAGAAAAAGAGAGGATGTGTGGCAGAACCACCCGAATTATTCCAGCTTAAGTGCCTAAGTCACGCCTCAGGGGTCGTAACACACTTAAATCGGAATAACCCGTCAGTCCCTCAGATCTAGTCTGATGAAGCCACTTAACCAGGATCAAATTCCACAATCTCACTCGAAGGTGAGTCACAGAAGAAATACAATAAAACAGGAAACCTCAAATTAAGTGCTGAGTTATTACATAAATCGGAGTTTCTGAGTAGCAAATAAAGTTCATAAATTAAAGTGCAGCGGATAATCGATGTCGTCGGTAATGAGGAAATGGGCAAGGCCTAGCCCACTACTCCTCATGCTCCTCTCCTGCCGGAGCAACATCCCACTCGACCGTCCAACCCGGTGGCAGGGTGGTAGGCCAAGTCACACCATCAACCAAATCCTGCATGGTACCTGCAAAAATGGTGCCACAAGCAAGGCTGAGTATACTAATACTCAGCTAGACTTAACCGGTGTGAGGAGTCTACTCCTCTACCTCTAGACTATGCAGCTGTTTGGCTGAGGGGTTTGGTTTGCCAAAAGCACTAGCTGTTTCTAAAATCAATTTTTAGCTTTTCAAATTCTACCATCATTAACTTAGCTAGATTTGCTCCTTCTAAGCATTCATGGTAACAATCAATTAGTTCAATCAACAAGTTATCTCATATAACCACATTTCACTTCTTACTCGATGCAGTACAAGGAATCAAGCAGTCTCATTAGCTGCGAGAAGCAGACGATTCGAATCGAGTTTTAACCTTGCAAGGTAAACCTAAACACACGTCAAGTCAGGGTACTCCGATCCCACACAAGACAACCGTCCCCATCGATTTCCCGTTCGCGTCCAGGCCTCACCGCCTTGGCATACAATGCTCCACTGACCCCGGCTGCCGCCGTGCAGTGACCGCACTTGTACCCACCATAGCTAGCATGGGAGACCCAGTCTCAGGTCGCATGAGGGATAAAGTCCGCGCCCGGCTTCACTCAGGTACTAGGTTTACCGGTTACCATTTTTCCCGGCATGTGCTTAGTACGTTCAAAAGCTTGACTCAGGTATCCACACATTAATCCTTAATTCATTTTTCCCGTCTCATGGACAAGGCATCCTCCCTGGATCCAAGTCCATAGACCAACATAAATCCCGTTATCAAGATGAATACAATCAACTCCTGACCTCGCGCGAGTGCTAGAAAAATCACTCGACTTCTACCGAGATCCTGATTAGCAAGCAGCTACTCGACCTAGCATACTAGTATTCATCTCAAAAAGGAATCCTAAGTTCATGCAACTAGAGGTTTCAAGCAACTCCTACACTTAAGTGCACATTGCAATCCTACAAGCATTAAGTGTAGTAAAGTAGCATATAATAACATGGTTATGCATAAAACCGGGGCTTGCCTTCAATTGCTGGGGCTGCGGGGAGATCCTCAATAGCAGCCTCTGAAGCCTGCTCCTGGTCCTCCTCTTGGACAGGTCCTTGCTCGGGGATGAGCACGTACTCTCCGTCGGCAAGATTACAATCTAATGAATGCAATGCGTAAGATATATGCATGATATGATATGTGCTTTTAGAAATTACCACTTTAAAGGTGTATGGTCTTTTGAGTTTAAACAAGTTAACTTTACTTATGTAAAACCCTTGGGTGGTACACTTGGTAAATTGGGTTAAACTTAGTTAAGGTAAGGGGTAGGTTTATTTTTGGGGTTCCACTGAATTCTTTTTAAGTCTTAGTGATAAATGATAAGTTCTCAAGTTAGACTTATTGAGGTGGGGTTTATTTCTTCTTTCCTTTTCTTTTATTTTAATGTTTTGGAGTAGGTTTGAACTACAAGTTGCTTTTATAAAATTCCAAAAATTCTGCAAAAATTATAGTGGCTTGTTACTGGTGTATGATTCTCTGTCTCAAAATTTGGGGGTCAGAAAGTGAATGGTTTTCTCTGGACAAAATTACCAAATTTTAGGGCAGAAGGGGTACTTTGAACTACAACTATTATTTAACAGTGGGTAATTCTCTAAAACTTATTTTTGCTGGCTTTTAGGTGTTATAAAATGACTTGATACAAATTTCTAGTCATTAATACCTTTTAATTCTTTCCCTATGATTTTCTTAAGGTTTCTAGCCAAAGGGGTGCTTTCTACTACCACTATATTTGAAAAACATCAAACAACAGAGTTCTTATTTTTCTTAGTTGGTATTTTGTGCAAGAGCAATCATTCTGAAGTTTGGCTTCTATTTGCTTAAGGGAAGGGGTGGTTTGCATTATTTGAATTAAATGGCCTTTCTCTTTAATCACTAGCAAAAGGTATGAGTTTACTTCTTTTTCATGGGTTTGCATTTTTCTCTGGTGGACTGTCTCATCATGGACTTAGCTAATTTTTGGTTGCCCATTATCGCATTAAAAGGGGTTGTTTATGATTTATTGGAAAAATGCCTTATTATCACTCTGTATTTATTTTCCCTACTTAAAAAGTTGGGCTGGGGTGTTCTGTATTTTTGTAGTGGGGCTGTGGTGGTTAGAAGTTCACTGGATTTTTACTAACCACTTTAGTTATAGTTTTGCAATTATAATAATTGATCTTCAGTCTATATAAGGTTAATTAAATCATCTTAATTAAGAACTGGTCCAAATTAATGGTCTCTGTATTTTTCCTAGGTTCTCTGTTGCATAAGTAAACTAGGAAAAATATTATTAATCACTGTTCATTAATCTCTAAGGCCTTTCTGATTTTCTCTAAGTTTTGGACAAAATAGCTTTAAATGAATAACTACCTCATATTTTCCAATGCTGGTGTTCCTACTATTTTTAAACAGTGTCTAAATAGGGTATAAACATCTACAAATTTTCTTAAGCTTAGCACAAAAGAAAAACTAATTTTCCTTAATTAAACAAGGTTTAGTGGGTTTCTGTTTTTAATTTTAAACTCTAAATTTAGAACAGAAGCATAGAGTTCACTATTTTTAAATGACAGATTACAATATTCCAGAGCTAGCAAAATTGGTTTGACAACTTTTTATTAAGATTTCATCAAGTTATGGATTTTCTAAGTTCTCTGGTCATTTTAAAAAGGGTAACAAAATTGATTAAATGGAAATCCACTTTGCACTGGGGTCCCTGGCGGGTTTTCTAAGTTTCCTTTGCGAATCAGTCCTTAGGTTACTATTCACATGAGTCGCTGACATTACAGAAAACCCCTCAGGTTCTACAGATCCTAACCCGAGGTCCTTCTTCTACCTTAAACAGTAGCCGCGGCGAAGAAAAGGGCGGAGGGGCTTACCGGCGGCGAGACTGTTCCGGTGAAGTGGTCGAGGGTGAAGGGGAGGTCGCGGGGATCACAACGGTGTGCGGAACGCCGTCGGAGATGGCCGGAGTCGGTCGGTCCACGCGCGCAAGCGGGGATGCTCGTCGGCGGCGAGGAGACCGGCCTGGTCACGGCGAGATAGTTCAATCAAATAGGTCAGGGAGGTCCACGGGATGCCAGAGAAACTATGAGCGAAAGGAATCGGTCGGAGACTCACTGGGTAGCTCGGTCCACGCGCGGCGGCGGAAGACCGAAGTCTGGTGAGGTTGATCTCGGGCCTCCGGTGAAGTCCGGTCGGGTCCGAGGGCTTGGCGAGCTTCACGGGCTACTGGCGGAGCTAGCCGAAGCACTGGCCTGCCCAGAGGATGGCTGGAGGGCGCTGGCCACGGTGGCCGAAGCTCTGGCGGCAATGGCGGGCGGAATTAAGCTCGCCGGAGCTAAGGGGAAGTGGCTGGCCGGTGAGGGTGAGTGCGGGGCGAAGTGGGGCGCGCCTGGGAAGGCTTTATAGGCGCGGCGCGGTGCACGGGCGGTCGTGGACCGGCGAGTGCGCGCGGGCGTGCACTGGGAAGGCGCGGTGCGCGAACGGGCGTGAACCGGGGGTGTCAGCCGCGGTCGAACACGTGTTCCCGTTGCCTCTGCCCCTGTTCAAGCGCCGATTGGGAGCAAATCTTCGCGAATTTGGGCAAGATCACTGCAAGGGATTTGTTCACCAGACCAAGCTTTGTCTTTTGTGTATGGACGACGTGCGGTTTTAGGCTAGGGACAGGGAGTTGTAGCGTCACCAAGGTGCCAGTGTCAGAATGCCTGGTCCCGAGGTTGAGCTGCGCCAAAACCGTGTCAAATGAATTTGGTTTGAGTTCAAACTTTCCCAGAATGTGTTCAAGGTAATTTGGCACGACTTTGATATTTGGATCTTCTGGCTTTGAGTTTGGAAAAGCAGAGAACACAGATGATCTTTGAGAAGAGGTCTGAAATTCAGAAATTCAGAAATCTGAATTTCTCTAAGGGTTCATTGATCAAGGGCTGATTTGGGAATTTATTTGAGTTATTTTGGCTAATCCTTCTCAATCTTTCTTGTTGCTTAATAAATATACTTTAACTTATATAATTGGCTCAACTCAAAATTTTAAACTTTTCATCCTCTTTTCACATCTTCTTGAATTTTGTTCATGGGGTTTACTTAGGGTTTTGAATTAGGGTTGCACATTCTTATCTTTCAAAAGTCTCAATTGTTTTGATCATGACACTTTTAAGCATATACTTGGTGAATTCTTTCTCACTTAAATTGTTTTGATGTTCATGCTTACTTTGGTTCACATGAAATAATGATTCTTGGTTTGGCATTTGAGAGAAACCCTAGGTGACACTGGGGTGTCACAGGATGATTCTCAGCAAAAAGGGCACGAAGTGAAGACCTTCGAGTGGATTATTTTCAAGAATCCACTCGAAGCTCGGGGGCTACACCCATTGGGTGCACCTTCGGCGCACCCAATGAATCGTCATTTCAAGTCAAGATAACGCTAACTTCTAAAGCATATGGCAAGATCAAAAGCAAGGCTGACCTCCAACAAAGTGCAAGCGGAAAATAAAAATGATTTCTGATAATACTCGAAGTGAAGACCTTCGAGTGGATTATTTTCAAGAATCCACTCGAAGCTCGGGGGCTACACCCATTGGGTGCACCTCCGGTGCACCCAATGAAGTTCAAGGTCCTACGGTACAAAATGCTGACCTCCAAAGCGCGAGTTTGAGACAGAACACCAGTTTTCGAGTGATAAAAGCAGAAGGAGACAATAAGAAATCGTTTTTACCAGAATACCCGGAAAGCATTTCCTGTCATAAACAAAGACTGCAAGCTGGACCTAGGATCTTTAGGCCTATTATTTCAAAATCAACCCAAAGATCGGGGGCTTGTGGGGGACAGATATCCCCCGGGTCCACTGGAAGGATAAAAGACCTCACGAAAGGCCCGAGGGCCCAATAAATCGTAAGGTCATCCCTTCGTGGGCCTAGGGAAGAATGACCAGTGAAGCAGATCGACACAAGGCCGGATCGGTGCGAGCCCAGACGGCCCAACAACGTCGAGCAAGTAACCACAACAGAGACCCGACTTTCCTGCGCTGGAGCCCCGTACAACGGAACCAAGCGAGGATGAGTCGGCAGAACTATAGGAAGATAGACTCAATCAGTTCACTATTTCTTAGGAGCGCATTGTTATCATAGCCGCATGTATTGCCTCACAGTCGAATATATAAGGCCTAGGGGGCACCCCTTCAGAACGATCGATCTCACTACTCAGCCACCCACCTCAACTCTCTACGTTCCCTATACTAGAGAGTTCCCTTGTAATCCACCACATAAAGCATTCCCGCCAGGACGTAGGGTGTTACGCATCTCTAAGCGGCCCGAACCTGTACATCATTGTTCACAGTTTCTCGTGCGTCCAGCACGAACCATCGAGCTACAGTCGGCAACATCGTCCTACTCCTAAAAACACCTTGTAAGGCAACCCCGGGTGTGCGGTCGGACCCAAAACACCGACAAAAGCAAACACACAAAGAGAGACACGACAATTTGAAGTATCAGAGTTTGGTTCCAAAGAACCTACGTCTCCGTTGAGGTATCCCTAAGGATGGGTCTATTTCAACCCTCTCAAGTGATTCCAACGAATAAGCATGAGCCCTCTTGATCTTGAAGTTGAGAGACAGAGTCTTCACAAGGCACTCCACAAACTCGGAGCCTCTTGCTAACACCAAGCACAAGAGCACAAGATCACAACAACACAACACACTAACACAATGCACTAGCACACGATGCTCAAGAACCACTATCACTCGCACAATTCTCACTAATGGCACATGTGAGGCTATTTTATCTCAATGATTTGTTGCTCTATCTTGTAGGAGTTGAATTATAACTCTTGTGTCTTGAAATGGATGGTTAGGGGCGTATTTATAGCCCCAAACCGTTAATTAGCCGTTAGGTGAGATCGAAAAATATGCACCTGCCTCGAGTGCCACCGGGCCTTTCATCAGCCTGTGTTATCAACGGAAAGTTTTCATGTTAGGTGGCAGCGGACTGGTCCGGTGCACCACCGGACTCCACAACGTAAGCTATCTTGTTCGCTAGCCATTGGAGTAGGAACTAGTCGTTGAACTTGACGGGTCTGGTGTGCCATGTTCTTTAGCTTCTTCATAGACGACTATTCTATGTAAGTAGTTCGGTGCACCACTAGACAGGTCTAGTGCCCTAGGCCACCAAAGTCCTATAGATGTCCTCTCCGCGCAAGTGGTCCGGTGCACCAAGTCACATAAACCCATAAATACCTTTATTGTGTACTTGGTCTGGTACGCCACTAGACTGGTCCGGTGCGCCACAGACCTACTAGAGTTAAGTCTAAATTGGGCTTTCTTCCTCGATTCAATTTGGCTGTCTTTGAGAGCATTCCTATGACTTAGACAAACTTATCTAGAGTCTATCCAACTAGTCTAAGTCATTGTTTTTCACCATTTTCCAATCTCCAACTTAAAATCCTGTTTTGGATCAAACTTGATTCCAAATGTACCTTTTCCAAAATCTGCACTTCTAGTCTTTCTAAGGTTCTTAATTATGTTACTAAGGGTATCGATGTTTAGAGTCCGACCGCACACCCAGGGTAACCCTTGCGGTGCTTTTGGGTAGAACGGTGCTGTTGATGGTAGCTCAATGGTTCGTGTTGGACGCATGAGAGAGGGACATGTGATTTTCTGTAGGTACGGGCCACTTAGAGAGGCATAATACCCTACTTCCTGGGATGGATCTATGTGGTGGGTTACAAGCGAGGTCTCCTAAATGGAGAAAAGCTAATGAGATAGGTAGATGGTCGATGGACATGATGGGGTACCCCCCCTGGACCTTATATACACGACCGTGGGGCACTCCATACGTACATGAGAATCATATGTCTCCTAAATAATAGTGAACCGACTGAACTGATCTCCCTACAATCTCACCAACTTATCCCTAATCCGCCCCGATATTCGAGGACGTCGTGCGCGGGAAAGTCGGGTGATTACTATTGATAATGTATGAGCCGACATATTGTCTGGGCTTGAGTCCTTTGCCCTCTCAGGTCAGCCCATTCCGCAAGTAGCTGTAGCTCGGCCCACGAAGGGATGGCCTTGCGGGGTAACTAGCCCGTGGCCCCGCGCGAGGCTTTCTCGCCTTCTAGTGGACTCGGGGGATATCTATCCCCCACAAAGGGAATTTAGAACTTATTGAAAGGGAAATGTGCCCTTGGGCCATTTCTAAGTATTTTGGTGATTTAGTGTCCAACACAAGTGCCTAAGTGTTAAATGGTGGACAAAGTACAAATCAAGTATAAAGGTATGTTTCTCAGACTTAGTACATTGTTTTAGAGACTAATGTATTGTGTCTAAGTGCTGGAAACAGGAAAAATCAAGTTGAAATTAAAGATGGCTTTGTTCAGCCAAAGTCAGCTCTGTCTGGGTGCACCGGACAGTGTCCGGTGCGCCAGACTGGCTCAGGTGAACTTACTGCTCTCGGGAAGTGATTAACGGCGTACGACTATAATTCACCGGACTGTCCGGTGTGCACCGGACTGTCCGGTGAGCCAACGGTCGGCCGGGCCAACGGTCGGCCGCGCGAACCGCGCGAGACACGTGGCCGAGCCAATGGTCGGAAGGGGGCACCAGACTGTCCGGTGTGCACCGGACAGTGTCCGGTGCACCAACGGCTCCAAAGCGCCAACGGTCGGCTTCGCCAAAGAAGGAAAGAAATCCGCACCGGACAGTGTCCGGTGGTGCACCGGACTGTCCGGTGCGCCAGGCGACAGAAGGCAAGAATTGCCTTCCTGGAATGCACTCAACGGCTCCTAGCTGCCTTGGGGCTATAAAAGGGACCCCTAGGCGCATGGAGGAGCACACCAAGCATTCTCTAAGCATTCCTAATCACCAAGACTTCGATTCCGCGCATTTGATTCTTTGTGATATCAACTAGAGCTTCATTTGAGTTGTGAACTCGCCGGGTTGTGTTGTGAGCTCTTGTTGCGACTTGTGTGCGTGTTGATACTCTGATTTCGTGTCTTGTGTGTGTTGCTCATCCCTCCCTTACTCCGTGCTTCTTTGTGAACTTCAAAGTGTAAGGGCGAGAGGCTCCAAGTTGTGGAGATTCCTCGCAAACGGGATATAGTAAAGCAAAGCAAAACACCATGGTATTCAAGTGGGTCTTTGGACCGCTTGAGAGGGGTTGATTGCAACCCTCGTCCGTTGGGACGCCACAACGTGGAGTAGGCAAGTGTTGAACTTGGCCGAACCATGGGATAAACCACCGTGTCTATCTATGATTGATCTTCTTGTGGTTATCGTGTCTTGCAAAGACTCTTATCTAGCCACTTGGCTTTATTGTGCTAACTCCTAACCAAGTTTTGTGGCATTAAAGTTTAAGTTTCACAGGATCACCTATTCACCCCCCTCTAGGTGCTCTCAATTGGTATCAGAGTCGTTCTCTTCAAGAAAGGGACTAACCGCCCGAAGAGATGGATCCTAGGGGCAAGGGGATGGTGGTCAACGATAAGGAGAAGGAGTCCTTCATCAACGAGCCTAAGATGACAAGCCTACCGACTCAGGCTCGGGCCACAAACGAAGAGATGGGAAGAAGAAGAAGACAAGGCGCATCAAGGAGATCGTCTACTACGACGACAGCGACGAGTCCTCTTCTTCCCAAAAGGACGACGACAACGTCTACGAGAATAAGAAGATGGTTAATTCAAACTTCTCTTTTGATTATTCTCGTATTCCTCAAAGTACCAATGCTCATTTACTCTCCATTCCACTTGGTAAACCTCCTCATTTTGATGGAGAGGACTACGAATTTTGGAGTCACAAAATGCGTAGTCACTTGTTCTCTCTCCATCCTAGTATATGGGAGATAGTAGAGAGTGGAATGAAATTTGATAGCTCGGATAGTCCTTTGTTTATCAATGAACAGATTCATAAAAATGCACAAGCTACTACTGTGTTGTTAGCCTCATTGTGCAGGGACGAGTATCATAAGGTGAGCGGCTTGGACAATGCCAAGCAGATCTGGGACACCCTCAAGATCTCACATGAGGGGAACGACGTCACCATGCTCACCAAGATGGAGTTGGTGGAAGGCGAACTCGGGAGATTCACGATGATAAGAGGGGAGGAGCCAACCCAGACGTACAACAGGCTCAAAACCCTCGTCAACAAGATAAGGAGCTATGGAAGCACGCGATGGACGGACCACGACGTTGTCCGCCTAATACTAAGGTCCTTTACCGTCCTTGATCCACATCTTGTGAACAATATTCGTGAGAATCCTAGGTACACAAAGATGACGCCCGAGGAGATCCTTGGAAAGTTCGACGATGCATTAAATGGTCCAATCCAAGAGCCTCAAACTATTGCTCTCAAGGCAACAAGGAGCAAGGAGGCACTACCTAGCAAGGTGGCGCAAGTTGAGGCGGTCGAGCTTAATGATGAAGAGATGGCCCTCATCATCAAGCGGTTCAAGACGGCGCTAAAGGGTCACAAGGAGTACCCCAACAAGAACAAGACGAAGGGGAAGTGCTCCTGCTTCAAATGTGGTAAGATTGGTCATTTTATCGCTAATTGTCCCGATAATGATAGTGACCAAGAAAAGAAGAGTGGAAAGTGGGAAAAGAAGAAGAACTACAAGAAGGCGAAGGGCGAGGCACATCTTGGAAAGGAGTGGGACTCGGATTGCTCCTCATCTGACTCCGACAACGAAGGACTCGCCGCCACCGCCTTCAACAAGTCATCCCTCTTCCCAAACGAGCATCACACATGCCTCATGGCAAAGGAGAAGAAGGTATGTACTCGAAACAATACTACTTATGCTTCTTCAAGTGAGGATGAGTCTAGTGATGATGATGAAATAGATTATTCATGTTTATTCAAAGGCCTAGATAGAACCAAGGTTGATAAAATTAATGAATTAATTGATGCCTTGAATGATAAGAATAGGTTATTAGAAAAGCAAGAGGATCTTTTGTATGAAGAGCATGATAAATTTGTTAGTGCACAAAATTCTCTTGCTCTAGAAGTTAAAAGGAATGAAATGCTTTCTTGTGAACTATCTACTTATCATGAAACCATTTCTACTTTAAAAGGTGTTAATGATGATTTAAATGCTAAACTAGTAGTAGCGAATAAATCTAACTCTTGTGTAGAACATGTTATGATTTGCAATAGGTGCAAAGATTTTAATGTTGATGCTTGTAGTGAACACCTAGCTTGCATTTCTAAATTGAATGATGAAGTGGCTAGTCTTAATGCCCAACTTAAGACTAGCAAAAGTGAATTTGACAAGCTAAAATTTGCAAGGGATGCCTACATGATTGGTAGACACCCCTCAATTAAGGATGGTCTTGGCTTCAAGAGGGAAGTCAAGAACTTAACAAGCCATAAGGCTCCCATCTCCGCCAAGGAGAAAGGGAAGGCCCCTATGGCTAAAAGTGCTCAAAAGAGCCATGCCTTCATGTATCATGATAAGAGACATTCTAGAAATGCTTATAGAAGTTATGATGCTTTTGATTCTCATGCTATGGTTGCTTCTAGTTCCTCTATTATGCATGATAGAAACTTAGCTAGGAGAAATGTTATTAATCATATGCCTAGAAGAAATATTGTTCATTTTCCTAGGAAAGTAATGAATGAACCTTCTACAATTTATTATGCTTGCAATGCTTCCTTTGCTATTTGTAGAAAGGATAAGAAGATAATTGCTAGGAAATTAGGGGCCAAATGTAAGGGAGACAAGACTTGCATTTGGGTCCCTAAGACTATTGTGACTAACCTTGTAGGACCCAACATGAGTTGGGTACCTAAGACCCAAGCCTAAATTTGCTTTGCAGGTTTATGCATCCGGGGGCTCAAGCTGGATTATCGACAGCGGATGCACAAACCACATGACGGGGGAGAAGAAGATGTTCACCTCCTACGTCAAGAATAAAGATTCCCAAGATTCAATCATATTCGGTGACAGGAATCAAGGCAAGGTTAAAGGCCTAGGCAAGATTGCAATTTCAAATGAGCACTCTATTTCTAATGTATTCTTAGTTGAGTTGCTTGGATATAATTTGTTATCCGTAAGTCAATTATGTAATATGGGATATAATTGTCTATTCACAAATGTAGATGTGTCTGTCTTTAGAAGAAGTGATGGTAAACTAGCTTTTAAGGGTGTATTAGACGACAAACTCTATTTAGTTGATTTTGCAAAAGAGGAGGCCGGTCTAGATGCATGCTTAATTGCTAAGACTAGCATGGCCTGGCTATGGCATCGCCGCTTAGCACATGTGGGGATGAAGAACCTTCACAAGCTTCTAAAGGGAGAACACGTGATAGGTCTAACAAATGTTACTTTCGAAAAAGATAGACCCTGTGCAGCTTGTCAAGTAGGGAAACAGGTGGGAAGCTCTCATCATGCCAAAAATGTGATGACAACATCAAGACCCCTGGAGTTACTTCATATGGACCTCTTTGGACCCGTCGCCTATCTAAGCATAGGAGGAAGTAAGTATGGTCTTGTTATAGTTGATGATTTTTCCCGCTTCACTTGGGTATTCTTCTTGCAGGATAAATCTGAAACCCAAGGGACCCTCAAGCGCTTCCTAAGGAGAGCTCAAAACGAGTTTGAGCTCAAGGTGAAGAAGATAAGGAGCGACAATGGATCCGAATTCAAGAACCTTCAAGTGGAGGAGTATCTTGAGGAGGAAGGAATCAAGCACGAGTTCTCCGCTCCCTACATACCACAGCAAAATGGTGTGGTAGAGAGGAAGAACAGGACGCTTATAGACATGGCGAGGACGATGCTTGGAGAGTTCAAGACTGTTGGGGACCTTCGGCATCCGAAGGTCCTCAAAAACAGGATTTAACAGTATTTCTGGAGTACAATGTGTGAACAGGTATCCTCGGACAAGTCGGCGTTGCTGTAAACCGGAATAATACGAAGGTTGATACAGAGCCGAAGGTGTGAGCAGGAAAGCTTCGGCGTGACAGCAAAGAGTGGAACCGACTTAAAGATGAAAAGGCTATTCAGACCTCGGTAGACTACTATAGAATTATTATCAAATGTAAAGGGCATGAATGTAATTTTGTAAGGGCTGTGTCCCGTGCCTATAAATAGGTGAACAGTATCCCTGTACTGTTCACGCTGACTTGGCATTCGCTTTTTGCGTCACACTTGTATTGTCATTTCCTTCCGATTGAAGGTACACTTGTGATTCAATAATATTTTTATTTATGCTCAATAATAAATGATTGTTCATGTTTTCTTTTATATTATTTATATTTTATCACCTTCGTCATTGTCTGATGAGTTTATGAAGGTATGTCCTTCATAACCTTCGTCCGCAAGTCATTACATCCTAAGGGAGATAATGCTTCGGAGGACGAAGGACATTAACGATTAACATTTTCTATGTTGCCTTGTTCTTAACTCTTGAAGTGCTTGAGAACAAGTCCCCAACATTGGCGCCCACCTCCGGTGAACTCACTTCCACTTCGAGTTTTTTGAACACCTTCGGAGGCCATAGACCCTTGCTATGGCACCGAAGAAAGCTTCAGCGACTGGGGCTGCAGCTCTGCAACCGCTGGACCCTAACCAGGAAACTGTCTCTCTTCGGGAGGCCCGAAGCCAGAAGAGGAAGGCCGTCAGCCCGACGCTTCAGGAGGATGAGCTAGACCAAGAAATCAGGGATATGGAGATGCTACATCAACAGGTGCAGAGGAAGAAGGAGAAGATGGCCCGACTAGCTGAGTTGCAAAGGCAGATAGACGAAGCCTCTGAGGAAGTTCGCCATCTTTCTCACGATGAGCAGAACCGAAGGCCTCAGCAGAAAGACCTTCATCAGGAGGGCTTCGTCAACGAAGATGACTGGTATGACAATTTCCATCAGGGAAATTTTGTTTTCGATGATGCTTCTCCTCTGTCCGCTGAACTGCAGGCTACACCTTGGCCCCCGTCCTATAAGCCACCCCAACTTCCCATCTTCGACGGCCATTCAGACCCGAAGCAGTTCTTGATGAGCTACGAAGCGACAGTGTCTTCGTATGGTGGCAATGCTGCAGTCATGGCAAAATCTTTTGTTATGGCTGTCAGGAGTGTTGCTCAGACCTGGTATTCCTCCCTTCGACCAGGAACAATCACTTCATGGCAGAAGCTGAAGGATATGTTGTTAACCAGCTTTCAAGGGTTTCAGACGAAGCCGGTCACTGCTCAAGCCTTGTTCCAGTGCACTCAGGATCATGAAGAATACCTTCAGGCGTATGTCAGAAGGTTCTTGCGTTTGAGGGCGCAGGCACCAACGGTGCCCAATGAAATTGTCATCGAGGCCATGATCAAGGGGCTTCGTCCTGGACCTGCAGCTCAATATTTTGCTAGGAAGCCCCCTCAGACTCTGGAGAAGCTGCTCCAAAAGATGGACGAGTACATTCGTGCCGACAATGATTTTCGCCAAAGAAGGGAGGAGGCTTTCAGATTTTCTGAGATGACCAGGGGCTTCGGAGGAAGATTCTATCCGAGGCATGTCAGGTCCATCCATAACTCTACTCAAAGTGATGATAAGGGGAATCAGCAGCACAGGCCGCAGCCCTCCTCACAGGCTTCGGGGCAACAACAAAGCTTCTTCCGGCCACCAGCTCCAAGAGGAAGAGGCGCCAGGGGCTTTGGCGGAAGATTTGGAGATCAACCAAGGAGAATATTTTGCTTGTTTTGCGGTGAAAACAAGGGCCATACCACCAGGATGTGCCATGTTACCATCCAAAAGCAAAAGGAGATAGCCGAAGCTGCAGCACAACACGCTCAGCCGAAGCAGGTCATGCATACTGCTTCGTGCCATGTGCCTTACATCCCAGAATACGTAGGTAACTACCCTGCAGTTTCTGTTGCTTCGGCAAGTCAACCTCAAGCTTCCTGGCAACAACCTCCACCTCCACCACCGCTGCAACAAGGCCAACAGCCAGAAGGGAGCCAATATGCTCCACACCAAAGGGACTTCAGAGAGCAGTCCGAAGCTCGTACAGTCAACAGCACCGTGCCGGAGTCAAAGCACATTTATTGACAAGTATCCTACCTTGATAGCAGTCTTTTCCATTTAGTTCTATTTTCTGTATAATAAAGAACATTTCGATTTTCATGTAATGGTTTTGTGGTTGGTCATAAGGGAAATCTATTTTCTCCGAAGGCTTAAGTTGCTGAAGCTTGAAAGTTTGCGGAGGACCTTCGAATTATTAAAAATCCTTCGAAGTAACAAAAAGTCGTTCTAAAGAACGCAGAGTAAGTTGCTGAAGTTACAAAAAGCCGTTCCAAAGGGAGCGCAGTGTAAGTTTTTTGCTCCAAAGACGTTCCTAAGGGAATGCAGAGCATACAGCGAAAAGTCAATGCTGATACCGCCTAAGTAAAAGGCGAAGAAGCTCCAAAGACGTTCCTAAGGGAATGCAGAGCTTATACCGCCTAAGTAAAAGGCGAAGAAGCTCCAAAGACGTTCCTAAGGGAATGCAGAGCTTACAGCGAAGAATCAGCGCTGATACAAAAATATTGTGTGGGGATATGTGTGTATCTTTCGGAACAAATGTCATCTACGTAACATAACATCATCACATCATTTTGCATAGCATAAGCATCATACATCATGTTGCATATGGCACAAGAAGGGGACACAATATTGATCTTCGGAAGTATGCTTTGAAAGAGTGAAAATCGTGTTAAGTCACAAGGAGACACAATCTTCATCTTCGGAGTATAGCTTCGGAGAATGTTTTCACGAAGCTTGGATATTCTTCATCTGAGCACTATGGACATTGTTGTACATAAAAATTTTTCTTCACGAAGCATGAAAAGAAGGGAAGGTGTTTTTTCGCCGAAGGCTCAAAAGCGGTACGTATGTAAAGTTTCATGCATCGTAAAGAATTGAATAATGAACAGAGACTTGTATATTACATTCAAATGTACCAAATATTACATAAATCACACTTCAACTGTTTTTCTTAATAACACCTAGTCTTCTCTTAATATTACTTCGGCAGCCTCATTTAGAAGCTGTTCAACAACTTTATCCATGATAGTTTCGGCCATTTGTTTAATTTCGTCATCCCCTTTTGTGTGAGGGTCAGCAAACGATCCAGCAGGTTCTGAGGGAAGAGAATATTTTTGCATTACTATTACAAACCGCGAACGAAGTTTGAAATAAAAATTACAACACGATACAAACTATTAATTAATACCTAATTGACCTTCGGGCTCTGCGCTCTTTTCGGCAGCCTTAGCCACTTCTCTAGCATCGTGAATGCCCTTTTCACTTCTTTGAATAATTTCTCCTGCCATTTCTCGGCCACCATTATCCCAGACGTCGGTGAAAAATTTTCCACCAACTTGGCTAGCTTCGGTCGAGGGGTCTTTAATATCTTCAGCGGATAAAGTGGCTTCGGATTGCGCAAGCAGCTTAATATGATCACAACCTTTCTTCTCTAGAACAGTAGCAATTCCTCTGGCGCCCGAAAATGCGCAGATATCACCGCGGCTGCTCAGGATTTCCTCGAAAGCTTCTGCTTCATGACTAATCCATTCCAATGGACCTTCGGGATTGCCTCTGGAGAAGCTTTCTTCACTAGAAAATGCGCCAACGCTGGCGAAGCTGGATTTTATCTTTTTGACGCATTCTATAGATTTAACATAGCATTTCCTCTGGGATGCACGAAGCTCCTGAGTACTTAACTCTAAATAATTAACCAACTGATCACTAAGCTCTCGTTTTGTTTCTTCAAGCGCACGTTCCTCTTTAGCTCTAGCCAGCTGTTTCTGAAGATCTTTAATCTCACGTTTTTGGGCTTCGGCCTGGATCTTTGAGGCAGCTTCGTCCTTTTTTACCTTGTCTATCAATGTAAGCAAAATTTTATCCTTTTCCAGAGCTTCGTTTCTCAGTTTAATAACTTCTGACCGAAGGTTGTTGAACGCAATTTCATAGCTCTCATCTTCGGCACTCTTTTGTGCTCTTAATGCGTTGCTTAGGATTAAGCCCTATATATAAAGACTTGGTATAAGAATAAAAGAATGAATTACGTATTGACACCTATCAATTTCAAAACGTCTAATTCCCATACCTTTAGGCTGTTATACGCAAGACTGTCCGCGAGATCCTCCTTCGTCATAGCACATAATCCAGCTTCGAGCTTC
Source organism: Zea mays (assembly GCF_902167145.1). Taxonomy (NCBI): domain Eukaryota; kingdom Viridiplantae; phylum Streptophyta; class Magnoliopsida; order Poales; family Poaceae; genus Zea; species Zea mays. The sequence goes on along the minus strand of NC_050097.1, from coordinate 175,816,681 downwards.
GGGAACCCCATACTTCTAGCCATCTCTCGGCAGACAGATAATTCTTTGTTATCAGGAAGGCAGTATAGGAAGTCATCCTCATTTGTCCCATTGAACACCACTGCTCCCTTTGGATATTTTAACTCTTTGGCATAGTGATTGGCTTCATAAGTCTCTTCTTCAGATAATTTTTTCCCCGAAGCATGTCGTATGATATAATCGCATGTGCTGGCAGGAGCTTCGGGGACGGCAGTGTCAATCTTCTCAACCAAAACTGGTTCTGATGTTTTTTCGGTTTCCAAAGATTGTTCCTTGGTGGGCTCTGAAGGCCCAGCTTCAGCTTCAGCTTGTTGCTTCGAAGTTTCAGTAGACGCTTCAGCAAGTTCAACAGTCTTCTTTGGAGTTGTGCTTGAAGACATAATTGTCTCCAAGACATCTAGTACGTTCACCATTCTTTTTCTTTTTGGGGTCACCAATGGGCCCTTTTGGATTTTTCTTGTTTCAGCATTCGCTGAAGGACTTAAGATTTCCAATATTTTTTGTCCTTCAATTCTCGATTTTTCCGCCTTCTCTGCTAAAGGCGCTTCATATTTCTCTTCTATCTTCGGCACTGGAGCTGGTTCTGTAGCTTCAGAGGCCAAGGAAACTTCACCAATGAATTCTGGCACTGTGGCCGGCTCAATAAAGCGCGCTCGGTGGGTGAGCACCTTCATCTTTTTCCTTTGCGGCGCTGGCTCATTAGTGGCACTTGTGGTAGTTTCTGTTGCAGAAGAAGTATTCTTTCTTTTGCGACCCAACACCGGATAGTGATAGTCAGGGTAGACAAACCCAACTGCGTCAAATACCCGGTTGAGTCTTTTCTTCTTTCGGCCTCCGAAGGCTGCTGATAATGCAGTGTTCTCGACCTTCGAATATGCCCCAAGCAGTTCGTCACTTAATGTTTCAATGCTTTTCAACCAGTCGTCATCAGGTTCAACAAATTTATCCCCGTATTTGAATGTGTATTTTAGTCTGACCAGTCCGCCTTCGTCGGACTCCTTGATGGTCTCCTTCGGCATTTCCCACTTTCCTGCAAGTGGCCACACCCTGAAGGCAATGTGTTCTTGAATCAAGTCCCTTGTCCCAATAAAAGAGCAGACTACGCCGAAGGCTCTTTGGCATTCCTCGGCTGCTTCATCCATTTTAACCTTCGGCCTTCGAAGTCCGAAGCGTTGCCAGATGGGGCGCATAATGATACTCTTGACATCTTCTTGCGTTGTTAGGTCATTCTTTACATAGAACCATTCAGTCATCCAGGCTCCGGGCCATCTCTTCCGAAAGGTCGGCACAGGGCAGCTTGACCCGGAGCGAGCAACGAAGCTGTAACACCCAAAGTTGTTGTGATATTGTTCTTTCCCCCAGGGCTTCGTCTCATATAACAACTCATGAATGTTGCAAAAGCTTTTGGCATTTGGTTCTAAACCTTGGCTTCTCGCAGCCCAGACAAACATCCCCATTCTTATGATAGCTTCGGGAGTAATTTGATGAAGGTAGATTTGAAATGTTTTCAGAACTTCAACAACAAAGTTGCTCAGGGGGAATCGAAGCCCAGCCTTAAGAAAGCTTCGGAAGATTACGACTTCATCTTCTTCGGGGGTGGGAGAAGTTTTTTCTCCAGCATCAGCTCTCACAATAGATATATCTTGAAAATATCGGCCCCTCATATTATCAATATGACTCTGCTTAATGGTGGTTTTCCCGAAAACCGCGTGACTTGGCCGCCATGGCCGATCTTCGGACTCTTCCCCACCGCTTTCTACATCATAACTGTCACTGTCACCAGTATCTTCAGACAGACCTTCCAGAATCTCCTTGGTGATTTTTTCTGTGTTGGTCTTCGACATCGCTATAAGAAACCCCAAGTTCTTCTCTTCATCAAGACTCAGCTTCATCTCAGCAGCAGCCTTCTTAGCAGCTTCAGACATCTTCGGAAATACTAAAAAACTGTTTTCAAATCCGAAGCTTCAAAGCTAAAAGCTTAGCAAATCACAGTGCACAAGAGCTAAAAATTGAGTAAGCGGGAGTGGTTGGCCAGAAAGCGTGCTAAATGAGTTTGCGGTATGGCCGTATTTATGCGCTCGGTGCGTTGAAAATTCAAAGACCCCGCTTGTCAGTGAATGTTGCTATTCTAGCAAAGGGAAGGTGTTTTTTCGGACCTTCGGCGTAAAGCCTTCGTCCAGGTCGCAATCTGAATTCGTTATTATAAACAAATTAATATTGCGAGGGGCTACTGTTGGGGACCTTCGGCATCCGAAGGTCCTCAAAAACAGGATTTAACAGTATTTCTGGAGTACAATGTGTGAACAGGTATCCTCGGACAAGTCGGCGTTGCTGTAAACCGGAATAATACGAAGGTTGATACAGAGCCGAAGGTGTGAGCAGGAAAGCTTCGGCGTGACAGCAAAGAGTGGAACCGACTTAAAGATGAAAAGGCTATTCAGACCTCGGTAGACTACTATAGAATTATTATCAAATGTAAAGGGCATGAATGTAATTTTGTAAGGGCTGTGTCCCGTGCCTATAAATAGGTGAACAGTATCCCTGTACTGTTCACGCTGACTTGGCATTCGCTTTTTGCGTCACACTTGTATTGTCATTTCCTTCCGATTGAAGGTACACTTGTGATTCAATAATATTTTTATTTATGCTCAATAATAAATGATTGTTCATGTTTTCTTTTATATTATTTATATTTTATCACCTTCGTCATTGTCTGATGAGTTTATGAAGGTATGTCCTTCATAACCTTCGTCCGCAAGTCATTACATCCTAAGGGAGATAATGCTTCGGAGGACGAAGGACATTAACGATTAACATTTTCTATGTTGCCTTGTTCTTAACTCTTGAAGTGCTTGAAACAAGTCCCCAACAAAGACCCCCGAGCGCTTTTGGTCGGAAGCCGTGAACACGGCTTGCCACGCCGTCAACCGGGTCTACCTTCATCGCCTCCTCAAGAAGACTTCGTATGAGCTACTAACCGGTAACAAACCCAATGTTTCGTATTTTCGAGTTTTTGGGAGTAAATGCTACATTCTAGTGAAGAAGGGTAGGAATTTTCCAAATTTGCTCCCAAAGCCGTAGAAGGGTTTTTGTTAGGTTATGACTCAAATACAAAGGCGTATAGAGTCTTCAACAAATCATCGGGTTTGGTTGAAGTCTCTAGCGACGTTGTATTTGATGAGACTAATGGCTCTCCAAGAGAGCAAGTTGTTGATCTTGATGATGTAGATGAAGAAGACGTTCCAACGGCCGCAATGCGCACCATGGCGATTAGAGATGTGAGACCAATGGAACAAAAGGAGCAAGATCAACCTTCTTCCTCAACAATGGTGCATCCCCCAACTCAAGAAGATGAACAGGTTCATCAAGAGGAGGCGCGTGATCAAGGGGGAGCACAAGATGATCAAGTAATGGAGGAAGAAGCTCATCCGGCACCTCCAGCTCAAGTCCGAGCGATGATTCAAAGGGATCATCCCGTCGACCAAATTTTGGGTGACATTAGCAAAGGAGTAACTACTCGATCTCGATTAGTTAATTTTTGTGAGCATTACTCCTTTGTCTCTTCTATTGAGCCTTTCAGGGTAGAGGAGGCCTTGCTAGATCCGGACTGGGTGTTGGCCATGCAAGAGGAGCTCAATAACTTCAAGAGAAATGAAGTTTGGACACTGGTGCCTCGTCCCAAGCAAAATGTTGTGGGAACCAAGTGGGTGTTTCGCAACAAACAAGACGAGCACGGGGTGGTGACAAGGAACAAGGCTAGAATTGTGGCAAAAGGTTATGCCCAAGTCGCAGGTTTGGACTTTGAGGAGACTTTTGCTCCTGTGGCTAGGCTAGAGTCCATTCGCATTTTGCTAGCATATGTCGCTCACCACTCTTTCAGGTTGTTCCAAATGGATGTGAAGAGCGCTTTCCTCAACGGGCCAATCAAGGAGGAGGTGTACATGGAGCAACCCCCTGGCTTCGAGGATGAACGGTACCCCAACCACGTGTGTAAGCTCTCTAAGGCGCTCTATGGACTTAAGCAAGCCCCAAGAGCATGGTATGAATGCCTTAGAGACTTTTTAATTGCTAATGCTTTCAAGGTTGGGAAAGCCGATCCAACTCTTTTTACTAAGACTTGTGAGGCAACGTATCCTGTGTAAAAGGTTCTCGTGTGTAAACATGCTAAAACGCCTTAACAACCTTTGGATCCAGAATCAAAGGCTAATATTAATCCCACCTGATAATCTTGTGTTTTTTCTAAAGAACCCCCTCCTGGTAATCTGGTGCGGTGGCGGTTAGGTGGGATTAAAATTAGCCTTTGATTCTGGATCCAAAGGTTGTTAAGGCGTTTTAGCATGTTTACACACGAGAACCTTTTACACAGGATACGTTGCCGACTTGTGATGGTGATTTTTTTGTGTGCCAAATTTATGTCGATGACATAATATTTGGTTCTACTAATCAAAAGTCTTGTGAAGAGTTTAGCAGGGTGATGACTCAAAAGTTTGAGATGTCGATGATGGGCGAGTTAAGCTATTTCCTTGGGTTCCAAGTGAGGCAACTCAAGGATGGGACCTTCATCTCCCAAACGAAGTACACGCAAGACTTGATCAAGCGGTTTGGGATGAAGGACGCCAAGCCCGCAAAGACTCCAATGGGAACCGACGGACACACCGACCTCAACAAAGGAGGTAAGTCCGTTGATCAAAAGGCATACCGGTCTATGATAGGGTCTTTACTTTATTTATGTGCTAGTAGACCGGATATTATGCTTAGTGTATGCATGTGTGCTAGATTTCAATCCGATCCAAGGGAATGTCACTTAGTGGCGGTGAAGCGAATTCTTAGATATTTAGTCGCTACGCCTTGCTTCGGGATCTGGTATCCAAAGGGGTCTACCTTTGACTTGATTGGATATTCAGACTCCGACTATGCTGGATGTAAGGTCGATAGGAAGAGTACATCGGGGACGTGCCAATTCTTAGGAAGGTCCCTGGTGTCTTGGAGTTCTAAGAAACAAACTTCCGTTGCCCTATCCACCGCTGAGGCCGAGTATGTCGCCGCAAGACAGTGTTGCGCGCAACTACTTTGGATGAGGCAAACCCTCAGGGACTTTGGCTACAATCTGAGCAAAGTCCCACTCCTATGTGATAATGAGAGTGCTATCCGCATGGTGGATAATCCTATTGAACATAGCCGCACAAAGCACATAGACATCCGGCATCACTTTTTGAGAGACCACCAGCAAAAGGGAGATATCGAAGTGTTTCATGTTAGCTCCGTGAACCAGCCAGCCGATATCTTTACCAAGCCTTTAGATGAGCAGACCTTTTGCAAGTTGCGTAGTGAGCTAAATGTCTTAGATTCGCGGAACTTGGATTGATTTATAGCATACATGTGTCTTATGCTTTGATCATGTTCCATATGCAATTTGGTGTTTATTTATGGTGCTCAAGTTGTACAAGCACTCCCCGGACCTCACAAGTCCATTTGCAAGTGATGCACAAATTTAGGGGGAGATGTGCTACAACTTGACCCTTTGAGACTAACTGTGTGCTTGAGTTTGCTTAATTTAGTCTCAAAGGAGGTTTGAAATGGAAAAGGTGGACTTGGACCATGCAAGACTTCCACTGCACTTTGATGAAATAGTAACTTATTCCAAGTTCATCTTTGTACTCTTATTGCCTTTTTACTCTTAGCTGAAGATTTTGGTGAGGCAATGGGGTTAAAGGGCCAAAATTGATCCCGTTTTGGTGCTTGATGCCAAAGGGGGAGAAAATAAGGCTAAAGCAAGAAATGGATCAGCTACCACTTGAGGATTTTGAAAATAGTAGAATAGAGCTTTTGAGTTGTTGTTTGTCAAAATTCTCTTATTGTCTCTTTTTGTCAAAAGTTGGTCTCTTGTGGGGAGAAGGCTTAATTATGGAAAAAGGGGGAGTTTTTGAATCCTTGATCAATTTGTCGTAAAATATCTCTCTTTATGTTTCAACATGTGTGTTTGACTTAGAGATAGGAAATTGAGTTTGATTTGCAAAAACAAACCAAGTGGTAGCAAAGAATGATCCATATATGTCAAATTTGAATCAAAACAATTTTGAGTTCTTATTTGAATTGATTTTGCACTTGTTCTACTTGCTTTATGTTGTGTTGGCATAAATCACCAAAAAGGGGGAGATTGAAAGGGAAATGTGCCCTTGGGCCATTTCTAAGTATTTTGGTGATTTAGTGTCCAACACAAGTGCCTAAGTGTTAAATGGTGGACAAAGTACAAATCAAGTATAAAGGTATGTTTCTCAGACTTAGTACATTGTTTTAGAGACTAATGTATTGTGTCTAAGTGCTGGAAACAGGAAAAATCAAGTTGAAATTAAAGATGGCTTTGTTCAGCCAAAGTCAGCTCTGTCTGGGTGCACCGGACAGTGTCCGGTGGTGCACCAGACAGTGTCCGGTGCGCCAGGCTGGCTCAAGCGAACTTACTGCTCTCGGGAAGTGATTAACGGCGTACGGCTATAATTCACCGGACTGTCCGGTGTGCACCGGACTGTCCGGTGAGCCAACGGTCGGTCGCGCGATCCGCGCGAGACACGTGGCCGAGCCAACGGTCGGAAGGGGGCACCGGACAGTGTCTAGTGCGCCAACGGCTCCAAAGCGCCAACGGTCGGCTTCGCCAAAGAAGGAAAGAAATCCGCACCGGACAGTGTCCGATGGTGCACCGGACTGTCCGGTGCGCCAGGCGATAGAAGGCAAGAATTGCCTTCCTGGAATGCACTCAACGGCTCCTAGCTGCATTGGGGCTATAAAAGGGACCCCTAGGCGCATGGAGGAGCACACCAAGCATTCTCTAAGCATTCCTAAGCACCAAGACTTCGATTCCGTGCATTTGATTCTTTGTGATAGCAACTAGAGCTTCATTTGAGTTGTGAACTCGCCGGGTTGTGTTGTGAGCTCTTGTTGCGACTTGTGTGCGTGTTGATACTCTGATTTCGTGTCTTGTGTGTGTTGCTCATCCCTCCCTTACTCCGTTCTTCTTTGTGAACTTCAAAGTGTAAGGGCGAGAGGCTCCAAGTTGTGGAGATTCCTCGCAAACGGGATATAGTAAAGCAAAGCAAAACACCGTGGTATTCAAGTGGGTCTTTGGACCGCTTGAGAGGGGCTTATTGCAACCCTCGTCCGTTGGGACGCCACAACGTGGAGTAGGCAAGTGTTGAACTTGGCCGAACCACGGGATAAACCACTGTGTCTATCTATGATTGATCTTCTTGTGGTTATCGTGTCTTGCAAAGACTCTTATCTAGCCACTTGGCTTTATTGTGCTAACTCCTAACCAAGTTTTGTGGCATTAAAGTTTAAGTTTCACAGGATCACCTATTCACACCCATCTAGGTGCTCTCACTTATCCAATCTCATGAACCCCTCAAAAATCATTTCATCCAAAATATGCCCTTCCAAGCCTTGATTTAGGCCATTTATTGCATTGAATACCTCAATTTGACTCTTATGAACCTGCACTCACATACACTAGAGCAGCACTCCCAAGCTTCAAAGTGATCCAAGTGCCACAAAATTAAGTAGTGAGCTTAGAGATAGCCTTGCTTTGAGCATTTAGTGAGAGAGCACTTGCGTGCGTAGCATTTGTGGGTTGTGTTATATATGATCTTGAGCCTTGGAGCTAAATTCCCATTGAGTTTGTAAAGCGGGCAAGAGCCTTGCGAGACTCGTATCACACATGAGAAAAGATAAAGGGACTCAAGTTTGACCTTGGTGATCACTTGAGTGAGGAAAGGGTTGAGAGAGACCATGTCCTTTGCGGACTCCTCAACAGAGACGTAGGTTTTGTTTGGAAACCAAACTTTGGTAAACAAATTATCATGTCTTTGTGCTTTTCTTTTGTAATTTGTTTTATACCTTTATTTCTAAGTTCATACTTGGCTTATTGTTCATGTTGTTGCTAAGATCATATTGTACGCCTTTTAATTAGCAACAAATTGAAAGTGTTGCACCCCAGACTAACCATCTTGTTCTAATACTTAAGATTAAATATCTTGGATCAAGTTTTGCATTGTTTTGAGTTAAATTTTATGTTTCTCCTATTCACCCCCTCTAGGTGACTTTCAGTATCACCTTTAAAGCCTAGCATTGTGAACTGATTAGCAAACCATACCTAGAAGTGTCAGAAAACCAAGAAAAATTATGGTGTATGCTAGAGTTGCAAATAGTAGATCATGGACAACCTATGATAACTCGGCCCGATAAGGTACAACTATTGGTTGTTGAGTTCTCAATTCTTTTCATTCCTCCTAGTGGGTTGCCACCCAAGAGAGCATTTGTCTATACCATCTCTCTTATTCCTTAAGTGCAACCATTAAGACTCAGACCTTATAGATATATATAACTCAGCACAGACCAATAATTACTGGCAAATTGGTGGATCTAGAAACGTAATAGTCATTATGCCACCCAAGTATTCTTGATGAGGAAAAAATTGGAGATTGACACCTATGTTGACTACAGAAGATTAAATGCTTTGATTGTGAATACTAAGTTTCCACTTCCTGTAATAGATGAACTATTGAATGAGTTAGTAGGGGCTATATGTTTATTTACTTTGATATGTCATTTGGCTTCGACTAGATACTATTGGTCGAAGATGATAAAATCAATACTACAATGCAAACAAGAGTGGTCATTATGATTAAAAGGTTATGACATATGGTGTCACTAATTTACCTACCACATTTCAACATGAAATGAAGATAGTGTTAAATCTAGTGTTAAGAATTTTTATTGTGGCTTTCATTAATGATATATTGATTTATAGCAAGACTTAGGAAAATCGCTTGATCCACATTAGGCAAGTGTTCTCTATACTTCACAAACACTAGTTCAAGGTCAAACTCTCCAAATGCTCTATTGCTTAAAGGGAATTAACATAATTGGGTCATGTAATCAATGCTAAGGGGTTGCAACAGATCCTGATGAGGCTGCTATAGTCAAGAATTGACCTACTCCCACAACTATCAAGGAGGTTACGAGCTTACTAGGGTTAGATTGTTACTATATAAAGTTTGTCCAAGACTTTGGTGCCATCAGCAAACCACTTACCAGCTTATTAAAGAAGGGTTCAATGCTAATTTGGACACATGCACAGGAAGACTCTTTTTAGGACTTCAAGTGTGCTTTGACTATATTTCCTATGTTAGCTTTGCTAGACTTGTATGAGCCTTTTGTCATTGAGACAAATGCCTTGGATCAAGGAATTGATGTAGTTCTACAACAAGAAGCCATCTAACAGCTAATGTTAGCAAAGCATTATAGGCTAAGAATCAGGACCTATCAGCTTATGAAATGTGTGTTTAGCCATTCTTTTGGTCATTGATAACTAGAGAGCTTATGTTCAGCATAATGAGTTCACTCAAGACCAACTAAAGAAGTTTGGTTAACTTAGATGAATAATGACTCATTACCCCATGGTAGCATAAGGCCTTGACTAAATTATTGCATATGAGGTACAAGATTTGCACAAGGTGTTAAAAATAGAGTTGTTGATCTCTCTCAAGAGTTTCTAATAGCCCATGCCAAGAAGTTCTAGCTATGTCTACTTTGCATTTAGTTTGTCTTCAAGACTCCAGTAGATGCATATACTATAGACCCTCACACCGTTAAGATTATTCCCACCCTAGCAGTGCAAAATACCTTTGGTCACTTCACCCAAGATCAAACTATTATCAAATATAAGGGTAGAATTTGGGCAAGCAATAACCAATCTATACACCATAAGGTATTGTAGTTTGTACACACTATTGCACTTGGGGGACATTCAATAATTATAGTATATTACAAAAAGTAGTATTTTTCCTAGTCTAGTCTAAAAGTCATGGACAAATAGTTTTTTGATGAAACATGAGGGATGAGGGCCTGTAGGATCAAGGACACCGGCTAGAGGGTGAATAGATGAGATTAACTAAAATCAAAGACATTTGGTGTCGCAGTTTCGAACCTCACTCCAATAAGTAAATTTGTTGTGCGCGTTCTAGGCTCCAGACGGTGGGCGCAATGGGCGCAAGATTTATACTGGTTTAGGCACAACGTCCCTACTTCCGGTCATTGGAGGCTTGCACTATCGGCACCATTGATGATCAAAGCTCGTAGTAGGGGTTACAAGCGGGCCAAAGAGGTAGGAGAGGCTCCCAAGTCTCTTATTCATGGTGGTGGAGTCCTAGCTAAGTCTTGGCTTGGCGGTGGGGCTCCGGCCTCTGGGTCCTCCTCATGTTCATCGGTCCTTCTAGGCATCTCCTCGTTTGGGGTCCGTCCTTGCGTCCGTCATGTCTTCAGGGATCCAAGAGTACGCCTGTATCTGGGGGAACGAACTGTTGGAGACTTGTTCTCAAATGCTATGAATCAAGAACAAGGCAACATAAAATGTTAAATACCAAAAGCCCTTCGTCCTCCTAACCATTATTTCCCTTCGGATATAATGAATTTAGGACGAAGGTCATGAAAGACGTACCTTCATAATTGTAATAAAGAATGAAGAATATTCAAACAAAATACAGAAGGTAATATGATTTCTGTAAACATTATTATTAATATACTTTTATTTATATTACTTATGTAGACAAAGACAAGTTACAAATGTACCTTCGGCTTGAAGGAGAGAAAGTACAAGTGTGGCACAAAAGTGAATGTCAAGTCAGCGTGAACAGTATGGGGATACTGTTCATCTATTTATAGGCACGGGTCGCAGCCCATGCAAAATTACATTAATGCCCTTTACATTTATCAATAACTCTATGATAATTCTTCGAGGTCTAATCTGGTTTTTCATCTTTAAGTCGGTTTCCTTTTCCGCCGTTATCCCGAAGCTCTTCTACACACAGCTTCGGCTCTGCGCTAACCTTCGTGTTCTTTGTGCTTCTTCATACTGTGGCTCTGATTCGAGTCCGAAGATACCTGTTAATATACTTCAGAAACATTGTTAAATCATGTTTTTGAGGACCTTCGGAAACCGAAGGCCCCCAAGAGTAGCCCCTCGCAATATTAATTTGTTAGAATGATAAATTCAGATTGCGAAATGGACGAAGGCTATGAGCCGAAGGTCTGAAAAACACCTTCCTTTTGCTAGAATAGCAATAGTCATTGGCAAATGGGACCCTCCAGTCTCCGACATAATGGGTTTATAAATAGGGGCTCGCCACAATTTATTTGGCACACTCTCCTGCCATCTGTTTTGCCTGTTCAAAAAAGCTTTCTGCCCACAAATATTTGGTTTTCTCCTTAGTTTTAAGCTTCAGAAACGAGAGGCAAGAATTCCGAAAAGATGTCTGAGGAGAAGAAGGTTGCTGCCGAAAAGAAGCTGAGCCTTTCTGAAGAGATGCATCTGGGTTTTCTTGAGTCAATAGCAAAGACGAATACGGAGAAGATTACAAGGGAGATTTTAGAAGGTTTATCTGAAGATACTGGTGATAGTGACAGTTATGACGCAGATAGTGGGGGTGAAGATTCCGAAGATCGGCCATGGCGACCAAGCCATTCAGTCTTCGGGAATTCAACTATTGGGCAAAGTCACCTTGAAAACATGAGGGGGAGATATTTTCGAGATATGTCTATTGTGAGAGCAGATGTCGGAGAAAAAACTGTGCCGACTCCCGGAGATGATGAAGTCGTTATCTTCCGAAGCTTTTTAAAAGCTGGGCTACGATTCCCTATAAGCAGATTTATGGTGGAAGTTCTGAAAATATATCAGGTTTACCTTCATCAACTTACCCCTGAAGCAATAATAAGAATGGGAATCTTCGTCTGGGCTGTGAAGAGTCAGGGCCTAGAGCCAAGTGCGAAAAGTTTTTGCAATATTCATGAATTGTTATACGAAACGAAGCCCTGGGGTAAAGAGCAATATCATAACAACTTTGGTTGCTACAGCTTCAGCGCTCGCTCTGGATCAAGCTGTCCCGTGCCCACCTTTCGTAAGAGATGGCCCGGAGAATGGATGAAAGAATGGTTCTATGTAAAAAATGATTTGAAGGTTCGGGAGGATATTAAGGATATCATCATGTGCCCCATCTGGCAGCGCTTCGGACTCCGGAAACCGAAGGTAGAAATGGATGAAGCAGCCGAAGAATGCCAACGGGCCTTCGGCGTAGTCTGCTCTTTTATTGGGACAAGAGATTTAATACAAGAACACATTGCCTTCAGAGTATGGCCTCTTGCAGATAATTGGGAAATGCCGAAAGAAACTGTTAAAGAAACTGACGAAGGTGGGCTAGTCAGGCTGAAGTATACATTCAAGTATGGAGACAAGTTCGTTGAACCAGATGATGATTGGTTAAAGAGCATTGAGACTGTAAGTGATGAATTGCTTGGGGTATATTCGAAGGCCGAAGATACTGCATTGTCAGCAGCCTTCGGAGGCTGAAGAAAGAAAAGACTGAACCGAGTTTTTGATGCAATTGGGTTCGTGTACCCCGACTACCATTATCCAGTGCGGGGTCAGAAGAGGAAAGGTACGGCTTCTGCGAAAGAAACTGCTTCAGCTGCTCCTAGCGAGCCAGCACCGAAGAGAAAAAGGGTGAAAGTTCTCACACACCGGCCACGTTACATTGAACTACCCATAGTGCCTGAATTCGGCAGTGAAATGTCTTCAGCCCCCAAAGCCGAAGAATCAACTCCGCTGCCAGGAGCCAAAGAGCTGGCCGAAGTGCCAACAACAAAAGAATTGGAAGAACCAAAGACTCTGTTACCAGAAACCAAAGAGCTGGCCGAAGCGCCATCGACAGAAAAGATGGAAGAAGCAAAAGCGTCAACTGAGGGAGCGAAAATATCAGAAATTCTAAGTCCTTCAGAAGAAATTGAAGCAGCAAAAATTAAAAAGGGGCCAACAGTGACCCCAAAAAGAAAAAGAATGGTTAATGTGTTAGATGTTTTGGAAACAATTAAACTTCCAAGCACAACCCCAGAGAAGACTGCTGAAACTTCTGAGGCACTTGCTGAAGTATCCGTTGCTAAGGCTCCGAAGCAACAGACTGAAGTTGAAACCGGGCCTTCAGAACCAACCATGGTAATGCCTTTGGAAGAAGAAGAAGCAAAAATTGCAAGGGCAACTGAAGAAATGAAAATGTCAGAGCCTACTTTGGTCGAAGAAATTGGTACTGCTGTCCCCGAAGCATCTTCCAAATTATACGATTATATCGTGCGTCATGCTTCGGGGAAAAAGTTATCGGAAGAAGAAATTTTTGAAGCTAATCACTATGCCAAAGAATTGAAATATCCGAAGGGGGCACTAGTGTTCAATGGGACGAACGAAGAAGATTTCCTATACTGCCTCCCAGACAATAAAGAATTATCCGTCTGTCGGGAGATGTCTAGAAGTATGGGGTTTCCGAAGCTCGAAGCTGGATTATGTGCTATGACAAAGGAGGATCTTGCGGATAGTCTTGCGTACAATAGCCTGAAGGTATGGGAATTGGATGTTTACAAATTTTATAATTCGTAACTCATTCTTTTACTCTTATAAATTTTTTTACATACAAGGTTTAATTCTAAGCAACGCATTGAGAGCACAAAAGAATGCCGAAGACGAGAGCTATGAAATTGCATTCAACAACCTACGATCAGAAGTTATTAAACTGAGAAATGAAGCTCTAGAAAAGGATAAAATTCTGCTTACATTGGTGGGCAAGGTAAAAAAGGACGAAGCTGCCTCAAAGGCCCAGGCCGAAGCCCAAAGACGTGAAATAAAAGATCTTCAGAAACAGCTAGCTAGAGCTAAAGAAGAGTGTATACTTAAAGAAACAAAACGAGAGCTTAGTGATCAATTGGTCAATCATTTAGAGATAAGTGTTAAAGAGCTTCGTGCATCCCAGAGGAAATGCTATGTTAAATCCATAGAGTGCGTTAAAAAGATAAAATCTAGCTTCGCCAGCGTTGGCGCATTCTCTAGTGAAGAGAATTTTTCAAGAGGCAATCCTGAAGGTCCAATGGAATGGATCAGTCACGAAGCAGAGGCCTTCGAGGAAATCTTGAATAGCCGTGGTCACATCTGCGCTTTTTCGGGTGCTAGGGGGATTGCTGCTGTTTTGGAGAGGAAAGGCTGCGAGCATATAAAATCCTTAGTGCAGTCCGAAGCTACCTTGTCTTCTGAAGACATTAAAGACCCCTCACCCGAAGCAAGCATGGTTGGTGGGAAATTCTTCACCGATATCTGGGATAACGGCGGCCAAGAATTGGCGCAAGAAATTATTCAAAGGAGTGAAAAAGGCATCCACGACGCTAGAAAAGTAGCGAAGCTGCCGAGAAAAGTACAGAGCCCAAAGGACAGATAGGTATTAATTAGTGGTTTTTATCATGCTGTAATTTTTAATTCCAGACTCTGTTCGCGATTTGTAATAGTAATATAGCCGTATCTTTTCTTCCCTCAGAACCTGCTGAGGCATCTCTGGGCCCCCACCCGAAGGGGGATGATGAAATTAGAAAAATGGCCGAAGCCATTATGGACAAGGTTGTCAACCAACTATTGAATAAAGCTGCAGAGATAGTGCTTAAAGAGGATTGAATGCTATTGTAGAAACATTTGAAACGTAAAATGTGTAATATATTGTAACTTTGAATGTAATATATAATCTATTTATAGTTTAATTCTTTACGATGCATGAAACTTTGCATACATACCATTTTTTGAGCCTTCGGCGAAAAAACACCTTCCCTTCTTTTCATGCTTCGTGAAGAAAATCTTTTCTATATCACAAGGATTTGTTTGCTTCTCTGATGAAGGACATCCAAACTTCGTGAAATATTCTCCGAAGCTATAAAAAAGTTTTGTGTTGCCTCTCGAATGAGGCTACTCTTCGTCTCGATTCGTCTTGTGCCTTAGCACGATTTTCTCTTTTCCAAAATATGCTCCGAAGATCAACACTGTATCCCTTTCTTGTTCCAGATGCACTATGCTGTATGATGCTTATGTTATGCAAAAATGATGTGATGATGTTATGTTATGCAAGATGATATTTGTGTCGCAGATACATATCCCTGTAATAAAGCACACACTTTTTATATCAGCGCTGACTTTTCGCTATAAGCCTCCCTTAGGTGCTTCTTCGCCTTTTACTTTCAGCGGAATCAGCGTTTATTTTTCGCTGTAAGCCTCCCTTAGGAGCTTCTTCGCCTTTTACTTTCAGCGGAATCAGCGTTTATTTTTCGCTGTAAGCCTCCCTTAGGAGCTTCTTCGCCTTTTACTTTCAGCGGAATCAGCATTTATTTTTCGCTGTAGGTTTAGAAAACTTACACTACGCTCCCTTAGGAACGACTTTTACTGTATCGAACAATTTGTACTATGTCCATTAGATCAAATTTTTGGTAATAGAAAGGTCCTTCAAATCAGCATAAATTCGTATGCTTCGGCAGCTCAAGCCTATGGAAAAAAACATATTTCTATTATGGTAAAAGACGAAAGTATTACAAGGAATTTGAAATTCAATAAAAGACATTTAAATTCTTCATAATTGTTCCTTATTAACAAAAAGGTAATATTGTATGTAAAAAATGCGAAAGAACTGCTGTTGAGGTAGGATATCTGTCAATAAATGTGCTTCGACTCTGGCACAGTGCTGTTTACTGTGCGAGCTTCAGACTCCTCTCTGAAATCCCGCTGAAGATGACTGTGCTGACTCCCTTCTGGCTGCTGCCCTCGCTGGATCGGCGGTGGCGGTGGAGGCTGTTGCCAAGATGCTTGGGGTTGGCTCGCCGAAGCAACAGAAGCTGCAGAGTGATTGCCTACGTATTCTGGAATATAAGGCGAGTGATGCGAAGCAGTGTGCATGACCTGCTTCGGCTGACTTTGTTGCGCTACTGCTTCTGCTATCTCCTTCTGTTTCTGGATGGTAACATGGCACATCCTGGTGGTATGGCCCTTGTCTTCACCACAGAATAAGCAATAAATTTTTCTTGGCTGATCTCCAAACCTTCCCCCGAAGCCCCTGGCGCCTCTGCCCCTTGGCGTTGGCGGCCTAAAAGAACTTTGCTGCTGGCCCGAAGCTTGTGAAGAGTATTGTGGCCTTTGCTGCTGACTCCCTCGATCATCAGTTTGAGCAGAGTTATGAATTGACCTGACGTGCCTCGGGTGAAATCTTCCTCCGAAGCCCCTGGTCATTTCAGAGAACCTGAATGCTTCCTCCCTTCTTTGGCGGAAGTCATTGTCGGCTCGAATGTATTCATCCATCTTCTGGAGCAGTTTCTCCAATGTTTGTGGTGGCTTCCTGGCAAAGTACTGCGCTGAAGGTCCCGGCCGAAGCCCTTTAATCATGGCCTCAATGACAATTTCATTGGGCACTGTTGGCGCTTGTGCCCTCAGACGCAGAAACCTTCGGACGTACGCCTGGAGGTATTCTTCGTGGTCCTGGGTACACTGAAATAAAGCTTGAGCAGTAACTGGCTTTGTCTGAAACCCTTGGAAGCTAGTTATCTGCATATCCTTCAACTTCTGCTAAGAAGTGATTGTCCCTGGTCGAAGGGAGGAGTACCAGGTCTGAGCAACACTCTTGACGGCCATGACAAAGGATTTTGCCATGACTGCAGTATTGCCACCATATGAAGATATGGTTGCCTCGTAGCTCATCAAGAATTGCTTTGGGTCTGTATGACCATCATACATGGGTAACTGGGGTGGCTTGTAAGACTGAGGCCATGGTGTAGCCTGCAATTCTGTTGAGAGGGGAGAAGCATCATCGAAAGCGAAGTTTCCATGATGGAAATCTTCATACCAGTCGTCCTCATTGTGGAAGCCTTCCTGATGGAGCTCTCTGCGTGGAGGCCTTCGGCTCTGATCATCTTGAACAAGATGGCGAACCTCTTCAGAAGCTTCGTCTATCTGTCTCTGAAGATCGGCTAGACGAGCCATCTTCTCCTTCTTGCGCTGCACCTGTTGTTGAAGGATCTCCATATTTTGGATTTCTTGATCCAAGTCATCCTCCGGAGGTGTTGGACTAACAGCTTTCCTCTTCTGGCTTCGGGCCTCTCTAAGAGAAAGGACGTCCTGATTGGGATCCAGCGGTTGTAAAGTACCAACCCCTGTTGCTGAGGCTTTTTTCGGCGGCATGACGAAGGTGATGCTTGCCGAAAGTGTTCAAGACTCAGAAAATGGAAGTGAGTTCACCGGAGGTGGGCGCCAATGTTGGAGACTTGTTCTCAAATGCTATGAATCAAGAACAAGGCAACATAAAATGTTAAATACCAAAAGCCCTTCGTCCTCCTAACCATTATTTCCCTTCGGATATAATGAATTTAGGACGAAGGTCATGAAAGACGTACCTTCATAATTGTAATAAAGAATGAAGAATATTCAAACAAAATACAGAAGGTGATATGATTTCTGTAAACATTATTATTAATATACTTTTATTTATATTACTTATGTAGACAAAGACAAGTTACAAATGTACCTTCGGCTTGAAGGAGAGAAAGTACAAGTGTGGCACAAAAGTGAATGCCAAGTCAGCGTGAACAGTACGGGGATACTGTTCATCTATTTATAGGCACGGGTCGCAGCCCATGCAAAATTACATTAATGCCCTTTACATTTATTAATAACTCTATGATAATTCTTTGAGGTCTAATCTGGTTTTTCATCTTTAAGTCGGTTTCCTTTTCCGCCGTTATCCCGAAGCTCTTCTACACACAGCTTCGGCTCTGCGCTAACCTTCGTGTTCTTTGTGCTTCTTCATACTATGGCTCTGATCCGAGTCCGAAGATACCTGTTAATATACTTCAGAAACATTGTTAAATCATGTTTTTGAGGACCTTCGGAAACCGAAGGCCCCCAACACGAACCCCTTGACCGAGGTCTAGACTTCTCCTTATATAGGCCAAGGAGGGGGTCGAGCAGCGGTGACTTCCTTAGGAAGGAGCCATTGGGCGATAGTAAAACTAAGCGTTCTACCATGAGGTAAAGCCACGCATGCTCGTGGCTGCCTAGTTGTCTCATATTTTTTATGGCGGATGACTCGGGGCTATGTGGGGCCCGAGCCCCATCATTCGGGGTATACTGACCCCTGGTCGTCTTATCTTGGGGCTCGGCACAGTTTGTTATGTTGTGCCCTGCCAGAGGTCTGCGCACTCAGGCCTAGTCCCGCTAGGCAATGAGTGCGCCATAGGTCAAGGGCGTGTAGGCCATAAATGTGCCACAGTCCGAGGGGTTCATAGGTCATGAGTGCTATGTGGTCCGAGGGGCTCATAGGTTATGAGTGGTAGGTGGACCGGGGCCTCCGATGTGGCTCGGCACCAGGCGCAGTTAATGCGGACGATCACTTATGACGGGTCGGTCTCGACACAGACGAGGGATCCACTCGAGTAGTTTCCCTTCGGTACGCCCGCCCCCTATTAGACTCCGCCATGCCCGACCTCAGGCTCGGTGCCACATGGCTCGTCCGGGGGTGGGTTCATCTAGGGAAGACGCTACTTTCCTCTTCCAGCTGATCGATGGGCCTCAGTTGCTAGTGGCTTTCCTCAAACGTGCTCGCTGACCAATGGGCCCTAGGGACTAGGGAACTTATCCCCGACAGTAGCCCTCGATCCCCCGGGCCGAGAGTATTTCCCCTTGGGGGCTTTTCCCGGGTCAGATGTCATCTTGTCCCTTTTGTCGCTTGCAACCAAGGGGTTGGTGAGGCTCGCAAGGCCCGCTATTGGATTCCATGATCTAGTTGTCCATTATAAGTAGAGGGTCTCTCTGTGCTTACCTCTAATCGTCTTCGTTCATTGCTCCTTCTCTCTTTATGGAATCCACATGAGGGTCAGCTGATGGTTCTCGGGTTGGGGGAGAGGCCACTCATCATCCATCTTGCTTCAGGGCAAGGCCTCGCCTCTCCCGTGTGTCTCCCTCTTATTCTCGTAGAATATTACGTCCCTCTAATGTAGGGCGCCCCCCGCTCCTTTCGTTGAGGAGGCATCGTCCTCCATTGGCTCTTCTGGTTAGGGCTATTATCCCCTGTCCCATTCTCGTGAGCATCTTGGGAGTGTTACGAGTTTTTCTACATGGTGCAGGAGGCTACCAAGGCCGAGGCTGAGCTACTTCAGGACCAACTTACCGAGTCTGATGATCGTTTGTTTGGTAAGTCACTTGTCCTTTTGTTTTCGGAGTCCTCGGCTTTCCCCTCGCTTCCACCGTCTTTTCTCGACAGCCTTGGAAGCCGAGCTAGAAGAGTTGCACCACCTCTTGGGTTGGACCTTGTCGTAGCGACACCGCCTTTTATAGACCTGAAAAAGCACCTCGGGAAACCAACAGTCTCATTGTAAAATGTCACCTTTCAACAGTCACATTTAAAAAAACCACGCGGGGACCACTTCAACCTAGGGAGGGAAACATTTTGGCCATCTCCCAAAAAAGACTTCAGGACCAGCTCACCAAGTTGAACCAGCCCTCAGGGGGCTAGTGTTGGAGCGAAGGTCGTCCGCCCCCTCTTTCGGTCTACTTAAAACCTAAGCTGAGCAGGTTACATCAATCACATGAAGCGGAGTCTACCTTAACTCGCACCGAAGGCAGTGCCTCGGTCAGAAACCTGACGAAGGCTTGGGGCGAAGGGATTAGTCGGCCAAAGCGGGGGCTCTTCAAGACTTCGCTTGCCACGGCTCCGGGTGCCGGCCTTAGCAATACTCGAAGACCCAGCGCCCCGAGTGAATACTGTGGTTCCTGCTCACGCGGATTGCGGAATGGGGCCGCACAAAGCTCCGCTGGACTACTCGGGCCCACGTAGCCCACCCTGGGGTATGATTGATGGTGTGTTTGTTCAGGTTGTACTTAACTCCATTGTAATGACCTTTAATGACCCCCAAGGAGGGATATTCTGGGGAAGACATAGGTAACCAGGGGCATAATCGTACTTATGTAGGCATGTCCACCCACCTGGTTACCTATAAATACCCCACACTGTGCAACGCTTAACAACACTGTTGCCCCAGTCCATTGTGTTGCTGAGCATCTAAACATTTCCACTTCTCATTGCTTGGGCCTACTTGACTACATATCAGTTGGTTCCAACACGTCCCTTCTCTCCAGTCTCGCGGTCAGGCATGCTTCGTGCACTTCGACCAGGCCTTAGGCGCAAGTGAGGTGGGACCTGTGCGCGCTTTCTTCGAGCTCGAAGGATTTCGACGACATGACATCGTTTACCGTTGGCGTAGACATGGTGCACCGGAAGGTTCCCAACTCATGATGTCGAGAAATAGAGCTCTCGGCCTGCTATTCAGCGAGGTCGAGAAGGTCTCGGATTTCCTGTTGGGTTCTTTGTTCACTTGGGGTATCCGCCTTGGAGATTTTGTTTAGAAGCACCATGGCGGACACGATATTTTGACTTGCTCGAGGGAAACGCGATAGCCCACTGTCGGTGTTTTGGGTCCGACCGCACACCCGGGGTTGCCCCTCAAGGTGTTTTTAGGGGTAGGACGGTGTCGACGACTGTAGCAAAATGGTTCGTGCCAGATGCACGAGGGACAATGGACAAGGTTTACAGGTTCGGGCCGCTTAGAGATGCGTAACATCCTACGTCCTGGTGAGTATGCTTGGTGAATGAGGTTACAGGAGAGCTCTCTGAATTGAGAATGCAGAGAGTTCGAGTGGGTGGCTAAGTAATAGGGTCGATCGTTCTGAAGGGGTGCCCCCTAGGCCTTATATACTCGACCGTGGGGCAATACATGTGGATATGATAACAACGTGTGGCTAAAAGATAGTGAACTGTTTGAGTTTATCTCCCTGTAGTTCGGCCGACTTATCCTCGCATGGCTCCGTTGCATGGGGGCTCCAGCGCAGGAAAGTCGGATCTCTATTGTGGTTGCACGCTCAGCGTTGTGGGCTGTCCGGGTTTGCACTAATCCGGCCCTATGTCGATCTGCTTTGCTAGTTGTCCTTCCCCAGGCCCACGAAAGAATGACCTTACGATTTATTGGGCCCTTGGGCCTTTCGTGAGGTCCTTTACTCTTTTAGTGGACCTGGGGGATATCTATCCCCCACAAGCCCCCGATCTTTGGGTTAATTTTAGAGGTAATCAGCCCAAAGATCCCAGGTCCAGCTTACGGGTGATTTGAAGAAAATG
The DNA here is from genome assembly GCF_902167145.1 of Zea mays. Classification (NCBI taxonomy): domain Eukaryota; kingdom Viridiplantae; phylum Streptophyta; class Magnoliopsida; order Poales; family Poaceae; genus Zea; species Zea mays. Next base: position 175,795,610 of record NC_050097.1, on the reverse strand, counting down.
ACTTCTTACTGTCCCCTCCTGCTTTGATCACTTGTAAACCGAAGCTTTGTTTCGTGCTTGTGCCTTAGAGGTCGGCGTTTCAATTTTTGGACCCTGAACTTCATTGGGCGCACCAGAGGTGCACCCAATGGGTGTAGCCCCCGAGCTTCGAGTAGATTTTAGAAAATAATCTACTCGAAGGTCTTCACCAGAAATTATTTCCATTTGTACTCCTGCGTTTTGGTTGAGGGCTAGCCTTGTCTTTAACCTTGTCCCATGCCTTAGAAGTCGGCACTATCTTGGCTTGGAGTGATAATCCATGGGGTGCACCGGAGGTGCACCCAATGGGTGTAGCCCCCGACCTTCAAGTGGATTTTTGAAGATAATCCATTCGAAGGTCTTCCTTTTGTGTCTTTTTGCTGAAGATTATCCTTTCTGTTTGTAAAAATTGGCATGAAGCTATCCGCATTATGCTTTGGAGGTCAACATTATGTCATCAATATTATGCTTCAGAGGTCACCATGTATTTTGTCCTTTGCAGCCGAGTTCGCAATCCATCCATATCTTGCTGGGTAGTGTAATTTATTTGCTCTGTGACTGATTGGACATTTGATGGACGTTCTCTGTCTAGTCTTCACGTCGCTTCTATCGGCCGTATTTTGTACTTCGCTGGCTGTATTTGGCTTTCCTCTGATCCTTGCTGATATCTCATTTTTGTCTTGAGGAATTCATTGCGTGCCCCGCACAGATGTGACCGTTTTGAAAAATATACTGATAATTCCTGGGCGTCCCCCCCAATGGGTGTGGGCAAGGGACGACTTGGTACGCTGAGTATTTTTAGCCGGCTGCTTCTGAGTAGTAATGCGATGTGACGGTTGGTGTAATCATATCTTCCGTGCTGTTGACTGAAGTCCCAATGGGTGTTGTGTTGCGTGAAACGGCGTCAGTCGCCTGATGTGTCTTCAGACGGGTTGGAGTGCTTATTGAATGCTTTGCGACTGTTCAGTGACCGCGGTTGGAGGTGAGCGGTTGCCTTCTCCTTCTATAAATAATGTCGTCGTCTCTCCGGCTTTTTCACATCTCCTGCTTTGTCTGCTCTCATTGGCCTGCAAGAACTGTCCCAGGCCAATTTTGATCAGGCTCTTGAGGATATGGTTCCAGAGGATTTGTTATCGGAGCTAGTGGATGATGGTGTGACGGAAGTTTGTGCGGATGTGCCGGATGCTGGGTTGAGGTCATCCCGTGCCTCGTCGACCTTGGAGCGCGATCTCGAGGGTCGGGAGACTAAATTGGATCGTTCTGGTCCCATGGAAGTAACTGAGGGCCCATCAGCCTTAGAGGTGGCTACCGCAGAGAACCTGGACCCCTAGGGTGGTGTTGACACATGCCCAGCCCCCGAGGATGTTGCCGGGGATGACTTGGTTTGGGTGGGAAGTGTAAGCCACTGCCCAGCCCCCGAGGGTGCTGCCGAGGATGATACGGCTCAAGTGGGCAGTGCAGACTATGACCCAGCCCCCGAGGGTGCCCGAGCGGGGTCTCCCTCCTGTACTTCCATGGACGTTCATGCGGGATCGCCTTCTCATTCCGGCTGTATGGTGGTAGCTCAAACCTTGGACCAGGAGGTCGCTTTAGAGGGCAGCGTCCCCGCTGACCGAGTGTTGGGCTATGTTGATGGCGCCAAGTTGATTCCTGCTGATTCGTTGCAAGCTGCTTCGGGTAGTGGCCTTACGCCCGGTTATCAATTGATCTCTCCTGATTTGGGAATCCCTTCGTTCTTTTCCAACCTCCAGGTACTGTGATGTATTTTAGCTTGATTTTTACATTGCACAAGCTGCTGTCATTACGCTTATCTGTTCTCCTCATCAGGCTTTGGTGGATGGAATGGCTAGCCAGCTGAGGTTACAGGGTGTTTCTATCCCAGGAGTAGCTTCGTCGCTAGCATGTTGGAATCCAGTGTCACTTCAGCATCGTGTCTCTGAATTGGAGGCAACCAATGCTGGTTAGTGCTTTTCTTGCTTCTCTTTGTCTTCACTGTAGACTGCTTTACATTCTGACCCCTCCTTGTTTGATTGTCTCTTGCTAGATATGAGTCGGCAGATTTCCACTCTTGAGGAAAAACATTCCCGAGATCATGCTGAATTGGCCCAGCGGTGCGCTGACTTTGAGGAAAAGTACTCTCAAAGTCAGACCGAACTAACTCAGGTCTCTGCTGCCTTAGATGATGCCAATGCACTGAGTTCTTCTCTTCACGCTCAGCTCAATTCTGAAAAGGTGATTCATGAAGCTGTGCTTTTCCTTGTTGTGCTCCTATTACTTGCTTGGTTTTTGAGGTAGTTGTCTTTTGTTTGCAGGAAGAGAAACGTATCCTTGCTGCTTCTCGTGATAGTCTTAACAGATTGTATCGTGATTCTAGCAACTTGCTGACTATCCTGGAGAGGAGTCATCGCTTCACCATGGAAGAGTTGGACAACCAACGTTGTAAGCTGCAGGAATCTTCGGATGAGGTGACTCGGATCAAGCAGCTAATGTCAGCAAAGGACGCTACCATCAAAGAACTCCGAGCTTCCAAGAAATCCATCGCCCAGGAGTTAGAAACTGCTCGACTGGCTGCCAAGGTTGCCGAAGAAACTTCTGTTACTCTCAGAGCCCAGCGCGACAGAGCCATGGACAAGGCTATTCGGGCGGGGCGAATCTTGATGAGGAGACCCGGTGTTGTTGTTCCCGAGGATATAAGGGCTGATGTGAACGCTGCCCCTGATTCCTCGAGTCGTCCTTCCTCGTCGATTGCTCCTGAGAAAAACGTCACCAAGTAGGGAAACATTTTGCGTGCTTTGAGCGCGCGGTTAGCATGATCAGACATTTGTTAGAGGATGCCATTTAAGTACTTAAACGACATTGTTATTCTTATGTTGTTTCAGAATTCATCAGTTTGTAAGTTTGCAGTAGTAAAACGATGCGCGATGGTTTTGAAATTTGTTTGCAGGATATAGAAGTCATCCTTATATGCGTGATTATCATCACGTCAGATCGCCTTAAGTCGCTGCTGACTTAAGTCGATTGCTTATGTTAATAGGGCGTAGTGGTCACCCTGAACTGCGTAGGCGTGAGCATGTTGCACCGGCTTAAGTCGCTGCTGACTTTAGCCGATTGCTCCGTTGGCAGGGCATAGTGGTCACCCCTAGTTAAGTAAGCGTGAGCATGTTGCACCGCCTTAAGTCGTTGCCGACTTAAGCCGATTGCTCCGTTAGCAGGGCATAGTGGTCACCCCGAGTTAAGTAGGCGTGAGCATGTTGCACCGCCTTAAGTCGTTGCCGACTTAAGTCGATTGCTCTGTTAGCAGGGCATAGTGGTCACCCCGAGTTAAGTAAGCGTGAGCATGTTGCACCGCCTTAAGTCGTTGCCGACTTAAGCCGATTGCTCCATTAGCAGGGCATAGTGGCCACCTCGAGTTAAGTAAGCGTGAGCATGTTGCACCGCCTTAAGTCGATGCCGACTTAAGCCAATTGCTCCGTTAGCAGGGCATAGTGGTCACCCCGAGTTAAGTAAGCGTGAGCATGTTGCACCGCCTTAAGTCGTTGCCGACTTAAGCCGATGAGCTACTGGGTAGGCATGTCCTTCTTCTGCTCGCTCGACTACCAACGCGGTGCTTACCACGTGAGTCGTGCAAGAGATATACAGTAGCAGATTTTCAGCTGGTTGAGTTAACGTAGCTCGTCGGGGTGGCTTCAGTACTGGTGGTGTTGTTAAGAATTTCTTCAGTGCATCTAGAGCCTCTTGTGCCTCTGAAGTCCACTGAAACTTATCCACCTTCTTGAGTAGCTTGTAAAATGGTAAGCCTTTTCCCCCCAGCCTGGATATAAATCTGCTCAGAGCTGCCATACATCCAGTAAGTCGCTGAACCTTCTTTTGTGATCGAGGTGCTTCCATCTTCATGATAGCTTCAATTTTATCTGGGTTGGCCTCAATTCCCCGGTGGCTGACAATAAACCTACCCCGAAAACACATTTTTCGGGATTAAGCTTCCATCTATACCGTCTCAGACTGTTGAAAACTAGCTGTAAGTCTTCGATGAAGTTTTCCGAATTTTCTGTTTTGATTACCACATCATCTACGTAGGCCTCCACACGCTTGCCCCAGTGATCGGCTAAGCATGTTTGAATGGCTCTCTGATAAGTCGCTCCAGCGTTTTTGAGGCCGAACGACATGGAGGTATAGCAGAAAGCACCAAACGGAGTGATGAACGCTGTTTTTTCTTCGTCCTCCTTTGCCAGACTAATCTGGTGGTACCCGGAATAGCAATCCAGGAAAGACAGCACAGAACATCCAGCGGTGGAATCCACCACCTGATCTATCCTTGGGAGCCCGAAGGGATCCTTCGGACAGTGTTTGTTGAGATCAGTATAGTCGACGCACATGCGCCAATCCACTTTATTCTTTTTGAGTACAAGAACGGGGTTGGCTAACCACTCGGGGTGTAATACTTCTCTAATAAATCCAGCCGCGACCAAGCGAGCTAGCTCGGCGCGAATGGCCTCTCTCTTGTCGGGCGTGAAACGACGTAGCTTTTGCCGAATTGGCCTGGCTTGGGGATAGACCTTCAGTTTGTGCTCGGCCAGTTCTCTCGGGACTCCCGGCATATCCGCAGGTTGCCATGCGAATACATCTCGGTTATCTTGCAGAAACTGGACGAGCGCGCTTTCCTATTTGTTGTCCAGGCTGGAGCTGATGATGGCAGTCTTGCGCTCATCAGCGAACCCCAGGTTGATCCTCTTGGTCTCTTCAGTCGGCCGCATAGAGGTCGCGGCCTGAGCTTCGTTTGCCGGTACTGCAAGGTCCTCCTCAGGCTTAGAGTTCGCCTGTGTTGAAGAAATCGTCGACGGCTTGGTGGTGAGGGCTGCTTGGATGGCCACTCGGAAACACTCTGCGGCGCCTTGGAAGTCGGCGCGCACAGTTATGATTCCTTGCGGTCCTGGCATCTTCAGTATCATGTATGTGTAATGTGGAATGGCCATGAATTTGGCCAATCCCGGCCTCCCGATGATGGCGTTGTACCCGCAGTCGAAGTTCGCCACTTCGAACCTCAGGAACTCGGTTCTGTAGTTCTCCGGAGTTCCGAAGGTGACAGGCATGTAGATGTGGCCCAGCGGGTATTCCCCTTCCGTCGGCACGATGCCGAAAAAGGAGTGTCCGACTCGTGGAGCTCTTTGAGGTGGACTCCCAAGCCTTGGAGTGTCCGGGGGAAGGTGACGTTGATGCTGCTCCCCCCGTCCACTAGCACCTTTTTCACCCGGCTTTCTCGGATCACCGGATCGACGAGGAGCGGGTATTTGCCTGGATGATCGAAGTTGAGCCATTGATCCTCCCGAGTGAAAGTGATCGGGTGCTCCGACCACCGGTATGGGGTGGGAGGACCAGTGGTCGCCACCAGTATCTGGCGGTCGTTGAGCTTTTGTTGTCTTTTGTTCTCTTGCGACCCATGTCCGCCAAAGATGACGTTGACCTCCCTGTCAACGCGTGGGAAGGCTCCTCCTCCTCCCTCCTCCTGCTGATGGGGTTGTGGTGGTTCGTCTGGTCTTCCCCTCGGCAGAGGAGGAGGTAGAGGTTGGAAAGGTCGACCGTGCCCGACGGAGTGCTTGAAGTCCCGGCAGTTATGAAGGGTGTGGCGCATGTCCTTGTGGTATGGGCACTGGGCGTCGAGGATGTCGTCCAGCGTGCGCTCGCCTCCGCGGGGTCCTCCTCGGGCGCGAGAGGCAGGTGGTCCGGCGGCGTGCACTTCTTCGCGAGGCCTCTTCTCCCAGCGTTTGTCGGGTTGCTGGTTCGCATCGCGTCGTGGTGCTGCCGGTGTGGGCTTTGCTCCTCCAATGAGGTCCTGTGCCCGCTCATCGGCGGTGATGTAGAGGTCGGCTTCCCGGAACAGCTCCTCGGAAGTAGTCGGCGCCTTCTGTAATATGGCTCGGGCGAAAGCCGAGTCATTGGATCCTCGATAGAAGTCTTCGATCACGGCCGCCTCCGTGACCTCGGGGATACGGTTTCTCATGGTCTGGAACCTTTTGAGGTACGACCGGAGAGTTTCGTCCCCCCGACGCTTGATGGATTTGAGATCCCACGGTTGCGCCGGTGTCACACCCGGGTTTTAGGGGCACCAAGACCCGGGCGCGAACATAATCACCAGGTGTGCTGGGACCAAGTCTCACACATATGATGAATCATGGCACAGGATCGAATGTCACATCTTTACTACATAACAGGAGTTCTATACAAAATAATTAAGTAATTACATTATAAGGAGACAACGGTCCAGCAACCCAAAGTTGACTGGGAGACGACGACCTAGATCTCTCACGAACTCATCGCAGCATCCTCCAAGCGCTTCATCCTGTGGTACCTGTTCCTGACCTGTGAGGGGTGTGAGACAGCAAGAGTGAGCTCACATACGTTCATCGCTCAACAAGTTGTGGGGAATAATGTGAATGAACTCGCCAAAGGTGGGAGCTCACGTGAAGTGTAAGGCTTACCAAAGAGGATGGTTGAAGCTGAGCATTGCTTTTAAAGTTGGTCAAAATTTTATTAGCAATTACTAAGTATAAGTAAATACCAACCCAATTAAGTAGTAGAACAAAAGTAACAACCTCACCTGCGATGCAATGCATATGACAAATTGAGTTTAAGTTCCATAATTTAATCATGTGAGTGTCCGAGCCGCTCATGACCGTGAGCACGGCTAGTATACCAGTTTTACACTCTGCAGAGGTTGCGCATCTTTACCCACAAGTCATGTTACCCATCTGCCAAGGGATCGCGACTTCCCATACACCTCTACCGAGGAGGCGAGGCAGGGTAACACTACGAGGCCTTTACAAAGTTCCACTAGCTTCAGAAAACCCGCTACAGTTTATAGAAAGCTCCAATGTAGGAATCCCTTGCAGGACCGCCATCACAGCAAAATCCTCCCGAGGGCCTCCCTACACTGACCACTCCCCTACTGCCCTTGCCCCTTTCGGGTAAGGTAGTCCTCCACTAGCTTTCCTAATTAGTCAGCCAAGGGCGTCCATAAACCCTTGTGGTAGCACTGTTTTCCCGGGTGGTTCTCCATGTTCCAATTAACATAATGATCTTAACATGAACAATAAATAACAACTGATAACAAAAGTATAATCATGAATAGTGTAATCTTCATACCCAAAACCACATAAAGCAATAGCAAGTACTACCCAAAAAGTCCAGTGGTAATCAAGGTATAAAGATAGTCAAACTAGGGTAACCTATTGGGTCCCATCAAAATTAACCTATGCAGATCATTATGATTAATTAGAACATGAGTGGGTAAAAGAAGTGATCAAGGGCACAACTTGCCTGGGACTTGAGATTCCGGGTACCAGGATGATCTTCAGATGACTCGTGACCTCACGCTAGTCGTAGCAATACAAACAAACATTGTATAGGCAAAATTAACATTACACCAAACATAAGTACAAATTGTGTAATAATAATCTACGTGTCGCTACGAGATCGTGGGAACAAGAATTACTAAATTCGGAGTTACAGTTAGAAAGTTATGATTTTATGGAGTTATCGAGTACCTAGAATAGATTAATTCGAATGGACAATTTTAATTCAAGTTTCATGGCTAAACAGTGTTACTGGTTGGTATACAATATTAAAATAAAATTATTGCAACTGGAATGACTCAATTTGAAGTTAAAATGAGAAAGTTATGAATTTCTAATGATTTTATGTGTTTTGTACAAAATAGAATATAAATTTTAATGTGACTTTCATGTCAAAACAGATGTACTATGTGATAAACAATAATATTATAGAATTATAGGAATCAGAATGAACTAATTTGGACTTAATATGAATTTCTTATGGATTAAACAAGTTTCTGCATTTATTTTTATATTAAAAATCTATTTTATTTTTCCTGTTTTACTGATCTCAGGACTGGGCGCCAATAACATAGAAACACATGGACCAATGTATAAAAATATCCCAGACTCAGATTCAACCCGCGGTGGACGGCGGGTTGGTTTATTAGAAATCCAGGGGCTTTTATGCAAAACGCTCAGCGCGAAGGGGTATGATGGATTCGTGGCCGCAGGATAGAAATCGGACGGCCCAGATTAAAAGTCGGCATCATAACTGAATCGGTACGCGACGTTGTCCGCAGGATCAAAGATCCACGGTGGTAAACCCCCCTGGGCGAAACGCTATGCCCCGGATGGATCCAGCCCGATCATCAGTCGATCAACGGCCCACGGTGACTCTCTCCCAGATCTAAACCCATCCCTACATCCTGAATCCAACGGACCAGATGACTCCGTTCTCTACCGACGCCAGAGCGTGACGGCGCCGCCCACACGCGCGGCGGGGCCATCGCCGGAGTACGCCAAATCGAGGCCACGATGCTCCCCGCACGCAACAAGGCCCTGATTCGCAATGAGGAGGGTGATTCGAATACGATGGAGCTACTCACCGCAGCTGGAGGGCAATGGAGGGAGCTGGCCACGGAGAAGAGGGGACCCGCGGCGGCGCTTGAGCTACGGCGAGCGATTCCGACGTCGCCGGCCCCCAATCGCACCCGGAAAGGTCACGGAAGGTTTCCAGACGTGCAGGCGACACCAATCGAGCACTTCCCCGGAACCAGAACGCGATAACAGGGCCAAAGGGCGGCGGCTGGAGCTATCTCTCTTTCCTGTTCCTCACGGTAATGATGCTGGGCATGGTTAGGGATGAGCAGGGCGCAACAACGCGGTATAAATCACCCGAGGCAATACGTGGATTACAGCAGTCATTGCGCGACGGACTCGGCCTCCCTCGCGCGAAGACCGTGAATCCCAGTAGAAATCGCGTGGAGTTTGTTTTGGTCGCCCGCGAGGAAGACGGACCTGGTAGATGGGCCCCACCGGCAGTGGCACAAAAGGGAAACGCGCAGAGGTGAACCGAGGATGACAAATCGGGCCCACCGGTAGGTGTCCAAGGCGCACGCGAGATCTTCCTGACCAATGGGCCCCGGTTGTCTGCGACGTTGGCTTGAGCGAGTGGACAAAGAGGCTGGGCGCGGGGTGACTGACCTGCGGGTCCCGCCTGTCGGCGCTATGGTGGGAGCTGGGCCGCGCGAGGTAAAGAAGAAGTGGGCCAGAACTGAGGCAGTCGGCCCATGTAGGTCTTCTATTCTTTTTCTTTTTATCTTTTCTCCCTATATTTCAAACTCTAGTATTTGAATTCAAATTTGTTTGTGATTTCAAACCCAGGTTAAATTCCCAAATAAGGTTCCAGTAGGAAGAATTATAAGCACTCATATATATTTTTCTTTGCATATTATTTTCCTTGTTATTTACTCATGGAAGGAATTCCTTTCTATTTTCTATTCTATGTTTTCATTTGAAATTTTGAGGTCAAGTTTAAACTATGATTCTTTATTCCAATAAAATGTATCACAACAATTTCTTCAGTGTGATATGTATTTTTCTTTATTTATTTATTGGTTATTTGACTATTATTATCTGATTTATGAAAAGAAAAGGAAACTAATAAATCTTCAAAGGTTTCAAAAGAAAAATTCCCAAAACACTAACCTGAATGTATTTATTTATTTATATCATTATTTTTTTCCAATGTAAAATTTTGGGCATTACAAATCCTACCCCCCTTAAAAATAATCTCGTCCTCGAGATTAGTAGAAAGAGGAATGTAGAAAGTTTGGTTAGCTTTTTTTTTAGTCTTTTTTTTAGTTTCTAGTTGGTTCCAATAACAAAAGGTTCCTTTTCCTTTAATATTAATTAGTAGGTGATTAAGAAGGCGTAAGCATCTTTTATCTCATGCCATTTAGTAGGCAAGGTGGGGGTGGTTATAGCGAGGATAGGTTGGGGTAAGAAAGGTTAGAGTAAGGAAAGACTCCATTTTAGATGGTGAATCTTGATTCATATGAAGATCTGGTTCTACTCATATTCTTCGTTGTCGAGGTTGACCTTCTTCTTTCCTTCGGTCTTGGCGTGATCATCTGAGTTAGAGACATATTGTTAAGATATATGTGGATAGGATGGATTACATGGCGTAGGTAGGTCAGAATCTCTGTTGGGTTAAAACAGAGGGGTTATGCAACCATCGGATGGTCAGGTAGTTGTGTATGGTCAAGTTAGTCCAATGCACCAATTTATCTTAAGACATATTTATAGGAGTATGGTCTAATCTATTTCATCAATATGAACCTGTTAAGTAGCTGACCTTAAATTAGCTCAACTTAAGGTTAGACTTCGTTAGCTTAGATGGATCTATCACACAAGATTGAATCTAGGTTAGATTGGTATGACTAGTTTGACTAAATAAGATCTAATTAATTTGCATTAGATCATGGTTGTTTAATCTAGGGTGGATAAGTATGCTTATTAGGATAAGATGGATCCATTAAGATAAGATAGAATCTTTTGAGATCAGTTAGATCTATTAGGATAAGGATTAAATCTTTTCAAGATAAGATGGATCTAGATACATTAGGATAAGTTAAGATCTTTTGAGATAAGATAGATCTATGAGTGTAGGATAGAATCTTTTAAGATGAGATGAATCCATTAAGCTAGATACACATTTTTTAATGAGGGATAATCCAACTTGTCTAGTTACTTTTATAAGCATTTTTTTCTATATGTATGTAACACCCTAAAATCTTGATTTTGTGATTAGTAGATTTTTTTTTACGGAATCAAATTAATGTGTTTTATAAATTTTTATGAATGAAACTAATTTCTCTTTAAACAAATAATTAATATAAGATATATGCCTCTAAATTATGCATCATGCTGGTTTTCATTTTTGTGTGCATCTTGTGACAATATAAACATCATATGAAAAGATATATATTAAAGTTCCAAAGGAGAATTTAGAAATTAAAAGAAAATATGGAACTTAGCTGTGGAGGAAGAAATATTATATAACACAAAATAAATTTATAAATAAATAAATTCATCACAGATTGGGTATGTTCAAATTGTATTTTTAATCTGAGGAACATTTATCACAGGATTTGAATTTGGAATTTAAATTTAAAATGAGGAAGGGTAAACAGAAAATAAAAAGGGAACTTACTTACTCATCTTGGGCCCAATCTGCTTCGGCCCATCTTTCCTCACGCGCATCGCCAGCCTCACTCCCCCACCGCACGCGCGCACTGCTCGGTGGGACCCACGGCTCATCCTCTCACCGGCTATCGCGCGCAACAACCCATTGACTGACTGATGGGGCCGCCTTGCCAGCTTCGTCTCCTCTCCCTGAACTGAATCCGCGCATCCTTCGCCGCACGTCCGTCACTTCCGCGGAGTCCGCGCTGGCGACGGTCGCAGGCCATATCCCTACCGCACCCTCGCGACTTGTACGCGCTGCGCGACCGAGAGTCTGCGGGTGGGCCTTCCTCCGTCTTCCTCGCGCTGGCGTGGACTGCTGGGGTCGCGCGGACTCTGCGCAACAGAATCCACGGGCGCCGGGACGTTGAGCTACTCCGCCGTTCTCGCGCCCTCGGTAAACCGCCCAACAACCTCCGCCGCTCACGTGGATTCGGCGCGGGCAGTTCACCAATCCATCGCGGATCCCGCGGCATGCTCCGACTCGGAATTTGGGCGCCGTCGGGGTAACAGCCAGGCGGAGCTCGCGGCGAATTCTCCAGCGATGGCTTGCGCTCCTCAACGGTCTCTGCTCATCTATAAAACCATGGCGTGGGTTTCCCCTTCCCCCATCCTTCTCCTCTGTGTACCGCGCGACTTGTGAGAGATTTTGGCCGCCGCTCGGCTTACCTGGCGCGGAGAAGAAGATCCGCCGCGAACGAACCACGGGTCGCCGTGGACCGACCGACTCGACGCCGGACTTTGGGTAAGGACCCGCTCTCCTAGTTTGCCTTCGGCTCAATTTCATTCCGCGCCTAGCATATTAGGGTTTGGCACACTGGTGCCATGGATTTGCTTACGCCGGCGAAGCTTCACCGCGGGGGAAGCCAGCCCCGCCGCCTGGTGTGCTTGAGATAAGTGAAGACACACCTGCCGTCAGATGTAGAACCTGTGGCTAGGATTAGATCTGGGGGTAATCATCTTGTGCCGTTGGATCGGTTTCCAGCGGATGAGACTAGATCATGACCGATTTGTTCTGAGCCGTTGATCTGTGCGTGTGTGGCTAGGATTAGATAGCGCTTACCCTTTCAGTTTATGTACCGTTGATCGTCGATCTGGCGGTGCTGGGTAACTCGCGCTTCTAGCCATCGGATCTAGATCCGAGGGCCACAGATGGATATCGGCTTCATTAAATCCTTACCCTTGATCTTAGATCCAGTGGTCGTGCCGGCGTACCTCTTCATTTAATGGCGATCTAATCCGGACCACCAGATCTGGATCGTGCGGCCCTGGATCCCCGATACCCCTTCGCCGTGTACATTTATTAAAGAGCCCCTGCAGAAAATAGAAATCAACCCGCCGTCCCTCGCTACTGTGCTCTGAGTCTTAGGTTTATTTGCGCAGAGGCCCCTCTAGTTTTCTGTTTTTATGCGCGCGAACCAGAGACCCGAGTAATTCAATAAATAAATTTAGAAATTGATTTTTAATGTATAAATAATTCCTAGATATTGTTTAATTCCTAGAAAATTCATATTAAGTCTGTTTTGATCCATTCCAGTTGCATTAGTCTCACAATAATATTTATTATCATCTGGCAACTTTGTTTTGTCATGGAATAGAGGTTAAAATGTTGCACTTAGGCTATTCTATATTTAACCGTGGATCTTTGGAAAACCATAACTTCTTAACCGTAACTCCGAATTTAGCGGTTTCTGTTTCCACGATCTCGTTACGATGCATAGATTATTATTACATAGTTTATTCTTATGTTTGGTGTGATGTTAATTTTGCCTATACTGTTTGTTTGTATTACTACGATTAGAGTGAGGTCACGAGAATCTGAAGAATCATCCTGGTACCTGGAATCTCAAGTCCCAGGCAAGTTGTGCCCTTGATCACTTCTTTTTACCCAGCCATGTTCTGATTAATCATAATGATCTGCATAGGTTAATTTTGATGGGACCTAATAAGTTACCCTAGTTTGATTATCTTTATACCTTGTTACCACTGAACTTTTTGGGTAGTACTTGCTAGTGCTTTATGTGGTTTTGGGTATGAAGAAACATTGTTCACGATTATACTTTTATTATCTGTTTATTATCACTGTTCATGATAAGATCATTATGTTAATTGGAACATGGAGCGACCACCCGGGAAAACAGTGCTACCACAAGGGTATAATGGGACGCCCTTGGCTGATTAATTAGGAAAGCTAGTGGAGGACTACCTTACCCGAAAGGGGCAAGGGCAGTAGGGGAGTGGTCAGTGTAGGGAGGCCCTCGGGAGGATTTTGCTGTGATGGCGGTCCTGCAAGGGAATTCCTGCATTGGAGCTTCCTATAAACTGTAGCGGGTTTTCTGAAGCTAGTGGAACTTTGTAAAGGCCTCGTAGTGTTACCCTGCCTCGCCTCCTCGGTAGAGGTGTATGGGAAGTCGCGATCCCTTGGCAGATGGGTAACATGACTTGTGGGTAAAGATGCGCAACCTCTGCAGAGTGTAAAACTGGTATACTAGCCGTGCTCACGGTCATGAGCGGCTCGGACCCTCACATGATTAATTTATGGAACTAAACTCAATTTGTCATATGCATTGCATCGCAGGTGAGGTTGTTACTTTTGTTCTACTATTTAATTGGGTTGGTATTTACTTATACTTAGTAATTGCTAATAAAATTTTGACCAACTTTAAAAGCAATGCTCAGCTTCAACCATCCTCTTTGGTAAGCCTTACACTTCACATGAACTCCCACCTTTGGCGAGTTCATTCACATTATTCCCCACAACTTGTTGAGCGATGAACGTATGTGAGCTCACTCTTGTTGTCTCACACCCCCCCCACAGGTCAAGAGCAGGTACCATAGGATGAGGCGCTTGGAGGATGCTGCGATGTGTTCGTGAGAGGTCTAGGTCGTCGTCTCCCAGTCAACTTTGGGTTGCTGGACCGTTGTCTCCTTATAATGTAATTATTTATTTATTTTGTATAGAACCCCTATTATATAGTAAAGATGTGACATTCGATCCTGTGCCATGATTCATCATATGTGTGAGACTTGGTCCCAGCACACCTGGTGATTATGTTTACGCCCGGGCTTTGGACCCCTAAAACCCGGGTGTTACAGAAGTGGTATCAGAGGAATGTTGACTGTAGGGCGAAACCTAGATAGAACTGGACAACCAATATTTACTTACCTTTGCTACTCTGATTCTTTTTTGAACTTTTCTTAATCTTTTCTCATCTATTTCCGCTTTACTCTGATCATTCTTACCTTTTCCTTCTAAAGACAAATGTGGATTTCACACTTTGAAATCCTGTGCCTAAAGTGACCTTTAGGAATAGGAGACCTATTCATAGGAACCACAACAAAACTATTTTTTTATATAAATATTTGTATGCTTGAATGTTTGTCCTTATGAGACTTGTCTGATTTGGATCTTTGTTTGAGTGTGATGAGTTGTGGAGTAATGTCCACAATTACATCTGCATATACATATAAAAAATGTTTATAAGATAAACTAGACCAATTAAGAATACCACCACTAGAATATATCAATCCTAATGGATCCATCATATCTTAAAGTAATCTCTCTTATCTCAAAAGATTCATCTTGTCTTGGAAGATTCATCCTATCCTAACCACTTTGCTTATCTCGTCCTAAGGTAACAACCATGAGCTAATCCCAAAATTTCATTAGATCTTATCTAGTCTAAAATAATCATATTAATTTATTCTAGATCTGATCCAAACTAATAGGTTAATCTAACCTAACAAAGTCTAACCTTAAGTTGAGCTAACCTAATTTCAGTCACTTAACCATTTAATAATGGAAAAAATTAGATTAGACCCTACTAGCCTGGTGTTAACCTAACCTAGCACCATAAACCAACTCAACCATAAGCATAACAGCTAACCCAATCAATAGAGTCATGATGGAGTGTATAATCTATCTGTCACCACTTAACATCAAATAAGATCTTGATCTACATCATGTAGTCTACCTCATCCATATCTGTTTTAACCATATTCCCCAACTCCAATGATATACACTGACCTCGAATCAATGAGACCAAGACCAGAAAAGGACAAGATCAACCTCGTCAAGAAAGGAGAGAAGTCAAACTTGATCTTTAGATGCATTACCATCCAACACGGAGTTCTTCTCATAAACTGTCTTACCCCAGGCTATTCTTGCCCTAACCTTCCTATCTTTTATCCTACATAATAAGTAGCTAGATACCTATGCTCTTCTAATCACTCACTATTGTCTCTAAAAAAATATGAGACTCTGGATTTTGAACCTATTTACAAACCAGTCCTTATGTATCCCTTTTCTTACAAATCTCGGGGACGAGATTTTTGTTAAGGGGGGTAGGATTTGTAACACCCTAAAATCTTGATTTTGTGATTAGTAGATTTTTTTACGGAATCAAATTAATGTGTATTATAAATTTTTATGAATGAAACTAATTTCTCTTTAAACAAATAATTAATATAAGATATATGTCTCTAAATTATGCATCATGCTGGTTTTCATTTTTGTGTGCATCTTGTGACAATATAAACATCATATGAAAAGATATATATTAAAGTTCCAAAGGAGAATTTAGAAATTAAAAGAAAATATGGAACTTAGCTGTGGAGGAAGAAATATTATATAACACAAAATAAATTTATAAATAAATAAATTCATCACAGATTGGGTATGTTCAAATTGTATTTTTAATCTGAGGAACATTTATCACAGGATTTGAATTTGGAATTTAAATTTAAAATGAGGAAGGGTAAACAGAAAATAAAAAGGGAACTTACTTACTCATCTTGGGCCCAATCTGCTTCGGCCCATCTTTCCTCACGCACATCGCCAGCCTCACTCCCCCACCGCACGCGCGCACTGCTCGGTGGGACCCACGGCTCATCCTCTCACCGGCTATCGCGCGCAACAACCCATTGACTGACTGATGGGGCCGCCTTGCCAGCTTCGTCTCCTCTCCCTGAACTGAATCCGCGCATCCTTCGCCGCACGTCCGTCACTTCCGCGGAGTCCACGCTGGCGACGGTCGCAGGCCATATCCCTACCGCACCCTCGTGACTTGTACGCGCTGCGCGACCGAGAGTCTGCGGGTGGGCCTTCCTCCGTCTTCCTCGCGCTGGCGTGGACTGCTGGGGTCGCGCGGACTCTGCGCAACAGAATCCACGGGCGCCGGGACGTTGAGCTACTCCGCCGTTCTCGCGCCCTCGGTAAACCGCCCAACAACCTCCGCCGCTCACGTGGATTCGGCGCGGGCAGTTCACCAATCCATCGCGGATCCCGCGGCATGCTCCGACTCGGAATTTGGGCGCCGTCGGGGTAACAGCCAGGCGGAGCTCGCGGCGAATTCTCCAGCGATGGCTTGCGCTCCTCAACGGTCTCTGCTCATCTATAAAACCATGGCGTGGGTTTCCCCTTCCCCCATCCTTCTCCTCTGTGTACCGCGCGACTTGTGAGAGATTTTGGCCGCCGCTCGGCTTACCTGGCGCGGAGAAGAAGATCCGCCGCGAACGAACCACGGGTCGCCGTGGACCGACCGACTCGACGCCGGACTTTGGGTAAGGACCCGCTCTCCTAGTTTGCCTTCGGCTCAATTTCATTCTGCGTCTAGCATATTAGGGTTTGGCACACTGGTGCCATGGATTTGCTTAAGCCGGCGAAGCTTCACCGCGGGGGAAGCCAGCCCCGCCGCCTGGTGTGCTTGAGATAAGTGAAGACACGCCTGCCGTCAGATGTAGAACCTGTGGCTAGGATTAGATCTGGGGGTAATCATCTTGTGTCGTTGGATCGGTTTCCAGCGGATGAGACTAGATCATGACCGATTTGTTCTGAGCCGTTGATCTGTGCGTGTGTGGCTAGGATTAGATAGCGCTTACCCTTTCAGTTTATGTACCGTTGATCGTCGATCTGGCGGTGCTGGGTAACTCGCGCTTCTAGGCATCGGATCTAGATCCGAGGGCCACAGATGGATATCGGCTTCATTAAATCCTTACCCTTGATCTTAGATCCAGTGGTCATGCCGGCGTACCTCTTCATTTAATGGCGATCTAATCCGGACCACCAGATCTGGATCGTGCGGCCCTGGATCCCCGATACCCCTTCGCCGTGTACATTTATTAAAGAGCCCCTGCAGAAAATAGAAATCAACCCGCCGTCCCTCGCTACTGTGCTCTGAGTCTTAGGTTTATTTGCGCAGAGGCCCCTCTAGTTTTCTGTTTTTATGCGCGCGAACCAGAGACCCGAGTAATTCAATAAATAAATTTAGAAATTGATTTTTAATGTATAAATAATTCCTAGATATTGTTTAATTCCTAGAAAATTCATATTAAGTCTGTTTTGATCCATTCCAGTTGCATTAGTCTCACAATAATATTTATTATCATCTGGCAACTTTGTTTTGTCATGGAATAGAGGTTAAAATGTTGCACTTAGGCTATTCTATATTTAACCGTGGATCTTTGGAAAACCATAACTTCTTAACCGTAACTCCGAATTTAGCGGTTTCTGTTTCCACGATCTCGTTACGATGCATAGATTATTATTACATAGTTTATTCTTATGTTTGGTGTGATGTTAATTTTGCCTATACTGTTTGTTTGTATTACTACGATTAGAGTGAGGTCACGAGAATCTGAAGAATCATCCTGGTACCTGGAATCTCAAGTCCCAGGCAAGTTGTGCCCTTGATCACTTCTTTTTACCCAGCCATGTTCTGATTAATCATAATGATCTGCATAGGTTAATTTTGATGGGACCTAATAAGTTACCCTAGTTTGATTATCTTTATACCTTGTTACCACTGAACTTTTTGGGTAGTACTTGCTAGTGCTTTATGTGGTTTTGGGTATGAAGAAACATTGTTCACGATTATACTTTTATTATCTGTTTATTATCACTGTTCATGATAAGATCATTATGTTAATTGGAACATGGAGCGACCACCCGGGAAAACAGTGCTACCACAAGGGTATAATGGGACGCCCTTGGCTGATTAATTAGGAAAGCTAGTGGAGGACTACCTTACCCGAAAGGGGCAAGGGCAGTAGGGGAGTGGTCAGTGTAGGGAGGCCCTCGGGAGGATTTTGCTGTGATGGCGGTCCTGCAAGGGAATTCCTGCATTGGAGCTTCCTATAAACTGTAGCGGGTTTTCTGAAGCTAGTGGAACTTTGTAAAGGCCTCGTAGTGTTACCCTGCCTCGCCTCCTCGGTAGAGGTGTATGGGAAGTCGCGATCCCTTGGCAGATGGGTAACATGACTTGTGGGTAAAGATGCGCAACCTCTGCAGAGTGTAAAACTGGTATACTAGCCGTGCTCACGGTCATGAGCGGCTCGGACCCTCACATGATTAATTTATGGAACTAAACTCAATTTGTCATATGCATTGCATCGCAGGTGAGGTTGTTACTTTTGTTCTACTATTTAATTGGGTTGGTATTTACTTATACTTAGTAATTGCTAATAAAATTTTGACCAACTTTAAAAGCAATGCTCAGCTTCAACCATCCTCTTTGGTAAGCCTTACACTTCACATGAACTCGCACCTTTGGCGAGTTCATTCACATTATTCCCCACAACTTGTTGAGCGATGAACGTATGTGAGCTCACTCTTGCTGTCTCACACCCCCCCACAGGTCAAGAGCAGGTACCACAGGATGAGGCGCTTGGAGGATGCTGTGATGTGTTCGTGAGAGGTCTAGGTCGTCGTCTCCCAGTCAACTTTGGGTTGCTGGACCGTTGTCTCCTTATAATGTAATTATTTATTTATTTTGTATAGAACCCCTATTATATAGTAAAGATGTGACATTCGATCCTGTGCCATGATTCATCATATGTGTGAGACTTGGTCCCAGCACACCTGGTGATTATGTTTACGCCCGGGCTTTGGACCCCTAAAACCCGGGTGTTACAATGTATATGCAGATGTAATTGTGGACATTACTCCACAACTAATCACACTCAATCAAAGATCCAAATCAGACAAGTATCATAAGAACAAGCATTAAAGCACATGGATATGTATAAAAATAGTTTTGTTTTTTTGGTTCCTAAGATTAGGTCTCCTATTCCTAAAGGTCACTTTAGGAACGGGATTTCAAAGTGTGAAATCCAAGTTTGTCTTTAGAATGAAAAGGTAAGAATAATCAGAGTAAAGCGGAAATAGATGAGAAAAGATTAAGATAAGTTTAGAAAAGAATCAGAGTAGCAGAGGTAAGTAGACAATGGTTGTCCAGTTCTATCTAGGTTTCGTCCTACAGTCAACATTCCTCTGATACCACTTCTGTCACACCCGGGTTTTAGGGGCACCAAGACCCGGGCGCGAACATAATCACCAGGTGTGCTGGGACCAAGTCTCACACATATGATGAATCATGGCACAGGATCGAATGTCACATCTTTACTACATAACAGGAGTTCTATACAAAATAATTAAGTAATTACATTATAAGGAGACAACGGTCCAGCAACCCAAAGTTGACTGGGAGACGACGGCCTAGATCTCTCACGAACTCATCGCAGCATCCTCCAAGCGCTTCATCCTGTGGTACCTGTTCCTGACCTGTGGGGGGGTGTGAGACAGCAAGAGTGAGCTCACATACGTTCATCGCTCAACAAGTTGTGGGGAATAATGTGAATGAACTCGCCAAAGGTGGGAGCTCACGTGAATTGTAAGGCTTACCAAAGAGGATGGTTGAAGCTGAGCATTGCTTTTAAAGTTGGTCAAAATTTTATTAGCAATTACTAAGTATAAGTAAATACCAACCCAATTAAGTAGTAGAACAAAAGTAACAACCTCACCTGCGATGCAATGCATATGACAAATTGAGTTTAAGTTCCATAATTTAATCATGTGAGGGTCCGAGCCGCTCATGACCGTGAGCACGGCTAGTATACCAGTTTTACACTCTGCAGAGGTTGCGCATCTTTACCCACAAGTCATGTTACCCATCTGCCAAGGCTAAGCATGTTTGAATGGCTCTCTGATAAGTCGCTCCAGCGTTTTTGAGGCCGAACGACATGGAGGTATAGCAGAAAGCACCAAACGGAGTGATGAACGCTGTTTTTTCTTCGTCCTCCTTTGCCAGACTAATCTGGTGGTACCCGGAATAGCAATCCAGGAAAGACAGCACAGAACATCCAGCGGTGGAATCCACCACCTGATCTATCCTTGGGAGCCCGAAGGGATCCTTCGGACAGTGTTTGTTGAGATCAGTATAGTCGACGCACATGCGCCAATCCACTTTATTCTTTTTGAGTACAAGAACGGGGTTGGCTAACCACTCGGGGTGTAATACTTCTCTAATAAATCCAGCCGCGACCAAGCGAGCTAGCTCGGCGCGAATGGCCTCTCTCTTGTCGGGCGTGAAACGACGTAGCTTTTGCCGAATTGGCCTGGCTTGGGGATAGACCTTCAGTTTGTGCTCGGCCAGTTCTCTCGGGACTCCCGGCATATCCGCAGGTTGCCATGCGAATACATCTCGGTTATCTTGCAGAAACTAGACGAGCGCGCTTTCCTATTTGTTGTCCAGGCTGGAGCTGATGATGGCAGTCTTGCGCTCATCAGCGAACCCCAGGTTGATCCTCTTGGTCTCTTCAGTCGGCCGCATAGAGGTCGCGGCCTGAGCTTCGTTTGCCGGTACTGCAAGGTCCTCCTCAGGCTTAGAGTTCGCCTGTGTTGAAGAAACCGTCGACGGCTTGGTGGTGAGGGCTGCTTGGATGGCCACTCGGAAACACTCTGCGGCGCCTTGGAAGTCGGCGCGCACAGTTATGATTCCTTGCGGTCCTGGCATCTTCAGTATCATGTATGTGTAATGTGGAATGGCCATGAATTTGGCCAATCCCGGCCTCCCGATGATGGCGTTGTACCCGCAGTCGAAGTTCGCCACTTCGAACCTCAGGAACTCGGTTCTGTAGTTCTCCGGAGTTCCGAAGGTGACAGGCATGTAGATGTGGCCCAGCGGGTATTCCCCTTCCGTCGGCACGATGCCGAAGAAAGGAGTGTCCGACTCGTGGAGCTCTTTGAGGTGGACTCCCAAGCCTTGGAGTGTCCGGGGGAAGGTGACGTTGATGCTGCTCCCCCCGTCCACTAGCACCTTTTTCACCCGGCTTTCTCGGATCACCGGATTGACGAGGAGCGGGTATTTGCCTGGATGATCGAAGTTGAGCCATTGATCCTCCCGAGTGAAAGTGATCGGGTGCTCCGACCACCGGTATGGGGTGGGAGGACCAGTGGTCGCCACCAGTATCTGGCGGTCGTTGAGCTTTTGTTGTCTTTTGTTCTCTTGCGACCCATGTCCGCCAAAGATGACGTTGACCTCCCTGTCAACGCGTGGGAAGGCTCCTCCTCCTCCCTCCTCCTGCTGATGGGGTTGTGGTGGTTCGTCTGGTCTTCCCCTCGGCGGAGGAGGAGGTAGAGGTTGGAAAGGTCGACCGTGCCCGACGGAGTGCTTGAAGTCCCGGCAGTTATGAAGGGTGTGGCGCATGTCCTTGTGGTATGGGCACTGGGCGTCGAGGATGTCGTCCAGCGTGCGCTTGCCTCCGCGGGGTCCTCCTCGGGCGCGAGAGGCAGGTGGTCCGGCGGCGTGCACTTCTTCGCGAGGCCTCTTCTCCCAGCGTTTGTCGGGTTGCTGGTTCGCATCGCGTCGTGGTGCTGCCGGTGTGGGCTTTGCTCCTCCGATGAGGTCCTGTGCCCGCTCATCGGCGGTGATGTAGAGGTCGGCTTCCCGGAACAGCTCCTCGGAAGTAGTCGGCGCCTTCTGTAATATGGCTCGGACGAAAGCCGAGTCATTGGATCCTCGATAGAAGTCTTCGATCACGGCCGCCTCCGTGACCTCGGGGATACGGTTTCTCATGGTCTGGAACCTTTTGAGGTACGACCGGAGAGTTTCGTCCCCCCGACGCTTGATGGATTTGAGATCCCACGGTTGCGCCGGTGTCACACCCGGGTTTTAGGGGCACCAAGACCCGGGCGCGAACATAATCACCAGGTGTGCTGGGACCAAGTCTCACACATATGATGAATCATGGCACAGGATCGAATGTCACATTTTTACTACATAACAGGAGTTCTATACAAAATAATTAAGTAATTACATTATAAGGAGACAACGGTCCAGCAACCCAAAGTTGACTAGGAGACGACGGCCTAGATCTCTCACGAACTCATCGCAGCATCCTCCAAGCGCTTCATCCTGTGGTACCTGTTCCTGACCTGTGGGGGGTGTGAGACAGCAAGAGTGAGCTCACATACGTTCATCGCTCAACAAGTTGTGGGGAATAATGTGAATGAACTCGCCAAAGGTGGGAGCTCACGTGAAGTGTAAGGCTTACCAAAGAGGATGGTTGAAGCTGAGCATTGCTTTTAAAGTTGGTCAAAATTTTATTAGCAATTACTAAGTATAAGTAAATACCAACCCAATTAAGTAGTAGAACAAAAGTAACAACCTCACCTGCGATGCAATGCATATGACAAATTGAGTTTAAGTTCCATAATTTAATCATGTGAGTGTCCGAGCCGCTCATGACCGTGAGCACGGCTAGTATACCAGTTTTACACTCTGCAGAGGTTGCACATCTTTACCCACAAGTCATGTTACCCATCTGCCAAGGGATCGCGACTTCCCATACACCTCTACCGAGGAGGCGAGGCAGGGTAACACTACGAGGCCTTTACAAAGTTCCACTAGCTTCAGAAAACCCGCTACAGTTTATAGAAAGCTCCAATGTAGGAATCCCTTGCAGGACCGCCATCACAGCAAAATCCTCCCGAGGGCCTCCCTACACTGACCACTCCCCTACTGCCCTTGCCCCTTTCGGGTAAGGTAGTCCTCCACTAGCTTTCCTAATTAGTCAGCCAAGGGCGTCCATAAACCCTTGTGGTAGCACTGTTTTCCCGGGTGGTTCTCCATGTTCCAATTAACATAATGATCTTAACATGAACAATAAATAACAACTGATAACAAAAGTATAATCATGAATAGTGTAATCTTCATACCCAAAACCACATAAAGCAATAGCAAGTACTACCCAAAAAGTCCAGTGGTAATCAAGGTATAAAGATAGTCAAACTAGGGTAACCTATTGGGTCCCATCAAAATTAACCTATGCAGATCATTATGATTAATTAGAACATGAGTGGGTAAAAGAAGTGATCAAGGGCACAACTTGCCTGGGACTTGAGATTCCGGGTACCAGGATGATCTTCAGATGACTCGTGACCTCACGCTAGTCGTAGCAATACAAACAAACATTGTATAGGCAAAATTAACATTACACCAAACATAAGTACAAATTGTGTAATAATAATCTACGTGTCGCTACGAGATCGTGGGAACAAGAATTACTAAATTCGGAGTTACAGTTAGAAAGTTATGATTTTATGGAGTTATCGAGTACCTAGAATAGATTAATTCGAATGGACAATTTTAATTCAAGTTTCATGGCTAAACAGTGTTACTGGTTGGTATACAATATTAAAATAAAATTATTGCAACTGGAATGACTCAATTTGAAGTTAAAATGAGAAAGTTATGAATTTCTAATGATTTTATGTGTTTTGTACAAAATAGAATATAAATTTTAATGTGACTTTCATGTCAAAACAGATGTACTATGTGATAAACAATAATATTATAGAATTATAGGAATCAGAATGAACTAATTTGGACTTAATATGAATTTCTTATGGATTAAACAAGTTTCTGCATTTATTTTTATATTAAAAATCTATTTTATTTTTCCTGTTTTACTGATCTCAGGACTGGGCGCCAATAACATAGAAACACATGGACCAATGTATAAAAATATCCCAGACTCAGATTCAACCCGCGGTGGACGGCGGGTTGGTTTATTAGAAATCCAGGGGCTTTTATGCAAAACGCTCAGCGCGAAGGGGTATGATGGATTCGTGGCCGCAGGATAGAAATCGGACGGCCCAGATTAAAAGTCGGCATCATAACTGAATCGGTACGCGACGTTGTCCGCAGGATCAAAGATCCACGGTGGTAAACCCCCCTGGGCGAAACGCTATGCCCCGGATGGATCCAGCCCGATCATCAGTCGATCAACGGCCCACGGTGACTCTCTCCCAGATCTAAACCCATCCCTACATCCTGAATCCAACGGACCAGATGACTCCGTTCTCTACCGACGCCAGAGCGTGACGGCGCCGCCCACACGCGCGGCGGGGCCATCGCCGGAGTACGCCAAATCGAGGCCACGATGCTCCCCGCACGCAACAAGGCCCTGATTCACAATGAGGAGGGTGATTCGAATACGATGGAGCTACTCACCGCAGCTGGAGGGCAATGGAGGGAGCTGGCCACGGAGAAGAGGGGACCCGCGGCGGCGCTTGAGCTACGGCGAGCGATTCCGACGTCGCCGGCCCCAAATCGCACCCGGAAAGGTCACGGAAGGTTTCCAGACGTGCAGGCGACACCAATCGAGCACTTCCCCGGAACCAGAACGCGATAACAGGGCCAAAGGGCGGCGGCTGGAGCTATCTCTCTTTCCTGTTCCTCACGGTAATGATGCTGGGCATGGTTAGGGATGAGCAGGGCGCAACAACGCGGTATAAATCACCCGAGGCAATACGTGGATTACAACAGTCATTGCGCGACGGACTCGGCCTCCCTCGCGCGAAGACCGTGAATCCCAGTAGAAATCGCGTGGAGTTTGTTTTGGTCGCCCGCGAGGAAGACGGACCTGGTAGATGGGCCCCACCGGCAGTGGCACAAAAGGGAAACGCGCAGAGGTGAACCGAGGATGACAAATCGGGCCCACCCGTAGGTGTCCAAGGCGCACGCGAGATCTTCCTGACCAATGGGCCCCGGTTGTCTGTGACGTTGGCTCGAGCGAGTGGACAAAGAGGCTGGGCGCGGGGTGACTGACCTGCGGGTCCCGCCTGTCGGCGCTATGGTGGGAGCTGGGCCGCGCGAGGTAAAGAAGAAGTGGGCCAGAACTGAGGCAGTCGGCCCATGTAGGTCTTCTATTCTTTTTCTTTTTATCTTTTCTCCCTATATTTCAAACTCTAGTATTTGAATTCAAATTTGTTTGTGATTTCAAACCCAGGTTAAATTCCCAAATAAGGTTCCAGTAGGAAGAATTATAAGCACTCATATATATTTTTCTTTGCATATTATTTTCCTTGTTATTTACTCATGGAAGGAATTCCTTTCTATTTTCTATTCTATGTTTTCATTTGAAATTTTGAGGTCAAGTTTAAACTATGATTCTTTATTCCAATAAAATGTATCACAACAATTTCTTCAGTGTGATATGTATTTTTCTTTATTTATTTATTGGTTATTTGACTATTATTATCTGATTTATGAAAAGAAAAGGAAACTAATAAATCTTCAAAGGTTTCAAAAGAAAAATTCCCAAAACACTAACCTGAATGTATTTATTTATTTATATCATTATTTTTTTCCAATGTAAAATTTTGGGCATTACAGCCGGCTTGTCGGAGAGGGACTGGAAATTGGCGGTGAAGCGTCGACTGAAGTCGCCCCATTCGTCGATGCAATGTCAGGGTAGATGTCGCAGCCATTGCAGCGCGTCTTGCCCAAGGACAATGGGTAAGTATGCGGTCATCACGTCCTCGGACGCCCCGGCAGCTCAAGCAGCGGTGGTGTAGACGGCTAGCCAGCCCCCTGGATCCTGCTTAGGTTCATATTTGTCGACATTGGATACCTTGAAGTTGGGAGGCCATTGGATGGCCCTGAGGCGCGGAGTAAGAGCAGACACTCCGCATGTGTCCTCCTGCCGTCGGGGATGATGTCTGTCCCAGGGAGGGGAGTAGTTGTTGTGGTTTCTCGACCGTCCCTGGGTTGTACCGCCGGTTGAGGCCGTTGCCGACTCAGTTCTGGTGGCTTGGCTCCGAGCTGGGATGCCATGATCCCTGTCGTACTCCTCCCGGCGGCGGATCTCGTTCTCATGCCGCCGTTCATGCGAAGCATTGATGGAGCTTCGCGCGTCTCAGCGACTGTTGATGGCGTGTCGTAGATCGTTCGGCGGGTGAGCGAGTGGTAGAAGATGGTTGGCCGCCTGGGTGAACAGTCGTCGGTAGCCCTCGGCGTCGGGAGTCCGGGGGAGTCCATCAGCTATCCGAGCTAGTACTCCTCCGACTTCGCTCGGCGTGTTCATGGCTCAGGCGAAGTCGGGGTTCAGGTTGCGCCCGAAGAATGGATTCTCCCGGCGTTGCCTCGCGTCTTGCTCGGCTTGTTCCTGAGCCCAGCGGCGATCACGTCGTCGGGAGTTCCTTCGTTCTCTGAAGACGCGTTCCTCCGGAGTTTCTCCTATCTCCGAGACCTCGTCTCGCGAGACAGGTTGCTCCGGATCCCGTTCTCCGGCCGCGTGATGTCGTCGAATGTTCCTGCGCCGGTTCCTCCGTCGGCGGGATTCTCATTGAGGCGGTTCTTCTCCGGGTGCAGTTGGCTCGTCGTCGGAGACGGTGGGCGACTCCACTCTCCCGATGAAGAGGACGTCGGGATAGAATGGTGCTGCTGTCGTGGCGACTTTCTTTCCGTTCTCCTTTGAGGGCGGAGGAACAGAAAGAACAACTTGCTTCCCCTTGGTCTCCTTCTTCCTCGCGATCTGTGTCCATTCTTTTGTCGGGGAAGTAGACAGTGGAGTTCTCTGGGTCAGCGGGCCCTCGGCTCCTGACTTTCCGGAGACGATCTTTTTCCGGAGAGCTGGAGGTTGCGCTTCTCCGACATTTCCGGAGTTTGTTGGAGGAGACTTCTTTTCCGGCGGATCCGCAATGCGGTGTAGAGTTCCTTCTTCATCTGCTACGGATGAGATTGTTCCGAAGCAGAATACGGATCCGGGACGGAGGGTGATCTTGCTGTGGAAGGTGACGGCCATTGAGCTAGCTTGGATCGTCGACACACCCCCTACCTGGCGCGCCAGCTGTCGGTGTTTTGGGTCCGACCGCACACCCGGGGTTGCCCCTCAAGGTGTTTTTAGGGGTAGGACAGTGTCGACGACTGTAGCAAAATGGTTCGTGTCAGATGCACGAGGGACAATGGACAAGGTTTACAGGTTCGGGCCGCTTAGAGATGCGTAACACCCTACGTCCTGGTGAGTATGCTTGGTGAATGAGGTTACAGGAGAGCTCTCTGAATTGAGAATGCAGAGAGTTCGAGTGGGTGGCTAAGTAATAGGGTCGATCGTTCTGAAGGGGTGCCCCCTAGGCCTTATATACTCGACCGTGGGGCAATACATGTGGATATGATAACAACGTGTGGCTAAAAGATAGTGAACTGTTTGAGTTTATCTCCCTGTAGTTCGGCCGACTTATCCTCGCATGGCTCCGTTGCATGGGGGCTCCAGCGCAGGAAAGTCAGATCTCTATTGTGGTTGCACGCTCAGCGTTGTGGGCTGTCCGGGTTTGCACTAATCCGGCCCTATGTCGATCTGCTTTGCTGGTTGTCCTTCCCCAGGCCCACGAAAGAATGACCTTACGATTTATTGGGCCCTTGGTCCTTTCGTGAGGTCCTTTACTCTTTTAGTGGACCTGGGGGGTATCTATCCCCCACACCCACCCCCTCCGTAGGCTTGGCAGTGGCAGGCGTTCATCATCATGGCGTGCCTTTGCTTCATAACTTGTCGTGGTCGCCCCGTCCTCCACCGTGGCCCTCCAAGCCTCCCTGTTGTTGGATGATGGATGCTCCATGAAAGGCTCGAGCCCGGTGGTGATTATTAAGGAGGTGGGCTGAGCTGAGGTGGGCGGACGTGGCACGTATCATGATACTGCAGAAGTGCTCTGGCTTTCCATGCGGGTGAAGTGGTCCCCCGTCGTGTTGGCTACAAGGAACTCCTAGCTGGGATTGCAACGAGCCTCACTAAGTAGGGAGGTGACTCCGTCCTCTGATCCTAATAGGAGGATGTCTAGGAACAAATCCGAACGGGGTCCAACACCCCATGACCTCGGTACGAGCCAACCCACACTCCTTGTGAGGGGGGCGAGCTAGAGGTCGTTGAGACCTCTGACAACACTAGGTAGGTCACTCGTCGAACGAGTTGGGGCTTCTGGGGCCCTGGTCATCTCCTCTTCTTCTTTGACGATGAAATCTAGACTCCCAAAATGAACGGTCGTCTCGGGAGCCCAAACCGCGCCACTGTCGTTGCTAGCCATCCGAAGCTTGGGAAACTTCATCGGGAACACATAGACCCCTACATAGTGCACCAATTGTCGGTGTTTTGAACCTCGGTCCGACAAGTAAATTTGTTGTGCGTGTTCTGGGCTCCTGACGGTGTGCGCAGTGGGCGCAAGATTTATACTGGTTCGGACAGAACGTCCCTACTTCTAGTCAATGACGGCTTGCACTACCAGCACCAATGATGATCAAAGCTTGTAGTAGGGGTTACAAGCGGGCTAGAGAGGGAGGAGATGCTCCAAGTCTCTTATTCGTGGTGGTGGAGTCCTAGATAAGTCTTGGCTTGGCAGCGGGGCTCCAGCCTCTGGGTCCTCCTCCTGTTCATCAATCCTTCTAGGCATCTCCTTGTCTAGGGTCAGTCCTTGCATTCGTCATGTCTTCAGAGATCCAGGAGTCCACCTGTGTCTGGCCTCCTCCTTTTATAGGCTAAGGAGGGGGTTGGCTAGCGGTGGCTTCCTTAGGAAGGAGCCACCGAGCGACGGTAAAATTGAGCGTTCTACCACGGGGTAAAGCCACGCGTGCTCGTGGTCGCTTGGTTTTCTCATGTTCTTTATGGTGGACAGCGCGGGCAGCGTGGGGCCTGAGCGCCATCATTCGGGCTATGCCGAACCCTAGCCTTCAGAGCCTGGGGCTCTGTGCGGTTCGTCGTGTTGTGCCCTGCCAGAGGTCTGCGCACTCAGGCCTAGTCCTGGTAGGCCATGAGTGCACCATAGGTCGGGGCGCGTGTAGGCCATAAATGCGCCACAATCCGAGGGGTTCATAGGTCATGAGTGCTCTGTAGTCTGAGGGGCTCATAGGCAATGAGTAGGCGGTGGACCAACTCCTCCGCTATGGCTCAGTGCCAAGCACAGTTAATGCAGCTGGTCACTTATGATCAGTCGTTCTCGGGCCAGGCGAGGAATCCACTCGAGTGGTTTCCCTTTGGTATGCCTGCCCCCTATTATGCTCAGTGAAAGGGAAATAGGGTTAACCTTTTCCTGTAATTAATTTTGGTGGTTGAATGCCCAACACAAATAATGGACTAACTAGTTTGCTCTAGAATACATGTTCTACAGGTGCATAAAGGTTCAACACAAACCAATAAATATCCAAGTTAGGGATCAAATTCAAAGGAGCAAAAGAAACCAAGTGTGCTGAGGTCTGGCGCACCGGACTATCCGGTGTGCCACTGGATAGTATCCGGTGCACCAGGACCGTACAAAGTCCAAACAACCACTCTCGGGTTTCTCCAAGCGTGCTCCGCTATAATTCACCGGACTATCCGGTGCAACAGCGGAGCAACGGCTACTTCGCGCAACGGTAGACTGCAAAAACGCGATGATCATATGAACAGTGAGGAACAATGCGCGCAGAGTCAGAGCTGCAGGTCAGAGGCGCACCGGACACTAAACAGTGCCTGTACGGTGCGGCACCGGACTGTCCGGTGCCACTAAAGGACAAAGCCTCCAACGGTCAAAAGCTCCAGAACCCTAATGGTTGAGTGACGTGGCTGGCGCACCGGACTGTCCGGTGCACCCATCGACAGTAGCCTGCCCCAACGGTTGTTTGGTGGTTGAGGGCTATAAATACCCCCCAACCACCACCACCCCAAGCATCCAAGACTTCTGAGTATCACATTCATTACAAGAGCTCTAGCATTCACTCCTAGACACATTTGAAAAGATCAAAGCCTCTCCATGTCCCCAATTCATCTCAGACACTTAGTGACTTGGGAGAGAGAGATTTTGTGTTCTTTTGAGCTCTTGCCTCTTGGATTGCCTTCTTCCTTTCTCATTTCTTTTCTCAAGCGATTTGTAATCGAAGCAAGAGACACCTAAGTGTGTGGTGGTCCTTGCGGGGTCTAAGTGGCCCGGGAGATTAAGGAAAAGGCTCACTCGGTCTGAGTGACCATTTGAGAGCGGGAAAGGGTTGAAAGAGACCTGGTCTTTGTGACCACCTCAACAGGGACTAGGTTCTTTAGAACCGAACCTCGGTAAAACAAATCACCATGTTCATCCGCTTTATTTCTTGGTTGATTTGTTTTCCCTCTCTTTCGGATTCGGACTTAATTCTAACGCTAACCCCGGCTTGTAGTGTGTGCTTAAGTTTATAATTTCAGATTCCGCCTATTCACCCCCCTCTATGCGACTTTCAATTGGTATCAGAGCCCGGTGCTTCATTAGAGTCTAACAACTCGAAGTGATGTCGGGAGGATTCGCCAAGAGGGAGATGGAAACCGGCAAGAAGGCCACAAGCCACGGGAAGGCTCCATCAAGGGAGTCCGGCACCAAAGCCAAGGAGGGATCCCCTCCTCGCGTCAAGTCGCATCGGAGTGGCGACAAGAAGAAGAAGATGAAGAAAGTGGTCTACTACGAGACCGACTCTTCGTCGCCCTCCACATCCGGCTCCAACGCGGTGTCCGTCACTTCTAAGCGCCATGAGCGCAAGAAGTATAGTAAGATGCCACTTTGTTATCCCCGTAATTCTAAGCGCGCTCCTCTACTCTCCGTTCCATTGGGTAAACCGCCATGTTTTGATGGTGAGGATTGTTGCATGTGGAGTGATAAAATGAGGCATCACCTAACCTCACTCCACGCAAGCATTTGGGACATTGTTGAATTTGAAGCGCAGGTACCTATGGTGGGGAACGAGGGCTATGACTCAGACGAGGTCACCCAAATTAGGCATTTTAATTCCCAAGCCACAACTATACTCCTCGCCTCCTTGTGTCGAGAGGAGTATAATAAGGTGCAAGGGTTAAAAAGTGCCAAGGAGATTTGGGACGTCCTAAAGACTGCGCACGAAGGAGATGAGGTGACCAAGATCACCAAGCAGGAGACGATCGAGGGGGAGCTCTGTTGATTCATCCTCAACCAAGGAGAGGAGCCACAAGCAATGTACAACCAGCTCAAGACCTTGGTCAATCAAGTGCGCAACCTCGGGAGCACCAAATGGGATGACCATGAGATGGTCAAGGTTATTCTAAGATCCCTTGTTTTTCGCAATCCTACTCAAGTACAATTAATTCGTGGGGATCCTAGATACAAATTAATGTCTCTCGAGGAAGTGATAAGAAAGTTTGTGAGCTTTGAGCTAATGATCAAAGACTCCAAACACATCATCAACTTGGAGCAAGGTGGCACCTCCACACCCGAGGTGCAACCCGTTGCATTTAAAGCGACGGAAGAAAAGTAAGAAGAGTCTACATCAAGTAGGCTCCCCATCGACGCCTCCAAGCTCGACAATGAGGAGATGGCACTCATCATCAAGGGCTTCCGTCAAATCCTCAAGCAAAGAAGGGGGAAGGATTACAAACCCCGCTCCAAGAGGGTGTGCTACAAGTGTGGTAAGCCCGGTCATTTTATTGCTAAATGTCCAATGTCTAATGATAGTGATAGGGGCGACGACAAGAGGGGAAGAAGGAGAAGAAGAGATACTACAAGAAGAAGGGCGGCGATGCCCACATGTGTCGGGAATGGGACTTCGACGAGAGCTCCACCGACTCCTCCTCTGACGAGGACGCCGTCAACATCGCCGTCAACAAGGGCCTCCTCTTCCCCAACGTCCGCCACAAATGTTTCATGGCCAAGGACGGCAAAAAGAAGAAGGTACAATCTAGAACCACCCCCAAGTATACAACATCTAGTGATGAGGGTAGTTCTAGTGAAGATGAAGATGATTTACTTACTCTTTTTGCCAACCTTAACATGCAACAAAAGGAAAAAGTAAATGAACTGATAGGAGCTATTCATGAGAAGGATGAACTCTTGGATAGCCAAGAGGAATTCCTTATTAAAGAAAATAAAAAACATGTTAAAGTAAAAAATGCTTATGCTTAGAAAGTAGAAAAATGTGAAAACTTGATTAAGGAGCTTAGCATTTGCCATGATTCAATTACCAATCTTAGAAATGAAAATGCTAGTTTAACTGCTAAGATTGATAAATTGAATGCATCAATTTCTAGCCTTAGGACTGAAAATGCTAGTTTAGTTTCTAAGGTTAAAGATTTAAATGTTTGCAATGATTCTATTTCCTGTCTTAGAAATGAAAATGCCATGTTAAAATCTAAGATAGAAGAATTAAATGTTTGTAAACCCTCTACATCTACTGTTGACCATGTTTCTATTTGCACTAGATGTAGAAATATTAATATTGAGGCTATAGATGATCATCTTGCCATGATTAAGAAACGAAATGATCATATAGCCAAATTAGATGCTAAAATTGTCGAGCATGAGCTCGAAAATGAAAAATTTAAATTTGCTCATAGCATGCTCTATAATGGGAGACGCCCTGTCATTAAGGATGGCATTGGTTTCCAACAGGGAAGCAATGTCAAGCTTAATGCCCCTAAAAGATTGTCTAATTTTGTAAAGGGCAAGGCACCCATGGTTCAGGATAATGAGGGTTACATTTTATATCCTGCTAATTATTCTGAGCACAAAATTAGGAGAATTCATGCTAGGAAACCTCATAACATTTCTCACCATGCTTTTATATATAAGAATGAGGCTTCTAGCTCTAGGCATTCTACACATGTTAAAATGCCTAAGAAGAAAATTCCTACTACATCAAATGAGCATAATATTTCGTTTAAGACTTTTGATGCATCTTATGTTTTAGCTAACAAAACAGGCAAAGTAGTTGCCAAATATGTTGGGGGCAAACACAAGAGCTCCAAGACTTGTGTTTGGGTACCCAAGGTGCTTGTTTCTAACGTGAAAGGACCCAAGACTGTTTGGGTACCTAAGAACAAGGCCTAAATTGTTTTTGCAGGTTTATGCATCTGGGGGCTCAAGCTGGATAATAGATAGCGGATGCACAAACCACATGACAGGGGAGAAAATGATGTTCTCCTCCTACGAGAAAAACGATGATCCCCAACGAGCTATAACATTCGGGGATGGAAATCAAGGTTTGGTCAAAGGACTTGGTAAAATTGCTATATCACCTGACCATTCCATTTCCAATGTTTTTATTGTAGATTCTTTAGATTACAATTTGCTTTCGGTTTCTCAATTATGCAAAATGGGTTACAACTGTCTTTTTACAGATTTAGGTGTTACTGTCTTTAGAAGAAGTGACGATTCAATAGCATTTAAGTGAGTGTTAGAGGGTCAGCTATATTTAGTTGATTTTAATGAGAACACAGCTGAACTCAACACTTGTTTAATTGCTAAGACTAATATGGGTTGGCTCTGGCATCGCCGACTAGCCCATGTTGGAATGAAGAATCTTCACAAGCTTCTAAAGGGAGAACACATTTTGGGACTAACAAATGTTCATTTTGAGAAAGACAGGGTTTGTAGCGCATGTCAAGCAGGAAAGCAAGTTGGCTCTCTCATCCACACAAGAACATCATGACGACCGACAGGCCGCTTGAGCTACTCCACATGGATTTATTTGGCCCGATCGCTTACATAAGCATCGACGGAAGTAAGTATTGTCTTGTAATTGTGGATGATTATTCTCGCTTCACTTGAGTATTCTTTTTGCAAGAAAAATCACAAACCCAAGAGACCTTAAAGGGATTCTTGAGACGGGCTCAAAATGAGTTCGGATTAAGGATTAAGAAAATAAGAAGCGATAATGGGACGGAGTTCAAGAATTCTCAAATAGAAGGATTTCTTGAGGATGACAGCATCAAGCATGAGTTCTCTTCTCCCTACACACCTCAACAAAATGGTGTAGTGGAGAGGAAGAATAGAACTCTACTGGACATGGCAAGAACCATGCTTGATGAGTACAAGACTCCGGACCGATTTTGGGCTGAGGTGATTAACACCGCCTGCTACTCCATCAACCGGCTCTACCTTCACCGAATCCTCAAAAAGACATCTTATGAACTCCTTACTGGTAAAAAGCCTAATGTTTCATATTTTAGAGTCTTTGGAAGCAAATGTTTTATTATTATTAAAAGAGGTAGAAAATCTAAATTTGCTCCTAAGGCTGTAGAAGGCTTTTTACTAGGATATCACTCAAACACAAGGGCATATAGAGTCTTCAACAAATCCACTGGATTGGTTGAGGTTTCTTGTGACATTGTGTTTGATGAGACTAATGGCTCCCAAGTGGAGCAAGTTGATCTTGATGAACTAGATGATAAAGAGGCTCCGTGCGTCGCACTAAGGAACAAGTCCATTGGGGATGTGTGTCCTAAGGAATCCGAAGAGCCCAATCAAGCACAAGATCAACCATCATCTTCCATGCAAGCATCTCCACCAACTCAAGATGAGGAACAGGCTCAAGATGATGAAAATAAAGATCAAGAGGATGAGCTACCTCAATAGGAGGACAATGATCAAGGGGGAGATGAAGTTAATGAAGACAAGGAAGATGATCAATAAATACAGGGACAAAGACCGCCACACCCAAGAGTCCACCAAGCAATTCAACGACATCACCCCGTCAACTCCATCCTTGGTGATATTCATAAGGGGGGTAACAACCACTAGATCTCGAGTTGCACATTTTTGTGAACATTACTCTTTTGTGTCCTCTATTGAGCCATATAGGGTGGAGGATGCACTAAGAGATTCGGATTGGGTGCTGGCTATGCAAAAAGGAGCTCAACAACTTCACGAGGAATGAGGTATGGCATCTAGTTCCACGTCCTAACCAAAATGTTGTAGGTATCAAGTGGGTATTCCGCCACAAGCAAGATGAGCATGGTGTGGTGACAAGGAACAAAGCCCGACTTGTGGCCAAAGGTTATTCACAAGTCGAAGGTTTGGACTTTGGTGAAACTTATGCACCCGTAGCTATGCTTGAGTCAATTCGTATATTACTTGCCTATGCTACTTACCATGGCTTTAAGCTTTATCAAATGGACATGAAAAGTGCCTTCCTCAATGGACCAATTGAAAGTCGCCTAGAGGGGGGGTGGATAGGCGAAACCTGAAAATTAAAATTTTTATCCCCCAACTAGATCCCTTGATTAGTGGTTAGAACAAGATATACAATTATCGGAGTAAAAACTAAGTCCTTGCTTGTAAAGAGTATTGCTTTCAAATAATGCGGAATTGATAAATCAATATTACTAATAAATCTATGAGAATAAATCAAGAGGGCTTAGATAAGAAGAGCAATAACACAAGTTCTTTCTTGCAAGGTGTTGCTTCTCTAAATGAGAATTTAACTTGAAGCAACACAAAATAATGTTGGCAAAGAATAGCGCAAGAGAACTTAGAAAGGGAAAGGACAAACAAATCACAAGCAATAAGCGCACAAGACACGGGTGATTTGTTTTACCGAGGTTCGGCCCTCGAAGGCCTAGTCCCCGTTGAGGAGTCCACTAAGGATGGGTCTTTTTCAACCCTTTCCCTCTCTCCACCAATCACTCAAGACCGGCGAGCTCTTCTTCTTCTCAAGGATCACTTAAGATCCTGCAAGGACCACCACACTCTTTGGTGTCTCTTGCTAGCTTTTACAAGCCTCCAGAACTTTGGAGGAAGTTCAATGGGAGTCAAAACTC
This sequence comes from Zea mays, assembly GCF_902167145.1. NCBI lineage: Eukaryota > Viridiplantae > Streptophyta > Magnoliopsida > Poales > Poaceae > Zea > Zea mays. Next base: position 175,759,899 of record NC_050097.1, on the reverse strand, counting down.
CACGCACAAATGAACACAAAGATGTAGCACACACTATCTCTCAATGAATCTCACAAGGCACTAGTGCTAAACTCAAATGAGTAGCTCTCTCTTGCTTTCCTTCGCTTTTGTGGCACTTGTGTTGGTTGTAGTGGTCTAGATCTTGTGTATAGGATGGATCAATGAATAGAGGTGGATGGGAGGGCTTGAGTATGTCAATTAGATGACTTGGAATGTTGCTTGGGCTCCCACACCTTGAAGTGGCCGGTTGGGGTGGTATTTATAGCCACCAACCAAATTGTAGCCGTTGGAGTAGGCTGCTGGCGATGGGCGCACCGGACAGTGTCTGGTGCGCCACCGAACAGTGTCCGATGCGCCACCGGACAGTGTCCGGTGCGCCGCCATGTCATCCTGCCGTTAACGCTTGGAGCTGGTCGACCGTTGGAGGCTCTGTCCTCTTGTGGCACCGGACAGTCCGGTGTCGCACCGGACTGTCCGGTGCCCCTCTGACTTCTGCTCTGACATTCTGAATTGCACTGTTCACTTTGCAGAGTCGACCATTGCGCGCAGATAGCCGTTGCTCCGCTGGTGCACCGGACAGTCCGGTGTGCCACCGGATATTGTCCGGTGCAACACCGGACAGTCCGGTGAATTATAGTGGAGCTGCGCCTGGAAATCCCGAAGCCTAAGAGTTTGAGCTGATTCACCCTAGTGCACCGGACACCGTTCGGTGGTGCACCGGACACTGTTCGGTGCGCCAGACCAGGGAGCACTTCGGTTTCCTTTGCTCCTTTCTTTTTGAACCCTTTTTAATCTTTGTATTGGTTTTGAGTTGAACCTTTGGCACCTGTAGAATGTATGATCTAGATCAAACTAGTTAGTCCAATTGTTTGTGTTGGGCAATTCAACCACCAAAATCATTTAGGAAAAGGTTTGACCCTATTTCCCTTTCAATCTCCCCCTTTTTGATGATTGATGACAACACAAACCAAAGCAACTATATAAGTGCGAAATTGAACTAGTTTTCTTAAGGTAAGTGCAAAAGGTTACTTAGAATTGAACCAATATTCATTTCATAAGATATGCATGGATTGATTTCTTTATTTTTATCATTTTGGACCACGCTTGCACCACATGTTTTGTTTTTGCAAATTCTTTTGTAAATTCTTTCCAAAGTCCTTTTGCAAATGGTCAAAGGTAAATGAGTAGAATTTTGAGAAGCATTTTCAATATCTGAAATTTTCTCCCCCTGTTTCAAATGCTTTTTCCTTTGACAAAACAAAACTCCCCCTTAATCAAATCCTCCTCTTAGTGTTCAAGAGGGTTTTAGATATTAGTTTTGAAAGGGTTGTACCAATTTGAAATTCTATCAAAAGTAAGATACCGATTGAAAAATCATCAATTGAAAAATCTTTTCTTAACTCAAATTTTTGAAAATTGGTGGTGGTGCGGTCCTTTTGCTTTGGGCTAATACTTTCTCCCCCTTTGGCATGAATCGCCAAAAACGGATACTTGAGTGAAATATAAGCCCTAGGTAACTACTTGCTCCCCCTTTGGTAAATAATATGCGAGTGAAGATTATACCAAATTAGAGGGCTGGCGGAATATCGACAAGAAAGGATAATACCGAAGATGTAGAGTGGAAGCGATGTCTTTGCCGAATACTCCATTTCCCTTTCAATCTAAGACTTAATACATGAGATGCTCATGGAAACATATTAGTCTTAGCCTTGGCACAATAGAGATAGGAAATATGCAAATGTACCAAAGGAAAGAGACATGATTAAAAGGATATGTAAATTAAGCTTAAACAATTCCATATAATATAGATTGCTCCCCCTAAATATGTGCTTTGAGAGGAATACAAATTTTTTTTTGGTCTTAGATGCCAAGTGCACATAATTTAGGTTAATGAGATCATATCCATATCATAGAGAATGTGAAGTGCATTGTGTCATAGTATAAGTGTGATGCTCATGACAGTTTAAGCACTTACGAAAGCATGTTATAAACATCTCAAGCATTTACCTTTAAGGATTTCAAAGAGGCTTAAGGACCATCCACCTTTGGAACAAAGGCATCTTATCCTCGTTACAAGGTTAAGCTTTAAGCTCTTTGACAATAAGATCACTTCACCCAGTTTTAACAAAGATGCATGAATAAATGTTTGATAAGTTAAACTAGGTATGAAGCAGGGATAATGTATGGACATGCTTTCTCTTCCTTTTAAACACTATATGCAAGGAATGTGGGAAGATTTAGGTACATGTATGAATGAGATGGAATAGTTTTACCCTTTTGTACCTTCACATAGAGATGCTCTCTTCATTGTGCTTTGTTCTTAGTCTTAGTCACTTAAGACCTATATTCAAGACAGAGTATGGAAATATTTTGCACAAGAGAGAGTTCTACAACTAGTGATCCTCAAGACATTGTTAGCATATATCAAATGGATCACAGGGTGCATAATTGTATCATGAATTCTCCTTTTAACTTAGTGCACATCAAGAGAGATATCTATTGATAGTATATGCGACACTAAGAATTATAAGGTTAATTGAAGTTATTCAATGATCAAACAAATAATAGATGTGATCAAAAGAACAACATATGTATTAGAATAGGATAATCCAGTAAATATGCTACTTTAGCAATGAAAGCAACAATCCTTGATAAGAGCGACATTATTTTAACAAGTTGGATTGATATGTAGTAGCAAACACCATGAGAAACTCATTCTCATGCAAGAGACTATATGAGATTACTAGGATAAAGTGATAGTCTTGATATGATCAAGATATAGAAATAGGCTCCCCCTAGAGATATGCATCAAAGAATTGGAATGAGAAGAATAGATGCATTCAACTTTAGAGACGAAAAGGGAGAAGCATCATTCATCTTGATCAAGGATCATAAAATTTGTAATAAACAATTTATGCCTAGTATTCTCACAAATGAAAAAGGTTTAGAGTGCTTACAACCACACCATTGATTGTTTTGAAGATCTCATTATCCAAGTAGGTGTTGTTGCTCTTGATGTCTTTCTTTTTCATGTGAGTGTCCTCCCTTTTGTAGTTGTTTCTTTTTCCTTCCAAACTTATTGAAAACACTCAAGAAAGATGTTAATAGCACAAGGGAGTATATGATGAATGATGATTTCTTTAAATAGAAAGTAAAAACAATTCATCATCCATAAGTCACATAGACATGAAGTAAACTTCTTAACATTAGTGCACATCATTAAGAAAAGAAATATGCACTTTTTAAACATTTTGATCAATCATAGGAAATTTACTTCTTCATATTGAATTCATTAATCATTACTTAGAAGCAAGTCAATATGAGAACACATATAGCAAAGGCATGAAATAGATTCTAATGGACAAGTGCATTTTATGAGAATGAGATTGAATGCACATCTAGCCAATTTTGGTTCAATAAAGAATCTATTCTTCACATAGGTAGAATGATAAATTAGAGTAAACAACCATTGATGGGAACTATATTTGATTAAGAAGATGAGTTCCCATACATTTGCTTTTACCTCTCTTCCGTTGGGTGAAGAGTAACCTTTGAGGCTTGTGGCTTTAAATTTGTACTGACTATCTTGTAGATTTTCATACGTAAGCTCAAGAGATATGTCATTAGTAACACAAGCACTAGTTTCCCTTTTTGTAATCATTTTTGACAAGGAATGAAAAGTGGATTACTAAAGCATGGAAACTTTATAATATGAACTAGACTATTCCATGATATATGCTAAGTTTTAACTCATAAAACAAGCATAGATGATTCTTTAAGATTATGGGAATAAGTCTAATTCATAACATGGAGAGCGATAGATATAGAAGAATCATATCCAACTTAGGCAAGAAGTACAACAACATAAGTCATTGGATTGATTTTTCTTTTTATGTTATATTGCACACTTCCAAAGAGAAAATTATTCTCTACAAGTGAGACTACTTGGGTTACTTAGATAAAAGCATTAGTCTCACTTTTCTAGTTATAGAGAGATTTTTCCTTTTATAAGTGTCCTAAGGATTTGAATTCCTTACATGACACCTTATTCTTTTAAGAACATGAAATATCTCTCTATATCTAGAATCATGGCAATAATAAGATAATTAGTGAAAAACATGCCATGGGGTACTTACAACAATTTAAAGCATGTAGATTGCTATGGTATAGAAATGACGAATGTACAATCTACCATATGAGAGGAACTTCTTGAAAGAATGGTGACATAATTTAAAAAACATTTGAAGTGCTTTCTTTTTCTATGTGACTACACAAGACACATAAGGAATGATATTTTAAGATACTTGCACTTAAAAGCATAAATGTTACCATCCTTTGGCTTTTCTCCATGTTGTAGGTCTTGACTTTTCGACTCAGGATAATTATTTATTTCCTACAACATCGATATCTTCCCTCGAGATGATATGAGTTTGAGATATAGTAATTTGAAAAATAACCTTGGGTCAATCATGGATATAGATCATTGAAGATTGATAGCTTCAGTTAATAAAAATTGAATTGACTCTCTCAAGCACCCCAAAGCTTCATACCATCTCCTTCTCCTGCAAAGCTTGTCAAGCACATTTTGGTACCCATCTCTTGATGGGTCCATCAAGGTTAGTCAACAAAGATCTAGGGACCCAAACGTCCTTTGTGCTAGCACTAGGTAAGCTCCTTACCTTTGTAGCACAAGTTGCAATTTTGGGTTGCCTAGTTACATGAGAATTAATTGACAAGCTAGGAGTGGGATTGTTACCAATGGGACAATCCTTGCATTGATGTCCCTTCTTTTGGCACATGTAGCATAGGCGATCCTCAAGTCTTGAAGATTTCTTCTTTCCTTGTTTCTCTCTTGCTATATGGTTAGTGAATATTTTCTTTTCTAACATTATGCCTTTTTGTTTTAAATGGGGACAAGACCTAAACAAGTGTCCCTTCTTTGAGCATTTAAAACAAAGTTTATCATCCTTGTTAATAATCAAGTCATTTTTAATATAGGGACATGACCTAATAGAGTGCCCCTTTTCAAAGCATTCACTACGCTTCTTACTTCTCTTAGTGTGAAGTGTGACTTGATTATTACCTTGGATATTACCTTTTATGGAGGCGTGGTTGAGGCTTTTGGAAGAGGTATTGATTTTCTTCTTTTGTTCCTTCCTCTTGACAATCCTCAAGTCCTTGACATTTTCTTCAAGGGATTTAGTGCATGCCACGATTGTTCCCGTCTCAGGCTTCTTCACCATGTGATCACGGTTATCTTGAGAAGGTTGAGCAATGCACTTCCCTTTTAGTTGTGTCAAGCTGAGAGCACCTAGAGGGGGGGTGAATAGGTGATCCTGTAGAACTTAAACTTATAGCCACAAAAACTTGTTAAGTGTTAGCACAATAATCGCCAAGTGGCTAGAGAGAAGGTTTTGCACAATACGATAATCACAAAGAATTCAACACAGAGAAGACACAGTGATTTATCCCGTGGTTCGGCCAAGTACAAAACTTGCCTACTCCACGTTGTGGCGTCCCAACGGACGAGAGTTGCACTCAACTCCTCTCAAGTGATCCAATGATCAACTTGAATACCACAGTGTTATGCTTTTCTTTTCTTATCCCGTTCGCGAGGAATCTCCACAACTTGGAGCCTCTCGCCCTTACACTTTTGATGTTCACAAAGAATCACAGAGTAAGGAAGGGAAGCAACACACACAAATCCACAGCAAAATGCGCACACACACGGCCAAGAATCGAGCTCAAAGACTATCTCAAAGTTCTCACTAGAACGGAGCTCGAATCACTTAGAATGACAAACGAATGCGCAAAGACTGAGTGTGGATGATCAAGAATGCTCTAAGGTTGCTTGTGTTTCTCCTCCATGCGCCTAGGGGTCCCTTTTATAGCCCCAAGGCAGCTAGGAGCCGTTGAGAGCAAAACAGGAAGGCCATCCTTGCCTTCTGTCGTCGGGTGCACCGGACAGTCCGGTGCACACCGGACACTGTCCGGTGCCCGATCTCCTTCCAAAAATGGCGCAGCCAACCATTGCAGATCTGGGAGCCGTTGGCGCACCGGACATGTCCGGTGCACACCGGACAGTCCGGTGCCCCTTCCGACCGTTGGCTCGGCCACGTGTCCCGCGCAGATCGCGCGGCCGACCGTTGGCCCGGCCGACCGTTGTCTCACCGGACAGTCCGGTGCACACCGGACAGTCCGGTGAATTTTAGCCGTACGCCGTCGGCAAATTCCCGAGAGCGGCCTCTTCGCCCGAGGCAGCCTGGCGCACCGGACACTGTCCGGTGCACCACCGGACAGTCCGGTGCCCCAGACCGAAACAGCCTCTTGGCTATATACAGCCAACTCTTCTCTTTTCTTCTTCTTTCTGTTTCTGATACTTAGACAAGTATATTAGTACACAAAACCAATGTACTACGACTTAGAAACATACCTTTGCTCTTGATTTGCACTTTGTTCATCCATGGGCATAGATTCATATTTAACCACTTATGTTGGCACTCAATCACCAAAATTCTTTAGAAATGGCCCAAGGGCACATTTCCCTTTCAATCTCCCCCTTTTTGGTGATTTATGCCAACACAACATAAAGCAACTAGAACAAGTGCAAAATCACTTCAAATAAAACTCAAATTCATTTTGTTTCAATTTTGGCATATATGGATCATCCTTTGCCACCACTTGGTTTGTTTTTGCAAATCAAACTCAAATCTCTATCTCTAAGTCAAACACACATGTTGAAGCATAAAGAGAGTCATTCCAAAAGAGATTGATCAAAGATTTCAAAAACTCCCCCTTTTTCCCATAATCACTACTTCTCCCCACAAGAAGCCAACTTTTGACAAAAGAGACATGAAAGAGTTTTGACAAACCAAAATCTCTACCCTACTATTTTCAAATCTCTCAAGTGGTAGCTGATCCATTTATTGCTTTGGCCTTTATTTTCTCCCCCTTTGGCATCAAACACCAAAACGGGATCAATCTTGGCCTTGTAACCCCATTGCCTCACCAAAATCTTCAATTAAGAGCAAATGGCAATAAGAGTTCATGAGATGAACTTGGAATAAGTTACCCTCTCATCGGAGTGCAGTGGAAGTATTTCATGGTCCAAGTCCACCATTTTCCTTTCAATTCTCCTTTGAGGCTAAAACAACCAAACTCAAGCATATGGTTAGTCTCAAAGGGTCAAGTTGTAGCATAACTCCCCCTAAATATGTGCATCACTTACACAAGGACTTGTGAGGTCCGGGGAATGTTTGTACAACTTGAGCACCACAATAAGCAACAAAATGCAGAATGAACATGATCAAGGGCATAAACACATGTATGCTACAATTCAATCCAAGTTCCGCGAATCTAAGACATTTAGCTCACTACGCAACCTGCAAAAGGTCTTCTCATCTAGAGGCTTGGTAAAGATATCGGCTAGCTGGTTCTCGATGCTAACATGAAACACTTCGATATCTCCCTTTTGCTGGTGGTCTCTCAAAAAGTGATGTCGGATGTCTATGTGCTTTGTGCGGCTGTGCTCAACAGGATTCTCCGCCATGCGGATAGCACTCTCATTATCACATAGGAGTGGGACTTCGCTCAGATTGTAGCCAAAGTCCCTGAGGGTTTGCCTCATCCAAAGTAGTTGCGCGCAACACTGTCCTGCGGCAACATACTCGGCCTCAGCAGTGGATAGGGCAACGGAAGTTTGTTTCTTAGAGTTCCATGACACCAGGGACCTTCCTAAGAATTGACACGTCCCCGATGTACTCTTCCTATCGACCTTACATCCAGCATAGTCGGAGTCTGAATATCCAATCAAGTCAAAGGTAGACCCCTTTGGATACCAGAGCCCGAAGCAAGGCGTAGCAACTAAGTATCTAAGGATTCGCTTCACTGCCACTAAGTGACACTCCTTAGGATCGGATTGAAATCTAGCACACATGCATACGCTAAGCATAATATCCGGTCTACTAGCACATAAGTAAAGTAAAGACCCTATCATTGACCGGTATGCTTTTTGATCAACGGACTTACCTCCTTTGTTGAGGTCGGTGTGTCCGTCGGTTCCCATCGGAGTCTTTGCGGGCTTGGCGTCCTTCATCCCAAACCGCTTCAGCAAGTCTTGTGTGTACTTTGTTTGGGAGATGAAGGTGCCGTCCTTGAGTTGCTTCACTTGAAACCCAAGGAAGTAGTTCAACTCGCCCATCATTGACATCTCGAATTTCTGCGTCATCACCCTGCTAAACTCTTCACAAGACTTTTTATTAGTAGAACCAAATATGATGTCATCTACATAAATTTGGCACACAAAAAGATCACCGTCACAAGTCTTAGTGAAAAGAGTTGGATCGGCTTTCCCAACCTCGAAAGCATTAGCAATTAAGAAATCTCTAAGGCATTCATACCATGCTCTTGGGGCTTGCTTAAGTCCATAGAGCGCCTTAGAGAGCTTACACACGTGGTCGGGGTACCGTTCGTCCTCGAAGCCAGGGGGTTGCTCCACGTACACCTCCTCCTTTATTGGCCCGTTGAGGAAAGCGCTCTTCACATCCATTTGGAACAACCTGAAAGAATGGTGAGCGGCATATGCTAGCAAGATACGAATGGACTCTAGCCTAGCCACAGGAGCAAAAGTCTCCTCAAAGTCCAAACCTGCGACTTGGGCATAACCTTTTGCCACAAGTCGAGCCTTGTTCCTCGTCACCACTCCGTGCTCGTCTTGTTTGTTGCGGAACACCCACTTGGTTCCCACAACATTTTGCTTAGGATGAGGCACCAGTGTCCAAACTTCATTGCGCTTGAAGTTGTTGAGTTCCTCCTGCATGGCCAATACCCAATCCGGATCTAGCAAGGCCTCCTCTACCCTGAAGGGCTCTGTTGGGGACTTGTTCTTAAGTGCTAAGAGTTAAGAACAAGGCAACATAGAAAATGTTAATCGTTAATATCCTTCGTCCTCCGAAGCATTATTTTCCTTAGAATATAATGACTTGCGGACGAAGGTTATGAAGGACATACCTTCATAAATTCATCAAACAATGACGAAGGATGAAATATAAAGAATGTAAAAGAAACATGAACAATCATTTATTATTATTGAGCATAAACAAAAATATTATTGAGCTACAAGTGTACCTTCAATCGGAAGGAAATGACAGTACAAGCGTGACGCAGAAGACGAATGCCAAGTCAGCGTGAACAGTACGGGGATACTGTTCACCTATTTATAGACACGGGACACAGCCCTTACAAAATTACATTCATGCCCTTTACATTTGATAATAACTCTATAGTAGTCTATCGAGGTCTGAATAGCCTTTTCATCTTTAAGTCGGTTCCACTCTTTGCTGTTACGCCGAAGCTTTCCTGCTCGCACCTTCGGCTCTGTATCAACCTTCGTATTATTCTGGTCTACTGCAATGCCAACTTTAGTCCGAAGGTACCTGTTCACACATTGTACTACAGAAATACTGTTAAATCCTATTTTTGAGGACCTTCGGACGCCGAAGGTCCCCAACAGTAGCCCCTCGCAATTTTAATTTGTTTGAAATAATAAATTTAGATTGCGATATGGACGAAGGCTTTACGCCGAAGGTCCGAAAAAACACCTTCCCTTTGCTAGAATAGCAACATTCAATGACAAGTGGGGTCTTTCAGCTTTCAACACACCAGGCGTATAAATACGGCCATACCGCAAACTCATTTTGCACGCTTTCTGGCGAACCACTCCTGCTCACTCAATTTTTAGCTCTTGTGCACTGTGATTTGCTAAGCTTTTAGCTTTGAAGCTTCGGCTTTGAAAATAGTTTTTTAGCGTCTCCGAAGATGTCTGAAGATAAGAAGGCTGTTGCTGAGATGAAGCTGAGCCTTGACGAAGAGAAAAACCTGGGGTTTCTTATAGCGATGTCAAAGACCAATACAGAAAAGATTACTAAGGAGATTCTGGAAGGTTTGTCCGAAGATACTGGTGACAGTGACAGCTATGATGTGGACAGTGGTGGCGAGGACTCCGAAGATCGTCCATGGCGACCAAGCCATTCAGTTTATGGTAAATCAACTATCAAAAAGAATCATCTTGTCAACATGAGAGGAAGGTATTTGCGGGATTTGTCCATTGTGAGGGCCGATGAAGGCGAAAAAACTTGCCCACACCCTGAAGAGAATGAAGTCGTAGTGTACCGAAGCTTTCTGAAAGCTGGACTGCGATTTCCTTTGAGCAGCTTCGTTGTGGAGGTACTGAAAATATTCGAAGTTTATCTCCACCAACTTACGCCCGAGGCAATTATAAAACTGAATGTCTTCGTGTGGGCCGTGAGAAGCCAAGGTCTGAAACCTGACGCGAAAAGCTTCTGCAATATACATGAATTATCATATGAAACAAAACCTTGGGGTAAAGAACAGTATCACAACAATTTTGGCTGCTACAGTTTTATTTCTCGGTCTGGGTCAAGCTGCCCCGTGCCGACCTTTCGGAAAAGATGGCCCGGAGACTGGATGACAGAATGGTTCTATGTGAAAAATGACCTGAGCGCGCGAGAAGATATCAAAGGCATAATTATGCGCCCTATTTGGCAAAGCTTCGGCCTTCGGAGGCCGAAGGTTGAAATGAATGAAGCTGCCGAAGAATGCCAGAGGGCCTTCGGCGCAGTGTGCTCTTTCATTGGAACAAGAGATTTAGTTCAAGAGCATATTGCCTTCAGGGTATGGCCACTTGCGGAGAAATGGGAAATGCCTCAAGAAACCGTAAAAGAGGCCGACGAAGGTGGTCTTATCAGGTTGAAGTACACTTTTAAATTTGGAGATAAATTCGTCGAGCCAGATGACGACTGGTTAAAAAGTATTGAAAATTTAAGTGATGAACTGCTTGGGGCTTATTCGAAGGCCGAAGATACTGCAATGTCGGCAGCCTTCGGAGGCCGAAAGAAGAAGAGGCTGAATCGGGTATTCGATGCAATCGGGTTTGTCTACCCTGACTATTGCTATCCCATTCAAAGGCAGAAGAGAAAAAACACAACCTCTGCAAAAGAAGAAGCTACAATTGCTTTTGACGAGCCAGAACCAAAAAGAAAGAAAATAAAGGTTCTCACACATCGGCCGCGCTATATTGAACCAGCTTCGGTGCCTGAGTTTACTGGAGAAATTCCTTCGGCCACCGAAGCTGAAAAACCAACCGAGCCAACTTTGCTGCCAGAAGTCGCAGAAGCGGCCAAAGTGCCAACAGAGACAAAATTGGAGCAATCAAAGATTTTGATATCAGAAACGAAAGAGAAGGTCGAAGCGCCATCCACAGAAAAAATGGAAGAGGTAAAGGAAGTAACTGGGGGTTCCAAAACATCAGAAGTTTTGAGTCCTGCAGCAAGCATTGGGAGGGCAAAAAATGAAAAAGTGCCAGCCGTAACTCCGAAAAGAAAGAGAATGGCGAATGTGCTAGATGTACTGGAAACGATTAAATCTTCAAGCACACCTCCGAAGAAGGCTGCTGCTACTCCCGAAACAACTGAAATTTCTGATTCTAAAGCTCCAAGTCAAGAGACTGAAACCGAAGCTGGGCCTTCAGAGCCCGCAAAGATAAAACCCTTGGAAAGTGAGGCAGAAAAAATAACAAAGCCAACATTTGCTGAAGAAACCGGTGTTATTGCCCCCGAAGCATCCTCCAAAATTCGTGACTATATTATTCGTCATGCTTCGAGGAAAAAACTATCAGAAAAAGAAGAACAAGAGGCCCAGCACTATGCCCAAAGACTGAAATATCCAAAGGGGGCATTAATATTCAATGGCAGTGGAGAAGAAGACTTCTTGTATTGTCTCCCCGACAGCAAGGAAATTTCTGTCTGTCGGGAGATGAGCAGGAGCTTCGGATTTCCAACTTTAGAAGACGGACTTTCGGTGCTGTCAAAGAATGATCTGGCTGACAGCCTAGCTTACAATAGCTTAAAGGTGCGAGAAATGAAATTCTTGTATTTTTTCAAAATTTTTCGTTTGTTTAAACCTAAGGATAAAAACATACTCTTCTTTGCAGGGCCTGATACTCAGCAATGCCCTCAGGGCGCAGAAAGATGCTGAGGACGAAGGATGTACTATAGCCCTGAGCAACCTTCGTTCTGAAGTAATTGAACTGAGGAACGAAGGTCTCGAAAAAGATAAAATATTATACTCATTGATAAATAAAATAAAGGAAGACGAAACTGCTTTTAAAAGTCAAGCTGAAGTTCAGAAACGCGAAATTGAAGACCTTCGGAAGCAACTGGCCAGAGCCAAGGAAGAGCGCATTCTTGAAGAAACAAAACGTGAACTCAGCGACCAATGGGCGGATCACCTAGAAGTGACTGTTGAAGAGCTTCGTTCGTCCAAAAAGCGATGCTACAACAAGTCTATAGATTGTGTTAAGAAATTAAAGGCTAGCTTCGCCAAGGTTGGCGCGTTCTCAAGTGAGGAAAACTTTTCGAGAGGCAATCCCGAAGGTGTTATTGAATGGATTGGCCACGAAGCTGAAGCCTTCGAAGAAATTTTAAGTAGCCGAGGAGATATATGTGCCTTCTCTGGCGCCAGAGGGATTGCCACCATCTTAGAGAAAAAGGGCTGTGAACATATAAAAATTTTGGCACAGTCCGAAGCTGCTTTGTCCTTTGAAGATACAAAAGATCCTTCGGCCGAAGCTAGCATAATTGGTGGAAAGTTTTTTACTGATATCTGGGATAATGGTGGCCGAGAGATGGCCGGAGAAATTATTCGAAGAAGTGAAAAGGGCATTCACGATGCTAGAGAAGTAGCTGAGGCTGCTAAAAAGAGCGCAGAGGCCGAAGGTCAATTAGGTATTAACTAGTAGTTTTTATCGTGTTGTAATCTTAGGCTTTAAGATTTGTTTACGATTTGTAATAGCAATGTAGCCGTGTCCTGTCCTTCCTCAGATCCTACTGAAGTATCTCCGGGTGCTCGGCCTAGGGGTGATGATGAGATAAAAAAGATGGCTGAAGATATTATGGATGAAGTTGTCGATCGATTGTTGAACGAAGCTGCAGAAGTGGTACTTAGGGAAGACTAAATGCTACTGTAAAAACATTTTAAATGTAACATGTGTAATACCTTGTAATCCTGTATGTAATATATTCGTTTTATTTTTCTTTATGGTTCAATTCTTTACGATGCATGAAACTTTACGTACGTACCGTTTTTGAGTCTTTGGTGAAAAAACACCTTCCCTTCTTTTCATGCTTCGTGAAGAAGAATTACCATTTATCACAACAATATCCGAAGTATCCTGAAAAGTGTTGAAGCTTCGTAGAAACATTCTTCAAGGCTATACTTGAGAGATCAATATTGTTTCTCCTTGTGACGGCATGATTTGCCCCTTTTTCAAAGCGTTTTCCCGAAGATTGGTATCATACTTCTTTCTTATGCCACATGCAGTATGATGTATGATGCTTATGTTATGCAAAGATGATGTGATGATGTTATGCTATGTAAGGTGATGTTCCGAAGATACACACATATCTGCGCGATAAAACACATAATTTTTTTTTAAATCAGCGTTGACTTTTCTCTATAAGCTCTGCATTCCCTTAGGAACGTCTTTGGAGCTTCTTCGCCTTTTACTTAGGCGGAATCAGCGTTGACTTTTCGCTGTAAGCTCTGCATTCCCTTAGGAACGTCTTTGGAGCTTCTTCGCCTTTTACTTAGGCGGTATCAGCGTTGACTTTTCGCTGTAAGCTCTGCATTCCCTTAGGAACGTCTTTGGAGCTTCTTCGCCTTTTACTTAGGCGGTATCAGCGTTGACTTTTCGCTGTATGCTCTGCATTCCTTTTGGAACGACTTTGGAGCAGAAAACTTACACTGCGCTCCCTTCGGAACGACTTTTTGTGACTTCGTCAAACTTACTCTGCGTTCCTTAGAACGACTTTTTGTTGCTTCGAAGAACTTTCGATAGTCCGAAGGTCCTTTTTATTATCACAAGCCTGTGAAGAAAACATATTTCTCTTGTAGGAATGAACGAAACTAATTACATGTAACCTAAACAATGTCCTTTATTACAGAAAATAAAACTGAATGAAAAGATTGCTTATTAAGGTAGGATATTTGTCAATAGATGTGCTTTGACTCTGGCACAGTGCTGTTGACTGTGCGAGCTTCGGACTGTTCTCTGAAGTCCCTTTGATGCGGAGCATATTGGCTCCCTTCTGGCTGCTGGCCTTGTTGCAATGGAGGTGGAGGCGGAGGCTGTTGCCAGGAAGCTTGAGGCTGACTCGCCGAAGCAGCAGAGACTGCAGGATGGTTGCCCACATATTCTGGGATGTAGGGCGAATGATACGAAGCTGTATGCATGACCTGCTTCGGCTGGGCTTGCTGTGCTGCTGCTTCAGCTATTTCCTTTTGCTTCTGAATAGTAACATGGCACATCCTGGTAGTATGGCCTTTGTTCTCACCACAGAATAAGCAAAAGATTCTTCTCGGTTGATCGCCAAATCTTCCTCCGAAGCCCCTGGCGCCTCTGCCTCTTGGAGCTGGTGGTCGGAAGGAGTTTTGCTGTTGTCCAGAAGCCTGTGAGGAGCATTGTGGCCTTTGCTGTTGGCTTCCTCTGTCATCATTTTGTGTAGAATTGTGAATTGATCTCACATGCCTCGGGTAAAACCTCCCTCCGAAGCCCCTGGTCATTTCAGAAAACCTGAAAGCCTCCTCCCTTCTTTGACGAAAGTCATTGTCAGCTCGAATGTATTCGTCCATCTTCTGGAGCAGCTTTTCCAGTGTTTGTGGTGGCTTCCTGGCAAAATACTGTGCTGACGGCCCTGGCCGAAGCCCCTTGATCATAGCCTCAATGACAATCTCATTAGGCACTGTTGGCGCTTGTGCTCTCAATCGTAGAAACCTTCGGACATATGCCTGAAGGTACTCTTCATGGTCCTGGGTACATTGGAAGAGAGCCTGAGCAGTGACCGGCTTCGTCTGAAACCCTTGAAAGCTGGTTAACAACAAGTCCTTCAGCTTCTGCCATGAAGTGATCGTTCCTGGTCTAAGGGAGGAATACCAGGTTTGAGCAACACTTCTGACAGCCATAACGAAAGATTTGGCCATGACTGAAGCATTGCCACCGTACGAAGACACTGTTGCTTCGTAGCTCATCAAAAACTGCTTCGGGTCTGAGTGACCATCAAATACGGGGAGCTGAGGCGGCTTGTAAGACGGAGGCCAAGGTGTAGCCTGCAGCTCAGCGGATAGGGGAGAAGCATCATCAAAAACAAAATTCCCATGATGGAAATTGTCATACCAGTCATCTTCATTGGGAAAGCCCTCCTGATGAAGATCTTGATGTTGAGGCCTTCGGTGTTGCTCATCCTGAGCAAGATGACGAACTTCTTCAGAGGCTTCGTCTATCTGCCTCTGCAGTTCAGCTAGCCTGGCCATCTTCTCCTTCTTGCGTTGAACCTGCTGCTGAAGGATTTCCAGATTTTGAATCTCCTGATCTAGATCATCCTCCGGAGGTATTGGACTGGTAGCCTTCCTCTTCTGGCTTCGTGCCTCTCTAAGAGAAAGGACGTCTTGATTGGGGTCCAGTGGCTGCAGTGTGCCAGCCCCTGGTGCTGAAGTCTTCTTCGGCGGCATGACGAAGGTGATGCTTGCCGAAGGTGTTGAAAAGCTCAAGAAATGGAAGTGAGTTCACCGGAGGTGGGCGCCAATGTTGGGGACTTGTTCTTAAGTGCTAAGAGTTAAGAACAAGGCAACATAGAAAATGTTAATCGTTAATATCCTTTGTCCTCCGAAGCATTATTTTCCTTAGAATATAATGACTTGCGGACGAAGGTTATGAAGGACATACCTTCATAAATTCATCAAACAATGACGAAGGATGAAATATAAAGAATGTAAAAGAAACATGAACAATCATTTATTATTATTGAGCATAAACAAAAATATTATTGAGCTACAAGTGTACCTTCAATCGGAAGGAAATGACAGTACAAGCGTGACGCAGAAAACGAATGCCAAGTCAGCGTGAACAGTACGGGGATACTGTTCACCTATTTATAGACACGGGACACAGCCCTTACAAAATTACATTCATGCCCTTTACATTTGATAATAACTCTATAGTAGTCTATCGAGGTCTGAATAGCCTTTTCATCTTTAAGTCGGTTCCACTCTTTGCTGTTACGCCGAAGCTTTCCTGCTCGCACCTTCGGCTCTGTATCAACCTTCGTATTATTCCGGTCTACTGCAATGCCAACTTTAGTCCGAAGGTACCTGTTCACACATTGTACTACAGAAATACTGTTAAATCCTGTTTTTGAGGACCTTCGGACGCCGAAGGTCCCCAACAGGCTCAATAGAAGAGACAAAAGAGTAATGTTCACAAAAATTAACTAATCGAGACCGAGTA
Organism: Zea mays; assembly: GCF_902167145.1. Lineage (NCBI taxonomy): Eukaryota > Viridiplantae > Streptophyta > Magnoliopsida > Poales > Poaceae > Zea > Zea mays. The sequence continues at coordinate 175,743,539 of NC_050097.1, read as the reverse complement.
GTTACTCCCTTGCTAATATCACCCAGAATTTGGTCGACGGGATGATCCCTTTGAATCACCGCTCGAACTTGGGTTGGAGGTGCCGGTTCCGCTTCTTCCTCCATCACATGATCATCTTGTGCTCCCCCTTGATCACACGCCTCCTGTTGATGAACCTGTTCATCGTCTTGAGTTGGGGGATGCACCATAGTTGAGGAAGAAGGTTGATCTTGCTCATCTTGTTCCTGTGGCCGCACATCACCAATCGCCATGGTTCGTATAGCGGCCGTCGGAACGTCTTCTTCATCTACATCATCAAGATCAACAACTTGCTCTCTTGGAGAGCCATTAGTCTCATCAAATACAACGTCGCTAGAGACTTCAACCAAACCCGATGATTTGTTGAAGACTCTATACGCCTTTGTATTTGAGTCATAACCTAACAAAAACCCTTCTACAGCTTTGGGAGCAAACTTAGAATTTCTACCCTTCTTTACTAGAATGTAGCACTTGCTCCCAAATACACGAAAGTAAGATACATTGGGTTTGTTACCGGTTAGTAGCTCATATGAGGTCTTCTTGAGGAGGCGATGAAGGTAGACCCTGTTGATGGCGTGGCAAGCCGTGTTCACGGCTTCCGTCCAAAAGCACTCGGGGGTCTTGAACTCTCCTAGCATCGTCCTCGCCATATCGATGAGCGTCCTGTTCTTCCTTTCTACCACACCATTTTGTTGTGGTGTGTAGGGAGCGGAGAACTCGTGCTTGATTCCTTCTTCCTCAAGGAACTCCTCCACTTGAAGGTTCTTGAATTCGGACCCATTGTCGCTCCTTATCTTCTTCACCTTGAGCTCAAACTCATTTTGAGCTCTCCTTAGGAAGCGCTTGAGGGTTCCTTGAGTTTCAGACTTATCCTGCAAAAAGAACACCCAAGTGAAGCGGGAAAAGTCATCAACAATAACTAGACCATACTTACTTCCCCCTATACTCAGATAGGCGACTGGTCCGAAGAGGTCCATATGCAGCAGCTCCAGAGGTCTTGAGGTGGTCATCACATTTTTGCTGTGATGTGCTCCTCCCACTTGTTTACCTGCTTGACAAGCTACACAAGGTCTATCTTTTTCGAATTGCACATTAGTCAAACCTATCACGTGTTCTCCCTTTAGAAGCTTGTGAAGGTTCTTCATCCCCACATGTGCTAAGCGGCGATGCCACAACCAGCCCATGCTAGTCTTAGCTATTAAGCATGCATCTAGACAAGCCTCTTCTTTTGCAAAATCAACTAAATAAAGTTTGCCGTCTAATACACCCTTAAAAGCTAGTGAACCATCACTTCTTCTAAAGACAGACACATCTACATTTGTGAATAGACAGTTATATCCCATATTGCATAATTGACTAACCGATAGCAAATTATATCCAAGAGACTCTACTAAAAACACATTAGAGATAGAGTGCTCATTAGAAATTGCAATTTTACCTAACCCTTTTACCTTGCCTTGATTCCCATCACCGAATATAATTGAATCTTGGGAATCCTTATTCTTGACGTAGGAGGTGAACATCTTCTTCTCCCCCGTCATATGGTTTGTGCATCCACTGTCGATAATCCAGCTTGAACCCCCGGATGCATAAACCTGCAAGGCAAATTTAGGCTTGGGTCTTAGGTACCCAACTCATGTTGGGTCCTACAAGGTTAGTGCAAATATCCTTAGGGACCCAAATGCAAGTTTTGTCTCCCTTGCATTTTGCCCCTAACTTCCTAGCAACTATTTTCCTATCCTTTCTACAAATAGCAAAGGAAGCATTTAAAGCATGATATATTGTAGAAGGTTCATTAACTCTCCTAGGAACATTAACAACATTTCTCCTAGGCATATTGTGAACAGCATTTCTCCTACCAACATTTCTATCATGCACATAGAAAGAACTAGAAGCAAACATGTCATGAGAATCATCATAAGCATTGTAACTCCTATAAGCATTTCTAGTTTGTCTCTTATCATGGTACATAAACGCATGGTTCTTTTGCACACTACTAGCCATAGGGGCCTTCCCTTTCTCCTTGGCGGGAATGGGAGCCTTATGGCTTGTTAAGTTCTTGGCTTCTCCCTTGAAGCCAAGTCCATCCTTAATTGAGGGGTGTCTACCAACCGTGTAGGCATCCCTAGCAAATTTTAGTTTTTCAAAATCACTTTTGCTAGTCTTAAGTTGGGCATTAAGACTAGCTACCTCTTCATTTAATTTAGAAATGCAAGCTAGGTGTTCACTATAAGCATCAAGGTTAATATCTTTACACCTAGTGCACGTTATAGCATTTTCTACACAAGAGATAGATTTACTAGCAATCTCTAACTTAGCATTCATATCATCATTAATGCTCCTTAATTTAGAAATTGTCTCATGGCAAGAAGATAATTCACAAGAAAGCATTTCATTTCTTTTAACTTCTAGAGCATGAGATCTTTGAGCTTCTACAAATTTATCATGCTCTTCATACAATAAATCCTCTTGTTTCTCTAAGAGTTTATCCTTCTCATTCAATGCATCAATCAATTCATTGATTTTATCAATTTTATTTCTATCCAATCCCTTGAACAAGCTAGAGTAGTCTATTTCCTCATCGCTAGATTCATCATCACTAGAGGAATCATAAGTAGTACCGTCTCGAGTACATACCTTCTTCTCCTTTGCCATGAGGCATGTGTGACGCTCGTTTGGGAAGAGGGATGACTTGTTGAAGGCGGTGGCGGCGAGTCCTTCATTGTCAGAGTCGGAGGAGGAACAATCCGAGTCCCACTCCTTTCCTAGATGTGCCTCGCCCTTGGCCTTCTTGTAATTTTTCTTCTTTTCCCTCTTGCTCCCGTGTTCCTGGTCACTTTCATTTTCGGGACAGTCAGCAATAAAATGACCAATCTTACCGCATTTGAAGCATGAGCGCTTCCCTTTTGTCTTGGTCTTGCTTGGCTGCCCCTTGTGACCCTTAAGCACCGACTTGAAGCGTTTGATGATGAGAGCCATCTCTTCATCATTAAGTCCGGCCGCCTCAATTTGTGCCACCTTGCTAGGTAGCGCCTCCTTGCTTCTTGTTGCTTTGAGAGCAAGAGGTTGAGGCTCATTGATTGGACCGTTTAGAGCGTCGTCGACGTATCTCGCCTCCTTGATCATCATCCGCCCGCTTACGAATTTTCCGAGCACCTCCTCGGGCGTCATCATCGTGTACCTGGGATTCTCACGAATATTGTTTACGAGATGAGGATCAAGAACGGTAAAGGACCTTAGCATTAGGCGGACGACGTCGTGGTCCGTCCATCGCGTGCTTCCATAACTCCTTATTTTGTTGATAAGGGTCTTGAGCCGGTTGTAAGTTTGAGTTGGCTCCTCTCCCCTTATCATTGCGAATCGTCCAAGCTCGCCCTCCACCAACTCCATTTTAGTGAGCATGGTGATGTCGTTCCCCTCGTGAGAGATCTTGAGGGTGTCCCATATCTGCTTGGCGTTGTCCAAGCCGCTCACCTTATTGTACTCTTCCCTGCACAAAGATGCTAATAGAATAGTAGTAGCTTGTGCATTTCTATGGATTTGTTCATTTATAAGCATAGGGCTATCCGAGCTATCAAATTTCATTCCATTCTCTACAATCTCCCATATGCTTGGATGGAGAGAGAATAGGTGACTACGCATTTTGTGACTCCAAAATCCGTAGTCCTCCCCATCGAAGTGTGGAGGTTTGCCAAGAGGAATGGAAAGCAAATGCGAATTCGAACTATGTGGAATACGAGAATAATCAAATGAAAAGTTTGAATTGACCGTCTTCCTGTAGTCGTTGTCGTCGTCCTTTTGGGAGGAGGAAGATTCGTCCCTGTCGTAGTAGACAATTTCCTTGATGCGCCTTGTCTTCTTCTTCCTCCCGTCTTTTCTTTTGTGGCCCGAGCCTGAGTCGGTGGGCTTGTCATTATTGAGCTCGTTGACGAAGGTCTCCTTCTCCTTGTCGTTGATCACCATCCCCTTGCCCTTAGGATCCATCTCTACGGGCGGTTAGTCCCTTTCTTGAAGAGAACGGCTCTGATACCAATTGAGAGCACCTAGAGGGGGGGTGAATAGGTGATCCTGTAGAACTTAAACTTATAGCCACAAAAACTTGTTAAGTGTTAGCACAATAATCGCCAAGTGGCTAGAGAGAAGGTTTTGCACAATACGATAATCACAAAGAATTCAACACAGAGAAGACACAGTGATTTATCCCGTGGTTTGGCCAAGTACAAAACTTGCCTACTCCACGTTGTGGCGTCCCAACGGATGAGAGTTGCATTCAACTCCTCTCAAGTGATCCAATGATCAACTTGAATACCACAGTGTTATGCTTTTCTTTTCTTATCCCGTTCGCGAGGAATCTCCACAACTTGGAACCTCTCGCCCTTACACTTTTGATGTTCACAAAGAATCACAGAGTAAGGAAGGGAAGCAACACACACAAATCCACAGCAAAATGCGCACACACACGGCCAAGAATCGAGCTCAAAGACTATCTCAAAGTTCTCATTAGAACGGAGCTCGAATCACTTAGAATGACAAACGAATGCGCAAAGACTGAGTGTGGATGATCAAGAATGCTCTAAGGTTGCTTGTGTTTCTCCTCCATGCGCCTAGGGGTCCCTTTTATAGCCCCAAGGCAGCTAGGAGCCGTTGAGAGCAAAACAGGAAGGCCATCCTTGCCTTCTGTCGTCGGGTGCACCGGACAGTCCGGTGCACACCGGACACTGTCCGGTGCCCGATCTCCTTCCAAAAATGGCGCAGCCGACCGTTGCAGATCTGGGAGCCGTTGGCGCACCGGACATGTCCGGTGCACACCGGACAGTCCGGTGCCCCTTCCGACCGTTGGCTCGGCCACGTGTCCCGCGCAGATCGCGCGGCCGACCGTTGGCCCGGCCGACCGTTGGCTCACCGGACAGTCCGGTGCACACCGGACAGTCCGGTGAATTTTAGCCGTACGCCGTCGGCAAATTCCCGAGAGCGGCCTCTTCGCCCGAGGCAGCCTGGCGCACCGGACACTGTCCGGTGCACCACCGGACAGTCCGGTGCCCCAGACCGAAACAGCCTCTTGGCTGTATACAGCCAACTCTTCTCTTTTCTTCTTCTTTCTGTTTCTGATACTTAGACAAGTATATTAGTACACAAAACCAATGTACTACGACTTAGAAACATACCTTTGCTCTTGATTTGCACTTTGTTCATCCATGGGCATAGATTCATATTTAAGCACTTATGTTGGCACTCAATCACCAAAATTCTTTAGAAATGGCCCAAGGGCACATTTCCCTTTCACAAGCTCATTTTTAGCCTCTCATTTTCTTCTTTGAGCTTTTCATATGTGTCATCTTTTGTTCCTGCAAATTCTAACTCAAAGGAAGATTTGCTTGCCGACGGACAACAAGCATTAGCACATGGTGATATAGTTTCAATTTGAATACATGTGCATGAGTGAGGTTGTTGGGATTTTAAGTTTTCTATCACAACCTCATGAGCAATATTTAATTTGATATGGTCATCCATAATATTTTCATGAGAGCATAGGAGCATATCATATTTTTCTTGAAAAGCTAGATTTTCATCTTTTAGTTTTTCTACTTGGTCCTTAAGCAAGGCATTCCTATTTACTAATTGAGCGATACAATGTAAAGCGTTATCTTGCTCAATTGAAATACTTTCATACCTTTGGACCAAATCAACATGAGAGCACTTTAGCTCCTCATGTTCTTTAGTCAACTCGTCAAAGTGTAGCATTTTCATGGAGAGAACATTTTCTAGCCTTTGACGAGCCTCGCTTTGCTCTCTCGCTCTTTCTAGAAGTTTGAGCATGACCGCCTGATCTTCTTGGCTTAGGCGAGCGTAGAGTTGCATGAAGCTTCTTTCTTCTTTCTCATCCTCGTTTGTGCTTCCGCTATCATTTTCATTGGCCACACAACATATGTGGGAATCGAAATGGGAAGACAAACCTTTTGGAGAAGTGGATTCATCATTTGGTCTCCATCGTTCATTTTCTTCTTCTTCCTTCCAGGGGTTAGTATCACAAGAACTAAAGGAAGTAGAAGCATCATATGAACGATCATGTTTGAACTCATTAAATTTAGTTTTAATTCTAGTCCAAATATCATGCGCATCACGAATAGATTCATTATAATTCATTATGAAGGCATGATAATCTTCTTTGCTAAGAGAATTACTTAAGATGTCATAAGCTAGATAGTTTAAGCGTATACATCTTTGATCTTCCTTGGAAGCATTTTTCCTATCATAACTAGGAGGAATAATACTCTTGTCTAAAATTTGTTCTAATTGTGGATCTATGGTTCTAAAAGCATTTATCACTCTAGTAGACCATGAATCATAATTAGAACAATCGAAAAGTAATATTTCAAGAGTTACCTCCTTATTCTCCTTCGGAGTTGTTTTCTTGTTCTTTTGGGATCTTCTACGAGCCATCACTTCGAGTTGTTAGACTCAATATGAAGTGCCTAGCTCCGATACCAATTGAAAGTCGCCTAGAGGGGGGGTGGATAGGCGAAACCTGAAAATTAAAACTTTTATCCCCCAACTAGATCCCTTGATTAGTGGTTAGAACAAGATATACAATTATCGGAGTAAAAACTAAGTCCTTGCTTGTAAAGAGTATTGCTTTCAAATAATGCGGAATTGATAAATCAATATTACTAATAAATCTATGAGAATAAATCAAGAGGGCTTAGATAAGAAGAGCAATAACACAAGTTCTTTCTTGCAAGGTGTTGCTTCTCTAAATGAGAATTTAACTTGAAGCAACACAAAATAATGTTGGCAAAGAATAGTGCAAGAGAACTTAGAAAGGGAAAGGACAAACAAATCACAAGCAATAAGCGCACAAGACACGGGTGATTTGTTTTACCGAGGTTCGGCCCTCGAAGGCCTAGTCCCCGTTGAGGAGTCCACTAAGGACGGGTCTTTTTCAACCCTTTCCCTCTCTCCACCAATCACTCAAGACCGGCGAGCTCTTCTTCTTCTCAAGGATCACTTAAGATCCTGCAAGGACCACCACACTCTTTGGTGTCTCTTGCTAGCTTTTACAAGCCTCCGGAACTTTGGAGGAAGTTCAATGGGAGTCAAAACTCCACGCACAAATGAACACAAAGATGTAGCACACACTATCTCTCAATGAATCTCACAAGGCACTAGTGCTAAACTCAAATGAGTAGCTCTCTCTTGCTTGCCTTCTCTTTTGTGGCACTTGTGTTGGTTGTAGTGCTCTAGATCTTGTGTATAGGATGGATCAATGAATAGAGGTGGATGGGAGGGCTTGAGTATGTCAACTAGATGACTTGGAATGTTGCTTGGGCTCCCACACCTTGAAGTGGTCGGTTGGGGTGGTATTTATAGCCACCAACCAAATTGTAGCCGTTGGAGTAGGCTGTGTCCGGTGCGCCACCAGACAGTGTCCGGTACGCCGCCACGTCATCCTGTCGTTAGGGCTTGGAGCTGGTCGACCGTTGGAGGCTCTGTCCTCTTGTGGCACCGGACAGTCCGGTGTCGCACTGGATAGTCCGGTGCCCCTCTGACTTCTGCTCTGACATTCTGAATTGCACTGTTCACTTTGCAGAGTCGACCGTTGCGCGCAGATAGCCGTTGCTCCGCTGGTGCACCGGAAAGTCCGGTGTGCCACCGGACATTGTCCGGTGCAACACCGGACAGTCCGGTAAATTATAGCGGAGCTGCACCTAGAAATCCCGAAGCCGAAGAGTTTGAGTTGATTCACCCTGGTGCACCGGACAGTCTGGTGCGCCAGATCAGGGAGCACTTCGGTTTCCTTTGCTCCTTTCTTTTTGAACCCTTTTTAATCTTTGTATTGGTTTTGAGTTGAACCTTTGGCACCTGTAGAATGTATGATCTAGAGCAAACTAGTTAGTCCAATTGTTTGTGTTGGGCAATTCAACCACCAAAATCATTTAGGAAAATGTTTGACCCTATTTCCCTTTCACCAATCAAGTAAGAGGTCTATGTTGAGCAACCTCCCGACTTTGAAGATAGTGAGTACCCTAACCATGTGTATAAACTCTCAAAAGTGCTTTATGGGCTCAAGCAATCCCCAAGAGCATGGTATGAATGCCTGAGAGATTTCCTTATCACTCATGGCTTCAAAGTCGGAAAAGCCGATCCTACACTCTTTACTAAAACTATTGCAAAAGATTTGTTTGTATGCCAAATTTATGTTGATGATATCATATTTGGGTCTACAAACAAATCTACTTGTGAAGAGTTTAGTAGGATCATGACACAAAAATTCGAGATGTCTATGATGGGGGAGTTGAAGTATTTCCTAGGATTTCAAGTCAAGCAACTCTAAGATGGCACCTTCATCAGCCAAACAAAGTACATACAAGACATACTTACCAAGTTTGGAATGAAGGATGCCAAGCCCATCAAGACAGCCATGGGAACAAATGGGCATCTCGACCTTGACACGGGAGGTAAATCCGTAGATCAAAAGGTATATCGGTCGATGATAGGATCTTTACTCTATTTATGTGCATCTCAATCGAATATTATGCTTTGCGTATGCATGTGTGCAAGGTTCCAAGCCGATCCTAAGGAAGTTCACCTTAGGGCCGTGAAAAGAATCCTAAGATATTTAGTTTATACTCCAAAGTTTGGACTTTGGTACCCCCAAGGGATCTACTTTTGATTTAATAGGATATTCAGATGCCGATTGGGCAGGGTGTAAAACTGATAGGAAGAGCACATCAGGGACTTATCAGTTTCTGGGGAGATCCCTGGTGTCTTGGGCTTCAAAGGAACAAACCTCAGTAGCTCTTTCCACCGCTGAAGCCGAGTATATTGTCGCAGGCCATTGTTGTGCGCAATTACTTTGGATGAGGCAAACCCTTAGGGACTATGGCTACAAATTGAGCAAAGTCCCTCTCCTATGTGATAATGAGAGTGTAATCCGCATGGCGGATAATCCCGTTGAACACAGCCGCACTAAGCACATAGACATTCGGTATCACTTTCTGAGGGATCACCAACAAAGGGGTATATCGAAATTGCTTATGTTAGCACCAAAGAACAACTAGCCGATATCTTTACCAAGCCATTAGATGATAAAACCTTTAGCAAACTTAGGAATGAGCTAAATATTCTTGATTCTCGGAATTTTGATTGAAACATTGCACACATAGCTCATTAATATACCTTTGATCATATCTCTTTCATTTGGTACAAATGCATATTTCTTATGTACCAAGGCTACGACTAATGTGTTTCCAAGTATATTTCTATACTAAGTCGTAGATTGAAAGGGAAATGGAGTATGTGACGAAGACAAGGCTTCCACTCCACTTTAACGGTATCATTTATCCTTCGTTGCTACTCCGCTCGCTCCAAATTGGTATTATCTTCACTTATATTTCGTTTACCAATGGGGGAGAAAATAAAAAGGGCTCTCAAGGGTCTCCGTTTTTGGCGATTAATGCCAAAGGGGGAGAAAGTATTAAGCCCAAAGCAAAAGGACCGCACCACCACCACCTAATTTTTTGCGTTTCAATTTTTTTTAAAATTGGTATATTTCAAATTGGTAAATTTATTCTTCAATTGATATATTTAAAAGATAGTCTTTCAAAAAATTGGTATCTATTAAAACCCTCTTGAAACTAAGAGGAGAATTTCAATCAGGGGGAGTTTTTATTTAGTCAAAGGAAAAGCATTTGAAACAGGGGGAGAAATTTCAAATCTTGAAAATGCTTCTTGCAATCTTATTCATATACCTTTGACTATTTGCAAAAGACTTTTAAAAGATTTTCCAAAAGGATTTGCAAAAACAAAACAAGTGGTGCAAATGTGGTCCAAAATGTTAAATAAAAGAAAGCAATCCATTCATATCTAGTGAAATTATAAATTGGTTTAATTCCAATTAACCTATGCACTTACATTATGCAAACTAGTTCATTTCTGCATTTTATATATTTGCTTTGGTTTGTGTTGGCATCAATCACCAAAAAGGGGCAGATTGAAAGGAAAATAAGGTTAACCTTTTCCTGCAATTAATTTTGGTGGTTGAATGCCCAACACAAATAATGGACTAACTAGTTTGCTCTAGAATACATGTTCTACAGGTGCATAAAGGTTTAACACAAACCAATAAATATCCAAGTTAGGGTCAAATTCAAAGGAGCAAAAGAAACCAAGTGTGCTGAGGTCTATCGCACCGGACTGTCCGGTGTGCCACAAGACAGTGTCCGGTGCACCAGGACCGTACAGAGTCCAAACATCCACTCTCGGGTTTCTCGAGGCGCGCTCCGCTATAATTCACCGGACTGTCCGGTGTAACAGCGGAGCAACGGCTACTTCACACAACGGTCGATTGCAAAAGCGCGATGATCAGATGAACAGTGAGGAACAGTGCGCGCAGAGTCAGAGCCGTAGGTCAGAGGCGCACCAGACACTGAACAGTGCCTGTCCGGTACGGCACGGGACTGTCCGGTGCCACTAAAGGACAAAGCCTCCAATGGTCAAAAGCTCTAGAACCCTAACGGTTGGGTGACGTGGCTGGCGCACCGGACAGCGTCCGGTGGCGCACCGGACTGTCCGGTGCGCCCATCGACAGTAGCCTGCCCAATGGTTGTTTTGTGGTTAAGGGCTATAAATACCCCCCCAACCACCACCACCCCAAGCATCCAAGACTTCTGAGTATCACATTCATTACAAGAGCTCTAGCATTCACTCCTAGACACATTTGAAAAGATCAAAGCCTCTCAAAGTCCCCAATTCATCTCAAACACTTAGTGACTTGGGAGAGAGAGATTTTGTGTTCTTTTGAGCTCTTGCCTCTTGGATTGCCTTCTTCCTTTCTCATTTCTTTTCTCAAGTGATTTGTAATCAAAGCAAGAGACACCTAAGTGTGTGGTGGTCCTTGCGGGGTCTAAGTGACCCGAGAGATTAAGGAAAAGGCTCACTCGGTCTGAGTGACCGTTTGAGAGAGGGAAAGGGTTGAAAGAGACCCGGTCTTTGTGACCACCTCAACGGGGACTAGGTTCTTTAGAACCGAACCTCGGTAAAACAAGTCATCGTGTCCATCCGCTTTATTTCTTGGTTGATTTGTTTTCCCTCTCTTTCGGACTCGGACTTAATTCTAACGCTAACCCCGACTTGTAGTGTGTGCTTAAGTTTATAATTTCAGATTCCACCTATTCACCCCCCCTCTAGGCGACTTTCACTCGGCCCCCTATTAGACTCTGCAACGCTCGACCCAGGCTCGATGTCGCGGGGCTCATTTGGGGGCAGGTTCCTCCAGGGTAGATGCTACCTATCTCCTGAGAGCACCTAGAGGGGGGTGAATAGGTGATCCTGTGAAACTTGAAACTTTATCCACAAAAACTTGATTAGGCGTTAGCACAATAATGCCAAGTGACTAGAGAGGAGTCTCAACAAAACACAATAACCACAAGAGATCAATCCCAGAGATGGCACAGTGGTTTATCCCGTGGTTCGGCCAAGACCCACGCTTGCCTACTCCACGTTGTGGCGTCCCAACGGACGAGGGTTGCAATCAACCCCTCTCAAGCGGTCCAAAGACCCACTTGAATACCACGGTGTTTTGCTTGCTTTACTATATCCCGTTTGCGAGGAATCTCCACACTTTGGAGCCTCTCGCCCTTACACTTAGATGATCACAAAGAAGCACGGAGTAAGGGAGGGATGAGCAACACACTCAAGACAAGAAATCACAGCAACACCACACACACAAGTCGCAACAAGAGCTCACAACACAACTCAATGAGTTCACAACTCAACTAGAGCTCTAATTGCTATCGCAAGGAATCAAAAGCGCAGAATCGATGTCTTAGTGCTTAGGAATGCTTAGAGAATGCTTGGTATACTCCTCCATGCGCCTAGGGGTCCCTTTTATAGCCCCAAGGCAGCTAGGAGCCGTTGAGAGCATTCCAGGAAGGCAATTCTTGCCTTCTGTCGCCTGGCGCACCGGACAGTCCGGTGCGGATTTCTTTCCTTCTATGGCGTAGCCGACCGTTGGTGCCTGGGAGCCGTTGGCGCACCGGACACTGTCCGGTGCCCCCTCCCGACCGTTGGCTCGGCCACGTGTCCCGCGCAGATCGCGCGGCCGACCGTTGGCCCGGCCGACCGTTGGCTCACCGGACAGTCCGGTGCACATCGGACAGTCCGGTGAATTATAGTCGTACGTCGCTGATGATTTCTCGAGAGCGGCCAGTTCGCCCGAGCCAGCCTAGCGCACCGGACACTGTCCGGTGCACCCAGAGTGAGCAGAGTCTTGGCTGCTCGAGCCAAGAAATTTCCTATTGGATTTTTCCTGTTTCCAGCACTTAGACACAATACATTAGTCCATAAACACAATATACTAAGTCTAGAGACATACCTTTTGACATGATTTGCACTTTGTCCACCCCTTTGCATAGATTAACACAAAAGCACTTGTGTTGGCACTCAATCACCAAAATACTTAGAAATGGCCCAAGGGCACATTTCCCTTTCAATCTCCCCCTTTTTGGTGATTTATGCCAACACAACATAAGGCAAGTAGAACAAGTGCAGAATTAATTCAACTAAGAACTCAAATTTGCTTTGGATCAAATTTGACATATATGGATCATTCTTTGCCACCACTTGGTTTGTTTTTGCAAATCAAACTCAATTTTCTATCTCTAAGTCAAACACACATGTTGAAACATAAAGAGAGCTATTTCATGAGAAATTGATCAAAGATTTCAAAAACTCCCCCTATTTCCCATAATCAACCATTCTCCCCACAAGAGACCAACTTTTGACAATAAGAGGTAAACAAGAGTATTTTGACAAACACAAAGTAAACAAGAGTATTTTGACAAACACAAAAAAAAACTCTAACTCTACTTTTTCAAAATTCTCAAGTGGTAGCTGATCCATTTCTTGCTTTGGCCTTATTTTCTCCCCCTTTGGCATCAAGCACCAAAACGGGATCAATCTTGGCCCTTTAACCCCATTGCCTCACCAAAATCTTCAACTAAGAGTAAAAAGGCAATAAGAGTACATAGATGAACTTGGAGTGAGTTACTCTCTCATCGGAGTGCAGTGGAAGTCTTGCATGGTCCAAGTCCACCTTTTCCCTTTCAATTCTCCTTCGAGACTAAATCAAGCAAACTCAAGCACATGGTTAGTCTCAAAGGGTCAAGTTGTAACACATCTCCCCCTAAATAGGTGCATCACTTGCACAAGGACTTGTGAGGTCCAGGGAGTGCTTGTACAACTTGAGCACCATAAATAAGCAACGAAATGCATAAGGAATACGATCAAAGGCATAAACACATGTATGCTATAGATCAATCCAGGTTCCACGAATCTAAGACATTTAGCTCACTACGCAACCTGCAAAAGGTCTGCTCATCTAGAGGCTTGGTAAAGATATCGGCTAGCTGGTTCTCGGTGCTAACATGAAACACTTCGATATCTCCCTTTTGCTGGTGGTCTCTCAAAAAGTGATGCCGGATGTCTATGTGCTTTGTGCGGCTGTGCTCAACAGGATTTTCCGCCATGCGGATAGCACTCTCATTATCACATAGGAGTGGGACTTTGCTCAGATTGTAGCCAAAGTCCCTGAGGGTTTGCCTCATCCAAAGTAGTTGCGCGCAACACTGTCCTGCGGCAACATACTCGGCCTCAGCGGTGGATAGGGCAACGGAAGTTTGTTTCTTAGAATTCCATGACACCAGGGACCTTCCTAAGAGTTGGCACGTCCCCGATGTACTCTTCCTATCGACCTTACATCCAGCATAGTCGGAATCTGAATATCCAATCAAGTCAAAAGTAGACCCCTTTGGATACCAGATCCCGAAGCAAGGCGTAGCAACTAAATATCTAAGAATTCGCTTCACCGCCACTAGGTGACACTCCCTAGGATCGGATTGAAATCTAGCACAGATGCATACGCTAAGCATAATATCCGGTCTACTAGCACATAAATAAAGTAAAGACCCTATCATGGACCGGTATGCCTTTTGATCAACGGACTTACCTCCTTTGTTGAGGTCGGTGTGTCCGTCGGTCCCCATCGGAGTCTTTGCGGGCTTGGCGTCCTTCATCCCAAACCGCTTTAGCACGTCTTGCGTGTACTTCGTTTGGGAGATGAAGGTGTCGTCCTTGAGTTGCTTCACTTGGAACCCAAGGAAGTAGTTCAACTCGCCCATCATCGACATCTCGAATTTCTGCGTCATCACCCTGCTAAACTCTTCACAAGACTTTTGGTTAGTAGAACCAAATATTATGTCATCGACATAAATTTGGCACACAAAAAGATCACCATCGCAAGTCTTAGTGAAAAGAGTTGGATCGGCTTTCCCAACCTTGAAAGCATTAGCAATTAAAAAATCTCTAAGGCATTCATACCATGCTCTTGGGGCTTGCTTAAGTCCATAGAGTGCCTTAGAGAGCTTACACACGTGGTCGGGGTACCGTTCATCCTCGAAGCCAGGGGGTTGCTCCACGTACACCTCCTCCTTGATTGGCCCATTGAGGAAAGCGCTCTTCACATCCATTTGGAACAACCTGAAAGAATGGTGAGCGGCATATGCTAGCAAGATACGAATGGACTCTAGCCTAGCCACAGGAGCAAAAGTCTCCTCGAAGTCCAAACCTGCGACTTGGGCATAACCTTTTGCCACAAGTCGAGCCTTGTTTCTTGTCACCACCTCGTGCTCGTCTTGTTTGTTGCGGAACACCCACTTGGTTCCCACAACATTTTGCTTAGGACGAGGCACCAGCGTCCAAACTTCATTCCTCTTGAAGTTGTTGAGCTCCTCTTGCATGGCCAACACCCAGTCCGGATCTAGCAAGGCCTCCTCTACCCTGAAAGGCTCAATAGAAGAGACAAAGGAGTAATGCTCACAAAAATTAACTAATCGAGATCGAGTAGTTACTCCCTTGCTAATATCACCTAGAATTTGGTCGACGGGATGATCCCTTTGAATTATCGCTCGAACTTGGGCTGGAGGTGTCGGTTGCGCTTCTTCCTCCATCACATGATCATCTTGTGCTCCCCCTTGATCACTTGCCTCCTTTTGATGAACCTGTTCATCGTCTTGAGTTGGGGGTTGCACCATTGTTGAGGAAGAAGGTTGATCTCGCTCATTTTGTTCCTATGGCCGCACATCTCCAATCGCCATGGTGCGTATTGCGGCCGTTGGAACGTCTTCTTCATCTACATCATCAAGATCAACAATTTGCTCTCTTGGAGAGCCATTAGTCTCATCAAATACAACGTCGCTATAGACTTCAACCAAACCCGATGATTTGTTGAAGACTCTATACGCCTTTGTATTTGAGTCATAACCTAACAAAAACCCTTCTACAGCTTTGGGAGCAAACTTAGAATTTCTACCCTTCTTCACTAGAATGTAGCATTTGCTCCCAAATACACGAAAGTAAGATACATTGGGTTTGTTACCGGTTAGTAGCTCATACGACGTCTTCTTGAGGAGGCGATGAAGGTAGACCCTGTTGATGGTGTGGCAAGCCGTGTTCACGGCTTCCGACCAAAAGCACTCGGGGGTCTTGAATTCTCCTAGCATTGTCCTCGCCATATCGATGAGCGTCCTGTTCTTCCTCTCTACCACACCATTTTGTTGTGGTGTGTAGGGAGCGGAGAACTCGTGCTTTATCCCTTCCTCCTCAAGTAACTCCTCCACTTGAAGGTTTTTGAACTCGGACCCATTGTCGCTTCTTATCTTCTTCACCTTGAGCTCAAACTCATTTTGAGCTCTCCTTAGGAAGCGCTTGAGGGTCCCTTGGGTTTCAGACTTATCCTGCAAAAAGAACACCCACGTGAAGCGGGAAAAGTCATCAACAATAACTAGACCATACTTACTTCCTCCTATGCTTAGATAGGCGACGGGTCCGAAGAGGTCCATATGCAGCAGCTCCAGGGGTCTTGATGTGGTCATCACATTCTTGCTGTGATGCGCTCCTCCCACTTGTTTACCTGCTTGACAAGCTGCACAAGGTCTATCTTTTTCGAAGGTAACATTGGTTAGACCTATCACGTGTTCTCCCTTTAGAAGCTTGTGTAGGTTCTTCATCCCCACATGTGCTAAGCGGCGATGCCACAGCCAGCCCATGCTAGTCTTAGCAATTAAGCATGCATCTAGACCGACTTCCTCTTTTGCAAAATCAACTAAATAAAGTTTGTCGTCTAGTACACCCTTAAAAGCTAGTGAACCATCACACCTTCTAAAGACAGACACATCTACATTTGTGAATAGACAATTATATCCCATATTGCATAATTGACTAACAGATAACAAATTATATCCAAGAGACTCAACTAAAAACACATTAGAGATAGAGTGCTCATTTGAGATTGCAATTTTACCTAACCCTTTTACCTTGCCTTGATTCCCATCACCGAATATTATTGAATCTTGGGAATCCTTGTTTTTGACGTAGGAGGTGAACATTTTCTTCTCCCCCGTCATATGGTTTGTGCATCCGCTGTCGATAATCCAGCTTGAACCCCCGGATGCATAAACCTGCTAGGCAAATTTAGGCTTGGGTCTTAGGTACCCAACTCTTGTTGGGTCCTACAAGGTTAGTTACAATTGTCTTAGGGACCCAAATGCAAGTTTTATCTCCCTTGCATTTTGCCCCTAACTTCCTAGCAACTATCTTCCTATCCTTTCTACAAATAGCAAAGGAAGCATTTAAAGCATGATATATTGTAGAAGGTTCATTTATTACTTTCCTAGGAACATTAACAACATTTCTCCTAGGCATATGAACAACATATCTCCTAGACATTTCTCTACCATGCATATAGGAAGAACTAGAAGCAAACATGGCATGAGAGTCAAAAGCATTATAAGCATTACAACTCCTATGAGATTGTCTTCTATCATTGTACATAAAAGCATGGTTCTTTTTAGTACTACTAGCCATAGGGGCCTTCCCTTTCTCCTTGGCGGAGATGGGAGCCTTATGGCTTGTCAAGTTCTTGGCTTCCCTCTTGAAGCCAAGCCCATCCTTGATTGAGGGGTGTCTACCAACCGTGTAGGCATCCCTAGCAAATTTTAGTTTATCAAAATCACTCTTGCTAGTCTTAAGTTGGGCATTAAGACTAGCCATTTCATCATTTAATTTTGCAATAGAAGCTATGTGTTCACTACAAGCATCAATATCAAAATCTTTACACCTATTGCAAACAACATTTTCTACACAAGATGTTGATTTACTAGCTATTTTGAACTTAGCATTCAAATCATCATTTATGCTCTTTAAGTTAGAAATAGAATCATGGCATGTAGACAACTCACAAGAAAGCATTTCATTTCTCTTAACTTCTAAAGCAAGAGAATTTTGCGCGCTAACAAATTTATCATGCTCTTCATATAAAAGGTCCTCTTGCTTTTCTAATAATCTATTCTTATCATTCAAAGCATCAATCAATTCATTTATTTTATCTATCTTAGATCTATCTAAGCCCTTGAATAAACATGAATAGTCTATTTCATCATCATCACTAGACTCATCCTCACTAGAAGAAGCATATGTAGAGTTTCGAGTACTTACTTTCTTCTCCTTAGCCATGAGGCATGTGTGATGCTCGTTGGGGAAGAGGGATGACTTGTTGAAGGCGGTGGCGGCGAGTCCTTCGTTGTCGGAGTCGGACGTGGAGCAATCCGAATCCCACTCCTTTCCAATATGTGCCTCGCCCTTTGCCTTCTTGTAATTCTTCTTCTTTTCCCACTTTCCACTCTTCTTTTCCTGGTCACTATCATTATCGGGACAATTAGCGATAAAGTGACCAATCTTACCACATTTGAAGCATGAGTGCTTCCCCTTCGTCTTGTTCTTGTTTGGATGCTCCTTGCGACCCCTTAGTGTCGTCTTGAAACGCTTGATGATGAGGGCCATTTCTTCATCATTAAGCCCAGCCACCTCAATTTGCGCCACCTTGCTAGGCAGCGCCTCCTTGCTCCTTGTTGCTTTGAGAGCAATAGTTTGAGGCTCTTGAATTGGGCCATTCAATGCATCATCCACGTATCTAGCCTCCTTGATCATCATCCGCCCGCTTACGAACTTTCCAAGTATCTCCTCGGGCGTCATCTTGGTGTACCTAGGATTCTCACGAATATTGTTCACAAGATGAGGATCAAGGACAGTAAAAGACCTTAGCATTAGGCGGACGACGTCGTGGTCCGTCCATCGCGTGCTTCCATAGCTTCTTATCTTGTTGACAAGGGTCTTGAGCCGGTTGTACGTTTGGGTTGGCTCTTCTCCCCTTATCATCGCGAATCTCCCGAGTTCGCCCTCCACCAACTCCATCTTGGTGAGCATTGTGACGTCGTTCCCCTCATGAGAGATCTTGAGGGTGTCCCAAATTTGCTTAGCGTTATCCAAGCCGCTCAATTTGTGGTATTCATCCCTGCACAATGAAGCTAGAAGAACAGTAGTAGCTTGTGCATTTTTATGAATTTGCTCATTAATGAACATGGGACTATCCGTACTATCAAAGTGCATTCCACTCTACAATCTCCCATATACTAGGATGGAGAGAGAACAAGTGACTACGCATTTTGTGACTCCAAAATCCGTAGTCCTCTCCATCAAAATGAGGAGATTTACCAAGTGGAATAGATAATAAATGAGCATTTGTACTTTGAGGAATACGAGAGTAATCAAAAGAAAAGTTCGAATTGACCGTTTTCTTTTTCTCGTAGTCGTCGTCGTCCTTTTGGGAAGAGGAAGATTCGTCGCTGTCGTAGTAGACTATCTCCTTGATGCGCCTTGTCTTCTTCTTCTTCCCGTCTCTTCTTTTGTGGCTCGAGCCCGAGTCCGTAGGCTTGTCATCTTTCGGCTCATTGAAGATAGACTCCTTCTCGTTGTTGTTGACCACCATCCCCTTTCCCTTAGGATCCATCTCTTCGGGCGATTAGTCCCTTCTTGAAGAGAACGGCTCTGATACTGTTGGGGACTTGTTCTCAAATGCTATGAGTTAAGAACAAGGCAACACAAAAAATGTTAAACGTTAAAGTCCTTCGTCCTTCGAAGCATTATTTCCCTTGGGGATTTAATGATTTTCGGACGAAGGTTATGAAGGTCATACCTTCATAAACACAACATATAATAACGAAGAAGAAAACATATGAAATATAAAGGTTAACATAAACAATTATATATTATTATCAAATCATTTCTATATTATTATTATGGAAACATAGAAATGATATCAAATTACAAATGTACCTTCGGCTTAAAAGAAGGTAAAAAGTACTAGCGTGACGCAAAAGCAAATGCCCAGTCAGCGTGAACAGTACGGGAGCACTGTTCACCTATTTATAGGCATGGGACACAGCCCATGTAAAATTACATCCATGCCCTTTACATTTGGTAGTAATTCTATAGTAATCCACCGAGGTCTGAATAGCCTTTTCATCTTTGAGTCGGTTTCCTTTCCTGCTATCACGCCGAAGTTTCCTGCTTACAGCTTCGGCGCTATGTCAACCTTCGTATTCTTTGGGCTTCTCCCACTGTGGTACCGATTTGGATCCGAGGTTACCTGTTCACACATTATACTCCAGAAACATTGTTAAATCATGTTTTTGAGGACCTTCGGAAGCCGAAGGCCCCCAACAGTAGCCCCTCGCAATATTAATTTGTTAGAATGATAAATTTAGATTGCGATACGGACGAAGGCCTTAAGCCGAAGGTCCAAAAAAACACCTTCCCTTTGCTAGAATAGCAACGTTCACTGACAAGCGGGGTCTTCCAATTTTTAATGCACTGGGTCGTATAAATAAGAGCATACCACGAGCTCACTTGGTACGCTTTCCTGCCATCTGCTTTTGCTTACTCAATTTTTAGCTCTTGCGCACCAACACTTGCTTGGCTTTTTAAGTTTTTAAGCTTCGGCTTTGACAGCAATTTTTCAGCATCTTCGAAGATGTCTGAGGATAAAAGGGCTGCTGTCGAGATGAAGCTAAGTTTATCTAAAGAGAAAAACCTGGGGTTTCTTGAAGCCATGTCGAAGACAAATACAGAAAAGATCACCAAGGAGATTTTAGAAGGTTTATCTGAAGATACTGATGATAGCGACAGTTATGATGTAGATAGTGGTGGTGAAGACTCCGAAGATCGCCCTTGGCGACCAAGCCATGCGGTTTTCGGCAAATCAAGTATCAAAGAAAATCATCTTGTCAGCATGAGGGGAAGATATTTCCGGGACTTGTCCGTTGTGAGGGCCGACGAAGGAGAAAAGACTTGTCCGACTCCTGAGGAAAATGAAGTCGTAGTGTTCCGAAGCTTTTTGAAAGCTGGACTACGATTTCCCCTGAGCAGCTTTGTCGTAGAAGTACTGAAAACATTTGAAATCTATCTTCACCAACTTATCCCCGAAGCAATCATAAGGATGAATATCTTCGTGTGGGCCGTGAGAAGCCAAGGTCTGGAACCTGATGCGAAAAGTTTCTGCAATATACACGAATTGTTATACGAGACAAAACCCTGGGGTAAGGAACAGTATCACAATAATTTCTGCTACTACAGTTTCGTCTCTCGGTCCGGGTCAAGCTGTCCCGTGCCAACCTTTCGGAAGAGATGGCCCGGCGACTGGATGACAGAATGGTTTTATGTGAAGAATGACCTGAAAACACGGGAAGATATTAAGGGTATAATTATGCGCCCTTTTTGGCAAAGCTTCGGCCTGCGGAAGCCGAAGGTTGAAATGAACGAGGCTGCCGAAGAATGCCAAAGAGCCTTCGGGATTATTTGCTCTTTTATTGGAACGAGAGATCTGGTTCAAGAGCATATTGCCTTCAGAGTATGGCCGCTCGCGGAAAAATGGGAAATGCCGCAAGAGACCATAAAGGAGGCTGACGAAGGTGGACTTATCAGGCTGAAGTATACTTTCAAATTTGGAGATAAATTCGTTGAGCCAGATGATGACTGGCTGAAAAGCATTGAAAATTTAAGTGATGAATTACTTGGGGTTTATTCAAAGGCCGAAGATACTGCATTGTCAGCAGCCTTCGGAGGCCGGAAAAAGAAAAGACTGAATCGAGTGTTTGACGCAATTGGGTTCGTGTGCCCCGACTACCACTATCCAGCGCGGGGCCAAAAAAGAAAAAATGCAACTTCTGCACAGGAAACTGCTTCAGCCGCTCCCAGTGAGCCAGCGCCGAAGAGACAAAGGGTAAAGGTTCTCACACACCGGCCACGCTACATTGAACCAGCTACAGTGCCTGAGTTCGCTGGTGAAACCTCTTCGGCCACTGATATTAAAGAACCAACTTCAGTGTTGAAGATCGAAGAAAAAGTTGAAACACCCTCAGCAGAGAAAGCAGAAAAACCGAGTACTGAGGGAACGAAAATATTGGAAATTTTAAGTCCTTCAGCAAGTGTTGAGACATTAAAAAACCAAAAGGGCCCAGCGGTGACTCCGAAAAGAAAAAGAATGGTCAATGTGCTAGATATTCTGGAGACAAGTAAGTCCTCAAGCACAACTCCGAAGAAGGCTGTTGAAACTTCCGAAGCGGAAACTGAAATTTTTGATACTAAAGCTCCAAAGCAACAAACTGAGGCTGGAGCTGGGCCTTCAGAGCCCACGAAGGTAAAATCCTTGGAAACCGAGGAAGAAGAAAAAATGACGGAGCCAATTCTTGTTGAAGAAATCAGTGCTATTGCCCCCGAAGCATCCCCCAAAGTCCTTGATTATATTTTTCGACATGCTTCGGGGAAAAAGTTGTCTGAAAAAGAAAAGCAAGAGGCCCAGTTTTACGCCCAAAAACTGAAATATCCAAAGGGGGCGTTGGTATTCAACGGCAGCGGAGAAGAAGACTTCTTGTATTGTCTCCCTGACAGCAAGGAGATTTCTGTCTGTCGGGAGATGAGCAAGAGCTTCGGTTTCCCAACACTAGAAGACGGGCTCTCGGCACTGTCGAAAAACGAGCTGGCCGACAGCTTGGCATACAATAGCTTAAAGGTGCAAAAAATGAGGTCTTTGTATTTTTTCTTGAGACCAAAATTTTTCGTTTGCTTAAATTTATTGACGCACACACATTTTTCTTTGCAGGGCCTTATTCTTAGCAATGCCCTCAGGGCCCAAAAAGATGCCGAAGATGAAGGGTGTGTTGTGGCCCTGAGCAACCTTCGTTCCGAAGTAATTGAACTAAGGAACGAAGGTCTCGAAAAAGATAAAATATTACATTCATTGATAAATAGAATAAAAGAAGACGAAGCTACTTTTAAAGGTCAAGCTGAGGCTCAGAAGCGTGAAATTGAAGATCTTCGAAAACAACTAGCCAGAGCTAAAGAGGAACGCATACTTGAAGAAACGAAGCGAGAACTTAGCGACCAATGGGCAAATCATTTAGAAGGAACTGTCGAAGAGCTTCGTTCGTCGAAGAAAAGGTGCTATGACAAATCTATGGAGTGTGTTAAGAAAATGAAAGCTAGCTTCGCCAGCGTTGGCGCATTCTCGAGCGAAGAAAACTTTACAAGAGACAACCCCGAAGGTCCCATCGAATGGATTAATCACGAAGCTGAGGCCTTTGAAGAAATTTTAAATAGCCGCGGAGACATCTGCGCTTTTTCAGGTGCCAGGGGGATTGACACCATTTTGGAGAAAAAGGGCTGCGAGCATGTAAAGATTTTAGCGCAATCCGAAGCTACCTTGTCCCTCGAAGATGTAAAAGATCCTTCAGCCGAAGCTAGCATGGTTGGTGGAAAATTTTTCACCGATATCTGGGACAATGGTGGTAGAGAAATGGCCCGAGAAATTATCCAAAAAAGCGAAAAAGGGATCCATGATGCTAGAGAAGTAGCAAAGGCTGCTGAGAAAAGCGCAGAGCCCGAAGGGCAAATAGGTATTAACTAATGGTTTTTATTGTGTTGTAATTTTTGATTTTAAACTTCGTTCGCCATTTGTAATAGCAATGTAGTCGTATCCTGTCCTCCCTCAGATCCTACTAAAGCGCCTCTGTTGGGGACTTGTTCTCAAATGCTATGAGTTAAGAACAAGGCAACACAAAAAATGTTAAACGGTAAAGTCCTTCGTCCTTCGAAGCATTATTTCCCTTAGGATATAATGATTTTCGGACGAAGGTTATGAAGGGCGCACCTTCATAAACACCACATACAATGATGAAGAATGAACCATATCAAATATGAAGGATAACATAGACAATTATATATTATTATCAACTTATTTTTGCATTATTATTATGAAGAAATAGAAATGACATCAGATTACAAATGTACCTTCGGCTTGGAAGGAGATGAAAGTACAAGTGTGACGCAAAAGCAAATGCCAAGTCAGCGTCAACAGTATGGGGGTACTGTTCACCTATTTATAGGCACGGGACACAGTCCATATAAAATTACATTCATGCCCTTTACATTTGGTAGTAATTCTATAGTAATCCACCGAGGTCTGAATAGCCTTTTCATCTTTAAGTCGGTTTCCTTTTCCGCTACCACGCCGAAGCTTTCCCGCTCACATCTTCGGCGCTGTATCAACCTTCGTATTATTTTGGGCTTCTCCTACTATGATATCGACTCGAGTCCGAAGATACCTGTTCACACATTATACTCCAGAAACACTGTTAAATCATGTTTTTGAGGACCTTCGGAAGCCGAAGGCCCCCAACAGTAGCCCCTCGCAATATTAATTTGTTAGAATAATAAATTTAGATTGCGACATGGACGAAGGCTTTAAGCCGAAGGTCCGAAAAAACACCTTCCCTTTGCTAGAATAGCAACATTCACTGACAGGCGGGGTCTTTCAATTTTCAACGCACTGGGCGTATAAATAAGAGCATACCGCGAGCTCATTTGGTACGCTCTCTTGCCATCTGCTCTTGCTCACTCAATTTTTAGCTCTTGCGCACCAAGACTTGTTTAGCTTTTTAAGTTTTTAAGCTTCGGCGTTGAAAACAGTTTTTAGTGTTTCCGAAGATGTCTGAAGATAAGAAGGTTGCTGCCGAGATGAAGCTGAGTCTCTCTGAAGAGAAAAACCTGGGGTTTCTTATAGCAATGTCGAAGACCAATACAGAAAAAATCACCAAAGAGATTTTAGAAGGTTTGTCTGAAGATACTGATGATAGCGACAGTTATGATGTGGATAATGGTGGTGAAGACTCCGAAGATCGCCCTTGGCGACCAAGCCACTCGGTTTTCGGCAAATCAAGTATCAAAGAAAATCATCTTGTCAACATGAGGGGAAGATATTTCCGGGACTTGTCCGTAGTGAGGGCCGACGAAGGAGAAAAGACTTGTCCGAACCCGGAAGAAAATGAAGTCGTAGTGTACCGAAGCTTTTTGAAAGCTGGACTACGATTTCCCCTGAGCAACTTTGTCGTAGAGGTGCTGAAAATATTTGAAGTCTATCTTCACCAACTTACCCCTGAAGCAATCATAAGACTGAATATCTTCGTGTGGGCCGTGAGAAGCCAAGGTCTGGAACCTGATGCGAAAAGCTTCTGCAACATACACGAATTATCATACGAGACAAAACCCTGGGGTAAGGAACAGTATCACAATAATTTTGGCTGCTACAGCTTCGTTTCTCGGTCTGGGTCAAGCTGTCCCGTGCCAACCTTTCGGAAGAGATGGCCCGGCGACTGGATGACAGAATGGTTTTATGTGAAGAATGACCTGAAAACACGGGAAGATATTAAAGGTATAATTATGCGCCCTATTTGGCAAACCTTCGGCCTGCGGAGGCCGAAGGTTGAAATGAATGAAGCTGCCGAAGAATGCCAGAGAGCCTTCGGAGTTATTTGTTCTTTTATTGGAACGAGAGATTTGGTCCAAGAGCATATTGCCTTCAGAGTATGGCCGCTCGCGGAATGGGAAATGCCGCAAGAGACCATAAAGGAGGCTGACGAAGGTGGACTTATCAGGCTGAAGTATACTTTCAAGTTCGGAGATAAATTCGTTGAGCCAGATGATGACTGGCTAAAAAGCATTGAAAATGTAAGTGATGAACTACTTGGGGCTTATTCGAAGGCCGAAGATACTGCATTGTCAGCAGCCTTCGGAGGCCGGAAAAAGAAAAGACTGAACTGAGTGTTTGACGCAATCGGGTTCGTCTACCCTGACTATCGTTATCCCATTCGAGGGCAGAAAAGAAAAGGCACGACTTCCACGAAAGAAGAAGCTACAGCTGCTCCTAGTGAGCCAGCACCGAAAAGAAAAAGGATAAAGGTCCTCACACATCGGCCACGCTATATTGAACCAGCCTCGGTGCCCGAGTTCACCGGAGAGACCTCTTCGGCCACCGAGGCTGAAGAGCCAACCTTGCTGCTAGAAGTCGCAGAAATGGCTGAAGCGCCAACAAGAACAGAATTGGAAGAACCGAAGATTTTGTTACCAGAAACCAAAGAGATGGCCGAAGCGCCATCGACAGAAAAAATGGAAGAAGCAAAAAGATCAACTGAGGGATCAAAAATATCAGAAGTTTTAAGTCCTTCAGCAAATGTTGAGACAATAAAAAACCAAAAGGGTCCAGCGGTGACTCCGAAAAGAAAAAGAATGGTCAATGTTCTAGATGTTCTAGAGACAATTAAGTCCTCAAGCACAACTCCGAAGAAGACTGTTGAAACTTCCGAAGCGAAAACTGAAATTTTTTATACTAAGGCTCCAAAGCAAGAAACTGAGGCTGAAGCTGGGCCCTCAGAGCCCACGAAGGTAAAATCCTTGGAAACCGAGGAAGAAAAAATGACGGAGCCAATTCTTGTTGAAGAAATTAGTGTTGTTGCCCCCGAAGCATCCTCAAAGTCATTGATTATATTGTTCGACATGCTTCGGGGAAAAAATTATCAGAAAAATAAAAGCAAGAGGCCCAGCTTTACGCCCAAAAACTGAAATATCCAAAGGGGGCGTTAATATTCAATGGCAGCGGAGAAGAAGACTTCTTGTATTGTCTCCCTGACAGCAAGGAGATTTCTGTCTGTCGGGAGATGAGCAAGAGCTTCGGATTCTCAACACTAGAAGACGGGCTCTCGGTGCTGTCGAAAAACGAACTGGCCGACAGCCTGGCGTACAATAGCTTAAAGGTGCAAAAAATGAGATCTTTGTATTTTTTTCTTGAGACCAAAATTTTTCGTTTGCTTAAATTTATTGACGCACACACATTTTTCTTTGCAGGGCCTTATACTTAGCAATGCCCTCAGGGCCCAAAAAGATGCCGAAGACGAAGGGTGCGTTATAGCCCTGAGCAACCTTCGTTCCGAAGTAATTGAACTAAGGAACGAAGGTCTCGAAAAAGATAAAATATTACATTCATTGATAAATAGAATAAAAGAAGACGAAGCTACTTTTAAAGGTCAAGCTGAGGCTCAGAAGCGTGAAATTGAAGATCTTCGAAAACAACTGGCCAGAGCTAAAGAGGAACGCATACTTGAAGAAACGAAGCGAGAACTTAGCGACCAATGGGCAAATCATTTAGAAGGAACTGTTGAAGAGCTTCGTTCGTCCAAGAAAAGATGCTATGACAAATCTATGGAGTGTGTTAAGAAGATGAAAGCTAGCTTCGCCAGCGTCGGCGCATTCTCGAGCGAAGAAAACTTTACAAGAGGCAACCCCGAAGGTCCCATCGAATGGATTAATCACGAAGCTGAGGCCTTTGAGGAAATTTTAAATAGCCGCGGAGACATATGTGCTTTCTCGGGTGCCAGGGGGATTGCCACCATTTTGGAGAAAAAGGGCTGCGAGCATGTAAAGATTTTAGCGCAATCCGAAGCTACCTTGTCCTTCGAAGATGCAAAAGATCCTTCAGCCGAAGCTAGCATGGTTGGTGGAAAATTTTTCACCGATGTCTGGGATAATGGTGGTCGAGAAATGGCCCGAGAAATTATCCAAAAAAGCGAAAAGGGCATCCATGATGCTAGAAAAGTAGCAGAGTCTGCTGAGAAAAGCGCAGAGCCCGAAGGGCAAATAGGTATTAACTAATGGTTCTTATTGTGTTGTAATTTTTGGTTTTAAACTTCGTTCGCAATTTGTAATAGCAATGTAGCCGTATCCTGTCCTCCTTCAGGTCCTACTAAAGCGTCTCCGGGCCCTCACCCGAAAGGAGATGACGAAATTAAAAAGATGGCTGAAGCTATCATGGATGAAGTTGTTAATCGGCTCCTGAACGAAGCTGCGGAAGTTGTACTTAGAGAAGATTAAGTGCTATTGTAAAAACTTCTGAAATGTAATATGTGTAACATCTTGTAACCCTGACTATAATATATTTGTTTTTATGGTTCAATTCTTTACGATGCATGAAATTTTACATACGTACCGTTTTTGAGTCTTTGACGAAAAAACACATTCCCTTCTTTTCATGCTTCGTGAAGAAGAATTTTCATTTATCACAACAATATCCGTAGTGTTCTGATGAAGAATATCCAAGCTTCGTGAAGATATTTTCCGAAGCTACACTTCCGAAGATCAATAGTGTATCTTCCTTGTGACTTAGCATGATTTTCCCCTTTTTCAAAACATTCTTCTGAAGGTCGATATTGTGTCCCCTTCTTGTGTCATATGCAGCATGATGTATGATGCTTATGCCATGCGAAATGATGTGATGATGTTATGCTATGTAAAATGGTATTTATTCCGAAGATACACGCACATCCCTGTAATAAAACACATAATCTTTTTAAATCAGCGTTGACTTTTCGCTGTAAGCCTCCCTTAGGAGCTTCTTCGCCTTTTACTTCAGCGGAATCAGCGTTTATTTTTCGCTGTAAGCCTCCCTTAGGAGCTTCTTCGCCTTTTACTATCAGCGGTATTCGCGTTGACTTTTCGCGCTTCGCCTTTTACTTAGGCGGTATCAGCGTTTATTTTTCGCTGTAAGCTCTACATTCCTTTTGGAACGACTTTGGAGCAGAAAACTTACGCTGCGCTCCCTTTGGAACGGCTTTTTGTAACTTCAGCAAACTTACTCTGCGTTCCTTAGAACGACTTTTTGTTGCTTCGAAGAATTTTTGATAATTCGAAGGTCCTCCTTGTTATCGCAAATCTTTAAGCTTCAACAACTTAAGCCTGTGGAGAAAATATATTTTCCTTGTGGCAAACAACGAAACTATTACATGAAATTTTTAAGAAATGTCCTTTATTACACAGAAAATAAAACTGAATGGAAAAGACTACTATCAAGGTAGGATATTTGTAAATAGATGTGCTTCGACTCTGGCACAGTGCTATTGACTGTGCGAGCTTCAGACTGTTCTCTGAAGTCCCTTTGGTGTTGAGCATATTGGCCCCCTTCTGGCTGCTGGCCTTGTTGCAACGGTGGTGGAGGCGGAGGCTGTTGCCAGGAAGCTTGAGGTTGACTCGCCGAAGCAACAGAAACTGCAGGGTGGTTGCCTACATATTCTGGGATGTAAGGCGAATGATACGAAGCAGTGTGCATGACCTGCTTCGGCTGAGCCTGTTGTGCTGCAGCTTCGGCTATTTCCTTTTGCTTCTGGATGGTAACATGACACATCCTGGTGGTATGGCCCTTGTTCTCACCACAGAACAAGCAAAAAATTCTTCTTGGTTGATCTCCAAATCTTCCGCCGAAGCCCCTGGCGCCTCTGCCTCTTGGAGCTAGCGGTCGGAAGGAGCTTTGTTGTTGCCCCGAAGCCTGTGAGGAGCACTGTGGCCTTTGCTGCTGGCTCCCCCTATCATCATTTTGAGTAGAGTTGTGAATTGACCTAACGTGCCTCGGATAAAATCTTCCTCCGAAGCCCCTGGTCATTTCAGAAAACCTGAAAGCCTCCTCCCTTCTTTGACGAAAATCATTATCGGCCTGAATATACTCGTCCATCTTCTGGAGCAGCTTCTCCAAAGTTTGAGGAGGCTTCCTAGCAAAGTACTGAGCTGAAGGTCCTGGCCGAAGCCCCTTGATCATGGCCTCAATGACAATTTTGTTGGGCACTGTTGGTGCCTGTGCCCTCAAACGCAAGAACCTCCGGACATACGCCTGAAGGTATTCTTCGTGATCCTGGGTGCACTGGAATAGAGCTTGAGCAGTGACCGGCTTCGTCTGAAACCCTTGGAAGCTGGTTAACAACAAGTCCTTCAGCTTTTGCCATGAAGTGATCGTTCCTGGTCGAAGGGAGGAATACCAGGTTTGAGCAACACTCCTGACAGCCATAACAAAAGATTTTGCCATGACTGCAGTATTGCCACCATACGAAGATACTGTTGCTTCGTAGCTCATCAAAAACTGCTTCGGGTCTGAATGGCCGTCGAATATGGGAAGCTGAGGCGGCTTGTAGGACGGAGGCCAAGGTGTAGCCTGCAGCTCAGCGGACAGAGGAGAAGCATCATCAAAAGCAAAATTTCCATGGTGAAAATTCTCATACCAGTCATCTTCGTTGAGGAAACTCTCCTGATGAAGGTCTTTATTCTGAGGCCTTCGGTTCTGCTCATCTTGAGTAAGATGACGAACTTCTTCAGAGGCTTCGTCTATCTGCCTTTGCAGTTCAGCTAGCCTGGCCATCTTTTCCTTCTTCCTCTGCACCTGTTGATGAAGCATCTCCATGTCTCTGATTTCTTGGTCTAGCTCATCCTCTAGCGGTGTCGGGCTGACAGCCTTCCTCTTCTAGCTTCGGGCCTCCCGAAGGGAGAGAGTCTCCTGATTGGGGTCTAGCGGTTGCAGAGCTGCAGCCCTAGTTGTTGAAGCTTTCTTCGGCGCCATAGCGAAGGTTTATGATCGCCGAAGGTGTTCAAAACTCAAAGAGTGGAAGTGAGTTCACCGGAGGTGGGCGCCAATGTTGGGGACTTGTTCTCAAATGCTATGAGTTAAGAACAAGGCAACACAAAAAATGTTAAACGGTAAAGTCCTTCGTCCTTCGAAGCATTATTTCCCTTAGGATATAATGATTTTCGGACGAAGGTTATGAAGGGCGCACCTTCATAAACACCACATACAATGATGAAGAATGAACCATATCAAATATGAAGGATAACATAGACAATTATATATTATTATCAACTTATTTTTGCATTATTATTATGAAGAAATAGAAATGACATCAGATTACAAATGTACCTTCGGCTTGGAAGGAGATGAAAGTACAAGTGTGACGCAAAAGCAAATGCCAAGTCAGCGTCAACAGTATGGGGGTACTGTTCACCTATTTATAGGCACGGGACACAGTCCATATAAAATTACATTCATGCCCTTTACATTTGGTAGTAATTCTATAGTAATCCACCGAGGTCTGAATAGCCTTTTCATCTTTAAGTCGGTTTCCTTTTCCGCTACCACGCCGAAGCTTTCCCGCTCACATCTTCGGCGCTGTATCAACCTTCGTATTATTTTGGGCTTCTCCTACTATGATATCGACTCGAGTCCGAAGATACCTGTTCACACATTATACTCCAGAAACACTGTTAAATCATGTTTTTGAGGACCTTCGGAAGCCGAAGGCCCCCAACAGCCTCTAGGCCCTCGGCCGAAAGATGACGACGAAATTAAAAAGATGGCTGAAGCTATCATGGATCAAGTTGTTAATCAACTCCTGAACGAAGCTGCGAAAGTTGTACTTAGGGAAGACTAAGTGCTATTGTAAAAACTTCTGAAATGTAATATGTGTAATATCTTGTAACCCTGAATGTAATATACTTGTTTTTTATGGTTCAATTCTTTACGATGCATGAAATTTTACATACGTACCGTTTTTGAGTCTTTGACGAAAAAAAACACCTTCCCTTCTTTTCATGCTTCGTGAAGAAGAATTTTCATTTATCACAACAATACCCATAGTGCTCTGATGAAGAATATCCAAGCTTCGTGAAAATATTTTCCGAAGCTACATTCCGAAGACCAATATTGTATCTCCTTGTGACTTAGCATGTTTTCCCTTTTTCAAAGCATTCTTCAGAAGATCGATATTGTGTCCCCTTCTTGTGGCATATGCAGCATGATGTATGATGCTTATGCTATGCGAAATGATGTGATGATGTTATGCTATGTAAAATGGTATTTATCCCGAAGATACACGCACATCCCCGCAATAAAACACATAATCTTTTAAATCAGCGTTGACTTTTCGCTGTAAGCCTCCCTTAGGAGCTTCTTCGCCTTTTACTTCAGCGGAATCAGCGTTTATTTTTCGCTGTAAGCCTCCCTTAGGAGCTTCTTCGCCTTTTACTTTCGGCGGTATTCGCGTTGACTTTTCGCGCTTCGCCTTTTACTTAGGCGGTATCAGCGTTTATTTTTCGTTGTAAGCTCTGCATTCCCTTTGGAACGACTTTGGAGCAGAAAACTTACACTGCGCTCCCTTTAGAACGGCTTTTTGTAACTTCAGCAAACTTACTCTGCGTTCCTTAGAACGACTTTTTGTTGCTTCGAAGAATGCACACCGTGCTTTTTAAAATAAATTTTTGATAATTCGAAGGTCCTCCTTGCTATCGCAAATCTTTAAGCTTCAACAACTTAAGCCTGTGGAGAAGATATATTTTCCTTGTGGCAAACAGCGAAACTATTACATGAACTTTAAAAAGTGTCCTTTATTACACAGAAATAAAACTGAATGGAAAAGACTACTATCAAGGTAGGATATTTGTCAATAGATGTGCTTCGACTCTGGCACAGTGCTATTGACTGTGCGAGCTTCGGATTGTTCTCTGAAGTCCCTTTGGTGTTGAGCATATTGGCCCCCTTCTGGCTGCTGGGCTTGTTGCAGCGGTGGTGGAGGCGGAGGCTGTTGCCAGGAGGCTTGAGGTTGACTCGCCGAAGCAACAGAAACTGCAGGGTGGTTGCCTACATATTCTGGGATGTAAGGCGAATGATACGAAGCAGTGTGCATGATCTGCTTCGGCTGAGCCTGTTGTGCTGCAGCTTCGGCTATCTCCTTTTGCTTCTGGATGGTAACATGGCACATCCTGGTGGTATGGCCCTTGTTTTCACCATAGAACAAGCAAAATATTCTCCTTGGTTGATCTCCAAATCTTCCGCCGAAGCCCCTGGCGCCTCTGCCTCTTGGAGCTAGCGGCCGGAAGGAGCTTTGCTGTTGCCCCGAAGCCTGCGAGGAGCACTGTGGCCTTTGCTGCTGACTCCCCTTATCATCATTTTGAGTAGAGTTGTGAATTGACCTGACGTGCCTCGGATAAAATCTTCCTCCGAAGCCCCTGGTCATTTCGGAAAACCTGAAAGCCTCCTCCCTTCTTTGACGAAAATCATTGTCGGCTCGAATATACTCGTCCATCTTCTGGAGCAGTTTCTCCAAAGTTTGAGGAGGCTTCCTAGCAAAGTACTGAGCTGAAGGTCCTAGCCGAAGTCCCTTGATCATGGCCTCAATGACAATTTCGTTGGGCACTGTTGGCGCTTGTGCCCTCAAACGCAAGAACCTCCTGACATACGCCTGAAGGTATTCTTCGTGATCCTGGGTGCACTGGAACAAAGCCTGAGCAGTGACTGGCTTTGTCTGAAACCCTTGGAAGCTGGTTAACAACATGTCCTTCAGCTTTTGCCATGAAGTGATCGTTCCTGGTCGAAGGGAGGAATACCAGGTTTGAGCAACACTCCTGACAGCCATAACAAAAGACTTTGCCATGACTGCAGTATTGCCACCATACGAAGATATTGTTGCTTCGTAGCTCATCAAAAACTGCTTCGGGTCTGAATGGCCGTCGAATATGGGAAGCTGGGGCGGCTTGTAGGACGGAGGCCAGGGTGTAGCCTGCAGCTCAGCGGACAGAGGAGAAGCATCATCAAAAACAAAATTTCCATGGTGGAAATTGTCATACCAGTCATCTTCGTTGAAGAAACCCTCCTGATGAAGGTCTTTGTGCTGAGGCCCTCGATTTTGCTCGTCTTGAGTAAGATGGCGAACTTCTTCGGAGGCTTCGTCTATCTGCCTTTGCAGTTCAGCTAGCCTGGCCATCTTTTCCTTCTTCCTCTGCACCTGTTGATGAAGCATCTCCATGTCTCTGATTTCTTGGTCTAGCTCATCCTCTTGCGGTGTCGGGCTGACAGCCTTCCTCTTCTGGCTTCGGGCCTCCCGAAGAGAGAGAGTCTCCTGATTGGGGTCCAGCGGTTGCAGAGCTGCAGCCCCAGTTGCTGAAGCTTTCTTCGGTGCCATAGCGAAGGTTTATGGTTGCCGAAGGTGTTCAAAACTCAAAGAGTGGAAGTGAGTTCACCGGAGGTGGGCGCCAATGTTGGGGACTTGTTCTCAAATGCTATGAGTTAAGAACAAGGCAACACAAAAAATGTTAAACGTTAAAGTCCTTCGTCCTTCGAAGCATTATTTCCCTTGGGGATTTAATGATTTTCGGACGAAGGTTATGAAGGTCATACCTTCATAAACACAACATATAATAACGAAGAAGAAAACATCTGAAATATAAAGGTTAACATAAACAATTATATATTATTATCAAATCATTTCTATATTATTATTATGGAAACATAGAAATGATATCAAATTACAAATGTACCTTCGGCTTAAAAGAAGGTAAAAAGTACTAGCGTGACGCAAAAGCAAATGCCCAGTCAGCGTGAACAGTACGGGAGCACTGTTCACCTATTTATAGGCACGGGACACAGCCCATGTAAATTACATCCATGCCCTTTACATTTGGTAGTAATTCTATAGTAATCCACCGAGGTCTGAATAGCCTTTTCATCTTTGAGTCGGTTTCCTTTCCTGCTATCACGCCGAAGCTTTCCTGCTTACAGCTTCGGCGCTATGTCAACCTTCGTATTCTTTGGGCTTCTCCCACTGTGGTACCGATTTGGATCCGAGGTTACCTGTTCACACATTATACTCCAGAAACATTGTTAAATCATGTTTTTGAGGACCTTCGGAAGCCGAAGGCCCCCAACAGATACCAATTGAGAGCACCTAGAGGGGGGTGAATAGGTGATCCTGTGAAACTTGAAACTTTATCCACAAAAACTTGATTAGGTGTTAGCACAATAATGCCAAGTGACTAGAGAGGAGTCTCAACAAAACACAATAACCACAAGAGATCAATCACAGAGATGGCACAGTGGTTTATCCCGTGGTTCGGCCAAGACCCACGCTTGCCTACTCCACGTTGTGGCGTCCCAACGGACGAGGGTTGCAATCAACCCCTCTCAAGCGGTCCAAAGACCCACTTGAATACCACGGTGTTTTGCTTGCTTTACTATATCCCGTTTGCGAGGAATCTCCACACTTTGGAGCCTCTCGCCCTTACACTTAGATGATCACAAAGAAGCACGGAGTAAGGGAGGGATGAGCAACACACTCAAGACAAGAAATCATAGCAACACCACGCACACAAGTCGCAACAAGAGCTCTCAACACAACTCAATGAGTTCACAACTCAACTAGAGCTCTAATTGCTATCGCAAGGAATCAAAAGCGCAGAATCGATGTCTTAGTGCTTAGGAATGCTTAGAGAATGCTTGGTATACTCCTCCATGCGCCTAGGGGTCCCTTTTATAGCCCCAAGGCAGCTAGGAGCCGTTGAGAGCATTCCAGGAAGGCAATTCTTGCCTTCTGTCGCCTGGCGCACCGGACAGTCCGGTGCACCACCGGACACTGTCCGGTGCGGATTTCTTTCCTTCTGTGGCGTAGCCGACCGTTGGCGCACCGGACACTGTCCGGTGCACACCGGACAGTCCGGTGCCCCCTCCCGACCGTTGGCTCGGCCACATGTCCCGCTCAGATCGCGCGGCCGACCGTTGGCTCACCGGATAGTCCGGTGCACATCGGACAGTCCGGTGAATTATAGCCGTACGTCGCCGACGATTTCCCGAGAGCGGCCAGTTCGCCCGAGCCAGCCTGGCGCACCGGACACTGTCCGGTGCACCACCGGACAGTCCGGTGCACCCAGACTGAGCAGAGTCTTGGCTGCTCGAGCCAAGACATTTCCTATTGGATTTTTCCTGTTTCCAGCACTTAGACACAATACATTAGTCCATAAACACAATATACTAAGTCTAGAGACATACCTTTTGACATGATTTGCACTTTGTCCACCCCTTTGCATAGATTAACACAAAAGCACTTGTGTTGGCACTCAATCACCAAAATACTTAGAAATGGCCCAAGGGCACATTTCCCTTTCATCTCCTCCACCTGACCGAGTGGCCCCAGTTGCCAGTGGTTTTCCCCGGACGTGCTCGTTGACCGATGGGCCCTATGGACCGGGGATCTTATCCCTGATGTTTGGCAAATTTAATTAGTACAACAAGATAATCAAATTATCTAGACTATGTTGAGCTAAACGTCGTTTGCAACCTAGGGTGAAGAAGTAATCAATATAGCTTGTAATGAAAGTATCTCAAATAGAACACAAGTATTGGTGATTATACAAAGTAATGAACATATACGATACATAGTTTTTACTGTGGTCTTGGTGATTTGCCGATCACCCCTAATCTACGTTGAGGTGGATTCAGTGAACTCAACCGCTCCTCTACCAATACTCCGCTTGATCTCTTGAACCGGATGGTCAAAGAATCACTCAAACCTCGATTCCACTAGTGTCACTTTTCACCGCTCTGGTGAGGCAAACATGCTCTCACGATTAACCACTATGGCCTCTTCACAATCTTCTTGAAGAGCTCGACAGGGAAACTTCACCAAGCCATCTAGGAGGTGGCAACCTCCAAGAGTAGTCCAACGTACTTCATTTGATTTTTTTTGTTTGTCCAAAGCTCAGCACATAATACTACTCAGTATTTTTGTAAGCCCTCTCCATGTAACAAAAACCACGTGTAGGTCCTTCTTCTACTCCCTATATTATTCCATCACTTGTATTATTATAAAACGGCTTCCATGATCATGTTTGACCTTTCAGGCATGAAACCAAATTGGTTCATAGAGATCCTCATTATTCCTCTCAAACAATGCTTGATGACTCTCTATCATAACTTTTTGTATGACTCATGTACTTAATTCTTCGATAATTAGTACAACTTTGAATATCTCCATTATTCTTGTAGAATGGTACTAATATACTCCTTCACTCATCAGACATCTTGTTCGATCAGAATATATGGTTGAACATCTTGAATATCCATTCTATAACTATGTCCCTGAGGCATCTCCACGCTTCAATTCAAATACGATCGGAGCCCATCATCTTATCTCCTTTTGTAATTTTAATGTCTCTAACCTTAGATTCTTGGATCCTAAGCACAAAACATATTAGTGTCATCAAAGGAGTCATCCAACTAAAAGGTTGTGTCCCTATTCTCCTCATTGAATAATTTATCAAAATACACTTATCATTTATGTCCGATTTCATTCTCCTTCACCAAGAGGTGCTCTATTTCATACTTGATGCACTTAACTTGGTCGTGGTCCCTTTTATTTCTCTCATTGACAATAGCCATCCTATATATGTCCTTCTCTATTTTCTTTGTACCAAAACAATGGCAAAGATTCTCGTACACTCTACCATTTGCCACACTTGCACCTTGTTTTGCAGTCTTCTTTGTTATCTCGCACTTCTCTATGTTGAACATCTTCTCTTATGGTACAAACATTATTTTATTCTTTATTCTTCTTAATATCCATTTGGACTTTTTTGTTCTACTACCAAATATCTTTACCTTTGCGTCCACTCTTTTTGGTTGCTCCATATACCTTCGAGACCGCCTTTCGAATGTACTTTGTTATCTTTTTTCATATGTTGTTTATATTATCTTCTTTCTTCCAAGTGTCCTCTTTGATAGATCTTTCTTTCAAAATTTCTGATGTCTCTCTTAGTTTTTACCACTTCAAAAAAATTCAGCCAATATAGCTAAAATTATACGACAAATACGATTTTTGCTTGAAGTGCCAACTTTTATAACATGGATAATATAGAACACACTAAGAGTGTAACCGGACCGGATACAGACGGATATTACTTGTTCCATATTTGTTTTTATATTTTCTCTTCGAATTAGGGTCGGATACATATATTATCAAATTGTGTCTGATAAGATTTAAATGGATATCGACATCTTAAATATCCAACTTTGAGAGTACAGATACTGATCATATACTGAGTACCTGAACTCGGATACGGATTGGATCTTAGCCCTCTTAGACGGGTCGAATTCGAATACAGAGGATAATATTTGTACCATTTATATCCCTAGAACACACACCATTCTATACAAAAGAAGTTATAATAAAAAAGAGTTCAGTTAAGGTCACGTCTCTTCCATTAGCTTTAGAGATTGCAATGGGGCCTGATTCTCGATTCTTCGTGGGGAATTCCCGTATTAGGGATGGGGAAGGGAGTAATTTTAGTCCCCATGGGATTGTCCCTATCAGGTTCGTGGGGACAGGGATATAGAACCATCCCTTGACCCTTGTCCTTGTTTCTCACGTACCAACCGTGTAAAGTTCTTTTGAATTAAGTCAGTCCATTAACATGTTAAAACTGTACTAAAACTCAATACATAGCGTATTATAAATTACCAAATTAAACTCTAAAATAGATCTTTTGTAATTTTAAATCTTGTTTGTTCAACTTATATTATTTTGATAGTCAACTTGAATTTATCCTTAAATATTGCATTTGCTAAAGGAGAAAGATCCTCATGAGAATAAATTCCATGATAGGGACATAAATGGAAGGAAAAACTTCCGTGAAGATGGTGATGATGACATCCTCCACTATTACCCGTTAGCAAAGACGCAATTGGCCTAGTTGGTCTAATTATAGTCGGACGACGACCATGTGAGCCTTAGAATTATCTCACCTCGCTTAAGTAAGGAGGAGCCACCCTTCCCCATCGGAATAGTCTTTTGGGGCGATTGGACCTTCCTATGAGTTGGGTGTGCTTTAATGAACTATTGGGCTCCAAGCAAACCTAATTTGTTGGGTCTCGGCCAACCCCACCTTAGCTAGGTGTATCATCTGGTATCAAAGTTATGGACCATTTTAAGAAGGTAGGAATGATGAGGACATACTCCAATACTACCCGTTGATAAAGACACAATTGACCTAGTTGATCCAATTGTAATCGGACGACGACTGTGTGAGTCTCAGAATTACCCCACCTTGCTTAACTTCGGAGGAGGAAATCACCTTAAAAGGGAGAGTCACCCTTCCCCATCGGACTAGTCTTTTGGGGCGATTGGTCTTTCCCTGAGTTGGGCGTGCTTAATAAACTGTTGGGCTTCAGACAACTCTAATTTGGTGGGCCTCGGCCAACCCCACATGTGCTGGGTGTATCACATGGGAACGAGCACATTTGTCGGGGACCATAATTAGGGGTACCCTCAAGACGCCTAATTCTCAGCTGGTAACCCCCATCAGCATAAAGCTGCAAAGGCCTGATGGGTACGATTAAGTCAGGGATCAGTCCACACGAGTGACTCGATCACGCTTCACCCGAGCCTAGCCTCGGCCAAGGGCAGCCGACCTCGAGAGACTTCCGTCTCGCCCGAGGCCCCCCTTTTTACGGTGGACACATCACCGGCTCGCCCGAGGCCTTGGCTTCGCTCAGAAGCAACCTTGGCTAAATCGCCACACCGACTGACCAAATTGCAGGAGCATTTAACGCAAAGGTGGCCTGACACCTTTATCCTGACGCCCCCCCCCCCCCGGCAGAGCCGAAGTGACTGTCGTCACTCCACCGCTCCTCTGACCAGTCTGGCAGAAGGACAGCGCCGCCTGCGCCACTCCGACTGCGGTGCCACTCGACAGAGTGAGTCTGACAGGCAGTCAGGCCTTGCCAAAGGCGCCACGGCGAACTCCGCTCCGCCCGACCCCAGGGCTCGGACTCGGGCTAAGACCCGGAAGACGGCGAACTCCGCTCCGCCCGACCCCAGGGCTCGGACTCGGGCTAAGACCCGGAAGACGGCGAACTCCGCTCTGCCCGACCCCAGGGCTCGGACTCGGGCTAAGACCCGGAAGACGGCGAACTCCGCTCTGCCCGACCCCAGGGCTCGGACTCGGGCTAAGACCCGGAAGACGGCGAACTCCGCTCCGCCCGACCCCAGGGCTCGGACTCGGGCTAAGACCCGGGAGACGGCGAACTCCGCTCTGCCCGACCCCAGGGCTCGGACTCGGGCTAAGACCCGGAAGACGACGAAACTCCGCCTCGCCCGACCCCAGGGCTCGGACTCGGGCTAAGACCCGGAAGACGACGAAACTCCGCCTCGCCCGACCCCAGGGCTCGGACTCGGACTAAGACCCGGAAGACGACGAAACTCCGCCTCGCCCGACCCCAGGGCTCGGACTCCGCCCTGGCCTCGGCCGAACGACTTCCGCCTCGCCCGACCCCATGGCTCGGGCTCGGCCTCGGCAACAGGGGACAGACTCAACCTCGGCTTCGGAGGAGCCCCCACGTCACCCTGCCTAGGGCACAGACCCGCCACGTCAACAGGAAGCGCCATCATCATCCTACCCCGAATCGACTCGGGTCACGGAGAACAAGACCGGCGTCCCATCTGGCCAGCTCCGCCGGATGGGCAATGATGGCGCTCCACAAGCTCTGTGACGACGGCGGCCCCCAGCTCTCTTACGAAAGCAGGGCGACGTCAGCAGGGACTCGACCGCTCCAACAGCTGTCCCTCCGCCAGGCTCCGTCGCACCTCCGATAGCCACGACATCACGCCAGCAAGGTGCCAAGACCTCTCCGGCTGCCACATTGGCATGTACCTAGGGCGCTAGCTCTCTCTCCGCTAGACACGTAGCACTCTTCTACACCCCCCATTGTACACCTGGATCCTCTCCTTACGACTATAAAAGGGAGGACCAGGGCCTTCTTAGAGAGGGTTGGCCGCGCGGGACCGAGGACGGGACAGGCGCTCTCTTGGGGCCGCTCGCTTCCCTCACCCGCGTGGACGCTTGTAACCCCCCTACTGCAAGCGCACCTGACCTGGGCGCGGGACGAACACGAAGGCCGCGGGACTTCCACCTCTCTCACGCTCGACTCCGGCCACCTCGCCTCTCCCCCCTTCGCGCTCGCCCACGCGCTCAACCCATCTGGGCTGGGGCACGCAGCACACTCACTCGTCGGCTTAGGGACCCCCCTGTCTCGAAACGCCGACAGTTGGCGCGCCAGGTAGGGGCCTGCTGCGTGCTGACGAACAGCTCCCCGTCAAGCTCCAGATGGGCAGTCTCCAGCAACCTCTCCGGCCCGGGGCGGTGATTCGTTTCGGGACTCTTGAGTTCATGTCCTTCGACGGCAGCTACGACATGATACTTCTTCCACCGCCGCGCGACGACGACAATGGCGGCCGACAACCCGCCCGCCGGCGGCGGAATCGACGACATCTTCCCTGCGTGGTGGAAGAGCAACATTCGAGCTCGCTCCGTTCTCTCCCCCGCCAACGGAGGAGGAGGCGGGGCCGTCAAGGCCAGGCGGGAGGCCGCGCTTCGTTGGCCGTCGAGCGAATCGACGCCCCCGACGCCCCGACGGAAGGCACGCCGGACGTCGACCTCGCGGTCAAGACGGAGGCAAGCGCCGTCCCCCCGCGACACGCCGACCCCGAACAAGAAGACGACGCCAGCGCGCTCGCGGAAAGCCTGCAGGACGTCGCCCTCGTACCTGAGATGACGGTGCAACCAGTCCCCGATGTGACTACGTCGCTCCCCGTCGACCAAAAGGTACCAACTAACTCCCATCTTGCGTCATTTCGACTCGGCCTCAACCCGCCAAACGACCTCGTTTTGGCGGGCGCTCTCATTGAGGCGAGTGCAACCCCACTGGGGTTTCGTATGCGGTCGCCTTGGGACCGGCTGACGGACGTCTCGACCTACAGGCCCTCTGGGTCCGAGGAAGATGACGATCCCAGCATCTGTTGGGATTTCTCCGGACTTGGCAACCCCAGTGCCATGCGGGATTTCATGACCGCATGTGACTACTGCCTCTCCGACTGTTCCGACGGAAGCCGCACCCTTGGCGACGAGGGCTGCGGCCCAAGCCGCGAATGTTTCCACATCGAGCTAGGGGATCCCTCCGAAGGCAACCATCTCGGCATGCCGGAGGACGGTGATCTTCCTAGGCCGGTGCCTCGCGCCGACATCCCACGGGAGCTAGCTGTGGTCCCCGCTCCGGCGGGGGGTTACGACCCACAACTCGAGCAAGTCCGCGAGGCGCAGGCCAGGCTCAACGAGGGAACAGGAGCGCTTGAGCCGATCCGTCGGGACGTCGGACAGGCATGGGCGGGCCAACCCCTAGCCGGAGAAATACGTCACCTGCCCCAAGGTCTCCAGCACCGCGTCGCCAACGATGTCAGGCTCAGGCCGCCGCCCGCATCCAGCGGGGTTGGTCAGAACCTGACAGCCGCAGCGATGCTCCTCCGCGCGATGCCGGAACCATCAACCACCGAGGGTCGGCGAATCCAGGGAGAGCTCAGGAATCTCCTGGAAGGCGCTGCGGCCCGACGGGCCGAAAGCACTGCCTCCCGAAGGCAGGGATATCCCTCGGAACCTCATGTCGCGACTTCCCGATTCATGCGGGAAGCCTCGGTCTACACCGGGCGCACGCGCAACACCGCGCCTGCGGCCCCGGGCCACCTCGGCAACGAGCACCATCGACGCGACCGTCGGGCCCACCTCGACGAAAGGGTGCGCCGAGGCTACCACCCCAGGCGTGGGGGGCGCTACGACAGCGGGGAGGATCGGAGTCCCTCGCCCGAACCACCCGGTCCGCAGACCTTCAGTCGGGCCATCCGACGGGCGCCATTCCCGACCAGGTTCCGACCCCCGACTACTATCACGAAGTACTCGGGGGAAACGAGACCGGAACTGTGGCTCGCGGACTACCGCCTTGCCTGCCAACTGGGTGGGACGGACGACGACAACCTCATCATCCGTAACCTCCCCCTGTTCCTCTCCGACACTGCTCGCGCCTGGTTGGAGCACCTGCCTCCGGGGCAGATCTCCAACTGGGACGACTTGGTCCAAGCCTTCGCTGGCAATTTCCAGGGCACATACGTGCGCCCCGGGAATTCCTGGGACCTTCGAAGCTGCCGGCAACAGCCGGGGGAGTCGCTCCGGGACTACATCCGGCGATTCTCGAAGCAGCGCACCGAGCTGCCCAACATCACCGACTCGGATGTCATCGGCGCGTTCCTCGCCGGCACCACTTGCCGCGACCTGGTGAGCAAGCTGGGTCGCAAGACCCCCACCAGGGCGAGCGAGCTGATGGACATCGCCACCAAGTTCGCCTCTGGCCAGGAGGCGGTCGAGGCTATCTTCCGAAAGGACAAGCAGCCCCAGGGCCGCCCATCGGAAGAGGCTCCCGAGGCGTCTGCTCCGCGCGGCGCCAAGAAGAAAGGCAAGAAGAAGTCGCAATCGAAACGCGACGCCGCTGACGCGGACCTTGTCGCCGCCGCCGAGTACAAGAACCCTCGGAAGCCCCCTGGAGGTGCAAACCTCTTCGACAAGATGCTCAAGGAGCCGTGCCCTTACCATCAGGGGCCCGTCAAGCACACCCTTGAGGAGTGCGTTATGCTTCGGCGTCACTTCCACAGGACCGGGCCACCCGCCGAGGGTGGCAGGGCCCGCGACGACGACAAGAACGAAGATCACCAAGCAGGAGAGTTCCCCGAGGTCCGCGACTGCTTCATGATCTATGGAGGGCATGCGGCGAATGCCTCGGCTCGGCATCGCAAGCAAGAGCGCCGGGAGGTCTGCTCGGTGAAGGTGGCGGCGCCAGTCTACCTAGACTGGTCCGACAAGCCCATCACCTTCGACCAGGCCGACCACCCCGACCATGTGCCGAGCCCGGGGAAATACCCGCTCGTCGTCGACCCCGTTGTCGGCAATGTCAGGCTCACCAAGGTCCTGATGGATGGGGGCAGCTGCCTCAACATCATCTACGCCGAGACCCTCAAGCTCCTGCGCGTCGATCTATCCTCCGTCCGAGCAGGCGCTGCGCCCTTCCACGGGATCATCCCTGGGAAGCGCGTCCAGCCCCTCGGGCGACTCGACCTCCCCGTCTGCTTCGGGACGCCCTCCAACTTCCGAAGGGAGACCCTGACGTTCGAGGTGGTCGGGTTCCGAGGAACCTACCACGCCGTACTAGGGAGGCCATGCTACGCGAAGTTCATGGCCGTCCCCAACTACACCTACCTGAAGCTCAAGATGCCGGGCCCCAACGGGGTCATCACCCTCGGCCCCACGTACAAACACGCGCTCGAATGCGACGTGGAGTGCGTGGAGTACGCCGAGGCCCTCGCCGAGTCCGAGGCCCTCATCGCCGACCTGGAGAACCTCTCCAAGGAGGTGCCAGACGTGAAGCGCCATGCCGGCAACTTCGAGCCAGTGGAGACGGTCAAGGCCGTCCCTCTTGACCCCGGTGGCGACACCACCAAGCAGATCCGGATCGGTTCCGGGCTCGACCCCAAATAGGAAGCAGTGCTCGTCGACTTTCTCCGCGCAAACGCCGACGTCTTTGCGTGGAGTCCCTCGGACATGCCCGGCATACCGAGGGATGTCGCCGAGCACTCGCTGGATATTCAGGCCGGAGCCCGACCCGTCAGGCAGCCTCTGCGCCGATTCGACGAGGAGAAGCGCAGAGTGATTGGCGAAGAGATCCACAAGCTAATGGCAGCAGGGTTCATCAAAGAGGTATTCCATCCCGAATGGCTTGCCAACCCTGTGCTTGTGAGGAAGAAAGGGGGGAAATGGCGGATGTGTGTAGACTACACTGGTCTCAACAAAGCATGTCCGAAGGTTCCCTACCCTCTGCCTCGCATCGATCAAATCGTGGATTCCACCGCTGGGTGCGAAACCCTGTCCTTCCTCGATGCCTACTCAAGGTATCACCAGATCCGGATGAAAGAGTCCGACCAGCTCGCGACTTCTTTCATCACGCCGTTCGGCATGTACTGCTACGTCACCATGCCGTTCGGTTTGAGGAATGCGGGCGCGACGTACCAGCGGTGCATGAACCATGTGTTCGGCGAACACATCGGTCGCACAGTCGAGGCCTACGTCGATGACATCGTAGTCAAGACAAGGAAGGCTTCCGACCTCCTCTCCGACCTTGAAGTGACATTCCGATGTCTCAAGGCGAAAGGAGTCAAGCTCAATCCTGAGAAGTGTGTCTTCGGGGTGCCCCGAGGCAT
The DNA here is from genome assembly GCF_902167145.1 of Zea mays. Classification (NCBI taxonomy): domain Eukaryota; kingdom Viridiplantae; phylum Streptophyta; class Magnoliopsida; order Poales; family Poaceae; genus Zea; species Zea mays. The sequence goes on along the minus strand of NC_050097.1, from coordinate 175,699,536 downwards.
GCTCCTAGGGTTCATCGTCTCCGAGCGAGGCATCGAAGCCAACCCGGAGAAGATCGTGGCCATCACCAGCATGGGACCCATCAAGGACTTAAAAGGTGTACAGAGGGTCATGGGATGCCTCGCGGCCCTAAGCCGCTTCATCTCACGCCTCGGCGAAAGAGGTCTGCCTCTGTACCGCCTTTTAAGGAAGGCCGAGTGTTTCGCTTGGACCCCTGAGGCCGAGGAAGCCCTCGGCAACCTGAAGGCGCTCCTTACGAAGGCGCCTGTCTTGGTGCCCCCGGCGGATGGAGAAGCCCTCTTGGTCTACGTCGCCGCGACCACTCAGGTGGTTAGCGCCGCGATTGTGGTCGAGAGGCAAGAGGAAGGGCATGCATTGCCCGTTCAGAGGTCGGTCTACTTCGTCAGCGAAGTGCTGTCCGAGACCAAGATCCGCTACCCACAAGTTCAAAAGCTGCTGTGTGCTATGATCCTGACAAGGCGGAAGCTGCGACACTACTTCGAGTCTCACCCGGTAACTGTGGTGTCATCCTTCCCCCTGGGGGAGATCATCCAGTGCCGAGAAGCCTCGGGCAGGATCGCAAAGTGGGCGGTGGAAATCATGGGCGAAACGATCTCGTTCGCCCCTCGAAAGGCCATCAAGTCCCAGGTGTTGGCGGACTTCGTGGCCGAATGGGTCGACACCCAGTTGCCGACGGCTCCGATCCAACCGGAGCTCTGGACCATGTTTTTCGACGGGTCGCTGATGAAGACAGGAGCCGGCGCGGGCCTGCTCTTCATCTCGCCCCTCGGGAAGCACTTGCGCTACGTGCTGCGCCTCCATTTCCCGGCGTCCAACAATGTGGCCGAGTACGAAGCTCTGGTCAACGGGTTGCGGATCGCCATCGAGCTAGGGGTCAGACGCCTCGACGCCCGCGGTGATTCGCAGCTCGTCATCGACCAAGTCATGAAGAACTCCCACTGCCGCGACCCGAAGATGGAGGCCTACTGCGACGAGGTTCGGCGCCTGGAAGACAAGTTCTTCGGGCTCGAGCTCAACCACATCGCTCGGCGCTACAACGAAACCGCAGACGAGCTGGCTAAAATAGCCTCGGGGCGAACGACGGTCCCCCCGGACGTCTTCTCCCGGGATCTGCATCAACCCTCTGTCAAGATCGACGACGCGCCCGAGCCCGAGGTACCCTCGGCTCAGCCCGAGGTACCCTCGGCTCAGCCCGAGGCACCCTCGGCACAGCCCGAGGTACCCTCGGCCCCCGAGGGCGAGGCACTGGACGTCGAGGAAGAGCAGAGCGGGGCCACGCCAGATCGAGATTGGCAGGCCCCGTACCTGCAGTATCTTCGCCGAGGAGAGCTACCCCCCGACCAAGTCGAGGCTCGGCGGGTAGCGTGACGTGCCAAGTCATTCGTCTTGCTGGGCGATGAAGAGGAGCTCTACCATCGCAGCCCCTCGGGCATCCTCCAGCGATGCATCTCCATCGCCGAAGGTCGGGAACTGCTGCAAGAAATACACTCAGGGGCTTGCGGCCATCACGCAGCACCCCGAGCCCTTGTCGGGAATGCTTTCTGACAAGGCTTCTACTGGCCAACGGCGGTGGCTGACGCCACTAGAATTGTCCGCACCTGCGAAGGGTGCCAACTCTATGCGAAGCAGACCCACCTGCCCGCTCAGGCTCTGCAGACAATACCCATCACCTGGCCCTTCGCTGTATGGGGTCTGGACCTCGTCGGTCCCTTGCAGAAGGCGCCCGGGGGCTACACGCACCTGCTGGTCGCCATCGACAAATTCTCCAAGTGGATCGAGGTCCGACCTCTGAACAGCATCAGGTCCGAGCAGGCGGTGGCGTTCTTCACCAACATCATCCATCGCTTCGGGGTCCCGAACTCCATCATCACCGACAACGATACCCAGTTCACCGGCAAAAAATTCTTGGATTTTTGCGAAGATCACCATATCCGGGTGGACTGGGCCGCCGTGGCTCATCCCATGTCGAATGGGCAAGTAGAGCGTGCCAACGGCATGATTCTACAAGGGCTCAAGCCTCGGATCTACAACGACCTCAACAAGTTCGGCAAGCGGTGGATGAAGGAACTCCCCTCGGTGGTCTGGAGCCTAAGGACGACGCCGAGTCGTGCCACGGGTTTCACGCCGTTTTTCCTGGTCTACGGGGCTGAAGCTATCTTGCCCACCGACCTGGAATACGGCTCCCCGAGGACGAGGGCCTACACCGATCAAAACAACCAAGCTAGCCGAGAGGAATCGCTGGACCAGCTGGAGGAGGCTCGGGACAGGGTCTTACTACACTCGGCGCGGTACCAGCAGTCCCTGCGACGCTACCACGCCCGAGGGGTCCGGTCCCGAGACCTCCAGGTAGGCGATCTGGTGCTTCGGCTGCGGCAAGACGCCCGAGGGAGGCACAAGCTCACGCCCCCCTGGGAAGGGCCATTCGTCATCGCCAAAGTTCTGAAGCCCGGAACATACAAGCTGGCCAACAATCAAGGCGAGATCTACGGCAACGCTTGGAACATCAAACAGCTACGTCGCTTCTACCCTTAAGATGTTTCCAAGTTGTTCATATACCTCGCACCTACGCAAAGTTTAGTCGTCAAGGAAGGGTCGGCCTAGCCTCGGCAAAGCCCGACCCTCCCTCGGGGGCTAAAAGGGGGGAGACCCCCTCTGCGTCGAATTTTTCCTCGAAAAAGGATCTCTTTTTAGCAGGATTTCTTTCGTGCCTCTTGACTACTTCGGAAAGCGGATCCTGGAAACGACGGAGTACATGTAAGCAGCCAAGGCTGACCGAGCCGAGGGACTCCTACGCCTCCGGGATATGGATACCTCACTCATCACCTTCTGCGATAAGTAACTCGCGCTCGGATAAAGCGACTCCGTGGACCGAACAAGTCTTCACGTTCGGAAGCTCTCCTGCCGAAGCAGTCCTTCGAGCTTTCTCGACTAAGTCGGGGACAGGGCCTCATGGACGGGTGAAAGTACGCGTAAGCGGCAAGGACGACCGAGCCGAGGGATTCCCACGCCTCTGGGATACGGATACCTCACTCGTCCCTTCCGCGAGAAGCAACTCTCGCTCGCACAAACATCCCTGTTACCGACAGAGAGTCCAGATGCTCGAAACAAGAGGAAAAAAGACGCAGCTTCGCAAGCACGGCGAGGGTGTGTTTTCTGGCCTCGGCGGCCGCAGAAGGCACACGCTACAAGACGATCTGATCCTGCAGGCTCGGGTCTTCACGCTGAAGGGAGCCGTAGCACCCTCGGCATCGACGGCGTCTTCAGCAAAGTCCAACCCAGCCTCGGACGGCGACGCGCTCCAGGGACTCCTCCGGGAATCCGGCCCGAGCAGGCGGCTCGGCCGGTTACCCCTGGGGCCTCGGCCAACCGGCTTCCAAGGGCGCCAGCCCGACCCGAGGCCTCGGCTGATCGACTTTGGTGTCGGCTCCGCTGACGGACAACACGACTAGGCTCCGGCCAACCAGGTTCCCATTCTCGAGCCAACTCCGCCTCTGTTCATACCGATATCGCTACCCCTGGCCTCGGTCCATCGAAGGGCGGTCGAGGGGTCTCTTTAACTAAGCCAGAGGAGCCCCAGACAACAAGGCCGAACGGGCCGAGGGATTCCTACGCCTCCGGGATACGGATACCTCACTCGTCACCTTGACACGGGGCGACTCATGCTTGGTAAAGCGGTTCAGATAATCAACAGGCGAGACTTAGTGCTCGAAAATGAGGAAAAAACACGGCTCCGTGCCGAAATTACATACATGTTCAGGCCCCGACAGCCACAAGGAACAAAAAACACTGGCATTCGAAGTGCCATTACAAACGGAACTCCGGTTCCCCCTCCGCAGGTACGAACAACCCCACTCCGAGGGGGAAGGCCTGCGGAGCAACGGAAGGCCGACGAATGGCGCGCCGTCACCTGCTCCAGCAGCGGCGACGACGACGACTTCTGCTCCGGGGGGTCGAACAGCGGCAGCACTGACCTCAGGGTGGATGCTGCTGCCAGGAGGCCCCCGCCCATGCCAAAACTTGTGAGGCAAGGACGGGCAGAAGGCCGAGAAGTTGGAGGTCAGCCCGTGGCCGGCCCCGGCTATCGCGCCGGCGGAAGAACCTCTTCCAGCTGCCGTGGCGGACGCCGGCGCCGCGAGCGGCCCCGAAGCCACTCGCGTCTGAAGACCGGGCACGCTGCAGCTGCCAGCACCACGGGCAATACCCGCTCCTCCCCCCATCACTGAGTGAAGGAGCAGGCCACCGCCCGCGTAGGGGCCGACCCCAACTCGGCACTCTCCCCTCCCCAGCCTTGGTGATGAAAATCCTTGAGGCTGAGGGAGGGGCAGAGGCCGCAGCCCGGCTCGCTTTCCCCCACCATCAAGCCGGAGGTCGCCATCTCGGGTGACCGCCGGTGGAGGGGTGCGACCGGGCTGCGTGATGAAAATCCTTGAAGCCGAACGATAGCTGAAAGGTACCAACTCCCATGGAGTTGCGTTCCTCCAACGAGGAGGCGGAAAGGCGGCGAATACCCCCCATCCGGGGGCTTGGAAGATGGAAAGACACGACGCATAAGGGAGGAAGAAGACATGGTTGCCTTCTGAAAGGAGTCTCCCTCCTTTTAAAGGCAACTCTCCCTACGTGCGCCCCCACACGCCGCGGGCTGAGTCTTCTCCAACACGCTCCAAGGCCCTCCCCCGCGACTCGGGGGCTGGGTCCCGCATGTCATGCAAACCAGCTCAGGGCAGAAGAAGCCAAATCGCCGCGCGTGGTACGCATGACCGCCCAGCGGTTACAAGCGACCCCCCACTTTTGCCCAGACCAACGGGCGGAAGGGGCGGGCAGCCATGCAGGCGGCATGCAACCGCGCCAGGTGGACGCGCTTCTTCGACTTCTGACACGCCAGCTTGGAAGCCCAGGCCCACGCGTCAAGCAACCGGCGCGCCAGTTGCTGCATGCAAGCAACCGCACCGCCACTCGTGCCACCGTCGCGCCTCTTCGGTTGCGGAGCCTATGCCGCGACTCGAGGCGACCCAGCAGCGCCAGCCTGGCGCGTCGGTCAAAGCGACCGAAAGTGGGCCGGCGGTAATGGCGGTGGCAGGCGGGCGGGCGCAGCAGTCACGTCGTCAGCCAGGCTCACGTCTCATCCTGGGACAACAAGAGAGCCTCCTCTCGCGGCGTGAAGACGGTGCACCCGTGACTCGTTCCTCGAACGGATCGCGCACGCGCAACGGCCGCCCCGCCAACTACACGCCCTGTCGCATTAACTCCGCGGCGGGACACGCGGCGCCTCTGGCGGGAGAAGCGCGCGACGCTTCGCCTTCGCCGTAATAACCGCGTCAAAAAGAGGTACGCCACGTCGTTCGATTTCGTATCCTTTTCCTTTTTCCTCTTTCTCCATCTCTTGCAACAGGGACCGGGAAAGGGGGATACCCCGAAAAGGATCCTTCTCCGCGAAGGAACCGGGCTCCGAGCCCCCCCCTACTGATCAGGGGTTCGAAGGCTGGCCCTCCGAAGGGTTCAACAGTCGCCTCAGATCGCGTGGGCCCGACACCCACTACTGGTCAGGGGTTCGAAGGCCAGCCCCCTGAAGGGTTCCATGGCCGCCTCAGGCTACTCGGGCTCCGCGCCCATTACTGATCAGGGGTTCGAAGGCTGGCCCCCGAAGGGTTCACAGTCGCCTCAGACACCGAGCGAGGGATGACCAGGGGTACGTTCGATACATAACCGAGGCTCGGGCTGCGCTCCCGAGGTACCCTAGGACATTTCCGAGACCAGCGGGAACGATCTTGTAACGGAATCCCATCGGAGGGAGGCATCGAGCCCTCGGACCCCGTCGCCAGGGGACCGGGTCCGGCAAATCACCCGCAGGTACTTTTGGGCGTGCCTCTGGGCCCCTAGCCGACCCCCAACGAACGGGGCACGGACGTCCACTCGGATTACCCGCTTGCAGCTCACCGGAGACACCATGTTCGGTGCCCATCGAGGGTAACATGGCGCACTCCCCCCCCCCCCTCCTCCTTGCGGAAAGGCGACGCAGGGGCGTATGTAAAAAGTCGAGTCTGTCCCTGATCGTCCTCTCGCCCTGTGCAGAGGCTCGGGGGCTGCTCTCGCAAAAACCGGCTCCGGCCAAACCGTTGACAGCGTCAACATACCAGCCCGAGAGCTTGGGCCCCGACCGTGCACCCGGGCTACGGCCAGTTCGCATGAGGGAAAGACCAGACCAGCCGAAGCGTTACGCGAGGTATTAAGACCTCGAAGGAGTGTAACCACTCCTCCGAGGCCTCGGGGGCTACACCCGGCGGGTGCGCTCGCGCGCACCCACCGGAACGAAATGCAACCGAGAAAGGCTGGTCCCCTTGCAAAAAAAGTGCGACGAAAGCCTCCAAGCGAGTGCTAACACTCCCTTCGAGGCTCGGGGGCTACTGTCGGGGACCATAATTAGGGGTACCCTCAAGACGCCTAATTCTCAGCTGGTAACCCCCATCAGCATAAAGCTGCAAAGGCCTGATGGGTACGATTAAGTCAGGGATCAGTCCACACGAGTGACTCGATCACGCTTCACCCGAGCCTAGCCTCGGCCAAGGGCAGCCGACCTCGAGAGACTTCCGTCTCGCCCGAGGCCCCCCTTTTTACGGCGGACACATCACCGGCTCGCCCGAGGCCTTGGCTTCGCTCAGAAGCAACCTTGGCTAAATCGCCACACCGACTGACCAAATTGCAGGAGCATTTAACGCAAAGGTGGCCTGACACCTTTATCCTGACGCCCCCCCGGCAGAGCCGAAGTGACTGCCGTCACTCCACCGCTCCTCTGACCAGTCTGACAGAAGGACAGCGCCGCCTGCGCCACTCCGACTGCGGTGCCACTCGACAGAGTGAGTCTGACAGGCAGTCAGGCCTTGCCAAAGGCGCCACGGCGAACTCTGCTCCGCCCGACCCCAGGGCTCGGACTCGGGCTAAGACCCGGAAGACGGCGAACTCCGCTCCGCCCGACCCCAGGGCTCGGACTCGGGCTAAGACCCGGAAGACGGCGAACTCCGCTCCGCCCGACCCCAGGGCTCGGACTCGGGCTAAGACCCGGAAGACGGTGAACTCCGCTCCGCCCGACCCCAGGGCTCGGACTCGGGCTAAGACCCGGAAGACGGCGAACTCCGCTCCGCCCGACCCCAGGGCTCGGACTCGGGCTAAGACCCGGAAGACGGCGAACTCCGCTCCGCCCGACCCCAGGGCTCGGACTCGGGCTAAGACCCGGGAGACGGCGAACTCCGCTCCGCCCGACCCCAGGGCTCGGACTCGGGCTAAGACCCGGAAGACGACGAAACTCCGCCTCGCCCGACCCCAGGGCTCGGACTCGGGCTAAGACCCGGAAGATGACGAAACTCCGCCTCGCCCGACCCCAGGGCTCGGACTCGGACTAAGACCTGGAAGACGACGAAACTCCGCCTCGCCCGACCCCAGGGCTCGGACTCCGCCCTGGCCTCGACCGAACGACTTCCGCCTCGCCCGACCCCATGGCTCGGGCTCGGCCTCGGCAACAGGGGACAGACTCAACCTCGGCTTCGGAGGAGCCCCCACGTCACCCTGCCTAGGGCACAGACCCGCCACGTCAACAGGAAGCGCCATCATCATCCTACCCCGAATCGACTCGGGTCACGGAGAACAAGACCGGCGTCCCATCCGGCCAGCTCCGCCGGATGGGCAATGATGGCGCTCCACAAGCTCTGTGACGACGGCGGCCCCCAGCTCTCTTACGAAAGCAGGGCGACGTCAGCAGGGACTCGACCGCTCCAACAGTTGTCCCTCCGCCAGGCTCCGTCGCACCTCCGACAGCCACGACATCACGCCAGCAAGGTGCCAAGACCTCTCCGGCTGCCACATTGGCATGTACCTAGGGCGCTAGCTCTCTCTCCGCTAGACACGTAGCACTCTGCTACACCCCCATTGTACACCTGGATCCTCTCCTTACGACTATAAAAGGGAGGACCAGGGCCTTCTTAGAGAGGGTTGGCCGCGCGGGACCGAGGACGGGACAGGCGCTCTCTTGGGGCCGCTCGCTTCCCTCACCCGCGTGGACGCTTGTAACCCCCCTACTGCAAGCGCACCTGACCTGGGCGCGGGACGAACACGAAGGCCGCGGGACTTCCACCTCTCTCACGCTCGACTCCGGCCACCTCGCCTCTCCCCCCTTCGCGCTCGCCCACGCGCTCGACCCATCTGGGCTGGGGCACGCAGCACACTCACTCGTCGGCTTAGGGACCCCCCTGTCTCGAAACGCCGACAACATTTATTTGTGTTTTATTATACTCTATACTAAATAGAATTCGTAGCAACATATAAACACTTTGCTAGACAAAAATGGAGAGCCATTTTCAATGGAGAATTCTCCTTGCCATACTTACGAGGTGTTTGAATGCATTAGAACTAATAGTTATTTAGCTAAAAATGATAGTGGAATTAGCTAGCTAACAAATAGCTAGCTAACTAGTAGCTAATTTACTAAAAATAAATAATAGCTGAACTATTAGATAGAGTGTTTGAATGTCTCTAGCTAATTTTAGTAACTAACTATTAGTTCTAGTGCATTCAAACACCCCTTAGTTAGACTGTCTCTAGTGGATATTCTATTCCATCCATTATTTTAAATTTTACTGTGCAAATAATATAATCTATAGTGCAAATCTCTTATTTTACATGATCTACTACAGACAGTCTTAAACTTTGTATACAATGACTTTGGAGTTTGGACGCGTGGCTACCATACCACGGTGCCAGGTCGGCAGGTCCTGAAAAACTTTCGAGGCAGCGCCGGCCCTGGCGGGGGTCGAGCAGTGCCCCCGACCAGGGCCCCCAAATTACTGGGGCCTCATACCATATACTAAATAACAGTATATATATTGTATAGGTTTATCTGCTAGCTCTATAAAAATTTTAAATGCCTAATTATAAGTCAACAACACGACGGCAACAAGCAAGGATAATTGGATATAGCCTATCAATCTTGATTTCTATATTTTAGTAGTAGTACTTCATAGTCTCAGGCCCAACCACCTAGGCTCTCAGCGTACAATGAGACAATGACGTTTGACGTTTCATGTCTATTTCTCGCACAGTTGTAGCCAATATATATATATATATACTAGCTGGATGCCCGTGCGTTGCAACGGGAATATATAATACCAGTATACTACGATAACTTATATACAAAATCTGTGTTATATTGTTATGAAAAAAATGTTTCATAATCAATTTGTGATCCTAGCCATACATAAATTTTGTTATTGTAATCTAGTTATTTTACCACTACATTGCAACCATCAGTATCATGCAGACTTCGATATATGCCACGATTTGTATGGTCTCATCATTGGAGAGCATGAGCATGTTCCACACATGCCGGAAAAATTCCCTCGTACATCGTTAGTCATCAGACATGCACCACCATATGCTCTTGCTTAAACAAATAGGTAAGTGTGTATGTATTTGCGAAGAGAATTAAAGGCAGGCCGGCACAAAAGCTACCCTGACGGTGGCGAGGATGACGAACTGGTCACTGTTGTCGATCCTCCTCTGTGTCACCTCTGGCACCAAGATGATGCCACAATCCTCGATATAGTAGTCGTCGAACGCACGCGACATGACGAGTACCGATGACTCTTGGTTGGGCTGCCAAACGAAGTGCACCCCGGGCTCATCAGCGAGGTAGTACCCCTGGTCGTTGCACCACCGAATGCGCTATTCCACTACATACATCATGTTCGAGGACACTCACACAACGTCAGCAACGTCCATCGTCCCAGCACACAAGAATTCATGTCCGGCCAGTAGCGACTTACGTGGCAGGTTGGGCTTCAGGTGGACGATGAGCTGGACGGCGTGATGGCGTCGTCGTCGGATGCGGTGTCCAGAACAACCCGAGAGTCGTCGACGTTGGCGACAACCATGAGGCCCCCCTGCTTAACGATGGATAGCGCGGTGCAGCTGCTCTGGACCGCGTCCAAGCGGCGGCTTCGCGGGAGCTTGTCGTACACAGCGGCGCATGCAACCACGTAAGACTGCTTTTAGAGGTCGAACTAACAGTCGCCAAGCTTCTTCTCGTCATCGATGAGCGACGACAACGCGAATGCCTCCTGCTCATGGAGTTTGTTCGGGGTTTGAAGTAGGAAACATGGACTCATGCTTGGCGTTGGTTTATGAAAATGACTCACAAGTCTGATCCATGGAAAAAAAATATTATGAAGAAAAAATTTCACACATGCAAAAAAGGGAATTTAAGTATAATGCATTATTCAAACAAAAGAAATAGCATGCAAAGCTCTTCTTTAAATAGTATTACCTCCATCCAAAAATATAATTCAAGAATACCGGTGATACTTATCTACTACTACACATTGTGCAATGGTAGTAAGTGAGCTTGGAGAGAGATGTAGTAGATGTGTTTCCTGTCATAGATTTAGACATAAACACATATAGGTGGGTGCCCGTGCGTTGCAACGGAAACATTTAATATCATGATAACTTATGAACAAATGTGTGTTATACTGTTATGTGAAAATGTTTCGTAATTAATTTGTGATCCTAGCCATACATAAATTTTGTTATTTCAATCTAACTATTTCATCACTACATTGCAACCAACAGTACCGTGCAGACTTCTATACATGATAGCTGAATGCTCGTGCGTTGCAACGGGAATATATAATACCAGTATACTACGATAACTTATATACAAAATATGTGTTATACCGTTATGAGAAAATGTTTCATAATCAATTTGTGATTCTGGCCATACATAAATTTTGTTATTTATAATCTATCTGTTTCACCACTACATTGCAACCATCAGTATCATGCAGACTTTGATATATATCACGATTTGTATGGTCTCATTAGAGAGCACGTTTCATACATACCGGAAGAAATTCTCTCGTACATCGTTAGTCATCGGACACGTACCACCATACGCTTTTGCTTAAACAAAAAGGTAAGTGTGTGTTTGCAAGACTAATGGTCAAACATCGTATAACCACAAAGTTAGAATACTATATTAATATATTAAATAAATTAATCCAATAGACATAGATTAACCCAATTAACATAGGATAAATAAATATCTAATTATAAAAGTATGAAACATGGTATAATCAATGTTGTTACTGCGTGGTAAATATTCATACGAGACTAACACAACTGGAACGATTCAATTTGGAATTAAAATGGGGAAGTTACGAATTTCCAAAGTTTCTATGTATTTGATATATGATTAATTAGGAAATCAATTTTATTGTTGTTTTCACGACAAAACAGAGGTATTATGTGATAAAAATAATATTATAGAATTATAGAAATTGGAATGAACTCATTTAGATTTAATATGAAATTTTCATGAATTAAATGGGTTTCTGCAATTATTTTTAAACTAAAAATCAATTTCTAAACTCATTTTCCCTATTTTCTTTATTTCCTGGACTGCGTCCCAAATTCCAGAAAGATCAGGGGCCAAGCTATAAATGTTTTTCTAGACTCAGTGAGCATACAGAGTGGACGGTGGGTTAAACACAAAAGACGTTTTAGTTGAAGTTGTACACAATTCAACATGAGTCATGTTGGCTAGAGGGTGGAAGGCTAGGCATTCTGCTCAATAGATCCAAGGTTCGATCCCTAGGCAGCCACGGTTTGATTTTTTTTCTGCACGCGGAAAACTGGTGTGCGGGATTGGACGACTGAGATTGTAGAACGGTAGAATGGACGGCTGAGATCGCAGAATGACAGAACACAAAAAGGCAGGCTACTATTGCTAACTTAACAAGTAGTAGAGAAAAATAATATTATAGAAATTGGAATGAACCCATTTGGATTTAATATGAAATTTTCATGAATTAAATGGGTTTCTGCAATTATTTTTAAAATAAAAATCAATTTCTAAACTCATTTTCCCTTTTTTTCTTTATTTCCTGGACTACGTCCCAAATTCTAGAAAGATCAGGGGCCAAGCTTTAAATGTTTTTCTAGACTCAGTGAGCATACAGAGTGGACGGTGGGTTAAACACAAAAGACGTTTTAGTTGAAGTTGTACACAATTCAACATGAGTTATGTTGGCTAGAGGGTGAATGCTAGGCATTCTGCTCAATAGATCCAAGGTTCGATCCCTAGGCAACCACGGTTTGATTTTTTTTTCTGCGCGCGGAAAACTGGTGTGCGGGATTGGACGGCTCGGAAAACTGGTGTGCGGGATTGGACGGCTGAGATTGTAGAACGGTAGAATGGACGACTGAGATCGCAGAATGGCAGAACACAAAAAGGCAGGCTACTATTGCTAACTTAATAAGTATAGTAGAGATATATATATAATTATAATTATTATAAAGGGCCTCTTTTATAAGTCTTGTCCTGCGCCTCCAAAATGTCAGGACCGGCACTGCTTCGAGGGCAAGCTAAGAGCATCTCCAACAACGTGACCTATAAAAATGCCTTATAATTTAAAAATAAGTAAATTTTATAGAATTTAGGGCACCAACAAAACACTCTGCTCCAACAGTAAAGCCTTAAATCTAGATTATAGGGCAGCCCACTACGGTGTAGTATATTTGAGGCACTTGAGATGGTGCCCTATAGTTTTTTGACAAAATTTGTTTAATTGAGGCACTGTTGGAGTGGTTTTTCCTGTGTAGAGCCCTATATTTCGATTTGAGGCATTAGTTTGAGGCATTATTGGAGATGCTCTAAGGAAGGCACCGCGTTCGGCCAAGTCAAGCGTTTTGCGATTTTTCTTGCGCTAGCATAGCATAGACGACGAATAGCCGCGACCGCGACGCGCAGTGCCGTCGGTTTCCTTTTTCCATTTCATCCCTCCCACTCCGTGGTCCGTGCGGCCTCCTCTGCCGGCCCGCAGCCCGCTCGGCAACCAGACGTCCAGACCTCTTTGGGCGACCGTGACTCGAGCCGTTGGAGATCCACACTTTCCTCCCTCCATCGTTTCTCGATCTCTCGACCGGGCGAGGGCGACGCCGCCCGCGCGCGCGCCATGGATGTGGAGTACGACGTGATCGTGCTGGGCACCGGGCTCAAGGAGTGCATCCTCAGCGGCCTCCTCTCTGTGGACCGCCTCAAGGTACGTTACGCTACTACGACGCCTCCATCGATCCCCTCCTCTCTCTCCCTCCGTCGTCGGCCACTTCTAATAAGATCGCGCCCTGGTGGTTATCCATTTTCCGTATGATTTTTTTTAAAACTGGCCGGGATCGAAAACTTCATTGAAATGCAAGCTCTCTTAATGAATAAAAACAAAAGGCGAGGTGACAATAATGAATCATTTTCGGCCTTTCCTCGTCACCAATTTACCGGGACAAGACACTAACACCGCCAAAATAAACTATGTCTTTCTTACTCATAAACAGTTCGGTCATCATCATAGTATTGATTGATCTGGTAAACATACATGTGACGCAGCTGGCAATATTTGCGGGCATTGTAATTATCACGGTGTCCTGACGAACGCATTAATTCGTAATTCTGCATGCATGTCATCAGGTGTTGCACATGGACAGGAATGACTACTACGGCGGAGACTCCACATCGCTCAATCTCAATCAGGTGACAATGCAAGGCTGATATGTCTGTTGGCGATATTTTGGAGTGCCTCGCCCCTCATTTCTCTGAGGTTGTGGGTAATGGCGATCCATGAGACTCGCCTGTATATATAGCAAGTTCCTGATGATAAACAATGCACATGGTTTTTTTGTCTATCTTGTTTATGAGGCGCTCTTTGGATTCTACCTGCTGTTCGTAATGATGTCCTAAACTATGCTGTAAATTAAACTGCTATTTGCAGCTCTGGAAACGGTTCAAGGGTGAAGAAACACCGCCTGCGCACATAGGAGCTAGCAGAGACTACAACGTTGATATGGTTCCAAAGGTCTGGTCTTTTCCATTTTAGTACTTTTTTTGTTTTTTGATTTCTTCAGGAAATCTACTTTCATTATTTTATTATCTGTACCAAAATATAATTCGTTTTAGACTAAATATATATTCATTAATTTACTTATGAACGTAGTTTGTATACATGTCTATATTCATCATCATTCATTTGAATGTTGACAGAAAAAAGAGGATAAAGAACTATATTTTGGAACGGAGAGAGTATATAGTATATTGGACTGAGATATCTAGGACCCAATTGCAATGATGACATGCAGTAATGCTTCTTGAGATTGGCTATAAACTTGGAACTTCTATCATAGTTATATGTGTAACTGTGGGATCTGTGATGCACTTCCATATATGTAATTATGTATTTAACCAGAACATGCTACACTTGGACGTGTTTCAATGTGGCTTCAACTCACATGATTAATTGTAGTTTATTATGCCCTGTTTGGAATCTCTACAGCTAATAGTTAATTACTAAAATTAGTTGTAGAGGTTCCAAACATCCCTGGCTAATATTTTATCTAATTGTTAGCTAACTCACAGCTAACAATTAGTTTATTAGCTGGTTCAGTCCAACTAATAATTTATTAGCTGGCTAACTATTAGCTATAGGGGTTCCAAATAGGACCTTAATCACTTAAGGCAACGACTAATATGCAAGCAACCATTAAGTGCAAGAGTGGAAGCATGTATTTTGGTCCGTTAGATTTAGATCCAACTGCAAATGCAATCTTGGTTTGTTAGTTTTTTTTATAAAGCTAGACGAGGTGATGGTGGAACGGTTTAAGTGCTAAATATGACACATAGTTGGATCTAAATTTAACGGACCAAGATTTCTTCTTGCACGCTTGCACCTAATGACTACTTGCATATTAGTCGTTGCCAACACTTAAAACATAACACTAAAAGAGTTATTATTTTAAGTTTATTAATTCAGGTCATGAAAGGTCAAACAAAAGATGTATTACGAAAATGAGCAGTGGTTGGCACCTGCTCTCCTGGTTCTCGTAGACTCTCTTTTATTTCTTAGTTGAATGATAGGGCTCCTGCCTGTTTTGTCCAAAAACATGAGCAGTGTTGGTTGGGCTGAATATCTTACCAGATTGCTTTATGAAACCACATTCTGACATATAATGTAATACAGTTACCATTTTGACCAGTTTATGATGGCAAATGGTACCTTGGTTCGTGTGCTCATTCATACTGGTGTCACCAAGTACATGTCCTTCAAAGCTGTGGATGGAAGCTATGTTTTCAACAAGGGAAAGGTTCAATCCCCTTCTTCATTCATACAAACTCCATTTTTATGAACATTTTTACCGTTTTAAGCACATTTATCTATTTTCTTGGGCTCCAGATCCACAAGGTTCCTTCTACTGACATGGAAGCTCTCAAGTCTCCCCTGATGGGATTGTTTGAGAAGCGAAGAGCTGGGAAATTCTTCCTTTATGTCCAAGATTATAAGGAAAATGACCCAAGTACTCATAAGGGTTACAACCTTACTAAACTAACGACAAAAGAACTTATCTCGTGGGTACCTATTTCACTTATATGCCTTTTTAACAATTTTTATATTTTTATAACTAGAATGAAATTGGGTATTTGCTTATACAATTTGAATTTTTAGTTCCATAGGTTCTTGGTACTTTTTTCTACTGTGGCTCCATGTTACATGGTGTTTTGGTTACCAACTTTCTCAAGTAGAAACAATGTACATAAAACCTTGTTTTATCCAAGTTATATTGGAAGTCTTCACTGATGCTATTATTGATCATCTTTTGCTAAAATGAAATATAGTTTTTGAGTGACCAAGCAAGCATAAACAGATTCTATAGTTTTATCTGTTCATTTAAAAGCAATTACTAAAGCTCCAACAGTTGTTCATTAAGGCTGCATCATGATATTCCATTTTAAGAGTTTGGGCTATAGAGAGGCCGACCAACATGTACAGTATGTCATTTAGATTCAGAAAATTATACTTATATACCCATGATCATCAGTCCGATGAATTGAGAAAGGCAAAGGAGGTGTTAGAGTATAGGCCCATGTGGCCCATGTACATCAATATATAGCTACCCATTAGGGTTAGCCTGTGCAATGAATCAGTTATCTCCAACAGGAGGCAACTTCTGTTTGCCTGTTCATATAACTTTAACCATCACAAATACCATCCTTCGATTGCATAAGTAAAGAGGCATTAGAATTCCGGTGATTCAGTTACAGGCTATGTAACTATGAACAATTCTTTATTCAGGAGCATTCTTGTGTTCTATCCCTATGTTAGTAAATTTTCTGGTCCTATCTTAATATATGATGTTATCTGTTTTTTCAGAACCTAAAAGTTCCGGTGCCCAATTAGGATTCAGTTTACTCAAACTCCTATGTTCTAATTTCTTTTTTCAGAAAATATGGTTTGGATGATAATACGATAGACTTCATTGGGCATGCAGTGGCTCTTCATAGAGATGATAGCTACTTGACAGAACCTGCAATTGACACTGTAAAACGGATGAAGGCAAGTCTTTATAGTGATATACTAAAAATATCCCAACACAATTCAAAGGTTTCTTGTAATTTTTATATTGAAAGAAACAGCTTCAAATGCAGTTGTTTTCCATAATAGTTGTGAGTGTCCTCTAGTAGTCTGTTGTGTAGGCTCACCGAGCCAAGCGGTTCTTTGGCTTTTGGCCCTATTTTTCCATAAAAATAGGGCTGACTCTTTTTGTTCTAATAATATATGCGGCAATGCTCTTGCCACCCTTTCGACAAAAAAGAAAGAAACAATTCTATCCATAATTTCTGGGACCCTTTTCTTTCAAGTGATCTTCTTGATTGATTGTGCCCTGATCTAAGGATAGCACGATTGCCTTGTTTCTGTTTATTGTTAATGTTACTTGCATTCAAATCCGTCTTTGACATTATTTATCTAACACTATTTTAGAATATTTCAGCTTTATGCAGAATCAGTGGCTCGCTTTCAAGGAGGATCACCATATATTTATCCCTTGTATGGTTTAGGAGAACTGCCACAGGGTTTTGCAAGACTTAGCGCTGTTTATGGTGGGACCTACATGTTGAGTAAGCCAGAGTGCAAGGTACAAAATAATGTGGATTTAGCCAGGAATTTTCCACATTGTTTCTTCACTTCAGTGACTGTGGCACAGTAATTACTAAGTGAAAGAAGAGGCGACACTTCCATGTTTGGCATAAGTATGGTAGCATATTGAAATTAAGGACTTCTATGATTAAAATTATGAATTTAAAGAGTATTAACGTTTCTTACATCTTTTTTTAAAAGTGCATTATTTTGTCGAATAATATTTTACGACAATATCTTGACGAAATGGAACCTTTTGAGTAGCAGAAAACATTCATTCCACAAAATGTTTCATACTAACAATAAACAGAATGTTCATCTGCAAATATTTTTCTGTCTACACAATAATCAACTATTCATGTTCAATAAAATATTTGCAAAATTCATGTAAACAACTGCTGTGAGTTTTTATCTTATAATATTTATTTCCTCTTTCTTAATGCCATCATACGCAATTACCCTGGTATTCGAGATTTTTTTTGCTGCAGGAATTTCCTGTGTTAAGCAACACTCACATGAGTAGAAATTTTGCTGTAGGATGTTCCTGTGTTAAGCAACATTCACATGAGTAGAAATTTTGCTGCAGGAATTCATATAACTTCAAGCAAAGTGCCATTTTTTTGTATCAGACCATTATCTGCATTTTAGTATTTTACGGATTACAATCTAACATATCCCACTGCATTCAGGTCGAATTTGATGATGAAGGCAAAGTTTGTGGTGTTACCTCAGAAGGGGAGACTGCAAAATGCAAAAAGGTTGTCTGTGATCCTTCCTACCTACCTGACAAGGTAAAATCCTTACATTGTTTTTATTGTAAATGGTATATTATTATGCAAAGATGTTTCTCACATCCTCTGACTTTAGTTTCATTATTGCATTACTTTCTTAAAAACACCATACAGGCGAATCAAATCCTGTGATGATATGATTTAGACCACAGTAATCCATTTAGTCCTTTTCTTTAAAGAGTGTCTATGAGAAAACACCACTAACCTTTTAGAAATTTCAGAGGTGTTAGAAACTAATGCGATTACTGAGAGTATTTTACATGCTGCTAATGCTAAACTCTGTTACCAGGTTAAAAAAATTGGAAAAGTTTTTCGGGCAATTGCTATCATGAGCCATCCCATCCCAAATACTGCTGAATCTCACTCAGTACAGATCATATTACCACAGAAGCAACTTGGCCGCAGATCAGACATGCAAGTATTTCTTATATCATCTCCCAGATTTATCCATTATTTGCTTGTGTTTCACCTTCACATTTCTTGTGTTTCTAATGTGGGAAGCAATCTTCATGTATGCATACCAGGTATGTTTTCTGCTGTTCCTACTCTCATAATGTCGCATCAAAAGGCAAATTCATCGCATTCGTGTCAGCACAAGCGGAGACTGATAATCCAGAGAAGGAACTAAAGCCAGGGATCGATCTTCTTGGGAAGGTGGACGAGTTATTTATCGACATATATGACAGATATGAACCTACCAATGACTCATCAGCAGACAATTGTTTCATCTCAACAGTAAGCATTATCTGACACGCACCTTTGATAGAATTTTCAAATATCCTTATTTCCATTTCAATTAACTACCTTTTCAGAGTTATGATGCCACAACACACTTTGAGTCCACTGTTATGGATGTACTTTCCCTTTACACAAAGATCACCGGAAAGGTACATATATATACTTGTATTTGTCCAATTGTCTCTTGAGAACCTTTTGGCATTTAACCTCCAGGACAAAACAATTGCCTAGACCAGCCTATATCCATTTTAACTACACTAAACCAATGTGATTCGATTGGTTCTATTTCTTCTTTTTTTTAAATGAACGTAGGGAGAGTTTCCCAACCTGGAATTTTATTTCAAGAGAGTTCCATGTCAAGCCACAGTGCAATTTTTCATCTGGTTGCCTGATATAATCCTCATGCAATTTTTCTTTTCAGACTGTTGATCTCAGCGTGGATCTAAGCGCTGCTAGTGCTGCTGAAGATGATATGTGATACTTATCGTAGTGCTATGTGGCGTAGTGTGGAAAATATTTAATTAAGCTTTGCTTTGGCAACGATTATTAGGTTCACCTTTATTTTTCCAATTGTTGTTATTAGCTGTGTTGTGACCATGATTAAAGATTGCATGCTGTAAATTTGAAGGCATTTTTTTTATCAAAAGTTGTTAACGCGGTGATCCGTGTTTAGATTTTTGAAGGGTAACTACACTGGTGGTATCAAAACTAAAAAAAATTGCGTATCTAGACCCTAAACTATTGAAATACCCTAATACTAGTCAAAATCAGTGACGTCATAGTTTATTAGTTGAGGTGGCAGGTCGATTACAGAGACGAAGTGAAAAAGCTCCCGGAAACAAGAAAAAGTTTAGAAGCTCACTGTAGTGAGCTTTTGGATTTTGGCTTATGGGAGTTTGACTTTTAGGAAGTCTAAAATCTGAAGTACAGAATCTCCAAGAAACTGAAATAAACAGGCCAAAAGAAAGATTGCGGTTGAGGAATGAAAAAAATTCTCTACAGCTCGGTTGTAGAGAAGTTTGCTTACGACTTGCTTTCGATTAGAGATGGCAACATGTAAGTTTCTATTGAAGAATAGCTCTGCATCTATGTCTTCGCGTCGAAAAAGTTTCTTAGGGGAAATCTCATAAAATTAAGGGCTGTTTTGGGGCGGATCTCCACCCGGGGCTGCCTGCGCTGCAGCCCCGGTCGGCAGTCGCGGCCTAGTAGAGGCCCATCGTCGCGCGACATGACCTAGCAGAGCTTTTTGCTATTATAGTACTTATTTTAATAGGCTTCTCCCTTATGGTACCTTTAAAATAATCTTCTATGTAATAGTATTTATAATTGATATTACTCTTCAAAATAGTATTCTAACTTTTTTTAATATTTATTTTTTCCTTTCATTTTTCATCGTCTTCTAAACTCCCCGTAATGCCCCTGGTTTAATTTCTCCATTCATTGCTGTCACACCCGGGTTTCAGGGACACCAAGACCCGGGCGCGAACATAATCACCAGGTATGCTGGGACCAAGTCTCACACATATGATGAATCGTGGCACAGTATCGAATGTCATATCTTTACTATATAATAGGAGTTCTGTACAAAATAAATAAATAATTACATTATAAGGAGACAACGGTCCAGCAACCCAAAGTTGACTGGGAGACGACGACCTAGACCTCTCACGAACACATCACATCATCCTTCATACGCCTCATCCTGCGGTACTTGTTCTTGACCTGTGGGGGGTGTGAGACAGCAAGAGTGAGCTCACATACGTTCATCGCTCAACAAGTTGTGGGGAATAATGTGTATGAACTCGCCAAAGGTGGGAGCTCATGTGAAGTGTAAGGCTTACCAAAGAGGATGGTTAGAGCTGAGCAATGCTTTTAAAGTTGGTCAAAATTTTATTAGCAATTACTAAGTATAAGTAAATACCAACCCAATTAAGTAGTAGAACAAAAATAACAACATCACCTGCGATGCAATGCATATGACAAATTGAGTTTAAGTTCCATAATTTAATCATGTGAGTGTCCGAGCTGCTCATGACCGTGAGCACGGCTAGTATACCAGTTTTACACTCTGCAGAGGTTGCGCATCTTTAATCGAGCTGCTCATGACCGTGAGCACGGCTAGTATACCAGTTTTACACTCTGCAGAGGTTGCGCATCTTTACCCACAAGTCATGTTACTCATCTGCCAAGAGACGGCCAATCCCATACACCTCTACCGAGGAGGCGAGGCAGGGTAACACTACGAGGCCTTTACAAAGTTCCACTAGCTTCAGAAAACCCGCTACAGTTTATAGGAAGCTCCAATGCAGGAATCCCTCGCATGACCGTCATCGCAGCAAAATCATCCCAAGGGCCTCCCTACACTGGCCACTCCCCTACTGCCCTTGCCCCTTTCGGGTAAGGTAGTCTTCCACTAGCTTTCCTAATTAATCAGCCAAGGGCGTCCATAAACCCTTGTGGTAGCACTGTTTTCCCGGGTGGTTCTCTATGTTCTGATTAACATAATGATCTTATCATGAACAGTATATAACAACTGATAATAAAAGTGTAATCATGAATAAAATGTATCTCCATACCCATAACCACATAAAGCAATAGCAGGTACTACCCAAAAAGTGTGGTGGTAATCAAGGTATAAAGATAGTCAAACTGGGGTAACCTATTGGGTCCCATCAAAATTAACCTATGCAGATCATTATGATTAATCAGAACATGACTGGGTAAAAGAAGTGATAAAGGGCACAACTTGCCTTCAATGAGCTCCTGCTCAGCTACTTCTACTTGCTGAACCTCAGAATCCACAGTGGCTTGCTCGTCTACTCGCATCAACACAATACATACATAGTATAGCAAAAATTAACATTGCACCAAACATGTGAATAAAATACACAATAAAAATCTACACATTAAAATGAGATCATAGGAACATGAATCATAATTTTTGGAGTTATAGATTTTAAGATATGAATTTCCAAAGATTTTATGTGCTTAAAATAAGATTAAATGGAAGATTAATTTTTCTACTGTTTTCATGCCAAAACAGAGACACTAAATGATAGACAATATTATTATAAAATTATAGAAATTGGAATTGTTCAATTTGGAGCTGAAATGAATTTTCTATGCATTTTACAAGTTTCTAGATTTGTTTTTTTTTTAAACGAATTTCTAATATTATTTCTCTATTTTTAATCCACTCGGGACTGGGCGCACTATTTACCGAGAACTCAGGGACTAAGTCGCAAGATTCCTAAGACTCAGTGAATAGTTAGAATGGACCGCGGGTTTATTTTAACTTTGCCCAGGGTTCCTTTAGAAAATTCTACACATCCAGAGTGCTAGGGTTCCTAGGAACCGATGGATTCCGATCGGACGGTCAAAAATAAATCCAGCCCACAGCGAACCGGTACGCTTTCTGGTTCCTCGGATCCGCGATCTACGGTCATGATTTAATTACTCCAAATCTAATCCGAACCGAGGGATTGGCAATCCATGGCTCAGGCGCATCACCCACGCGACTGCGCCCCACCCGCACGATCACAGTCTGACGACCCCACGAATCAGTAAGGGTTCGTTTTAATCACGGTCGTTGTGTGACGATCCAAGGGCAAATACCCCATCTTCTCCGTGCGACCGCGAAGGCATGAGTCGCGCGCAGAGCGCGGCGGCGCACACTCCGGCGACGACGCGCCCGATCACCCGACACTCAACCACCGCGCACAAGGGCAAATCGTAATACTTTGAGTACTGCAAACACGTGGGATTGAAACTCACCGTGGATTACAGCGCGAGGACCCCTGCCCGCGCAGCACGGCGGAAAGCGTAGACGGCGGCAGTCCGATGAACAATTCTCCGCGCCCAGGCGACTCCAGATTCACACCGAGGGAACAGACGACTATTCCGCACACTAGCGAATCTCACTCGACCCTGCGCCAAGGACGGAACTCAGGCGCAGATGGTTTCCCCCCGCGGCGGCGCACCCCTTTTCGTGACCCGGCTCGGTGAGAATCACTGGAGCAGCACAGGCGGTGCGGTGGGAATGTTGCGAGGGTGGGAGGAGGAGGAGGAGAGAAATTGCGGCGCTAACACTTATATCCCTGGAATCGGTCGGACTCGCACCCAGCTTGCCGTTATCGTGCCCGCGAGCTCCGCCGAGGTCTCCGTGAAGCCATTGAGGATGGGTCTGGCGAGTGGGGGCCATCAGCAGCGAGTTGAATCCACGAAACACAGTCAACACGGCGGAGTTAGCGCGCGGCATGAGACTGATGCGCCGGGTCCACTAGTCGGCGCAGCAACTCTGCTGGGCCGCGCGGAGGCAGGGGTTTAATCGGGCCGAGCGCAGGTAAGGAAGAGGAATTGGGCCAGAAAGGAGGTAGTCGGCCCATGTGGCTTTCTTTTTCTTTTTCTGATTTCATTTTTCTTTCTTATATTGTGAGTTTTTCCAATTTGAATTCAAATTTTATGGTGAGTGTCACCTTCGAGCAAATGAACAAATTCAAATCTTAATATAGAAATGATATATTTTATTATCTATATTTTTATTCTATATATTTTTTTCACATAGTATTCCCTTTCCCCTTTTTCAAACTCTAGAATTTCTTTTAGAATTTAATTTCCCATTGGAGTGTTAACATACTTATTATTATATACTTACTATATTTTTATATCATCACAAAGTGCACACAAAGTAAGATCCAGCATGATGCACAGGTTAATTATGTGTTCTTTGTTGTACTTATCCACTTTTAACTAGTGTTGATCACATGTAATGAATAGTAGAGGCCACAAACCATTGAGATTATCTATATCCTCTTTATTACATTTTTGAGTATTACAATTGCCGAGGAACAAATCTTGTGCATCGTATATGTTGTGTTTGGCTGAACGACGTCGCATGTCTTCATCCAACAAACTGGTTGGTGCAGAGGCATTCTAGGCAAGAATACTATTTTTCTGCGCCTGTGTAGTGGGTTGCCAGCTTCGTCAACAAACTGTTTCAGATTTAAATGACCTAGACCTTTTTTAACACTAACCATCTCTCATGCAAGGGCTATTTTTCTGCGCCTGTTTTGCTGAACGTGCATGTCGGCTATTCGATCACCACACAGTCACTGGTGTACTAAAATAAAATCAAAGTCTGGTTGGTGCAGAGGCATTAGGCCAATTAGAAGGCTTCTCAGGTTGTTTGTAGTTCTGGAGCAACACAATTATTAGGTTGCTTGCAGCTCATAAACAGGTTGTTGGATAATAGTTTCCATCTAGTCACAATTGTGATAGTGCTTGGCATCATGTTGCGGCGCTGGAGAAAGAATCAGGTTGCGGCACTGCTGCTGAATTGTGACAGTGCTTTGCATCCTCACTAAAAACGTGAGCCGAATGCTAGAGAAAGTGTATGCAGCGGCGTCAAACGATGAGAAATTAATCAGGGGCATTACGGGGAGTTAAGAAGATGACCAAAAATGAAAGGAAAAGAAAATATTAAAAAAAGTTGGAATACTATTTTGGAGAGTAATAACACTTATAAATACTATTATAGAGAATATTATTTAAAAAGTACGTGAAGCCTGTTAAAACAGGTACTACAATAGCAAAAAACTGGTCAGCAGCAGACGTCCTACGTCTAGCCCCAGCCGCCGCCGCCGTTTGGCTGCTGCGTTCGATCTCCCTGCGTCCTGGTCCTGCGCCCTGCGGTCCAGCCTCCTCTCCACTTCTCCAGCGCGCTCGCCCGCGGCTCGCCAGCGCCAGCCGCCAGGCCGCCACCGGCCACCGCCAGCCGCCAGACCGCCACGCGCCACCAGCCACCGCCAGGTGCCCAGTCGCCCCGGCGCGCTCGCCCAGCACCGCAGCGCGCTCGTGGCTCGCCCGCCAGGCCGATCCCGGACCGCCGGAGCACCGCTCGCCCCGCTCGGAGCACTGCCGCGAGCCCGCGACCACGCCGTTGTCCAGCCGCCGCTCCGCGCTCCCTCCTTCGACCTTCACCTTGGTTCCGACTCGCACGTGGTGAACGGTATGTCCAAGATTAGTTTTTGTTTGGTTTAAAAAAAAATATAGCATTAGTTTAGTAGCCCCTCTTGGATCAATTCTGGATCCGCCACTGGTTTTGGTGACCATGGATCACGGAGGATTGGGAGATTTCTTCCTCTATTCCACGCGGGGGAAATCCCCGACAGAGATTTACGTCCTCGCTTAAATTATAATTAGGACGTATATTTTTATTATTAATGTAAAACGTTGTCACTTATACACATTGTTAGATGTAAGAAATTATTATGTATACATCAAAATAAGCATATTTGTACGATAATGATCTCTTGATAAGATAATTATTTATTTTTCTCATTAACTATTATATGATGAAAACATCATCACGTCCAAGTTTAACAGATTACCGTGTAAAAACGGGGATGGGGAATGTACGGGTACAACCCGTCAGGGGGGATTTTTCTTCGTTCTCTACGAGAAATTGGGGATCGGGACCCATCGCCATCTCTACTTATGATTCGTGTCGTGTCCTATTATCAATGATCACACGATTTTCTGGTTTTAGTTTTTTTCTCGTCTCCTTTTATCATGCTGAGATAGAAAAATCAACAATTGATGACTAGGGATAGTGATAGTGGTGAGTAATACGCTTCACCAACATATGATGAGTTAGCTAATTTATTAAATTATATACTCAAGTTTTTAATGAATCCTAAATCCCTAAATGTGACTAAGTTAAAAAAATAAGAATATATCATTGATTGTTAAAAAATGACGTAGTTGTAAAAGTAAGTGATAAAATGAAAAATGAAAGTAAAAATATGCCATCTATTAATAATGTGTTTAAGATCTATCTAAAAGATATTAAAGAGAAATATGACAAACTAAGTGAAACAAATGGAGAGACCAATGATAGACATGCATCACTAAAATAAGATTACACTCAAACTAAAATTGATCATGACAATCTTATTGTTACACATGAGCTTTTATCTATTGAAATATATGAGGCTATTAACAACATTGTTAAGATTGATGTAGCTACTATATGATGACTGAGTATGAATCATGAACATTCAACTGATCATATATGCAATCAAGAGGAAGAGAAAAAACTTTTTGACAAGATTCACCTAATCACATTAGAGAATGAGAAGCTAAAGAAAAGATTTGAGAGATGCAACCACTAAAGAAAACATTGTCATAGAGAGGAAAGTTATTGATAAAGAAATATCTCATGAAACATTGTCATAAAAAGGTGACTGTGCTCCATCCAGTTGCATGCACCGAACGTGTCCGGTGTGACACTAGTGGCGCACCAGATGTCTATACACTAACGGCTAGTTTTGAAGAAGTAGCCGTTGGAGTAGCACCGACATGTATGGTGCTAGCACCAGACATGTTCGATGCACACAAAAAATCCAAGTCAAATAGTATGGACTAGTTTGGGCATTTGGGGCTATATATACCCCCTCATATCAACTCTAATACTCTATAAGGTGTCTTGCCCTCTCCATCAGATATAGCAACCCTGTGAGAACTAGGAAAACACTTTGCATAGTGAGGAGATTAGAGAAGTGTTGATTTTGTGATTAGTGAAAGGGAAATGTGCCCTTGGGCCATTTCTAAATATTTTGGTGATTGAGTGCAAACACAAGTGCTTAAATGTGAAAATATGCCCATGGATGAACAAAGTGCATATCACAAGTTAAGGTATGTTTCTAAGCCTTAGTACATTGGTTTTGTGTACTAATATTCTTGTCTAAGTGTTAGAAACAGGAAGAAGAAGAGGAGTGGAGGGCTGCTACGGGCTGGGGCACCGGACTGTCCGGTGTGCACCGGACAGTGTCCGGTGCGCCAGACCAGCGCGGAGCAAACCAGCCGCTCTCGGGTTTTTCTCCGGCGACTTCGGCTAAAATTCACCGGACTGTCCGGTGTGCACCGGACTGTCCGGTGAGCCAACGGTCGGCCGGGCCAACGGTCGGCCGCGCGATCGGCGCGCGACACGTGGCCGAGCCAACGGTCGGAATGGGGCACCGGACTGTCTGGTGTGCACCAGACATGTCCGGTGCGCCAACGGCGCCCGGATCTGCAACAGACAGCAACGGTCGGGTGCGCTGTTTATGGAAATAAATCGGGCACCGGACAGTGTCCGGTGTGCACCGGACTGTCCGGTGCGCCCGACGACAGAAGGCAAGGATAGCCTTCCAGATGTGTTCTCAACGGCTCCTAGCTGCCTTGGGGCTATAAAAGGGACCCCTAGGCGCATGGAGGAAAACACCAAGCATTCCTACAACCTTTCTAAGCACCAAGACATTGATCTAGCGCATTCGATTCATTGTGATAGCATATAGAGCTCTTGTGGAGTTGTGTACTCTTTGAGTTGTGTTGCGAGCTCTTATTGCTGCTTGTGTGCGTGTTGCTCTGATCTTTTGAAGTCTTGTGTGCGTTGCTCATTCCCTCCCTTGCTCCGTGATTCTCTGTGAACATCTTTTGTAAGGGCGAGAGGCTCCAAGTTGTGGAGATTCCTCGCAAACGGGATTGAGAAAAGAAAAGCAAGAACACCGTGGTATTCAAGTTGATCATTGGATCACTTGAGAGGAGTTGAGTGCAACTCTCGTCCATTAGGACGCCACAACGTGGAGTAGGCAAGTTTTGTACTTGGCCGAACCACGGGATAACCACCGTGTCATTTCTGTGATTGATTTCTTGTGGTTATTGTGTTTTGACTCCTCTCTAGCCACTTGGCATTAACGGTGCTAACACTTAATCAAAGTTTTGTGGCTTAAGTTTTTAAGATTTACAGGATCACCTATTCACCCCCCCCTCTAGGTGCTCTCAATTGGTATCAGAGCCGTTCTCTTCAAGAAAGGGACTAACCGCCCGAAGAGATGGATCCTAAGGGGAAGGGAATCGTGATCAACGACAAGGAAAAGGAGTCCTTCGTCAACGAGCCAAAAGATGACAAGCCTACCGACTCCGGCTCGGGCCATAGACGGAAGGAAGGGAAGAAGAAAAAGACAAGGCGCATCAAGGAGATCGTCTACTACGACGACAGTGATGAGTCTACTTCTTCCCAAAAGGACGACGACCACAACAACTACGAGCAAAGGAAACCGGTTAATTCTAACTTTTCCTTTGACTACTCTCGTATTCCGCAAAGTTCAAATTCACATTTGCTTTCCATTCCACTCGGCAAGCCCCCACACTTTGATGGGGAGGACTACGGATTTTGGAGCCACAAAATGCGTAGTCACCTATTCTCTCTCCATCCTAGCATATGGGAGATTGTAGATAGTGGAATGCACTTCAATAGTTCGGATAGCCCTATATTCATTAATGAGCAAATCCATAAGAATGCACAAGCTACTACTGTTCTTCTAGCTTCATTGTGCAGGGATGAATATAACAAAGTGAGTGGCTTGGATAACGCCAAGCAGATATGGGCCACCCTCAAGATCTCTCATGAGGGCAACGACGTCACCATGCTCACCAAGATGGAGCTGGTGGAGGGCGAACTTGGGAGATTCGCTATGATAAGGGGGGAGGAGCCAACCCAAACATACAACCGGCTCAAAACCCTTGTCAACAAGATAAGAAGCTATGGAAGCACGCGATGGACGGACCACGACGTCGTCCGCCTAATGCTAAGGTCCTTTACCGTACTTGATCCTCATTTGGTGAATAATATTCGTGAGAATCCCAGGTACACCAAAATGTCGCCCGAAGAAGTTCTTGGGAAGTTCGTAAGCGGGCGAATGATGATCAAGGAGGCAAGATACGTGGACGACGCATTGAACGGTCCTATCCATGAGCCTCAACCCATTGCTCTCAAGGCAACAAGGAGCAAGGAGGCGCTACCAAGCAAGGTGGCGCAAGTTGAGGCGGCCGGGCTAAATAATGAGGAGATGGCCCTCATCATTAAGCGCTTCAAGACGACGCTTAAAGGTCGCAAGGGACAGCCAAGCAAGACCAAGATAAAGGAGAAGCGCCCATGCTTCAAATGTGGTAAGATCGGTCATTTCATTGCTAACTGTCCCGATAATGAAAGTGACCAGGAAAAAGGGGACAAGAGGGAAAAGAAGAAGTATTACAAGAAGGCCAAGGGCGAGGCACATCTAGGCAAAGAGTGGGACTCGGACTGCACCTCCTCCGACTCCGACAATGAAGGACTCGCCGCCACCGCCTTCAACAAATCAACCCTCTTCCCCAACGAGCGTCACACATGCCTTATGGCAAAGGAGAAGAAGGTATGTACTCGCAACTCTACTTATGCTTCTTCAAGTGAGGACGAATCTAGTGATGAGGATGAAGTAGATTATTCATGTTTGTTCAAGGGCTTAGAAAGATCTAAGATAGACAAAATTAATGAATTAATTGATGCCTTGAATGAAAAGAATATACTTTTAGAAAAGCAAGAGGATTTGTTATATGAAGAACATGATAAGTTTGTAGAGACTCAAAAATCCCTTGCATTAGAAATTAAGAGGAATGAAATGCTTGCTTGTGAAGTGTCAACATGCCATGATTCTATTTCTAACTTAAAGAGCATAAACGATGATTTAAATGCTAAACTAGTAGAAGCAAATAAATCCAACTCTTGTGTTGAATATGTTGAAATTTGCACTAGGTGTAAGGATATTGATATTAATGCTTGTAGCGAACACTTAGTTTCTATTTCAAAATTGAATGATGAATTAGCTAGTCTTAATGCTCAACTTAAGACTAGCAAGAGTAATTTTGATAAACTAAAATTTGCTAGGGATGCCTACACGGTTGGTAGACACCCCTCAATTAAGGATGGGCTTGGCTTCAAGAGGGAAGCCAAGAACTTAACAAGCCATAAGGCTCCCATTCCCACTAAGGAGAAAGGGAAGGCCTCTATGGCTACTAGTGCTAAAAAGAACCATGCCTTTTTGTATCATGATAGGAGACAAACTGGAAATGCTTATAAGAGTAATAATGAGTACGATGATTTTTCTCATGCTATGTTTGCTTCTAGTTCTTCATATGTGCATGATAGGAATGTTGGTAGAAGGGATGTTGTTCATAATATGCCTAGGAGAAATGTTGTTAATATTCCTAGGAAAGTTAATGAGCCTTCTACAATATATCATGCTTTGAATGCTTCCTTTGCAATTTGTAGAAAGGATAGAAAGGTAATTGCTAGGAAGTTAGGGGCAAGATGCAAGGGAGACAAAACTTGCATTTGGGTCCCTAAGAATATTTGTGCTAACCTTGTAGGACCCAACATGAGTTGGGTACCTAAGTCCCAAGCCTAAATTTGCCTTGCAGGTTTATGCATCCGGGGGTTCAAGCTGGATTATTGACAGCGGATGCACAAACCATATGACGGGGGAGAAGAAGATGTTCACCTCCTACGTCAAGAATAAGGATTCCCAAGATTCAATCATATTCGGTGATGGGAATCAAGGCAAGGTAAAAGGGTTAGGTAAAATTGCAATTTCTAATGAGCACTCTATCTCTAATGTGTTTTTAGTAGAGTCTCTTGGTTATAATTTGCTATCTGTTAGTCAATTATGCAACATGGGGTATAACTGTCTATTTACGAATGTAGATGTGTCTGTCTTTAGAAGAAGTGATGGTTCACTAGCTTTTAAGGGTGTATTAGACGGCAAACTTTATTTAGTTGATTTTGCAAAAGAAGAGGCCGGTCTAGATGCATGCTTAATAGCTAAGACTAGCATGGGCTGGCTGTGGCATCGCCGCTTAGCACATGTGGGGATGAAGAACCTTCACAAGCTTCTAAAGGGAGAACACGTGATAGGTCTAACTAATGTTCAATTCGAAAAAGATAGACCTTGTGCAGCTTGTCAAGCAGGGAAACAGGTGGGAGGCTCTCATCACACCAAAAATGTGATGACGACATCAAGACCCTTGGAGATGCTGCATATGGACCTTTTTGGACCCGTCGCCTATCTGAGCATAGGAGGAAGTAAGTATGGTTTAGTTATTGTTGATGACTTTTCCCGCTTCACTTGGGTGTTCTTTTTGCAGGAAAAGTCCGAAACCCAAGGGACCCTCAAACGCTTCCTCAGGAGAGCTCAAAATGAGTTTGAGCTCAAAGTGAAGAAGATAAGGAGCGACAACGGATCCGAGTTCAAGAACCTTCAAGTGGAGGAGTTCCTTGAAGAGGAAGGGATCAAGCACGAGTTCTCCGCTCCCTACACACCACAGCAAAATGGTGTGGTAGAGAGGAAGAACAGGACGCTCATCGATATGGCGAGGACGATGCTAGGAGAGTTCAAGACCCCCGAGTGCTTTTGGACGGAAGCCGTTAACACTGCTTGCCACGCCATCAACAGGGTCTACCTTCATCGCCTCCTCAAGAAGACGTCGTATGAGCTACTAACCGGTAACAAACCCAATGTATCGTACTTTCGTGTATTTGGGAGTAAATGCTACATTCTAGTGAAGAAGGGTAGGAATTCTAAGTTTGCTCCCAAAGCTGTAGAAGGGTTTTTGTTAGGTTATGACTCAAATACAAAGGCGTATAGAGTCTTCAACAAATCATCGGGTTTGGTTGAAGTCTCTAGCGACGTTGTATTTGATGAGACTAATGGCTCTCCAAGAGAGCAAGTTGTTGATGGTGATGATGTAGATGAAGAAGATGTTCCAGCGGCCGCCATACGAACCATGGCGATTGGAGAAGTGCGGCCACAGGAACAAGATGAACGAGATCAACCTTCTTCCTCAACTATGGTGCATCCCCAAACCGAAAATGACGAACAGGTACCTCAAGTGGAGGCGCTTGATCAAGGGGGAGCACAAGATGATCAAGTAATGGAGGAAGAAGCGCAACCGGCACCTCCAACCCAAGTTCGAGCGATGATTCAAAGGGATCATCCCGTCGACCAAATTCTGGGTGACATTAGCAAGGGAGTAACTACTCGATCTCGACTAGTTAATTTTTGTGAACATTACTCCTTTGTCTCTTCTATTGAGCCTTTCAGGGTAGAGGAGGCCTTGCTAGATCCAGACTGGGTGTTGGCCATGCAGAAGGAGCTCAACAACTTCAAAAGAAATGAAGTTTGGACACTGGTGCCTCGTCCGAAGCAAAATGTTGTGGGAACCAAGTGGGTGTTCCGCAACAAACAGGACGAGCACGGGGTGGTGACGAGAAACAAGGCTCGACTTGTGGCAAAAGGCTATGCCCAAGTCGCAGGTTTGGATTTCGAGGAGACTTTTGCTCCTGTGGCTAGGCTAGAATCAATTCGTATCTTGCTAGCATATGCCGCTCATCACTCTTTCAGGTTGTACCAAATGGATGTGAAGAGCGCTTTCCTCAACGGGCCAATCAAGGAGGAGGTGTACGTAGAGCAACCCCCTGGCTTCGAGGATGAACGGTACCCCGACCATGTGTGTAAGCTCTCTAAGGCGCTCTATGGACTTAAGCAAGCCCCAAGAGCATGGTATGAATGCCTTAGAGACTTTCTAATTGTTAATGCTTTCAAGGTTGGGAAAGCCGATCCAACTCTTTTTACAAAGACATGTGATGGTGATCTGTTTGTGTGCCAAATTTATGTCGATGACATAATATTTGGTTCTACTAACCAAAAGTCTTGTGAAGAGTTTAGCAGGGTGATGACGCAAAAATTCGAGATGTCGATGATGGGCGAGTTGAACTACTTCCTTGGGTTCCAAGTGAAGCAACTCAAGGACGGCACCTTCATCTCCCAAACAAAGTACACGCAAGATCTGCTAAAGCGGTTTGGGATGAAGGACGTCAAGCCCGCAAAGACTCCGATAGGAACCGACGGACACACCGACCTCAACAAAGGAGGTAAGTCCGTTGATCAAAAAGCATACCGGTCAATGATAGGGTCATTACTTTACTTATGTGCTAGTAGACCGGATATTATGCTTAGCGTATGCATGTGTGCTAGATTTCAATCCGATCCTAAGGAGTGTCACTTAGTGGCGGTGAAGCGGATTCTTAGATATTTAGTTGCTACGCCTTGCTTCGGGCTCTGGTATCCAAAGGGGTCTACCTTTGACTTAGTTGGATACTCAGACTCCGACTATGCTGGATGTAAGGTCGATAGGAAGAGTACATCGGGGACGTGCCAATTCTTAGGAAGGTCCCTGGTGTCATGGAATTCTAAGAAACAAACTTCCGTTGCCCTATCCACCGCTGAGGCCGAGTATGTTGCCGCAGGACAGTGTTGCGCGCAACTACTTTGGATGAGGCAAACCCTCAAGGACTTTGGCTACAATCTGAGCAAAGTCCCACTCCTATGTGACAATGAGAGTGCTATCCGCATGGCGGAGAATCCTGTTGAGCACAGCCGCACAAAGCACATAGACATCCGGCATCACTTTTTGAGAGACCACCAGCAAAAGGGAGATATCGAAGTGTTTCATGTTAGCACCGAGAACCAGCTAGCCGATATCTTCACTAAGCCTCTAGATGAGAAGACCTTTTGCAGGTTGCGTAGTGAGCTAAATGTCATAGATTCGCGGAACCTGGATTGAATTGTAGCATACATGTACTTATGCTTTTGATCATGTTCCTTTTTGCATTTTGTTGCGTATTATGGTGCTCAAGTTGTACAAACACTCCCTGGACCTCACAAGTCCGTTGCAAAGTAATGCACATGTTTAGGGGGAGATGTGTTACAACTTGACCCTTTGAGACTAACCATGTGCTTGAGTTTGATGATTTAGTCTCGAAGGAGGATTGAAAGGGAAAAGGTGGACTTGGACCATGAAAGACTTCCACTGCACTCCGATGAGAGGGTAACTAATTCCAAGTTCATCTCATGAACTCTTATTGCCATTTGCTCTTAATTGAAGATTTTGGTGAGGCAATGGGGTTATAAGGCCAAGATTGATCCCGTTTTGGTGCTTGATGCCAAAGGGGGAGAAAATAAAGGCCAAATCAATAGATGGATCAGCTACCACTTGAGAAATTTTGAAAATAGTGAAATAGAGCTTTTTGTTTTGTTAAAACTCTCTTACTGTCTCTTTTGTCAAAAGTTGGCTTCTTGTGGGGAGAAGTATTGATTATGGGAAATAGGGGGAGTTTTTGAAATCTTTGATCAATCTCTTTTGGAATGACTCTCTTTATACTTCAACATGTGTGTTTGACTTAGAGATAGAGATTTGAGTTTGATTTGCAAAAACAAACCAAATGGTGGCAAAGGATGATCCATATATGCCAAAATTGAATAAAACTCAAAGTTAGTTTTTATTTGAAGTAGTTTTGCACTTGTTCCACTTGCTTTATGTTGTGTTGGCATAAATCACCAAAAAGGGGGAGATTGAAAGGGAAATGTGCCCTTGGGCCATTTCTAAATATTTTGGTGATTGAGTGCAAACACAAGTGCTTAAATGTGAAAATATGCCCATGGATGAACAAAGTGCATATCACAAGTTAAGGTATGTTTCTAAGCCTTAGTACATTGGTTTTGTGTACTAATATTCTTGTCTAAGTGTTAGAAACAGGAAGAAGAAGAGGAGTGGAGGGCTGCTACGGGCTGGGGCACCGGACTGTCCGGTGTGCACCGGACAGTGTCCGGTGCGCCAGACCAGCGCGGAGCAAACCAGCCGCTCTCGGGTTTTTCTCCGGCGACTTCGACTAAAATTCACCGGACTGTCCGGTGTGCACCGGACTGTCCGGTGAGCCAACGGTCGGCCGGGCCAACGGTCGGCCGCGCGATCGGCGCGCGACACGTGGCCGAGCCAACGGTCGGAATGGGGCACCGGACTGTCCGGTGTGCACCGGACATGTCCGGTGCGCCAACGGCGCCCGGATCTGCAACAGACAGCAACGGTCGGGTGCGCTGTTTATGGAAATAAATCGGGCACCGGACAGTGTCCGGTGTGCACCGGACTGTCCGGTGCGCCCGACGACAGAAGGCAAGGATAGCCTTCCAGATGTGTTCTCAACGGCTCCTAGCTGCCTTGGGGCTATAAAAGGGACCCCTAGGCGCATGGAGGAAAACACCAAGCATTCCTACAACCTTTCTAAGCACCAAGACATTGATCTAGCGCATTCGATTCATTGTGATAGCATATAGAGCTCTTGTGGAGTTGTGTACTCTTTGAGTTGTGTTGCGAGCTCTTATTGCTGCTTGTGTGCGTGTTGCTCTGATCTTTTGAAGTCTTGTGTGCGTTGCTCATTCCCTCCCTTGCTCCGTGATTCTCTGTGAACATCTTTTGTAAGGGCGAGAGGCTCCAAGTTGTGGAGATTCCTCGCAAACGGGATTGAGAAAAGAAAAGCAAGAACACCGTGGTATTCAAGTTGATCATTGGATCACTTGAGAGGAGTTGAGTGCAACTCTCGTCCATTGGGACGCCACAACGTGGAGTAGGCAAGTTTTGTACTTGGCCGAACCACGGGATAACCACCGTGTCATTTCTGTGATTGATTTCTTGTGGTTATTGTGTTTTGACTCCTCTCTAGCCACTTGGCATTAACGGTGCTAACACTTAATCAAAGTTTTGTGGCTTAAGTTTTTAAGATTTACAGGATCACCTATTCACCCCCCCCCTCTAGGTGCTCTCAATTAGCAACTTCAATATTGCATAGAGAGCCACTTATATGCATCCACCACACATATTAGACTTGTCATGGTCACCTGAGAATTTGGTGTTCATCACCTAAACGACTCAGTGGAAATTGGAGTGTGGTGATCATCTGAAGAGCTTGTGCGTGACCCGACTCATGAATTGTACACGACGACGACCGATTCACTATGCTAGAGTGGTGAAGAACCAGCTCTAGTGAGCACTTAATCTTACGCGGACTAATGGGAAGCTACACACTTACACGGGTGCTCTAATAAGGACTAATGGAGAGTGACAACTCTTTGATATGTTAGGAAAAAATTGGAGGAGTCATCATAACACTTGCTTTACTTTCCGCAATTACTTTTGAATAATTTACTTTGAGCATTTACATTCCAAGTATTGATATGGTAGCATAGGGTTTGATTTTAGTGCGCCTTTCTCTTTATAAACACATTTGACACTAAAGTAAAGTTTGGCTTATGATTAGAAGTTAATTATTGCAAGATTTTTTAGAAAATCCTAATTCACCGCTCTCTTGGGCATTATGATTCTTTAAAAAACTACATACTAAAGTTTGAAGTAGATTTTAGATTGACTAACTCAGCCTCGTAGGCATCACAGTCTCTTTTTTTTTCTTAAACGCGCAGGAGAGCTGCGCATCATTAAATTAAGAGAAGAAAACAGTCCAAAATGGACCAAAGTACAATGCCAAAATAGGCAAAACACAAAACACAAAACCACCAACTTCTGCTGCGCACAGAACTGTAGCCTCCATAAATGCGCCTGGAAACAGCAGCACGCAATAGGAGACCGAACAGCAAAAAGTGCCAGCAGACCACACACACCTGCTCTTCACTAATCACCCAAAAGAACCCTTGACCTAAAAATTCCAGCACCAGGAACCAAAGCCTCAAGATGCCTAGCACCGGCAAGCCTCCAGAACTCAACTTCATCCAAAAAATTGCCTTTATGCCAATAATTGAAGGACTGACACCATCAAAAATCACCTTATTACGATGTAGCCATAAACACCAAGCCCCCAAGATGATGATACCGTTAAAGCCTCTTCTTTTGGATTTGTGCACTTGCTTACTTACTTTCGCCCACCAGTCAGCAAAAGTGGACTCATTAGAGTTAGGAGAAAGATTAGCCATCCCCAACGAAGAAAGAATGTAATACCAAAACTGCCGCGCAAAAACGCAAGTGCAAAGGAGGTGTTGGATATTTTCCGGCTCTTGATCACACAACGGACAAACCTCAGGATGATCTAACCCTCTTTTCTGCAGTCTATCAGCTGTCCAACATTTATTCCTTATTGCCAACCAAATAAAAAATTTGCATTTGGGTGGAGCCCAAGTCTTCCACAGCCTCTTCCATGGTTCAAAAGTAATCGAACCCAAGAAAAAAGCCTTATAACATGATTTAGAAGAGAACTGTCCAGAGGAAGAATGGATCCACACATGTCTATCAGCCTCCTGAGTGAGCACCACTCCCCTCAATGCGTCCCAAAGGTTCAGATATTGCTACAGACCAGACAAATTAAGAGGGGACACAATGTCGCTGACCCACTGCCAGTTCTCAAGAGCATGGGCCACCGTCCTGGAAGAAAGGGCCCGTTTTCCAACATTAGCCACAACAACAGGGGCAAAATCCTGGATACGAGACCCATCCACCCACCGATCTGTCCAAAATAAAGTATTACACCCATTGCCAACCATGGTAACAATTGAGGAAGAAAAGAAGCTCCTGACATGCTGCTGAATAGGAAATTCCAGACCAGACCATGGTTTGTTAGGATCTGTTTTTTGCAACCATAACCATTTAGCTTGCAGCGCCCAACTTTGGTACAACAGATTAGAAATCCCAAGCCCACCGAGATATAAAGGCCTTGTGACAATGTCCCACGAAACAAGGCAACTCCCACCATTTACCTCCTTTCTTCCTCTCCAAATAAATCCTCTCCGAATCTTGTCTATGGAATTGATCACCCACTTGGGGATTTTCATAGCAATGAGAAGATAGACCGGGATGGCTGAAAGCACAAAGCGCACCATAGCTGTCCTGCCAGCAAGACTAAGCAACCGAGCCTTCCAATTAGGAAATCGGTCCGCAACTTTGTCAACCCAAACCATGAGATCAGATTTTCTGAGCTTCGTGTCTGAAATTGGCAGCCCCAAATAAGTGCACGGAGAAGAGGATGAAGTGCACTGAAGAATATTGCAGCCCATCTGCACCGCCTGATCATTACACCTGATTGGAATAACGAAACTTTTTTGCAAATTAGAGACCAATCCCGTGGCTGACCCAAAGCAATCCAATATTGTTTTGACACATTGAAAATCCTCCTCAAACGGCTGAACAAAAAGGACCACATCATCCGCATAAACAGACAGTCTGCTCCGAATATTAGCACCCTCCAAGCTATGCAGCAGCCCCTTCTTTCAGCCAGATTAAAAAGACTATTGAGAACATCCATAACCAAGACGAACAACATCGGAGAGAGAGGATCACCCTGGCGAAGCCCTCTCCGATGCCTAATAGGAATACCAGGGGACCCATTCAAAAGTACTTGCGTAGAGGAAGAGGCCAAAATATTGGATATCATATTCCGCCACACAGGACCAAAACCAAGATGTGAAAGCACTTCAAACAAGAAGGCCCAAGAGACCGAATCAAATGCTTTGGATATATCCAACTTCAAGAACAAACTAGAGACTCTCTTCTTGTGGAGAGACTTAATTGATTGCTGCACCAACATGAAGTTGTCATGGATTGATCTGCCTCTCACAAAGGCACTCTGATTAGATGCCACCAACTCCTGAAGGTAAGGGCCCAATCTATTAGCAAGCATTTTGGTGACCAACTTAGCAAAACTATGAATTAAGCTAATTGGTCTAAAATCTCTCGCAGACAAGGCAACATCTCTCTTAGGGAGGAGAGCTAAATAAGCTGAATTCAGCATCCCCAACTTGTGAGCATTTCCTTGATGGAGGGAATTCAAGGCTGCAATCATATCTGACTTAATAATATGCCAACAACATTTGTAAAATTTTCCAGTGAACCCATCAAGACCCGGAGCCTTATCAGAAGGGAGAGCACCAATAGTGTCACAAACCTCCTTCTCTGAGAAAGGAGCCTCCAGTGAACTTAAATCAATAGCATCTCTGTGACAAGCAATCAGATTAAGAGAGAACAGTCTATGAACATTAGAACCCAAAAGGTTATAGAAAAAATCATCCAGAACCTCCTGTATTTCTTCATGATTGGCGATAGTTCTCCCCTCACACTCCAAATGGGAAATAAAATTCCTCTTTTTGCGGAGGCGCGCCTGTAAATGAAAATTTTTTGTGTTGGCATCTCCATCTCTCAAGTAATGCAACCGGGAACGCAAACGAGCAACTGTCCTCTCCAAAGAAGCAAGGACAAGGCAGTGCTGCTTCAATTTCTGCAGCAGCCATACTTCTTCAGTAGACAGCAGCCTGCTGTCCTGCGCCACCTCCAACCTGTGCAGCACCTCGCGAGCCAGCCCCAGCTGAGAATTGACATTTCCAACCGCCTTATGCCCCCAAGATTGTAACCTTCGTGCCAATCTTTTAAGCTTCATCGACACCCTCTCCAAAGGGCAAGAAGAACGGACCGACTGATCCCAAGAAGCAGCAACCTCTTCCAAAAAAACCCGGGAGCTTAGGCCAGAAGCTCTCAAAATGAAACCTACGCCTCCCCTTAAGATCCGCATTGAGCTTAAGGATTAGAGGACAATGGTCGGAGACTCCAGAGGCACTGCTATAGAGAGAACAATCCGGGAAAGCCTCCTCCCAACATGCAGTGCAAAAAACATGGTCCAACTTAACAAGGGTGGGAACTATCCTCTGATTGGACCAGGTAAATCTTCTACCATTCAAATGTATCTCTTTCAGATCCAAGGAGCCAATAAGACCTCTGAATTGGCCTAATAGAGACCTGTTAATATTAGAATTATTCTTGTCTTATGACTTGTAAATTTGATTAAAATCACTAGCCACCAACCATGGCCCCACACATGTATTCCTGATATCCCTTAATTCCTGAAGAAAGGCAGATTTCAAATTGTCTTGATGAGGCCCATACACCCCCGTGAACCACCACAGATGACCATCATCACCTTGCAACTGAACCGAAACAGAATTGTCCTTGATTATTGAGGCCGCTGAAACAAAGGAACCATCACGCCAAGCAACTAAAATACCTCCTCTGGACCCATGGGCAGGACTAAAAACAAAATTACTGAATCCAGACCCAAGAATAGAAAGAATGTTGAAGTCTAAGATGGAGACCATTTTGGTTTCTTGAAGACATACAACAACAAGTCTGAGGCTTACAACCAACGACTTTACAGAGTCTCTCTTAGCACGACTGTTGAGGCCCCTAACATTCCAAACCAAAAAACATCCAGGCTCCATGGAGAAACTAAAGCCATCTACCAACACGGGGACAAAACCAGCTCAGGCCTGCACCCCAGGGGGGCACCTCCCAGCCAAACAGGGCCGCCAGGGCAGCAACATGATCACTGGACAGGGCAGCATCAAACAACCTAGCATACTTCCTGGCATCTTGGAAAGAAATATTTTCCTGATCATCGCAGAAACCCAAAAGTCTGCAAACTTTAGCAGCAGATTCAGAACCCAACTCAGGGGGAAACTTTGCAACCCTTCTGCTACGCCGAGGC
Source organism: Zea mays (assembly GCF_902167145.1). Lineage (NCBI taxonomy): Eukaryota > Viridiplantae > Streptophyta > Magnoliopsida > Poales > Poaceae > Zea > Zea mays. The sequence goes on along the minus strand of NC_050097.1, from coordinate 175,659,765 downwards.
CTGAAATTGCTTGGCAACGACTTTCTGCGCTTAACGCTGAGAGGAGGATTAGGCAACAGCTGAGCCGCTGGCAAAATAATATCATTTCTGATATCCTGCAATTGGGGTGACAGCACCAAATTTTCAACCGTCAATGTCTTCTGCCTTCTGGAGTAGACCTTGAAACACAATGGCTTGGCACTCAACCAGCAATTCAGCAAAGGCCCAGCCCTCCCATGCAGATTTAGGGAAGGACCATAGGGATCCGCAATGTTGACAACAGCACCCCCCAAGACTGTAGGGCAAAAATTGGAATCAACAGCAGCAGCCGGGGCACTCGGGAGAGTTACGACATCAACTGGTACAGCAGACCCAGGCGCCAGCAACTCTACCACCGAAGCATCCAAGACATTTGGGAGAGTTGCAGCATCAACTGGTTCAGCAGACCCAGGCGCTGTCAACTCATCAACCGAAGCACTTGGGAGAAAAACAGCATCCACTGGTACAACAGACCCCGGCACTGCCAACTCATCAACCGAAACACTTGGGAGAGCATCCACTGGTACAGCAGACCCAGGCACTATCAACTCATCAACCGAAACTCTTGAGAGAAAAACATCATTCGCTGGTTCAGCAGACCCAGGCACAGCCAACTCAACAGCTGACACAATCTGAAGTGTTGCGACATCAACCGATCCAGCAGCCGCCGAAGAAGAGACCTGCGGCCCAAGCCTCGAAAGCACCGAGGAACGGGCCGAAGAAACCGAATGATGTCCAAAAAGCCTCCACCTCTGCTGGGACAGATCCGAATCATCCTCGTCATCGACAACTGGAGGCAAAAACCCAGACATGCTCACTTCCGGGGAATCGCCAGGAGCTTCATGTCCAGGAACCTACTATTGTTGCGGAAGACGGAACAATTGTCCCTCACAGTCTCTTTAAGTAGCATTAGAGTCAATTGGTCTAATTTAGACATTTAACTTCGCCACCGTTAAGTCGATGTTATCTAGAGCGGTTGGGACACACGAGTGTGTTTCTCTCTGAGAGACCTCCACATTTTGACGACGTTAATTTTTTCATATTGAAGTGCTACCATGGTCCATGCCTTCCTATATAGAAACAATTGATTTAGATGTTTAGGGAGTCACTCATGATAAGATAAAATAAGAATTCTAAAAATTTAGATTGTAAAAGAGTTAGCAATTGTTTGTTGAATCTTTTACTATAGATATTTTAATCAAATGTTAACTTTAACCGAAGGAAATGAAATTTGGTGTAAGTTATATAAGCTCTATGGAGGCCCTGATAAAATTTAAAAACCTGTTGTGTAGGATCAAAGCAAATAAAATTATAGATGAAAATAAAAATTCTCTATCTCTACTAATATAAAGTCGGAGTTTCTCTTGCATCCTCCCATCTCTCTCCCCTCTCACTTGCGCAGAAATACCAAAAACCTTTAAAAGCTAGAGTTCATCCTATACCAATAATTAAAAATTATTCAAATGACTGATATTTAAAAATATATACTAATAATTAAAAATTAAAAATACAATCATGTTTGAATAAATATCTCATTTAAACAAAGTCTACCTATATAATATATATAGAAACTGTAGCAATGGACGGACAACTAACTACTATAAGTAAAATAATGAACTATCAGATAATTATGATTATTAAACATAGTTTAATTATAAAACTAATTATATAGATAGAGACTAAAAGAGAAGACGAATTTATTAATCATAATTAAACATATATTTAATACTCATAATTGATATTAAAATATTTGATCACACACTATACATGGATTGACCTGATCGACCCTCTCTTAGTCGCTCGGTATCTGTCTAGTCAGTCATCATCATGGGCGGAGCCTAGGCCCCGCTTGGCATGCCCGGGCTTCGATAGCCCAGCGACCCAACTATCTTAGTCTGACTATCCCAACGGGCCAACGGGTTATGAGCAATCCTAGCCGCGCGTCCCCATCTCTACGGCGCGCCCTCGCAGGCTCCCCGCTCCGCTGCTTCTTCCCGTCTCCATCGCTCCGTGCTCCTAGCCTCGAGCCTCCGCACCACGCCCGCTACTCGCTCCGGCGCTCCCGGTCTTGGGCCTTTGCGTCGCGTCCACACCGAGCACCGGCGGCACCTTGGTGTGCCGCACCTCCGCCTACCTCCACTTCACCAGTTCACTGGGAGCAGGAGCCATCTGCCGCCGCCATCTTCGGCGCTGACTCGGGCTCGAAGCTCCATCCCGCCTCCCGGTCTTCGCCGTCGCTCGGTAAGCCGGCAAAGGGTTCATCATGTTCTAAACAACTTGATGTATTCATGGTAACAAAATTCCAGAACCTATGAAACTATCTTTAGTTTAGGGAATGTTTGAATGAACTAGAGATAATAGTTAGTGGTTAAAATTAACTGGAGACATGCAAACATCCTAATTATTAACTATTTTTAGTAAATTAGTTAATAGTTAGCTAGCTATTTGTTACCTAGCTAATTTCACTAGTATTTTTAGTCAACTAATTATTAGCTTTAGTACATTCAAACACCCTCTAATTTTCTCTTACTTTTCCAATAGGTTATTTAAATCCATCCCGCACGTGCGCCATGTTATCCGTCAGCTTCCTCCTTGTGGTCGTGGTCGTGGCCCCGCCGTCCCGTGCGCCATTGCCAAGTCGAGGCACGCGGCCAGTGGTGCCCTCGTCATCGTCAATGAGCACCGACGCCGCGCCCCTCCTCCACTCCACCTGCACAGCGCCGCTCGCCCCCACACCCCAACCCAACCATCCGCTCCTTGTCGCCTTCCGACGCTGAGTTTGCTGGTGTCGATTTGCGCCGTCGGATGCTCGATCTGGCAGCCGCCTGTGCCGACCTACTCGTCGAATCCGGTGAGCGCTCGGCCTTCCTCTCTATCTTCTCTGTCCAAGAGAGGCCTCTGACGCCCGTTTACTTGCGGATTGGAGGAGGGTTTCCCTTTCGTTGGGTTGGGCTGCTGGTTTTGGGGGTCAGGAAAAGGAATCCCTTCGCCATGATATGGGATTGGGGTTCTATTGGAGCCCCCAAACCCCCGAATGGTAGTTTTATCTTATTTGTTATGGGTGGTGGTGTTCTTACTCTTTTGGGGATGCTCTACATTTTCACTGTTTGCACTACACTGCATCATAAAAGGGGTAGCATAAACGATAACCAGAATGTATGAATCGGTGGGCACTGCAAAGGCATGAAGCAAATTTCCACAAAATAATTGTTGAATCACATAGAAGAAATCAGACAAAAACAAGAGAATGAAAGTCACTCGAATTCAACTATGGTATGCTAGCTAGTGCAATAAAAGCCATGTTCTCAAACAGGTTACCTTGAGTTATGGGTAAAGCTATGTCTAAAGGAAGCCAGTTTATTGGAAACTAGCAGCTTGATCAAGAAGTGAACTAACTCTGAGATTTCCTTTTAGCAAGTAACACCACATGATATTCGTGTTAGCAAATGCACTTTATTTGAGGTTGCTAAAACTGGTGGGGTAGACCTTTTCGTTTCCTCAGGTTTGAATGAAACTAAACACATTGGTAGCAAAACAGAAGATATAAATAGAGGACTTTGGTAGCTGGGTGAATGAAAAATGGCTTTAGCCTTATGTGCAATTCTTGTTTGGTCTTTTTATGGTTGAATCCTCATCATGAGGTAATGCCTACTTGTAGTCTCTTTCATATTGTTGTTGGCATTGTAAGTTATTAGGCCATTTTACTGATGTAGGTTTAATATGTGGTGCATTATGTTGCTTTGCTCTGTCTTTTCCCCTTTTTAAAACCAGCAGTCTTGCATCATGCTATGCTTAATTTCTTTTTTTTTTGTTTTGGATTTTCAGTTATCTAACGTAATGGATGGGCAAGGCACAAAGCACAGGATTTTGATGGTGTCTGACTTTTTCTTTCCAAACTTTGGTGGGGTGGAAAGCCATATCTACTACCTGTCACAATGTCTACTTAAGCTTGGCCATAAGGTCCTATTTTCCTCATAAACTATATAGCTTTCTGTTTGCTTGCCGATTTTTTAGGATGTTAGATGCTCTTAACAAATATTCATCCAATAAACTAATGATTATTTTTTATCTCCAATCTGCTAATTTCATCAGATTCTTTACCCTTATCTGTGTTATACTAGACTTTTAGGATCTTGCATGTATACTGAGATGCTGTCGGACTGGACGACATGGACATGCATAGTAGATCATTAACTGTGAGCTGCCAGATTTTGAGCAATGTTTTGAACAAAATTTATGTGTTTTCCCTAGGTTGTTGTCATGACACATGCATATGGAAACAGATCTGGAGTACGATATGTCACAAATGGTTTAAAGGTCTATTATGTACCATGGAGGCCATTCCTGATGCAGAATACACTTCCTACACTATTCTTGACGTTTCCAATTGTAAGGACAATTATTATTCGAGAGAAGATTTCTGTCGTGCATGGACATCAAGCTTTTTCAACACTGTGTCATGAAGCATTAATGCATGCTAGGACAATGGGGTACAAAGTTGTCTTCACAGATCACTCACTTTATGGTTTTGCTGATGCTGGAAGCATTCACATGAATAAGGTGCTGCAGTTTACTCTTGCAGATATTGATCAGGCAATATGTGTCTCACATACAAGCAAAGAGAACACTGTCTTGAGGTCTGGGATATCTCCAGAGAAGGTTTTCATGGTTCCTAATGCAGTTGACACTGCAATGTTTACTCCCTCTCCCAAGCGCTTAAACTGTGATGAAATAGTTATTGTTGTGGTCAGTAGATTAGTATACCGAAAAGGCGCCGACCTTCTTGTTGAAGTCATTCCAGAAGTGTGTCGGCTATTTCCAAAGGTGAGCTTGAGCTACATCACAATTTAAGTCAAATAACCCAGGTGAATTATGTATGTACACACTAAGGGAAAACCTTCGTTATGCAGCATATAACAAACTTGATCACAAAATGTTTTAATCGGAACAAAGTCTATGACAGTACATTTTTATTGGACAGTAGAGTTTTGGCTGTTTTCATGAAGTTATCTTGCACCATTATTTTCTTGCTGTATGTACTGTTTTGGATTTAGTTAGTTGGTTGTGTGTTGCCGATTCACGACTCCATGGACTTGCCAGGTTCGCTTTATTGTTGGTGGTGATGGTCCAAAACGTGTGCGCCTTGAAGAAATGAGGGAGAAGTTCTCCCTTCAGGATAGAGTTGAGATGTTAGGAGCTGTACCTCATGCTCAGGTGCGATCGGTTCTGATATCTGGACATATATTTTTGAACAGGTAAATTCTTCCTACATTTTCGTCATTTCATGTTGAAAATCTTGTTTCTACTTTCTAGTGTGTTCATCTTCTTGATGGACATCAATCTTGATCCATTTAAATTTGGGATGCATTTTCTGCGTTAGCAATAGAACTTTTATGTTCTTGATTGAAGTGCTCTTGAATATGTTGTCCTAAAACACAAACTAGGAATATGATTTAATACACAAGTTTATTCATGGAAGTAATGGGGAGTTTTTTTTTTCTGAATTCTAAATATATTGAGATGGATCATGAGTTAACTGAAGGATTGTAATTTTTTGCTCATCTTGCATTACTTACCCCTATTGTCAATCATATACCATAATGCTGTAGAGAAACTAGATGATAGGAAATTTAATCTCTGGGACATGCAAAGGGTTTGATCATTTTATGTATACATGCTGTAAGTAACACTGAAATGTAACCTTTGTTATTTTTAGTTCACTCACAGAGGCATTTTGCATAGCCATTCTAGAAGCAGCTAGCTGTGGACTGTTGACAGTGAGCACTAGAGTCGGTGGTGTCCCTGAGGTATGTGGTTATGATCTTCAGTTTCTCCTTTGCAGAAAATCCCTACCTTGGTTAGCTGATTTTTCAGTTTCATGCAATTTATCATTTCTCTTTTCAGGTTCTTCCAGATGACATGATAGTACTTGCAGAACCAGCTCCTGGAGATATGGTAAGAGCTGTCAAGAAAGCCATCGACATGCTACCTGGAATAGACCCCCAGATTATGCATCTTCGGGTGAGCCTGAACTCTCAACATTCCTCAACTTATTTGAACTCTGCATTGTACCATTTCTATTGTGCTTATTTTGCATTAGCTTCTATTTAGTTGGAGTTTCGTGTGCAAGGTCCTTGGTATTGATTCAGCTTCTTCTGTTTTGGATCTTAGATGAAAGAACTTTATAGTTGGGACGATGTTGCCAAAAGAACTGAGATTGTTTATGATCGTGCAATGGAATCTCCAACAACAAATTTACTAGATCGCCTTCCTCGGTTAGTAAACACAAGATTTTGACAACTCATCTTGTTTCTTCAAATAGATTTTGTCAATGAAACAATATATATATGTTTTTGTGGCTACCATTGACTGGCTTATTCCATCATCCTCTCCTGTTGTCATGCTAAATATATTTACATGTTATTTTATCAGTGTCAAATAATTTTAGGTCTTAGTCCATTTGTGATCCATATCTTCACATTTTAACTGTCATCAAAACTGAAATACATTTGCTATTTTGGTGCCTCTAATGTTGTATCTTACTTGTAGGTATCTTACTTGTGGATCTTGGGCTGGAAAACTGTTTTGCCTAGTTATGATCATCAATTACCTACTATGGCGCCTTTTAGAATTTCTACAGGTATATGTGTATATCCATGCATTCTCTCTCCGTTTACCTGTTTTTAGATTCCGTGGAATCCTTACACGAGTTTTTTGCCCTCAGCCTGCTGTAGGTATTGAAGAAGTCCCAGATATAGGGCCACTACATGCTCATTTAGGTTCAAGGAATGATGAGGCTCAAGAGAAGTGAAACTTAAATCTTTGACAGTTTTGAAATGGTTGGGGACTTGAGGTGGCAGTCATGGTATCTTCTGCTTGTCAGCATTCGTTCTGATCCACATGCAGTATATGCCTTTATGATATGGCCCCCGCACAGCATTTTCTCTTGAAGCTTCCCGTCTCCGTAGTCGCAGCTGAAAGAGAGTGGAACGCCTTGATTTGTAGGATTTCTTGTCATGCTGGTTAAAGCTATGGTCCGAGTCTCTGTCATTGCCAGCTTCTTTTTTTTTTCTTCCTCTGCGTAATGCGTAGTGAGTGGATGGCCTGCGTTTTAGGCACGTCATCAAACCAATTATCTGCTGGAACGTTGGTACTCTCTTGCCACCATATTGCAACTAGAAGTCTTGATTGGCATGTTGCCACACAAATTCCTACTATGTTTGATGTCTTGTATCATGTCGGAGCACCAATTCCTGCTGTGTTTGTGATGTAATAATGCCAATTCCAACCAGCGACGTGAGACCAATCTGCATGGATCCAGTCGATAATACTTTTTGAATATAAAATAAGTGCAATCTCTTTTCGGCACTGTTTGGAATTCAAGACTGGCCATTCGCTTTGTAAGGTACGAGGTATTGCAGGCACTATTCAATTCTCATCATATGAAATATTTTGTGGATTTTCTGTTTTGTTTAACGAGTAGTACAAAACTTTTGTACAATTGGAATCTGTGCACCTCCGTTCTTTCTAGTCTACTTTTTTTCTGTCCACATTTATTTAAATGATAACAAATATATATATATAAACTATATTTATATATTATTTAATGAATATATAATTAGTCTAAAACGAATTATATTTTAAAATAGAGTGAGTATAAACGATAAGTACAAGCGATGCATGCGGTTTGTGCGGTCCTTTCACTTTTCTTGCTGTGGCCACTTGGCCAGCAACGTGCCCTGCAAAAGTTAATGTGAAAATGCTGCCAGGGGCTGTTTGGTTCCTCCGACTAAGTTTTAGTTGCGTTGACGCTAGTTAATGCTAGTTAGGAGTACTAAATATAATCTAAATATAAAACTAATTATATTGATAATGACTAAATTATAAGATGAACTTATTAAGTCGAATTAATTCATGGTTCGACCATATGATGCTATAGTAAATATTTAGTAATTATAAATTAATTAGGCTTGTTAAATTTGTCTTTTCGCCTATATATAATTAGTTTTTAAATTTAACTATATTTAATACTCATAATAGTCATTAGTCTCTAGAACTAAACACTCCTTTATTTGTTGCATCTATGAAGGTTGCCGGCTAGAGCAAGGATATTGTTCTATATTAAGTTAAACTTAAATTTAACTATATTTAATACTCATAATAGTCATTAGTCTCTGGAACTAAACACCCCTTTATTTGTTGCATCTATAAAGGTTGCGGGCTAGAGCAAGGATATTGTTCTATATTAAGTTAAACTTGAGAAGTCCTTTAGAAAAAAAGAATTGTTTGGAAGCTTTATAATAAGAATTTAGATTTCTTTCTTCTTTAGCTTTTTTTTCCTTTTTTTTGTTGAAACCTGTCTAATTTACTATACGTTTTACTGTATTAAATTACGAGCATTAGAAGTTTAAGATGACTCTGTTGTTGTATCCGTCTGATTGATATTTTAATTTTTACAATAAATCTAGTTCGAGAAGTTAAACCAAACCCCTTATTTTAGAGACCAAACCAAAAACCAGGAAAAAAAATCCACAAAGGCACAAAGATGGAAAAGGTGTATTGGACTCTTTTTAAAGCTAAAAAAACAGTTCAAAAGATTGCTGCTTTTCGCTTCAGTGCTGCTCCGATTCTGTTTCAGAAGATTAACAATTTGAAATTGTGACGATCCTAATTGCCATCTTCTCGATAATAATGAGGAAAAAAAGATTGACGCGCTTTTCGTGTCCTCAGAAACTGCGGGTTTGCTGAAATTCTCCTCCACTTTCCCAAGCAAAGAACAAAGAACCGCCCTTGTTCTCTGCGACTCTGCCCGGCCGGTCTCCGAGGCGGGCGGAGGGAACCAGAGAGCAAGGCGAGGAGCGCGGAAGGGCTGAGGGAAGGGGCGGCGGGGCATGGCTCGCCGGCCGGCGTCGTGGGAGCAGGGCGGCGACGAGTACGACTATCTCTTCAAGGTCGTGCTCATCGGCGACTCTGGCGTGGGGAAGTCCAACCTGCTCTCCCGCTTCACCAAGAACACCTTCGCCCTCGACTCCAAGTCCACCATCGGCGTTGAGTTCGCCACGCGCACACTCCAGGTCTGGCTCCCCCGTCTCTAGTGGTTCTTCAACGTTTTACTTGTGGGTACTAGTGTATAATAGATTAATAGTGCGTTCGACTGGTAATGTTCGCTGGGGTGATTCATCGCTTCGCTTGGGGGTGCTCTGTTTAAGCGATTCTTGGCTTGCGACCCCATAGAATTACGCCTTGTTCGGATTTCGAATTTCATTTGTTTAGGATATTATGGTGGTGGGTTGGGTTTCTTGTCTTCAGAAAAGTACTAGTACTAGGAGAACCCTATCGTATAGTGTCCGCTATTGGTACGGTCGCCTCGCCTACAACTGATGGTGGTACTCTCAACTTTTGGCTCATGGGAAGTTGCCAAGTGTACGCGTGTGGATGTGCTGCTGGTGGCCACAAATTATGGGTGCATGAGTGGTAGTTATTTCTTTCAGGCCATGGTAGTTGAGAGGGAATAATCTCAGTTGAGCTCGACATGAATGATAAATTGAATGAAGTGATTACTAACAGATATTTACGTCTTCTGGTTTCAATTACTCTGTTTATATTCACAGACTTAGGCCCTGTTTGTTTCCTTCTAGGATTATATAATCCAGCTTATAGAATATATAAGCATCTAATGGGCTGCTTATGGATTATTATAATCTAGGTATTTAGATTATATAATCCATCTAATAATCTGTATTGTTTGTTTGCCTCAACTTATTTAAGCTATATAATCTCGAGGGTAAACAAACAGGACCATAGATCATGCCTAACCTTCTTACTTAGGGCATGTCTGGTTCTCCGCCACACCAGGGCACATCAAGGCTGCCACACGTGCTGAAATAGCTGTTTGGATTGCAAATAAAATTTGGCACGGCACAGTTTTTTTTGCATTGTTTTACAGCAGAAAAACTCGCCACAGGTTTGGCGGCCGTTTTTTGGTGCCACAAGTGTGGCATTGCCACAGCACACATGGCGAGTTCGGGTTGGGAACCAAACGCGCTATTAGTTTGCAACTGATTACCCACTCGCCACTTCTCTCTCCAGCACCACTCCAAGCAATACAAGAGGTGTAATTTGGTGGGAAATGATGGATCAGAAATTCGAAATGACAGTTATATATTGCCAACTGTTTGTTATGTGCACCTTCGGAACTGAATTTTGAATTCATTTTTTTTTGTTTCACACTGATTAGGATACTGCAATGACCTGCTTTGTGTTAATCTTGCTAGGTCATCCTAGTGAAATGTACATACATTTGTTCTGGTTCCTCAATCCCAGACCTTGATTGAGGGACATGAATTGTTACAGGCAATGAATAAAAAAAATTCTTTTCGGATTAGTTAGTGTTTGAAGGTTTGGTAGTGATACTGGAATAGAAAGTTCTCGTTGTTTGTTGGAATAGGTTCAGTTAGTAATCAGATCAATGGTACATGGACAAATAGCTAGTTTACTATGCATCAATGTACTATAGGATGTTTTTCCACTATGAAATGCCACAAAGGTTCTACTACCATTTGGCAAATTGCCATGATGAAAGGATTTACTGCTCTGCTCTGCTGTTAATATAAACATGCATTTTTAGTAAATCTCATGCATCTGCTTAAGATTAATGAATGCATTGTTTAAAACTGCTTGCACTTATTTTTTTATACCGTATTATTTTCTTAAATCAGAGGCCAAATATGATATTGAATGGGGATCTACCAGAATCTTAATATGTAACATGAATGCAACTGCTGCCTAAACTTCTTATGTATGGTATTAGTATATCCAGCTATTGATGAGAAGAAATTAAGAAAACCTGGGTCGTTACATAAGACTACAGCCAGTTTTGCTGTACCAAATCCTAGCCCATTCCACACGGACGGATCAGGATTGATCTAATTTGCTGGCCCATCCATTTGGACTGGGCAAAGATTTGGTCCAGTCACCATGGATGCTGAGTACGTAACGGAATTTGAAACAAATGCTCTGAAGAAAGTTCCTAGTTAATTTTATTATTCAGATAAATTGATCATTATTTCACTTATATGTGATGCACATTGCATTTACTTATGAATAAATTTTCCTTATTAGCACAGCAATACTTCTGTTCCTGCTGCCACTGAAGAAACAAGTTACAAAATTTGATTTCCTCTGACTCAGGTGGAGAACAAGATTATAAAAGCTCAAATCTGGGACACTGCTGGGCAGGAGAGGTACCGAGCAATTACAAGTGCTTACTATCGAGGAGCTGTCGGGGCGTTGCTAGTCTACGATGTCACTAAAGTAATGACATTTGAGAATGTGAAGAGGTGGTTGAAGGAGCTCCGGGACCATGCTGACTCGAACATAGTCGTAATGCTCATTGGCAACAAGACTGACCTTAGGCACCTGCGCTCTGTCGCCGTTGAGGATGCTGCAAGCTTTGCAGAGAGCGAAGGTTTGTTCTTCATCGAGACCTCTGCGCTCGATGCGACAAACGTCGAGAAGGCCTTCCACACCGTTCTAGCCGAGATCTACCGGATAATCAGCAAGAAGCCCCTGTCTTCGGAGGAGTCTGGTTTGGGGTCCGGTAACCTCAGAGAGGGACAGTCCATCCAAGTGTCAGCCACAAATTCTGGCGCCCTTACGTCGCGGTGCTGCTCTTCTTAGAGCCACGCCCACCAGGATCATCTGAAGAACAACAGTTCGTCAAGAAGGTCCTCTCTTCCGAGTCGAAATATTTACTCCCCTTTGTGTGAACAATAAGCGTAGATTTAAAGAATGTCAGACTCAGACGCTGACTATATATACTTGACCTGCATAGTCATGTTCCGTCGAGAGGTGCTGTGGGAGAAAAGTTGTATTGCTCTCGAGCATAGAAGAAGGCTGTGTGTATCAGACCCCAGCAAAGCTGCTTGCTATTAACCGTGGCAGGGTAGTCTCTGTGATTTTGCAGCTATAATTTTGTTGGGGGTTAGTTACTATGACTGCGGAGGGTGTCGTGGCTTGTGGCAACTTGATTCCCGACGTATTATAGAATCCTCTTTGCTATCCGTTTGGCATCTGGTTCTTCCTGTTTATTTATCCTCACCAACCAAGCGCACTGGAGTTTATCCTGGGAACATGACATTTCATAACGAAATTGATACTTCGCTGTGTTGGAGGAAAAAAAACTGATACTTTGCTATAATATCCCTTTAACCAGTTACAGTTATTATATGTAAACAATTAAGACCTCAATGTATATATATATCCCCTTTGTTTTTCTCTTAAGCTTTGATATCACTTGTGTCCCCAGGGCAGCCCACAGATATATAGCCAAGGTTACATAAGGAACCAACAACCATTCGAGCAGTAATAATTATGTCTGTGTGTGGTGTATTATGTGTATATATATCGCTGCGAAGTATATGCAATATGATGTGTGCATGCATATGATGTGTGTCAAGAACCATATACACCGAATTTTTTGTATTTTGTCTCTTTCTTAAAAAACAATTAACGTTTAGATCTTAAAAAAATTTAATGTCATTTTTAGACCCTTTGCTCGGAGCCATAGCCTATGGCGCTGAGGTAACACATCTCGGCGCCATAGGCTATAGCGCCGAGGTACGTGCTACGCTAGCACAACCTGAACGACGTGACACCAATGTGGTACCGAGCTCGGCGCCAAAATCTATAGCGCCGAGCTCGGATGTATAACACATAGCATGTCTATCTCAGTTGATAGAGTGCAAGGCTTTTAACCTTGAGCTTGTGGGTTCAAGCCCCATGGTGGACGTTCAATATTTTTTTGTCTTTGTCACTAATTTGTTTTTTTGTTGTTCATATTTTTTGTTTATGTCGCTGATTTGTCCGTCCAGATTTATTTTTCATCTAGTTTTTTTGTTTTTGTACCTGATTTATTTATTCATCTAGATATTTTTTGTTTTTGTTTTTGTTTATTCAAACTCCGTGACGCAAGTAACATGCACATAAGTAACCCACCTTATGGAAGTACGGAGTACTTTATAAAATCATCAAGTCACTGTTTATTTATACTAGGTCTCTGTTAGCATTTCCGCTTGGTAACAACTTGGAGATAAAAGACGCAGGACGTAGATGAGCTCAGCTGTTGCGTTGGGAGCAAATTATGACGCAGGAGCATGAAAATAAAGTGACGTGCCTTAGTGCCTGTATAGTCCCGAGCATGTTCAGCGGCGCATATCCCGTTCCACACATGCTAACCTGAAACCCAAAGCAATGGACAATTAACGGTGTAGATCACTAAGATCAGGGATGCGTTTGTTTCTCCAGTTTGCATGCCAACCAAGACCAAGCTGGGCTGGGCTGGATTGATGCGCTCAATTTTCAGATGACAGTTTCATGAATTACATACAGTATGGTATGCCAAAGGAATCCGTTAGTGCTTCCTCATGATAAGGATACGAGCATGAACAAGTAAAAAAACCCCATACCTTAGAACTGCTTTGTGTAGCCCCTTGACAGGCCAGAATGATCCTCTTGCTCGTCTTTCTTCCCGCAGAACTTCCCCCAGCGACAGGAGAGTTTGGGGTCTGCACTACAAGATACAGTTTGGGGGCAGATTAATCCATGTTTTAATTGTTTGACCCTTCCATTTTCCCTGTATTGTCTGGTGAAATTTCTTTTATCTCAAAGTTGTTACCAAGCGGAAATGCTAACAGAGACCTGATATAAATAAACAGTGACTTGATGATTTTATAAAGTACTCCGTACTTCCATAGGGTGGGCTAATTATGTGCATGTTACTTGCGTCACGGAGTTTGCAAAAACAAAAACAAAAAATATCTAGATGAATAAATAAATCAGGTAAAAAACAAAAAAAAACTAGATGAAAAATAAATCTGGACGGACAAATCAGCGACATAAACGAAAAATATGAACAACAAAAAAACAAATTAGTGACAAAGACAAAAAAATATTAAATGTTCACCATGGGGCTTGAACTCACAACCTCAAGGTTAAAAGCCTTGCACTCTACCAACTAAGCTAGACATGTTATGTGTTACACATTCGAGCTCGGCGCCATAGATCTTGGCGCCGAGCTCGGTACCACGTTGGCGACACGTCGTTCAAAATGTGCCAGCGTAGCATGTACCTCGGCGCCATAACCTATGGCGCCGAGATGTGTTACCTCGGCGCCATAGGCTATAGCGCCGAGCAAAGGGTCCAAAAATGATATTAAAATTTTTAAGGTCTAAACGTGAATTTTTTTTGAGAAAGGGACAAAATACAAAAAATTCTGCCATATACACCGATAGCAGTAGGTGGATAGGCGTGGGAGACATCTGGAAGAGTGGACCTAGCGTCTCATCAAGGTCAGGCCAGACAATCACGTTTCTTCCCTTCCCATTAAGGGCTTGTTCGTTTTGCTCTCAATCCATGTGGATTGGGTGGGATTGAGTGAGTTTCAATCCCGAATAAGTCAAAATCTTTTATATTTTTTTCCAATCCCATCCAATCCACATGCCATAGGAATAACCGAACAAGCCCTAAAAGTTCAGACACGCGCAAAACTTAAACGTCAATTGCCTCACTCGTCTAGCTAATTACTTCTGTCTATGTGACTAGCAGGTGTTCTAATTAGCCTTTTTTTTCTTAAACGTAATCTAAAAAAATGTTGACGGTTTTTTCGTTTTTTTGGGGCAGCTACGGCAACAGGAGCACTTCATTCGAGGGTTCTAGCATATCTCTTAGATTCTTGGTGATCATGCATTCTTGCGGGTAGGTCTGGGCAATCGGTTAGCCGATGTTTTTTGGTTCGGTTTTTCAGTTTTTTATAAATTCGGTTTCTAGAAAACGGTAACCGAAACTTTCTGCGGAAAATCGAAAACCGAATCTTCAGTTAACAGAATATTTCGGTTCGGTTTAACCGAAAAAACCAAATACGAATAAAACTGCTCTAAGCCTCTAACAACACAATACAATTAAATACAAATATCATGATCTGTTCATTTAAGAGCACAGTACAGCAAAACACAAA
Organism: Zea mays; assembly: GCF_902167145.1. Lineage (NCBI taxonomy): Eukaryota > Viridiplantae > Streptophyta > Magnoliopsida > Poales > Poaceae > Zea > Zea mays. The sequence goes on along the minus strand of NC_050097.1, from coordinate 175,644,734 downwards.
TGTTGTAACAATGAACTTTCTAAAGCCTGCCTTTTCAGCACATGCAAATGGTTGCTCATCTTCAATGACCATTTCAGAAAATGCTTTCCTAATTGCTTTATGATCAAACTTATAGATTGCAACGTTTTCACCATGAGATAATTGTAAATTGCTTTGATTTGGGTCTCTATTTTTATGAGGATTGCACTTGCAAATATTAAAATGAGCACGTAGGGCAGATGTACCATTCAAATTTGGGTCACACTTGATCTCACGGCTGCAATACTTGCATTTCCCTTTCTTCAAGTGTCCATAAACACAAATCTTGACAAAGTGAGACCATACTTCTCATCTAGGTGCAATCTCCTTCCTTTTCTTCGCGTTATCTTCTTTCTTTTCCTCATAAGTGTTGCCCATCGGTGCTGATTCCTTGGTGGCATTTAAGACCTACATTATAGTGGCCACACAGACACAAACAAACATTTGAAGAAAAAATCACTAAAAAGAAGAGAACACAGAGACAAAATCAAACCATACTTCATTAGAGGACTGCTCCGTTGGTGTTGACATAGGACTGCTGTGTTAGAGAACTGAAGATGACAGAGTAGATGACCACCTAGTGGCCGATGGCACATGCACTCGCTGTAAAGTCACCGAGTATTATTTCGTTCCAGATGAACATGATCAACGCAGAAGTGCTACCAGTGGGATGTGCCTCTTGTATTTCCAGCTCAAATACTGTCGGCTTTTGGTTTCCTGCACCGGAGAGCTCAAATACTGGCCGATTGGACAAACTCTGCACTACTGTGAAAAAAAAACAATTGAATGAAAGTGGTCATCTTGAGAAGCCTGATAACTTGATCTCTTCCAAACCTTCGCAAGACGGTAGGCGGCGGAGGCGACGCGGTGGCACGCGGTAGCCGCCAGGCGCCCAGGCGGTGACTCGACACTTCGGCAGGACGGGCGGACGACAGTCGGCAGGCGGTGCTTGGCTTGCTAGGGTTCGGCAGAACGTGTATTGGTGTTTGCGTGATGCCGTGAGGCCCGTGATGGCCTGATGATGGGCCAACTTCAACTAGTGGGCAGTGGCCGATGGGCGATGGCCCATGTGCTCTCGGTTTTCGGTTTAAACCGAAATAAAAACCAAACACCGAAATTAGTTCGGTTTCTATAGATAGGTAACCGAAAAGTAATCTGGTTTGTTCGGTTATGGTTTTTCGGTTTCGGTTACGTTTTTTCGGTTTCAGTGTTCGGTTTTCGGTTTTTATGCCCAGGACTACTTGCAGGCACGTATTCTTGCGGGTTTGCAACAGGATGGCTATCACCCACTATAGCATAATGATTTATTTGGTCGAGTGGACTCATATAATCTTTCAATTAACTAGGCATCTTATATTCATCACTCACTTAGATCTGTGTTGAGCACCAAAAGTGGCGGACGGTCCGGCCCTAGGGCCCAGACGGTCCGCAGCCCAGCGATCAGATCAACTCAGGTGATTATCCTTATCTCGTGTGTGGTTATCTATCTAATCACGTGGGAGTTGTTGGCTATCTCCTAGGAACAGGTTCAGACCTCCTCCACTATAAATATAAAGAGGTACGACCGATTGAGAACCCCCGAACACATTCCAATCGAACCTATCTACTTTATTTACTTTTCCTGCCCTAGGAATAGATGTAGCGTAGCTTTAGTTGTAGCCTTCCGCATATCCACCTCCACCCCTATTCGACTCTACGTCGTCTAGATCCGTCCTGGGTGGCATGCCGACCCCAGGACGACCCTAGGATCTTACCCTCCTAGGGGGCAAGATCTAGTTATTCATTCAAAATATTATATCTCGACTGCCTTTTAATTTCTAGGCGACTCCACGTCGTCTGGGGACGCCCCGGGTGACCTGTCGACCCGGAGCACCCTAAGTTCTCTCCCCCAAGGAGAGATCTAGATTCCAGCGAGGAGGAAGACGACCCTACGCCATCGTGGACCGTCCGACCCTATGCGCGGATCGTCCGATGCGACGCAGGGAAGACGCCGCTCCTGCACCCAGGTCGCGGACCGTCCGGTCCAGGGCCGCGGACTATTCGAGACGCCGCAGAGGGCACCGCTAGGCGGTACACCCCTAGTGATTGGCGCTGCCAAGATCGACGTCAACACACTTTTTGGCGACTCCGCTGGGGACGAGGTTGCAGATCTACAAAATCATGCTTACATGGCTGATTCTAAAGATCTCAACGGTGCTTCTCCAAACAGCGACACAAGGCTAACTAATTTATCGACCACTGAGCATAAAAGATTAAAATATGTCATGAAGAAAATAGACGAGGAGGTCCAGCGACAAAAGGATCAGGTGCTCAAGGTGGCGGATAAGTGGTTCCTCTCGCACTTCAGGGTAGATTGCCACCAGAAGACCGTCCAAGAGAGGGACATAGACACCGAGTACATGTCAGCCGTGCTGCAACAGCTCCCTACGATATGTGATGCCAGGTCAACCGATGATATTCCATCTATTAGAATTTCTTTTGATAATCAGATTAAAAGTATCAAAGAGGATATAGAGATTGTTGGGGGTATGCTTCGTAGCCGAAGATCCTAAAGAAATGAACACCTTCGGCAGATTCTCTCCAAAGTAGCGCCGAAGCTAGCGACTATATAGCTTCGACACAGTGATATGTCTCAAGACGAAGGGGTGAACCGACTTAAAGATGAAATGACCTAAAGACCCATAATATTCTGTGTCATTATTGTAGTTCATTGTAAAGGGTATAAATGTAATTATATACAGGCTGTGAACTGTGCCTATAAATAGGTGAACAGTACCCCTGTACTGTTCACGTGCTTTCCTATAATCACGCATTGGGCATTTGTTTCACGCTGGTATTTTTGCTTTCCTTCAAGCCGAAGGTACATTTGTAATTTGTTGTCATTTTTACAATAATGAAATAGAAATAAGTTAATAATAATAATCATGTGTTTAAATTATTCTACATATTTTTTACTCTTCCTCATTATTTGTCGTGTTTATGAAGGTACAACCTTCATAACCTTCGTCCGGAATCCATTATATCCTAAGGGAAATAATGCTTCGAAGGACGAAGGACTATAACATTTAACAATTTCTATGTTGCCTTGTTCTTGATTCATAGCATTTGAGAACAAGTCCCCAACATTGGCGCCCACCTCCGGTGAACTCACTTCCACTTTTTTGAGCTGATGGCTTCGATCAAGAATCAAGCTGGAACTGCTTCGGCTCCGAAGCTGGTTCTCCCGATAACAGGCGGTTCATGCTCAGAGCCGGCCAACAAGAAATAGAAGAAGGAGGCACAGAGAAGAGTACAACATGTAGGGGTACAAGGACCCTTCATCAAATCAAGATGGTCTCACATCCTAATTACCTTTTCTCAAGAGGATCTTCGGCTCAAGGATTACCCACACAATGATGCTATGGTTATCTCTTGTGTGATCAAAGGATTTCTGGTCCATAATGTTTTGGTTGATACAGGCAGTGCAGCTGATATCATATTTGCTAAGGCCTTCAAACAGATGCAAGAGCCCGAAGACAAGATCCATGATGCCACACATCCCCTTTGTGGCTTCGGAGGAAGGCAGATTGTAGCACTCAGCAAAATCACAATGCCAGTAACCTTCGGATTTATCAACAACACAAGGACTGAACAAGTTGTATTCGATATTGTTAACATGGAATACCCTTACAATGCAATCACTGGTCGTGGTACTCTCAATGCCTTCGAAGCAATTCTTCATCCAACATATCTTTGCATGAAGATACCTTTAGACCAAGGACCCATTGCTATTCATGGAAGTCAGGAAGCTGCCAGAAGGGCCGAAGGAAACTGGACAGACTCAAAAGCAATCCATAACATAGATGGAGCTGAAGCTTGTGAGCAATACAAGTTCAGAAGGGAGAAAGCTGCTTCGGTCGATCAGCCAAAGCTCATGCTCTTATGCGAGGACATAGCAGAGCTGAAGGTGCTGTTGGGATCCCAACTGTCTGAAGAACAGGAGAAAACCTTGATAAGGTTTCTATTCAACAACAAAGATGTTTTTGCATGGTCAGCTAATGATCTTTGCGGAGTTAACAGGGATGTTATTGAACACTCGCTCAATGTTGATCCATCCTTCAGACCCAGAAAGCAGAGGCTTCGGAAGATGTCTGATGACAAGGCCGAAGGTGCTCGGAATGAAGTGAAAAGACTCCTCAGTGCCGGAGTTATCAGAGAGGTAAAATACCTAGAATGGCTGGCTAACACTGTTATGGTAAAGAAGGCCAATGGTAAATGGAGGATGTGTATTGATTTTATTGATCTCAACAAGGCCTGTCCGAAGGACGAGTTTCCATTGCCAAGGATAGGTTCCTTAGTTGACGCAGCAGCTTCATCAGAGCTTATGAGTCTGCTGGATTGTTATTCAGGCTATCTTCAAATTTGGATGAAGAAGGAGGATGAGCCGAAGACCAGCTTCATAACCCCTAGTGGAACATATTGTTATCTTCGGATGCCTGAAGGGCTCAAGAATGCTGGAGGAAGCTTCAACAAAATGACAGCGAAGGTTCTTCATTCTCAGATAGGCAGAAATGTGCTAACTTATGTTGATGATATCATTGTAAAAAGCACGAAACAAGAAAATCACATTGCTGATCTGCAGGAGACTTTCGCTAATTTTAGGCAGGCCGGTTTAAAGTTGAATCCAGAAAAATGTGTCTTCGGAGTGAAGAAAGGGAAATTTCTTGGCTGCCTAGTTTCAACAAAAGGGATTGAGGCTAATCCAAATAAAATCGAAGCTATCCTTCGAATGGAACCACCAAGTACAAAGAAGGGGGCTCAAAGATTGACAGGAAGACTGGCATCTCTCAACAGATTCATATCTAGATCAGCAGAGAGAAATTTACCATTTTTTGAAGTGCTGAAGTCAGCCGAAGTTTTTCAATGGGGACCAGTCCAGCAGAGAGCCTTCGAAGAGCTGAAGCAATATTTGATAGACCTAACAACACTAACTCCACCAACGCCAGGGGCTCCTCTGTTGCTATATGTGGCAGCTTCGCATTCAGCGGTGAGTGCAGCACTTGTTTAGGAGAAGCTTGAAGGCCAAGTCAAAAAGCAAGCCCCAATATACTTTGTATCCGAAGTTCTTAGTTTATCAAAGAAAAATTATACAGAATTGGAGAAGGTGCTGTATGCTGTTTTGATGGCCTCCAGAAAGCTTCAACACTACTTTCAAGCATACAATATAGTCGTTCCTTCTTCACAACCGTTGAAGGATATTATGAGAAATAGAGAAGCTACTGGAAGGGTTGGAAAATGGGCTGCGGAACTCAATGAATTTTGTATTGATTATGTGCATAGATCTTCGATCCAGTCCCAAGCGTTGGCAGACTTCATTGCTGACTGGACGCCAGGGGCTCAGGAAGAAGAAACGAGTAAAGATGCTGAAGTTTGGACAGTATTTTGCGATGGATCTTGGGGAACCTTCGGAGCAGGAGCAGCCGCTGTGTTGGTTGCACCTTCTAAAGTTAAAACTTGTTATGCAACAAGACTTGATTTCAGTTGCACAAATAACATTACTGAGTACGAAGCTTTGCTTTTGGGTCTTCGGAAGTTAAAGGCAATGGGAATCAGAAGGGCGGTTCTTAAAACTGATTCCCAGGTTATTTCTGGTCATATTGATAAAAGTTATAAAGCAAGAGATCCGAAGCTTGAAAAATATTTAGACACGGTCCGAAGGATTGAGGCTTCCTTTGAAGGATTTTCTGTTAAAAATATCCCTCGTGGAGAAAATGAATATGCTGATTTATTAGCCAAGTCAGCAGCACAGGGGCTGCCCTTACCTTCGGAAGTATTTTTCGAAACAATAAAAGCACCTTCGGTTGAGCTTCTTGAAAGAGCAGTCCTCAACATATCCCCTGTCTATAGTGAAGACTGGAGAACTGAGATCATCTCTTTCCTTCAGGGTAACTTTCTTTCAGATGACGAAGCTTATAACAGGAGGATAGAGGCAAGAGCTCGACCATATGTCATAATAGAAGGGGAACTATACAAGCGTGGGGTCTGTTCTCCGTTACTCAAGTGTTTATCCAGAGCCGAAGGTATGGAATTGATGAAGGAAATACACGCAGGCCTGTGTGGATCTCACATTGGATCTAGGCCTTTGCTTGGAAAAGTTTTTCGTCAAGGATTTTATTGGCCAAAGGCAGCTTCGGATGCAGCGGAATTAGTCCAAAAGTGCGAAGGTTGTCAGAAATGTGCAAGAGATCAAAAACAACCTTCGTCTCTAACTCAGTTAATACAACCCACTTGGCCGTTGCAAAGGTGGGGCCTTGATTTGTTAGGTCCGTTACCACCAGCACAAGGGAACTTAAGATATGTTGTAGTGGCAGTGGAATATTTTTCTAAATGGATTGAGGCAAAGCCTTTAGCCACAATAACTTCGGTCACTATTCAAAAGTTTTTCTGGCAAAATATTGTTTGTCGCTTCGGAGTGCCGAAGGCTATTACTGTGGATAATGGGACGCAGTTTGATTCCGAAGCTTTCAGAGAATTTTGTGATCAAATTGGCACGAAGATCCATTTTGCATCAGTTCGGCATCCGGAGTCAAATGGACTTATCGAGAGGGCTAATGGCATCATAATGACAGGAATAATGAAGTTAATCTTCAATCAGCCCAGGGGAAAGTGGCCAGACGAATTAATCAAAGTGGTGTGGAGCCACAACACAACAATATCAAGATCAACAGGTTTTACACCATTCAAACTATTGTTTGGAGACGAAGAAATAACTCCGGAAGAAGCCAAAGCAGGATCAATAAGAATAGTAGCTTCGGCAGAAGACGAAGCTGAAGCTGATTACTCTGTGGAAAAAGATGCTATAGAAGGGATCAGGCTTCAAGCTGTGGAAAACATCAACAAATACCAAGCTGAAACAATAAAATGGCGTGATAGAAAGGTTAGGCTAAAGAACATCGAACCAGGACATTTGGTGCTTCGAAGAGTAGCCAACCCAGAGACAGTAGGCAAATTACAACTGAAGTGGGAAAGACCTTTTCTGGTAGTATCTTCGTCAAGACCCGGTTCCTACAGATTGAAGGATATGGACGGCAACGACATTCCTAGATCATGGAATGCGAACGAGCTTCGGCGATATTATGTATAGCTTGATGTAATTTTTTCTGTTCTTTCTTGTGGCACCCTTTTCCTTTCCAAAGGGGGAGAAAGGTTTTTAATGGGGCCACAACATGTAATTTTTCTTTTCCTTATTTCAATTCTATAAGAGCGATATCCCCCAAAGATGTAAATGTAAAAGCTGACAACGCACCATCGAGTGCAAAGGAAAAAGAAAAGAAAACAGGGAGAAGCTCAAAAGTCGTTCCTAAGGGAATGCAGAGCTTACAACGAAAAATAAACGCTGATTCCGCCGAAAGTAAAAGGCGAAGAAGCTCCTAAGGGAGGCTTACAGCGAAAAGTCAGCGCTGATACACCGAAAAGTAAACGGTGAAGCCGAAAAATAAACGACAAAAATATTTGAGTCATTCCCAAGGGAATGAAGGCTATGATTATGGTTTTGGATGTACATTCGGATAATCATTTGCACAATACATTACATCATGACATTTGCATTCATAAACATTCATTTAGGCATATGTAGGATCATCATCATCATACCATACAGAAAAAGGGCAGATGCTTCGGCTATGAGGAAAAACTTCGGAGAAAGAGTAAATTTTTATGCTTCGTTGTGTACGCAAAGAAGGGAAGGTGTTTTTCGCCTATGGCTCAAAAGTATTAATTTCGCCCACACCAAAGCATTTCATACATGGACGGAAAAGTAAGATTATATTACAGAGTAAGACTCAGATTACATCATACTTTATACAAGTTACTACAGAAGTTTTTTGAGCTACTTTTACAGATAATTCAAGCTTCGATACAATCTCTGGAGCTTCGTTCTTCTATTCTACAGCTTCAGCTTGGTAAATCTACACGAAGGTATTATAAGCTAAATTCAAAAATTCAAAGGAAAAGGTAAGCATAAGATATGATTTTGTTACCAGCTTGAGGTGGCTCTGAGCTTCGTCACCAGCTTTGCTCCGACCACCCTTTGTCCATACTAACTTTATAAATCTGTTTGCAATACTTCGAGCCAGATTCGGAACATCGTCTAAGTATGCCAGTGATAGGCTGAAGTTGGGTCTATTAACAATCTTGCCGTGTTCACAGCCAGACTTCAAAAAAGCAACAACTGTGCCTCGAGAAGCTGCCAGGGCACAAAAGTCGCTATGCCCAGCTATAACTTCGTCAAGATCATTAATTTCACCTTCAATGTGCTCAAAGGCACCAGGCAGGTCCTCGGCCGAAGGAGTAAACTCTTCACTACTGGCTCCGACAAAGTGAAACACCAAAGAGAAGCGCCCCTCCAGCGACGAACATACTTACGGCTCGCCCGAGGCCCTGTCTTCGCCAAGAAGCAACCCTGACCAAATCGCCACGCCAACCGACCAGATCGCAGGAGCATTTAATGCAAAGGTGGCCTGACACCTTTATCCTGACACACGTCCTCCAGTCGATAGAGCCGAAGTGACCGCAGTCACTTCGCCGCTCCACTGACCGGTCTGACAGAAGGACAGCGCCGCCTGCGCCGCTCCGACTACTGTGCCACTCGACAGAGTGAGGCTGACAGGCAGTCAGGCCCGACCTCAGGCACCATAGGAAGCTCCGCTTCGCCCGACCCAGGGCTCGGACTCGGGCTTAGCCCCGGAAGACGGCGAACTCCGCTCCGCCCGACCCAGGGCTCGGACTCGGGATCAGCCCCGAAAGACGGCGAACTCCGCTCCGCCCAACCTAGGGCTCGGACTCGGGCTCAGCCCCGGAAGACGGTGAACTCCGCTCCGCCCGACCCAGGGCTCGAACTCAGGCTCAGGCCCAGAAGACGGCGAACTCCGCCCGACCCAGGGCTCGGACTTGGGCTCAGCCCCGGAAGACGGCGAACTCCGCTCCGCCCGACCCAGGGCTCGGACTTGGGCTCAGCCCCAGAAGACGATGAACTCCGCTTCGCCCGACCCCAGGGCTCGGACTCAGCCCTGGCCTCAGCCGACGGTCTCCGCCTCGCCCGACCCAGGGGCTCGGACTCGACCACGGCCACGGAAGACAGACTCGACCTCGACCTCGGAGGAGCCTCCACATCGCCCAACCTAGGGCGCGAACCGACCACGTCGACAGGAGGCGCCATCATTACCCTACCCCTAGCTGACTCAGGCTACGGGGAACAAGACCGACGTCCCATCTGGCTCGCTCCGCCAGATAGGCAATGATGGCGCCCCGCACGCTCTGTGACGACGGAGGCTCTCAGCCCCCTTACGGAAGCAAGAGGACGTCAGCAAGGACTCGACAGCCCCGACAGCTGTCCTTTCGCCAGGCTCCAGCGCTCCTCCGACGGCCACGACACCACACGAACCGGGTGCCAAAACCTCTCCGGCTGCCACGACAGCGTGTACTTAGGGCGCTAGCTCTCCTCCGCTAGAAACGTAGCACTCTGCTACACCCCCCATTGTACACCTGGATCCTCTCCTTACGCCTATAAAAGGAAGGACCAGGGCCCTCTTACAGAGGGTTGGCCGCGCGGGGAAGAGGACGGGACAGGCGCTCGCGTGAGGCCGCTCGCTCCCCCTCCCGCGTGGACGCTTGTAACCCCCTAATGCAAGCGCACCCGACCTGGGCGCGGGAGGAACACGAAGGCCGCGAGATTTCCACCTCTCTCACGCCCGTCTCCGGCTGCCTTTCTTCCCCCCTTCGCGCTCGGCCTCGCGCCGACCCATCTGGGCTGGGGCACGCGGTGACATTTCACTCGTCGGCCCAGGGACCCCCCGGTCTCGAAACGCCGACAGTTGGCGCGCCAGGTAGGGGCCTGCTGCGTGTTGACGAACAGCTTCCCGTCAAGCTCTAGATGGGCAGTCTCCAGCAACCTTTCCAGCCCGAGACGGTGCTCCGTTTTGGGAGTCTTGAGTTCATGTCCCTCGACGGCAGCTACGACATGATACTCCTTCCCCCGCCGTGCGACAGCGACAATGGCGGCCGACAGCCCGCCCGCCGGCGGCGGAATCGACGACGTCTTCCCCGCGTGGTGGAAGAACAACATTCAAGCTCACCCCGCCCTCTCCCCCACCGACGGAGGAGGAGGCGGGGCAACCAAGGCCAAGCAGGAGGCGGCCCCTCGTCGGCTGTCGAGCAAGTTGACGGCGCCGGCGCCCCAACAGGGGGCGCGTCGGGCATCGACCTCGCGTTTGAGACGAAGACGAGCGCCGTCTCCCCGCGACACGCCAATTCCGAGAAAACGGATGACGCCAGCACGCTCGCGAAAGGCTTGCTGGGCGTCACCCTCGTACCTGGGACGACGGTGCAGTCAGTCCCTGACGTGACTTCGTCACCGCCCGTCGACCAAGAGGTACCCACCGGTTCCCATCTCACGCCCATTGGATTCAGCCTCGACCCGCCAAGCGACTTCGCTTTGGCGGACGCTCTCGTAGAGGCGAGTCCAAACCCTCTGGGGTTTCGTATGCGGTCACCCTGGGACCGGCTGACAGACGTCTCGACCTACGGGCCCTCAGGGTCCGAGGAAGATGACGAGCCCGACTTCTGTTGGGATTTCTCTGGACTTGGCAACCCCAGTGCCATGCGGGACTTCATGACCGCATGCGACTACTGCCTTTCTGACTGTTCCGACGGTAGCCGCAGCCTCGGCGACGAGGACTGCGGCCCAAGTCGTGAATGTTTCCACGTCGATCTAGGGGGTCCCTCTGAGGGCAACCATCTCGGTATGCCGGAGAACGGTGATCTCCCTAGGCCTGTGCCACGCGTTGACATCCTACGGGAGCTAGCTATGGTCCCCGTTCCGGCGGGGGGTCATGACCCACAGCTCGAGCAAATCCGCGGGGTGCAGGCCAGGCTCGACGAGGGAGCAGGAGCACTTGAGCCGATCCGCCGGGACGTCGGACAGGAATGGGCAGGCCAACCTCCGGCCGGAGAAATGCGTCATCTACCCCAGGGTATCCAGCACCGCATCGCCGACGATGTCAGGGTAAGGCCACCACCCGCTTCCAGTGGGGTCGGCCAGAACCTGGCTGCAGCGGCAATGCTTCTCCGCGCGATGCCAGAGCCATCAACCACCAAGGGGCGGCGAATCCAGGGAGAGCTCAAGAATCTCCTGGAGGGCGCCGCGGTCCGACGGGCCGAAACCTCCGCCTCCCGAAGGCAGGGATACCCCTTGGAACATCGCGCCGTGACTTCCCGATTCATGCGGGAAGCCTCGGTCCACACCGGGCGCACGCGCAACACAGCGCCTGCGGCCCCGGGTCGCCTCGGCAACGAGCACCATCACCGTGACCGTCGGGCCCACCTCGACGAGAGGGTGCACCGAGGCTACCACCCCTGGCATGGAGGGCGCTATGACAGCGGGGAGGATCAGAGTTCCTCGCCCAAACCACCCGGTCCGCAGGCTTTCAGCCGCGCCATACGACGGGCGCCGTTCCCGACCCGGTTCCGACCCCCGACTACTATCACAAAGTACTCGGGGGAGACGAGACCGGAACTGTGGCTCGCGGACTACCGGCTGGCCTGCCAACTGGGTGGAACAGACGATGACAACCTCATCATCCGCAACCTCCCCCTGTTCCTCTCCGACACCGCTCGCGCCTGGTTGGAGCACCTGCCTCCGGGGCAGATCTCCAACTGGGACGACCTGGTCCAAGCCTTCGCCGGCAATTTCCAGGGCACGTACGTACACCCTGGAAACTCCTGGGACCTCCGAAGCTATCGACAGCAGCCGGGAGAGTCTCTCCGGGACTACATCCGACGATTCTCGAAGCAGCGCACCGAGCTGCCCAACATCACCGATTCGGATGTCATCGGCGCGTTCCTCGCCGGCACCACCTGCCGCGACCTGGTGAGCAAGCTGGGTCGCAAGACCCCCACCAGGGCGAGCGAGTTGATGGACATCGCCACCAAGTTCGCCTCTGGCCAGGAGGCGGTTGAGGCCATCTTCCGGAAGGACAAGCAGCCCAGGGCCGCCCACCGGAAGATGCCCCCGAGGCGTCAACTCAGCGCGGCGCCAAGAAGAAGGGCAAGAAGAAGTCGCAAGCGAAACGCGACGCCGCCGACGTGGACCTTGTCGCCGCCGCCGAGTACAAGAACCCTCGGAAACCCCCCGGAGGTGCCAACCTCTTCGACAAGATGCTCAAGGAGCCATGCCCCTATCATCAGGGGCCCGTCAAGCACACCCTTAAGGAGTGCGCCATGCTTCGGCGCCACTTCCATAGGGTCGGGCCACCCGCGGAGGGTGGCAGGGCTCGCGACGACGACAAGAAGGAAGATCACCAGGCAGGAGAGTTCCCCGAGGTCCGCGACTGCTTCATGATCTACAATGGGCAAGCGGCGAACGCCTCGGCTCGGCACCGCAAGCAAGAGCGTCGGGAGGTCTGTTCGGTGAAGGTGGTGGCGCCAGTCTACTTAGACTGGTCCGACAAGCCCATCACCTTCGACCAAGCCGACCACCCCGATCACGTGCCGAGCCCGGGGAAATACCCGCTCGTTGTCGACCCCGTCATCGGCGACGTCAGGCTCACCAAGGTCCTCATGGACGGAGGCAGCAGCCTCAACATCATCTACGCCGAGACCCTTGGGCTCCTGCGTGTCGATCTGTCCTCGGTCCAGGCAGGCGCTGCGCCTTTCCACGGGATCATCCGCGGGAAGCGCGTCCAGCCCCTCGGACAACTCAACCTTCCCGTCTGCTTCGGAACGCCCTCCAACTTCCGAAGGTAGACCCTCACGTTCGAGGTGGTCGGGTTCCGAGGAACCTACCACGCGGTACTGGGGAGGCCATGCTACGCGAAGTTCATGGTCGTCCCCAACTACACCTACCTCAAGCTCAAGATGCCAGGCCCCAACGGGGTCATCACCGTCGGCCCCACGTACAAACACGCGTTCGAATGCGACGTGGAGTGTGTGGAGTACGCCGAGGCCCTCGCCGAATCCGAGGCCCTCATCGCCGACCTGGAGAGCCTCTCTAAGGAGGTGCCAGACGTGAAGCGTCATGCCGGCAACTTCGAGCCAGCGGAGATGGTTAAGTCTGTCCCCCTCGACCCCAGCAGCGACGCCTCCAAGCAGATCCGGATCGGCTCCGAGCTCGATCCCAAATAGGAAGCAGTGCTCGTCGACTTTCTCCGCGCAAACGCCGACGTTTTCGTGTGGAGTCCCTCGGACATGCCCGACATACCGAGGGATGTCGCCGAGCACTCGCTGGATATCCGAGCCGGAGCCCGACCCGTCAAGCAGGCTCTACGCCGATTCGACGAAGAAAAGCGCAGAGCCATAGGCGAGGAGATCCACAAGCTAATGGCGGCAGGGTTCATCAAAGAGGTATTCCATCCCGAATGGCTTGCCAACCCTGTGCTTGTGAGAAAGAAAGGAGGGAAATGGCGGATGTGTGTAGACTACACTGGTCTAAACAAAGCATGTCCGAAGGTTCCCTACCCTCTGCCTCGCATCGATCAAATCATGGATTCCACTGCTAGGTGCGAAACCCTGTCTTTCCTCGATGCCTACTCAGGGTATCACCAAATCAGGATGAAGGAGTCCGACCAGCTCGCGACTTCTTTCATCACACCCTTCGGCATGTACTGCTATGTCACCATGCCGTTTGGCTTGAGGAATGCGGGCGCGACGTACCAGCGGTGCATGAACCATGTGTTCGGTGAACACATGGGCCGGACGGTCGAGGCCTACGTCGATGACATCGTAGTCAAGACGAGGAAAGCCTCCGACCTCCTTTCTGACCTTGAAGTGACATCCCAATGTCTCAAGGCGAAAGGCGTGAAGCTCAATCCCGAAAAGTGTGTCTTCGGGGTGCCCCGAGGCATGCTCTTGGGGTTCATCGTCTCCGAGCGGGGCATCGAAGCCAACCCGGAGAAGATCGCAGCCATCACCAGCATGGGGCCCATCAAGGACTTGAAAGGCGTACAGAGAGTCATGGGATGTCTTGCGGCTCTGAGCCGCTTCATCTCGCGCCTCGGCGAAAGAGGCCTGCCTCTGTACTGCCTCTTAAGGAAGGCCGAGTGCTTCACTTGGACCCCTGAGGCCGAGGAAGCCCTCGGGAACCTGAAGGCGCTCCTCACGAACGCGCCCATCTTGGTGCCCCCCGCTGCTGGAGAAGCCCTCTTGATCTACGTCGCCGCGACCACTCAGGTGGTTAGCGCTGCGATTGTGGTCGAGAGACGAGAAGAGGGGCATGCATTGCCCGTTCAGAGGCCAGTCTACTTCATCAGCGAGGTACTGTCCGAAACCAAGATCCGCTACCCACAAGTTCAGAAGCTACTGTACGCGGTGATCCTGACGCGGCGGAAGTTGCGACACTACTTCGAGTCTCATCCGGTAACTGTGGTGTCATCCTTCCCCCTGGGGGAGATCATCCAGTGCCGAGAGGCCTCGGGTAGGATTGCAAAGTGGGCGGTGGAAATTATGGGCGAAACAATCTTGTTCGCCCCTCGGAAGGCCATCAAGTCCCAGGTCTTAGCGGACTTCGTGGCTGAATGGGTCGACACCCAGCTCCCAACAGTTCCGATCCAACCGGAACTCTCGACCATGTTCTTCGACGGGTCACTGATGAAGACAGGAGCGGGCGCAGGCCTGCTCTTCATCTCGCCCCTCGGAAAGCATCTACGCTACGTGCTACGCCTCCACTTCCCGGCGTCCAACAATGTGGCTGAGTACGAGGCCCTGGTCAACGGGTTGCGCATCGCCATCGAGTTAGGGGTCCGACGCCTCGACGCTCGCGGTGACTCGCAGCTCGTCATCGACCAAGTCATGAAGGACTCCCACTGCCGCGACCCGAAGATGGAGGCCTACTGCGATGAGGTTCGGCGCCTGGAAGACAAGTTCTACAGGCTCGAGCTCAACCACATCGCCCGGTGCTACAATGAGACTGCGGACGAGCTGGCTAAAATAGCCTCGGGGCGGACAACGGTTCCCCCGGACGTCTTCTCTCGAGACCTGCATCAACCCTCCGTCAAGATCGATGACACGCCCGAGCCCGAGGCACCCTCGGCCCAGCCCGAGGCACCCTCGGCCCAGCCCGAGGTACCCTCGGCTTGGCCCGAGGCATCCTCGGCTCGACCCGAGGCATCCTCGGTTCAGCCCGAGGTACCCTCGGCCCCCGAGGGCGAGACACTGCGCGTCGAGGAGGAGCGAAGCGGGGTCACGCCTAATCAAAACTAGCAGACCCCGTACCTGAAATATCTCCACCGAGGAGAGCTACCCCTCGACCGAGCCGAGGCTCGGCGGTTGGCGCGGCACGCCAAGTTGTTCGTCTTGCTGGGAGATGGGAAGGAGCTCTACCACCGCAGCCCCTCGAGCATTCTCCAGCGATGCATTTCCATCGCCGAAGGTCAGGAACTCCTACGAGAGATACACTCGGGGGCTTGCGGCCACCACGCAGCACCTCGAGCCCTTGTCAGAAATGCTTTCCGGCAAGGTTTCTACTGGCCGACGGCGGTGGCCGCCGCCACTAGAATTGTCTGCACCTGCGAAGGGTGTCAGTTCTATGCGAGGCAGACCCACCTGCCCGCTCAGGCCCTGCAGACCATACCTATCACCTGGCCTTTTGCTGTGTGGGGTCTGGACCTCGTCGGCCCCTTGCAGAAGGCACCCGGGGGCTACACGCACCTGTTGGTCGCCATCGACAAATTCTCCAAGTGGATCGAGGTCCGACCCCTAAACAGCATCAGGTCCAAACAGGCGGTGGCGTTCTTCACCAACATCATCCATCGTTTTGGGGTCCCGAACTCCATTATCACTGACAACGGCACCCAGTTCACCGGCAGAAAGTTCCTGGACTTCTGCGAGGATCACCACATCCGGGTGGACTGGGCCGCCGTGGCTCACCCCATGACGAATGGGCAAGTAGAGCGTGCCAACGACATGATTCTACAAGGACTCAAGCCTCGGATCTACAACGACCTCAACAAGTTCGGCAAGCGATGGATGAAGGAACTCCCCTCGGTGGTCTGGAGCCTGAGGACAACCCTGAGCCGAGCCACGGGCTTCACACCGTTCTTTCTAGTCTATGGGGCCGAGGCCATCTTGCCCACAGACTTAGAATACGGTTCCCCGAGGACGAGGGCCTATGCTGACAAAAGCAACCAAGCTAATCGAGAAGACTCGCTGGACCAGCTGGAAGAGGCTCGGGACAAGGCCTTACTACACTCGGCGCGGTACCAGCAGTCCCTGCGATGCTACCACGCCCGAGGGGTCCGGTCCCGAGACCTCCAGGCGGGCGACCTGGTGCTTCGGCTGCGACAGGATGCCCGAGGGCGGCACAAGCTCACGCCTCCCTGGGAAGGGCCATTCGTCATCGCCAAAGTTCTGAAGCCCGGAACGTACAAGCTGGCCAACAGGCAAGGCGAGGTCTACAACAACGCTTGGAACATCCAACAGCTACGTCGCTTCTACCCTTAAGATGTTTTCAAGTTGTTCATATACCTCGCTTCCACGTAAAGTTTAGTCATCAAGGAAGGGTCAGCCTTGCCTCGGCAAAGCCCGACCCTACCTCGGGGGCTAAAAGGGGGCTACCCCCTCTGCGTCGAAATTTTCCTCGAAAAAAGATCCTTTCTGCCAGAATGTCTTTCGTGCTTTTCGACTACTTCGAAAGTGGATCCTGAAAACGATGGAGTACACGTAAGCAACCAAGGCTAACCGAGCCGAGGGACTCCTATGCCTCCGGGATACGGATACCTCACTCATCACCTTCTGCGATAAGTAACTCACATTCGGATAAGTGATTCCGCGGACCGAACAAGTCTTCACGTTCGAAAGCTCCTCTGCCGAAGCGATTCTTCGAGCCTTCTCAACTGCGTCGGTGACAGAACCCTATGGACGGGTAAGAGTGCGCGTAAGCGGCAAGGCCGACCGAGCCGAGGGATTCCTACGCCTCCGGGATACGGATACCTCACTCATCACCTTCCGTGAGAAGCAACTCTCGCTCGCACAGACAATTCTGTTACCGACGAAAAAGTCCAGATACTCGAAACAAGAGGAAAAGAAACGCAGCTTTACAACACGGCGAGGGTGTGTTTGGGCCTCGGCGGCCGCAGAAAACACACGCTACAAGATAATCCGATCCTGCAGGCTCGGATCTTGACGGTTGAAGGGAGCAGCAGCACCCTCGGCGTCAACTACACCTTCGGCGAGGTCCGACCTAGCCTCCGACGGCGACACGGTCCGAGGGTCTCCACTCGGAAGGACGACTTCATCATCACGCCCGGGCCATCGCCGCCCAGGTCTCCTCCAAGAATCCGGCTCGAGCAGGCGGCTCGGCTGGTCACCCCGAGGCCTCGGCCAGCTGTCCCCCGAAGACATCAGCCTGGCCCGAGGCCTCGGCAGATCAACTCCGGCGTCAGTCCCGCTAACAGACGACCCGGCCAGGCTCCGGCCGACCAAGTCTTCTTTTCGAGCCAACTCTGCCTCTGTCCGTGCTGACACCGCTACCCCTGGCTTCGGCTCATCGAAGAGCGGCCGAGGGGTTCCTTTAACTAAGCAAGAGAAGCCTCGGACAGCAAGGCCGACCGAGCCGAGGGACTCCTACGCCTCCGGGATACGGATACCTCACTCGTCACCTTTGCACGGGGCGACTCACGCTTGGTGAAGCGGTTCAGACAACCAACAGGCGAGTCTTAGTGCTCAAAAATGAGGAAAAAACACGGCTTCGTGCCAAAAATACATACATGTTCAGGCCTCGACAGCCACAATGAACAAAAACACTGGCATTCAAGGTGCCATTACAAACGGAACTCCGGTTCCGTCCCCGCGGGTACGAACAACCTCCACACCGGGGAGCCTGCGGGGCGACGAGTTCCGGGCGACTCGCCAGCGACCTCTGCAGCAGCAGCCATGGTCCCAGGACGGACGCGACCACCGGAAGGCTCTCGTTCGCATTCCCACTCAAGGGACGTGAACCAGCCATCAAATCTAAAGAGCGGGCCGCTCCAAATCGCACCGGCAGGTCCTCGCTCCCGTCCTTGCCATGAAAGCGAGGAAGAGGGCGGAATGTTGCATCCTAGCTAGGCAGCAACAGTTCGCCTTCCCCGGCATGGCTGGAGGACGCCTCCTCCGCAGAGCTAGAGGATGGTTTCCACCACTAGAAGCTGGAAGAGGAGGTGGCCAGCCGACCCACGTGGGAGGTAGAGCCCCGGCTCGCCTTGCTCTCCGCCCCAGCAAGGATGATGAACATTCTTAAAGCTGAGGGCACGACCGAGATCACATTCCGGCTTGCTTCTCCCCATCCAGGGGCTGGTGGTCACCGTCTTGGGTGACCGCCGACGGAGGGGTGCAGCCGGGCTGCATGATGAAAATTCTTGAAGCCGAACGATGGCTGAAAGGTACCGACTCCCACGGAGTTGCGTTCCTCCAACGACAAGGCGAAAGGACTGCGGGCATCCCCCATCCAGGGGCTCGGAAGGTGGAAAGACACGATGCATAAGGGAGCGCGAAGACATGGTCGCCTTTCAAGGGGGTCACCCTCCTTTTAAAGGCGACTCTCCCTACTTGCGTCCCCAGCCGTCGTGGGCTGAGTCTTCTCCAACACGCTCCAAGGTCCTCCCCCTACGGCGCGGGGGCTGGGTCCCACACGTCATGCAAGCCGGCCCAGAGCAGAAGAAGCCAAACCACCGCGCGCGCTGCATGCAACCGCCCAGCGGTTACAAGTAGTTCCCCACTTTTTCCCAGACCAGCGGGCGAAAGGGCGGGCAGCCATGCAGGCGGCATGCAACCGCGCCAAGTGGGCGCACCTCTCCGACTTCCAACGCGCCCAGCATGGAAGCCCACGCCCACGCGTCATGCAACCGGCGCGCCGGTCGCTACGGGCAAGCAACTGCACCGCCACTCGCACCACTGCCACGCCTCCTCGACTGCGGAACCAGTACCGCGACTCGAGGCAACCCTGCTTACGACCCAGCAGTGCCAGCCAGGCGCGACGGTCAATGCGGCCAAAAAAACGGGCCGACAGTGATGGCAGTGGCAGGCGGGCGGGAGCGGCGGTCACGTCGTCAGCCAAGCTTACGTCCCATCCTGGGGCAGTGAGAGAGCCCTCTCTCACGGTGTGAAGACGATGCGCTCGTGTTCCGTTCCTCGAACGGCTCGCGCACGCGCAACGGCTGCCCCGCAAACCACTCGCCCCGTCGCATTAACTCCGCGACAGGACAGGCGGCGTCTCTGGCAGGGGAAGCGAGCGACGCTTCGCCTTCGCCATAATGACCGCGTCAAAAAAGGTACGCCGCGTCATTCGATTTCGTGTCCTTTTCCTTTTCCTCTTTCTCTCTCTTACAACAGGGACCGAGAAAGGGGGATACCCCGAAAAGGACCCTTCTCCGTGAAGGAAACAGGCTCCGAGCCTCCCTACTGATCAGAGGTTCGAAGGCTGGCCCCTCGGAGGGGTTCAACAGCCGCCTCAGAGCACGTGGGCTCGGCACCGACCGTGGGCAACATGGCGCTTTCCCCCCTCCTCCTTGCGGAAAGGCGACGCAGGGGCGTATGTAAAAAAGTCGAGTCTGTCCCTGATCGTCCTCTCGCCCTGTGCAGAGGCTCGAGGGCTGCTCTCGCAAACCCGGCTCTGGCCAAACCGTTGACAGCGTCAACATACCAGCCCGAGAACTTGGAACCCGACCGTGCACCCGGGCTACGACCAGCTCGCATGAGGGAACGACCAGACCAGCCGAAGCATTACGCGAGGCCTCGGGGGCTACACCCGGCAGGTTCGCTTGCGTGCACCCACCGAAACAAAACGCAACCGAGAAAGGCTGGTCCCCTTGCAAAAAAGTGCAACGAAAGCCTCCAAGCGAGTGTTAACACTCCCTTCGAGGCTCGGGGGCTACTGTCGGGGACCATAATTAGGGGTATCCTCAAGTCTCCTAATTCTCAGCTGGTAACCCCCATCAGCATAAAGCTGCAAAGGCCTGATGGGTGCGATTAAGTCAGGGATCGGTCTATTCGAGGGACTCGATCATGCCTCGCCCGAGCCTAGCCTCGGACAAGGGCAGCCGACCCCGGAGGATCTCCGTCTCGCCCGAGGCCCCCCTCCGGCGACGAACATACTTACGGCTCGCCCGAGGCCCTGTCTTCGCCAAGAAGCAACCCTGACCAAATCGCCACGCCAACCAATCAGATTGCAGGAGCATTTAATGCAAAGGTGGCCTGACACCTTTATCCTGACACGCGTCCTCCAGTCGACAGAGCCGAAGTGACCGCAGTCACTTCGCCGCTCCACTGACCGGTCTGACAGAAGGACAGCGCCGCCTGCGCCGCTCCGACTGCTGTGTTGCTCGACAGAGTGAGGCTGATAGGCAGTCAGGCCCGACCTCAGGCACCATAGGAAGCTCCGCTTCGCCCAACCCAGGGCTTGGACTCGGGCTCAGCCCCGGAAGACGGTGAACTCCGCTCCACCCGACCCAGGGCTCAGACTCAGGCTCAGCCCCGGAAGACGGCGAACTCCGCTCTGCCCGACCCAGGGCTCGAACTCGGGCTCAGCCCCGGAAGACGGCGAACTCCGCTCCGCCCGACCCAGGGCTCGGACTCGGGCTCAGCCCCGGAAGACGGCGAACTCCGCTCCGCCCAACCCAGGGCTCGGACTTGGGCTCAGCCCCGGAAGACGGCGAACTCCGCTCCGCCCGACCCAGGGCTTGGACTTGGGCTCAACCCCAGAAGACGACGAACTCCGCTTCGCTCGACCCCAGGGCTCGGACTCAGCCCTGGCCTCAACCGACGGTCTCCGCCTCGCCCGACCTAGGGGCTCGGACTCGACCACGGCCACGGAAGACAGACTAGACCTCGACCTCGGAGGAGCCTCCACATCGCCCAACCTAGGGCGCGGACCGACGACGTCGACAGGAGGCGCCATCATTACCCTACCCTTAGCTGACTCAGGCTACGGGGAACAAGACCGGCGTCCCATCTGGCTCGCTCCGCCAGATAGGCAATGATGGCGCCCCGCACGCTCTGTGATGACGGAGGCTCTCAGCCCCCTTACGGAAGCAAGAGGACGTCAGCAAGGACTCGATAGCCCCGATAGCTGTCCTTCCGCTAGGCTCCAGCGCTCCTCCGACGGCCACGACACCACACGGACCGGGTGCCAAAACCTCTCCGGCTGCCACGACGGCGTGTACTTAGGGCGCTAGCTCTCCTCCGCTAGACACGTAGCACTCTGCTACACCCCTATTGTACACCTGGATCCTCTCCTTACGCCTATAAAAGGAAGGACCAGGGCCCTCTGACAGAGGGTTGGCCGCGCGGGGAAGAGGATGGGACAGGCGCTCGCGTGAGGCCACTCGCTCCCCCTCCCGCGTGGACGCTTGTAACCCCCTACTGCAAGCGCACCCGACCTGGGCGCGGGACGAACACGAAGGCCGTGGGATTTCCACCTCTCTCACGCCCGTCTCCGGCTGCCTTTCTTCCCCCCTTCGCGCTCGGCCTCGCGCCGACCCATCTGGGCTGGGGCACGCGACGACATTTCACTCGTCGGCCCAGGGACCCCCCGGTCTCGAAACGCCGACAGTTAGCATCTTCGGCTCTGGCTTCTTCTGCGGCAGCCTCCGAAGGTACAACTTCAGTAGCTGTCATGATTTCAATTACTGTCATCTTCAGAGTTGGAGCTCTTGGTGATATTGTTTCAATCACTTCAGTCATGGTAACAATCCTTTGTCTTTTTGGCCTAGATACCTTTGTCTTTGCGGGCTCCTTTCATTATGAAAAAGCTTCGTCAGATGAAGCCACAACGGACTTAGTTTGACAGGCAAAGTTTCAGTCGTTACCTTTAGAATTTCCTCTATTTCAGCATCAGAAGATGTCGCAGAAGTCTTCTCTTCTTCATCAATTGATTTTTGTTCCGGGATTGATTCTTTTCTTTTCTTCGAAGTTAACACTTTCGATTCAAACTTTTCTTTCTTCTTTTTTGATTGATCTTCATCGTCTTTGATCAAAGCGCTAGCTACTCTTTTCCTTTTCTGCCCTTCGACACCCTTGTCGAGTCGCTCATAATCAGGATATTCAAAGCCTATAGCATCGAGCACTCTGTTTAGCCTTCGTTTCGGCCGGGTGCCGAAGGCTGCTGTCATCAATTGATCCTCTTTTTTAGAATAATTCCCAAGAATTTCAGTGCTCATTACTTCAATTGTTTCGAGCCATTCTTGGTAGGGTGCTTTGAAATATTTCTTGAACTTATAGTGGTAGGGCAATCGGACAAGCTCCCCCTCTTTTTTCTCTCTTTCAAGCTTCGGCATAGCCCATTCCTTCATAGTCGGAAATATTTTGAAAGCCAGAAATTCCTGCACTAAATCTCTAGTGCCAATGTGCTCTGCGATAATCCTGAATTCAGCCAACGCAGTTTGGGTTGGACCTTCTGGTGTCATATTGCATTGGGGTCTGGTTTCTCCGAAGATCAGTTCAAGCGGACTCTGTACCAGCTTCTCCTTGTCATCGTCAACTTTGACGTAGAACCATTCCGATTTCCAGCCTGCTGGCCACTTGCTTCGGTAGCTGATCACAGGAAATTTTGTAGTTTTCCGATAGGCAAAATTGTAACAACCAAAATTTTCATGTAACCCATCCTTTCTGGCCTTGGTTTGGTAATGTAGCTCATGCACCCGACAGAAACCTTCGGCAAACGGTTCCACCCCTGGCTTCGGAGAGCCCAAATATAAACACTAAGCCTAACAATAGCGTTAGGAGTTAGTTGATGGAAGTAGATCCCAAACTTCTTTAGCACATCGGCAATCGTCCTATTCAAAGGAAATCTCAACCAGCTTTGAGGAAACTCTTGAAAATCACTATTTCATATTTCTGTGGCTTCGGAGTTGTTTCTTCTCCACCAAAGCGAATCAGCTCTTTCTTATCTTCGCTAAAGTAGCCTGACTTCACCATCTTAGGAAAATCAGCTTTGGAGATGGTCGACTTTCCGAAGTCCAGGTGGCTAGGTTTGCTTGGTACTGCGATGTTGTAATCATCTTCAGAATCGGTCTCTTCAATATCTGCTTGCTCTGCTTCAGCAGCAGGGACGTCTTCCGGTGCCACCAACCCAGATCGCTTCATTGCTTCTGAAATAGGAACGGTTTCCACAACTTCGGTTTCGTCTCCCTTGCGATCAACTCTTGCAGTAGAGCGAACTCTAGCCATTTGATTATGATTTACTTGAAATTTTTTGAATTGACTTTTTGTCTTTTCCGAAGCTCTTCCACTTGCGCTGAAGCAAATTTTGTATGAGCGCAATGATCAAGCTTCGGCTATGACTAAAAATTTGGCAGCAAAATAGTACAATAGCAATGAATGCTGTGGTAACTTCACACCTACCCATCTGTTTATATAGTGCTGCAGGTGGGAAGGTGAATTGGCAAGGTCTCCAACACCGAACAAACAGTCACCCGCACTCACTGAACGGTGGGCCACATAGCTCGAGAAGGTGAATCGCTGGCGAGCGTGTAATTGGTGCAAGTGGGTCGTGCGTCCGACGATTATTTTAATCGTTTCTCGTCAACGAGCTCAGGGAATGTGTTTTTTAGATCTTCGGCATCCCGAAGCTTAGAAGATGTTTCACGGATCAAGCTCGTTACGAAAAACGATCTAGCGCCGCGAAGGGCTACTTTTGGGGGTATGCTTCGTAGCCGAAGATCCTAAAGAAATGAACACCTTCGGCAGATTCTCTCCAAAGTAGCGCCAAAGCTAGCGACTATATAGCTTCGGCACAGTGATATGTCTCAAGACGAAGGGGTGAACCGACTTAAAGATGAAATGACCTAAAGACCCATAATATTCTGTGTCATTTTTGTAGTTCATTGTAAAGGGTATAAATGTAATTATATACAGGCTGTGAATTGTGCTTATAAATAGGTGAACAGTACCCCTGTACTGTTCACGTGCTTTCCTGTAATCACACATTGGGCATTTGTTTCACGCTGGTATTTTTGCTTTCCTTCAAGCCGAAGGTACATTTGTAATTTGTTGTCATTTTTACAATAATGAAATAGAAATAAGTTAATAATAATAATCATGTGTTTAAATTATTCTACATATTTTTTACCCTTCCTCATTATTTGTCGTGTTTATGAAGGTACAACCTTCATAACCTTCGTCCGGAATCCATTATATCCTAAGGGAAATAATGCTTCGAAGGACGAAGGACTATAACATTTAACAATTTCTATGTTGCCTTGTTCTTGATTCATAGCATTTGAGAATAAGTCCCCAACAGAGATGATGGCACATGCATTAGGAAAAACTCACATGCCTAATTTTTTATCACAAAAATTAGGAGCCAAAAGAATTGCGCCAAACACATCGGCAACAAATGGGTTTCACCAGCCATGTTCTGGTATGCCGATGGACTCATATCCAGGACAACCGTCACAACCATCTCCGCTAAATGGTAGGTCAACTCTGAGCATGGCCAGACCGTCCGCCAACGATCTCGGACCGTTCGGCCCTCCGTTAGACCGTCCGGTACCCTACGCCGGACAGTCCAGAGTCACATAGAGCCCACCGCAAGGGTCACAGGTGTTGCCTGACGCGGCCGGATAGTCCGTGAATAGTACCGGACCATCCGGTCCCCTCACAGACCGTCCGACTGCACAGGTCGGACCGTCCGGAGCACCTGAAATCACCCGTGATCCTCCTATTGCGGAAGACCAGTATAAAGATAGTCGGCCACCCAATCCCCAAGAGCCGAAGAAGTCACCTGTCGCTGAGCTTGTTTGGCCCACCAAGGCCAAATCTTCTGTTTGCTCTCACCCGCACTCGACACCAAAGGAGAAAGTTAAGTTCACATTTAAGATTGCTAAGTGTGATAAAATATTTGATGAGTTACTTAAGCATGGTAATATTAAATTGTCACATATAATTCCTCCGGTTGAATAATTAAAAGGGTGTATATATTGTAAATGGCATGGCTCCTTTCTTCATAACACTAATGATTGTGTTATCTTCCGTCGGCAAATACAATCGGCTATAAATGAAGGCCGACTGAGATTTCAAAAGGAGGTGAAGATTGGCAGGCCTCCTGTCCCTGTGACCATATTAGAGCCGACGAGCAAAAAAGTCATAGTTCGGTCATGTGCGGCCGATAAAAGCAAAGATAAAAATATCGTCATTGGCGATACACGTATGCCAAATATATCACGCAGAGTGGTTACTCAGAAGGCTCCGGACAAAAGAAAGACCGGAGGCACCGGGGGGCAAGCACGATCAGATACCCGATCACAGTTGTTGGGGGCCTTCCTCTTCCGAAGGTCCTAAAAAATGTGACTAATATATTTTTCAATGTAACATAGATTGATACATGAGGCTTCAACTTTGGGATGAAAGCATGCGTGATATGAATATACAACCCGGGAGCAGGATGAACGGGCGCCAAAGCTGTGGCCAAAGGTGCTTCGGCTTAGCACAACGACGAAGGTGGAAGATAGAACCGACCTAAAGGAGAAAAGACTACTTAACCCTTAACAATTTGCCTTATTGTAAGTAGTAAATGTCAAGGACATGAATGTAATTTTGTCCGGGCTACGTCCCGTGCCTATAAATAGGTGAACAGTAACACCGTACTATTCACGCTGCACTGTAATAGCTCTCGTGTCACTTTCACGTTCACACCTTCTGACAAGCCGAAGGTATCAACAAAATATGAATGTTATGAATATATGTTCATGCTTATGAGATGAGAATGTAAATAATTTACCGTTATATAATCATTATTTACATTCTTTTGTGTTTCATGCACCTTTATTTATATCTATTTATCGAGATGATGAAGGTATGTCCCTCATGACCTTCATCCGAAGATCATTATACCTGAAGGGAGATAATGTTATGAAGGACGAAGGTCTCTAATCATTAACAATTGTGTTGCTTTGTTCTTGATGTATAGCATTTGAGAACAAGGACCAACATTGGCGCCCACCTCCGGTGAACTCATTCGACCACCTTCGGCAAGCATCGGGTTCCACAATGCCGCCGAAGAAGACAACGGTGCTAGGGGCTGCTCTGTAGCCACTGGACACTAATCAGGAGATGCTACATGAAGCTAGGAGCCATAAGAGGAAGGCTACCAGCCCAACACCTCAGGAGGAGGAATTGGATAAAGAGATTAGGGATCTGGAAACTATCCACTAGCAAGTACAAAGGAAGAAGGAAAAGATGCTTTGGCTAGTTAAACTTCAGAGGAAGATTGACGAAGCAGCTGAGGAAATGCGTCATCTCACTCAGGATGACCAAGACCGAAGGCCCAAATATAGGGAGCTTCGTCAAGAAAGCCTGTTCAATGATGATGAATGGTATGGTGATTTTCATCATGCTAACTTCGCTTTTGATGATGCTTCTCCTTTGGCGGCAGAACTCCAGACTACCCCATGGCCACCATCTTATAAGCCACATCAGCTCCCCATGTATGATGGGCACTCAGATTCGAAGCAATTTCTGATGAACTATGAAGCAACCATATCCTCATATGGGGGCAACACTACCGTCATGGCGAAGTCCTTCGTCATGGCAGACAGGAGTGTGGCTCAAACGTGGTACTCTTCTCTTTGGCCAGGAACAATTACGTCGTGGCAGAAGCTAAAAGACATGCTAATCACTAGCTTCCAGGTTTTCCAAACGAAGCCAGTCACTGCCCAAGCTCTGTTTCAGTGCACACAAGACCAGGAAGAGTACTTGCAGGCGTATGTCCGAAGATACTTGCGACTGAGAGCCCAGGCACCCACAGTGCCCAATGAGATTGTCATTGAGGCCATGATCAAGGGACTCAGGCCAGGACCAACAGCACAATACTTTAGGCGAAAGCCACCGCAAACTTTGGAGAAGCTTCTCCAGAAAATGGATGAATACATCAGAGCTGACAATGATTTTCGGCAAAGAAGGGAAGAAGCTTACATATACTCTAAAATGGCCAGGGGCTTCTGAGGAAGATTCCACCCCAGGCATGTCAGGTCAATCCATAATGCCAGCCCAAGTGACGACAGGGGAAACCAAACCCAAGGGCAGCAGCATAGCTCCCAATCATCAGGGGCGGAACAATGCTCCTTCAGGCCACTAGCTCCAAGAGGCAGAGGGGGCAGAAACTTCAGAGGAAGATATGGAGACCAGCCCAAAAGACTGTTTTGTTTGTTCTGCGGCGAAGACAAAGGTCACACCACAAGAACGTGCCAAGTCACGATTCAGAAGCAGAAAGAGATTGCCGAAGCTGAAGTACGACAAAATCAGCCAAAGCAGGTTCTACATACCGCTTCATGCTATTCTCCCTACGTCCCAGAGTATGTAGGCAATCAACAGCCTACGACCTCTGTCGCTTCGGCAAGCCATTCTCAAGCTTCCTGGGCCCAGCTGCCACCACCACCACCGCTAACACCTACTCTGGTTCGGAGCCAACAGCCAGAAGGGCATCAACACGCTCAGCAGCAACGATATTTTCAGGAGGAGTCCGAAGCTCGCACAGTAATAGCACTGTGCTCGAGTCCAAGCACATTTACTAAAGAATATCCTACCCTGGCGCATCTATGTTTTTCCGCCATTTTATTTCTTGTATGAAAAACAATTCACGAAGGATTAAATTCCAATTTGATGTAATAATATTGTGATCACACCATCGAGTGCGGTGCATCCCCTTAACAAGATTCCGAAGTTACAAAAGTTGTTCCTAAGGGAGCGCAGAGTAAGTTCCAAAGCTCAAAATTCATTCCTAAGGGAGCGCAGAGTAAGTTCCGAAGCTCAAAAGTCGTTCCTAAGGGAATGCAGAGCTAAAATACCACCGAAATAGAAGGTGAAGAAGCTCAAAAGTCGTTCCTAAGGGGATGCAGAGCTTAAATGCCACCGAAATAGAAGGTGAAGAAGCTCAAAAGTCGTTCCTAAGGGGATGTAGAGCTTAAATGCCACCGAAATATAAGGTTAAGAGACTCAAAAGACGTTCCTAAGGGGATGTAGAGTCTGGGAGTGTTTCTGTGTGGGTATGTGTCTTCGGCATATACATCATGCTGCATCACATCATCACATTATTTCACATAGCATTACATCATACATCATGTCGCATCAGCAGCAAGTTTGTGCAGAAAGAAAGTTGCTTCTTTCAAAATATACGATGAATAAAACAGTGTGCTGGAGCACAAAGTACAAAGTCGGCAATTATAATCTTGCACGCCAAGAAAATTCTCGTCGACAGCAATATCATACAACAGTTGTGCTATAGAAGGGCTCTTTCTTTACGAAGCATGAAAAGAATGGAAGGTGTTTTTTCGCCGAATGCTCAAAAATGCTATGTACGCAAATTTCATGCATTGCAAAGAAATAAATTACATTAATATACACATAGATACACAATGTTTAACTCATGTACGAATATTACATTTCCCGAATGCTACATTTCTTAACTACACAAAAATTTAGTCTTCTTTTAAGATTTTCTCGGCAGCTTCGTTCAGAAGTTTGTTGACAGCTTCGTCAACAGCTTCTTCGGCAATTCTTATTGTTTCTAGTGCCACTTTCATGGATGGATCGGCTTCGGGATCATATGGCTCGGGTGGTGGTGAAAATCCAGCTACAATAAAAGTAACAAGTTGTTAATCCGAAGCCAGAAAAAATAGCGAAGCTAAGAAACAATAAAAATACCTATACGCCTTGCGTGCTCAGCAGCCTCTTCGGCTTGCTTGGCTTCTTCCCGGGCGTCATGGAATTCTTTTTCATTTTTCTTTATCGCTTTGTTGGCTATCTCCCGGCCGTCCTTCATCCAAATGTTGGAATAGAATTTACCGCCCATCATAGTAGCCTCAGCTGAAGGATCTTTCGTGTTGTCTACAGAGAAGACAGTCTCTGCCTGAGTTGCAGCTTTTACATGTTCACAGCCAGTTTTCTCTAAAATTGTTGCAACCCCTCTGGCACCGGTGAAGGCGCAGAAATCACCATGGTCGCTAAGTATCTCATCAAAGGCTTCAGCTTCTTTGCCGATCCATTCGATGATTCCTTTAGGGTCGCCTCTAATAAATTTTTGTTGAGATGAGTATGCACCCACCTTTGCAAAACTATCTTTCAACTTCTTAGCACAATCCAAGGATTTTTCATAATACCTCTCCTTAGATTCCTGAAGCTCATCTACATTCTTTTGTAGTCTTGCGCTAGTCCATTCACTTATTTCTTGTTTTGCTTTAGCCACTTCAAAATCCTCATTATTTTCCGCAAGCTTTTTCTTCAAGTCTTCAATTTCAGCTTTATGAGCTTCAGACTGTGCAGCAAGATTGGCTTCGCTAACCTTCACTTTGTCTACCAAGGAAAGCAGAATTTTGTCCTTTTCTACGGCTTCATTCCTCAGTCTGATAACCTCCGAACGAAGGTTCCCAAGGGCTATCTGGCAGCTTTCGTCCTCAGCGTTCTTTTGTGACCTTAAGGCATTGCTCAGGATTAAGCCCTACCAAAAAGGGGGGATCAGCACAACAGTAAAAGATTTAAAAAAATAATCTGATTATGTCAAAACATCTTTACCTTCAGACTGTTATAAGCGAGGCTGTCTGCAAGGTCATCCTTCGACATTGTAGGGAGGCCAACCTCGAGCTTCGGAAACCCTATATTTCTTGCCATCGCCCGGCAAACAGATATCTCCTTGTGGTCCGGAAGGCAGTACAGAAAGTCATCTTCATCAGTACCATTGTACACCAAAGATCCTTTTGGGTACTTTAATTCTCTGGCATAGTGTTTAGCTTCGGCAATTTGCTCTTCCGACAACTCTTTACCCGAAGCGTGTCGTATGATAAAGTCTAACTCTCCAGTAGACACTTCGGGAATAGGAGATTTAACTTTCTTAGATGTGCCTTATTTTTCCAAGATCAGAGTGGCATCCGAAGGTCCTTGCCTAGTACTCTGTTCAAAAGATTTAACAGGCTCTGTTTCGACGGGCATTGAGGGCCTAGCTTCAACTTCAACACGAGCTGTTATAGAGGCAGGAGTTGGTGCCCTTATCGACTCTAAGATAGCATCCAACACGCTAGCCATCCTTCTTCTCTTGGGAGTTATTGCGGGAACTTTGGATACCTTCGGCAACTCCAGCTCTGCTAGCGGGCTTAAGATTTTTGGTAGCCCTGGCGGTTCCTCCAGTCCTGGTTCTTCGACCGTTTTATCCTTGGCTTCAGCAGGATGCTTCGGCGCTCCGGCCGACTCGGTTTTCTCTTGTCCCATTACTTTCAGCACTACAACTGATTCTCCCTTGGAACCGACAGGAGCGAGGAATCCAGGCTCAGCGGTGGAAGGCGACCCCTTAGCAAGCTTCGGCACCCTGGCCGTTTTAATGTACCTAGGTCAGTGCGTCAAAACTTTGATCTTCTTACCCTTCGGCGCAGCAGAGATGGCTGAAACATCCACTTTTCTTTTCTTTCCCTGCTTTCGCAAGGGATAGCAATAGTCTGGATATACAAAACCAATAACATCGAAAACTCTGTTTAATGTTTTCTTGCCTCGTCCTCCGAAGGCTAGGGTCATGACATCATCTTCGACCCTTGTGTAGGCCCCAGGCAACTCATCACTAGTTGCCTCAACACAGTTCAGCCAATCATCATTTGGCTCATCAAACTGATCCTTGTATCTGAGGGTATATTTCAGATAAACCAGGCTGCCTTGACTGGACCCGGCAGTAGTCTCCTTCGACATCTCTCAGTCATTCACAAGAGGCCACACTCTATAAGCAATGTGCTCCTGGACTAGGTCTCTTGTGCCAATAAAAGTGCATACACTGTTGAAAGCCTTCTGGCATGCTTCGATATCATTTCCAAGAACAGTGGCTGACCTTATGATGCCGAAGCAAGACCAAATATGGTGTTGGATAATCCCCTTTATATCTTCCCTTTCAACTAAGTTATTCTTTACATAAAACCATTCTTTCATCTAGGCTCCTGGCCACCTCTTCCGAAATGTCAGAACTAGATAGCTCACATCAGAGCGAGTCACAAAGCCATAACAACCAAAATTATGTGATACTGCTCCCTCCCAGTAGCCTTCATTTCGTAGTACAACTCATGCATATTGCAGAATCATTTTGCACTTGGCTCCAGTCCTTGGCTTCTCACGGCCCAAATAAAAAACCCCATCCCGATGATAACTTTAGGGGTAATCTGATGAAGGTAAATCTCAAAAGTCTTCAGAACTTCAACTAGAAATTTACTCAAGGGAAACCAAAGCCCCGCCTTCATGAAGCTTCTGTAGACAACAACTTCGTTTACTCGGGCACAGGGGCGGCGCTATCTCCTCCAGCCCTCACAATAGAAATATCGCAGAAATATCTCCCCTTCATAGCATCAATCTGACTTTGCTTGATGGATGACTTTCCTAAGATGGTATGACTCGGCCGCCAGGGCCGATCTTCGGCATCTTTGTTTCCGCTTTCCAAATCAAAACTTTCGCTTTCACTGGAATCCTCAGATAATCCAGCCAACATTTCATTGGTGATCTTCTCTGTGTTTGTCTTCTCCATAGCCTCATAAAACCCAGCTAGAGTAGGGTCAACAACCTTCTTCTCCTTAGCCATTAAGTCAATGCTTGTGCAGATGCCGAAGCTCATAAACTAGTCAAAATTTGACAAAGCAAGAAAATTCTGAATGGAAAGTATGGTGCAAGCGGTTGAGATGGCGCATCAAATGCTATCGATGCGAGTCCCTATTTATATGCCCAGCGCATCACAACTGGGTGGGCCCCAAATGTCATTGACTTTCGCTATTCTAGCGAAGGGAAGGTGTTTTTTCGGATCTTCGGATAAAGGCCTTCGTTCACGTCACAGTCTGAATTTGGTTAATACAAAAACAAATTAACACTGTGAGGGGCTACTGTTGGGGGCCTTCCTCTTCCGAAGGTCCTCAAAAACGTGACTAATATATTTTTCAGTGTAAAATAAACTGATAAAGGAGGCTTCAACTTTGGGATGAAAGCATGCATGAAATGAAGATACAACCCGGGAGCAGGATGAATGGGCGCCGAAGCTGTGGCCGAAGGTGCATCGGCTTAACACAACGACGAAGGTGGAAGATAGAACCGACCTAAAGGAGAAAAGACTAGTTAGCCCTTAATAGTTTGCCTTATTGTAAGCAGTAAAAGTCAGGGACATGAATGTAATTTTGTCCGGGCTGCGTCCCGTGCCTATAAATAGGTAAACAGTAACACCGTACTGTTCACGCTGCACTGTAATAGCTCTCGCGTCACTTTCACGTTCACACCTTCTGACAAGCCGAAGGTATCAACAAAATATGAATGTTATGAATATCTGTTCATGCTTATGAACTGACAATGTAAATAATTTACCGTTATATAATCATTATTTACATTCTTTTGTGTTTCGTGCACCTTTATTTATATCTATTTATCGAGATGATGAAGGTATGTCTCTCATGACCTTCGTCCGAAGATCATTATACCTAAAGGGAGATAATGTTCTGAAGGACGAAGGTCTCTAATCATTAACAGTTGTGTTGCTTTGTTCTTGATGTATAGCATTTGAGAACAAGGACCAACAATAGTTACATGTCCTGTGTACGTTGGACGGTCCGGGTACTAAGGCCGGACAGTCTGAGACAGGAGCGGACAGTCCGGCTATGAAGGTCGGATGGTCCGCAAATGACTAGAAGCAACAACAACCTCAGACCGCCGGACCACAACGTTCCAAAACAAGTATTAGGAAGCAAAACACTTCCAAGACGTCTGGCCGACTCAGTAGAGTCGGCCCTACTTTTTGATCAGTTTCTTGCTAAATATATGAAGAAGGCCGTTCCACACAACCGGCCAATAAAACAAACGAAGTCAAATGGGCGGTATGTGCGAAAGCAAAAGCCAACTAAACTGGCCCAAAAGGTAGCACAACCAAGATCGCCTAGCCATCCTCTTCCAGGGATGGCATGGTGCCTTCCCGGTCTATCCATCGCCGATGTGTTGTCCTACTCATGTGTGGGGTGGTACAATGATGAATCCGTATTAGTGGCCTAATCCATTTGCTTATTTAGGCTGGAGGGCACCACAAGTTCTTGCTTATTGACATGTCAATCAGGCAGTCATGGCCGAAGAGGATGCAAACCGAAACGGCCTCTGTGCATCAAAGTTTTATCAAGTATTTATATTATCTGATCGGAAGAGCCGATGACTTGCATCGAGCTGAGTCCTTAATTTGGGAACAAAATCACTCATGAGGTCAATTGTTTCTGAAGTTTTCACTAGTGCTTTTGGTTCGCCAAGCTCCACCAAAAGACAGGGGGCATGTGTTGAGCACCAAAAGTGGCGGACGGTCCGGCCCTAGGGCCCGGTGAGAGCACCTAGAGGGGGGGGGGGGTGAATAGGTGATCCTGTAAAATTCAATACTAATAGCCACAAAATTTAGTTATGAAGGTTAGAATGGCTAAGTAGCTTGAAACGAGCTCTTGTGAACACAGACAATCAAAGAGAAAGCACACAAGAGACACACGATTTTATCCAGTGAATCGGCCGAGTAACACTTGCCTACTTCCACGTTGTGGCGTCCCAATGGATGAGGGTTGCACTCAACCCCTTTCAAGTGATCCGATGATCAACTTGAATACCACAGTTTTTTCCTTTCTTAGTCTTTCTCCCATTTGCGAGAAATCTCCACAACTTGGAGCCTCTTGCCCTTACAATGATGATCACAAAAGAAGCACAGAAGTAAGAAAGGGGAGAGCAACACACACAAGACTCAAATCCACAGCACAATCACGCACACAAGTCACAACTCGAGCTCAAAACACAACGCACGGAGTTTACAACTCAAATGGAGCTCAAGTCACTATCTCAAAGAATCGAATTCGTGAAGTTGGAGTCTTGGAGTCTTAGAATGTTTCTTGTAAGCTTGGGTAGCTCCTCCGTGCCCCTAGGGGTCCCTTTTATAGCCCCAAGGCAGCTAGGAGCTGTTGAAGATCAACAAGGAAGGCTATCCTTGCCTTCTGTCGAGTGGCGCACCGGATAGTCCGGTGCGCCACCGGACAGTCACTATAGACGGTCCGGTGCCGATATCCTTCCTTTCCTGGCACAGACGACCGTTGCAGATCCGGGGAAGTTGGCGCACCGGACAGTCTGGTGCCCCCTGCCGACCGTTGGTGCGGGCCACGCGTCGCCCGCGGATTGCGCGGCCGACCGTTGCGCTGGCGACCGTTGGCTCACCGGACAGTCCGGTGAATTATAGCCGTATGCCACCAAACTTTTCCTGAGAGCAGCTTGTTCACCGGAGACCAGCCTGGCGCACCGGACACTGTCCGGTGCACCACCGGACAGTCCGGTGTGCCAGGCCGAGCTGGACTTTGGCTGCCC
The DNA here is from genome assembly GCF_902167145.1 of Zea mays. Classification (NCBI taxonomy): domain Eukaryota; kingdom Viridiplantae; phylum Streptophyta; class Magnoliopsida; order Poales; family Poaceae; genus Zea; species Zea mays. The sequence continues at coordinate 175,610,399 of NC_050097.1, read as the reverse complement.
ACAGCCATGTCCTTTGCAATTCTTTCTTTTCCTGTTTCTAGCACTTAGACAAAATATGTTAGTACTTAAAACAATGTACTAAGTCTAGAAACATACCTCGTGTCTCGATTTGCACTTTTCTCTTCATTTAACACATAAGAACTTAATTAAATGTGTTGGGCACTTAATCACCAAAATATAATAGAAATTGCCCAAGGGCACATTTCCCTTTCAATCTCCCCCTTTTTGGTGATTTATGCCAACACATCCAAAATCAACCAAAAAGAAGTGCAACATCAATGCAATTGAGAACAAAATTGTCTTTGCACAAGTTTTGACATATTTGGATCATTCTTTGCCACCACTTGGTTTGTTTTTTGCAAATCAAACTCATTTTCCTATCTCTAAGTCAAACACACTTGTTTAGGCACAAAGAGAGATATTCCAATGGAAAAATTGATCAAGTACCAAAAACTCCCCCTTTTTGTCATAATAAAAAATTCTCCACCACAAGAGACAAAATTTTGCAATAAGAGCATTTTGGACAAATCAAAAGTTCTAACTCTATTGTTTTCAAAATTCACAAGTGGTAGCTGATCCATTTGCTTTAGCCTTAATTTCTCCCCCTTTGGCATTAAGCACCAAAACGGGATCGTTATTGGCCCTTTAACCCCATTGCCTCACCAAAAATGTCAATTAAGAGCAAACAGTCAATAAGAGCATAAGAATGAACTTGGAGGTTAGTACACTAATACCGGAGTGCAGTGGAAGTCTTTGCATGGTCCAAGTTCACCTTTCCCTTTCAATTCACCTTTGAGACTACATCAAGTATACTTAAACACAAGGGTTAGTCTCAAAGGGTCAAGTTGTAGCACTTCTCCCCCTAAATATGCACATCATTCACACATGGACTTGGGAGGTCCGGGGATCCCTTGCACAACTTGAGCATCATAAATAAGCAACAAATCATATGAATGCATAAGTAACATGATCAAAGGCATAAAACACATGTATGCTATAGATCAATCCAAGTTACGCGAATCTAAGACATTTAGCTCACTACGCAACCTGCAAAAGGTTTTCTCACGGCTTGGTAAAGATATCGGCTAGCTGGTTCTCGGTGCTAATATGGTACACCTCGATATCTCCCTTTTGCTGGTGGTCTCTTAGAAAGTGATGCCGGATGTCTATGTGCTTAGTGCGGCTGTGTTCAACAGGATTATCTGCCATGCGGATTGCACTCTCATTGTCACATAGGAGTTGGACTTTGCTCAGATTGTAGCCAAAGTCCCAGAGGGTTTGCCTCATCCAAAGTAGTTGTGCGCAACACTGTCTTGCGGCAACATACTCGGCCTCAGCGGTGGATAGGGCAACCGAGGTTTGTTTCTTTGAGCTCCAAGACACCAGGGACCTTCCTAGGAATTAGCACATCCCTGATGTACTCTTCCTATCAACCTTGCATCCAACATAATCGGAGTCTGAATATCCAATCAAGTCAAATGTAGACCCCTTTGGATACCAGATCTCGAAGCAAGGCGTAGAAACTAAATATCTAAGAATTCGCTTAACGTCCACAAGGTGACATTCCCTTGGGTCAGATTGATATCTAGCACACATGCATACACTAAGCATAATATCCGGTCTACTAGCACATAAATAAAGTAATGACCCTATCATAGACCGATATGCCTTTTGATCAACGGACTTACCTCCTTTGTTGAGGTTGACATGCCCGTTGGTTCCCATAGGTGTCTTCGCGGGCTTGGCGTCCTTCATCCCAAACCGCTTGAGAAGATCTTGAGTGTACTTCGTTTGGGAGATGTAGGTGCCGTCCTTGAGTTGCTTCACTTGGAACCCAAGGAATTAGTTCAACTCGCCCATCATCGACATCTCAAACTTTTGAGTCATCACCCTGCTAAACTCCTCACAAGACTTTTGATTAGTAGAACCAAATATTATGTCATCGACATAAATTTGGCACACAAAGATATCACTATCGCAAGTCTTAGTGAAAAGAGTGGGATCGGCTTTCCCAACCTTGAAAGAATTAGCAATTAAGAAATCTCTAAGGCATTCATACCATGCTCTTGGGGCTTGCTTAAGTCCATAGAGCGCCTTAGAGAGCTTGAACACATGGTCGGGGTATTGAAAGCTCTCTTGTGAGTTTTGGTGTTTGGATGACAACTCAATTAAAGGACTAACAAGTGTACTAAGTGTTGAACAGGTGCTTAAGGTAAAGCCTACAGGGTTCAACACAAGTGAACAAATGTGATGGTCCAAGAACTGGATTATGGATACATAATGGACATCACAAGTAAGTTGGACATTGCAAAAGTGATACTCGGGTGCGCAGCTCGGAGACAACTGATCAAGCCAAGGACGGAGGCAAGAAAAGCTTCGAGGTACCAAGTGCACGGGAGAAGGTCAAGGAGGCTGAGGAACCCAAAGCCAAGGGTGAAGAAGAAGGCTTGCAAAGTCAAGGGTGATCGAGTTGAGAACAGCTACGGCACATCAAGGATCACTACATAAGGATGTGACTTACAACCAATGAGGTAACAGCTACAGTTATGTGGTGTAAGTCATAAGGCTCAAGACCAAGCTCTAAGAAGGAGATCAAGGTCACTAGAAGGAGAACAAATGTCAAAACCAGAACTGGAAGCAGCCCAAAAGAGCTAAGTTCACCTTGATCTTTAGTTTGGGTTGTTCCTATGTTTGGAGATGTTCTATATGATCTTTGCAGGATGTTGGAGCCAAGAAATGTCAATCTAGATCAAGTCAAGCAGACTTGATGATTTATGAGTCCAACATCGAAACTCAAGCATGTGAAATGCTATAGATGTAATAATTAAGAGAAGGTATGTTTCTAGACTTAGTACATTGGTTTTAGTGTACTAATATACTTGTCTAAGTGTTAGAAACAGAAAGAAGAGAAAAGGAAATAGGTGCAAAAGGCTTGGCTGTGTACAGCCAAGACTCTGCTCAGTCTGGGTGCACCGGACTGTCCGGTGGATCACCGGACAGTGTCCGGTGTGCACCGGACAGTGTCCGGTGCGCCAGGCTGAACTCTGGCGAACTAGCCGCTCTCGGGAATTCACCAGCGACGTACGGCTATAATTCACCGGACTGTCCGGTGTGCACCGGACTGTCCGGTGAGCCAACGGTCGGCCGGGCCAACGGTCGACCGCGCGATCTGCGCGGGACACGTGGCCGAACCAACGGCTAGATGGAGGCACCAGACTGTCCGGTGTGCACCGGACATGTCCGGTGCGCCAACGGCTCCAAGACTGCCAACGGTCGGCTTCGCCATAGAAGGAAAGAAATCGGGCACCGGACAGTGTCCGGTGTGCACCGGACTGTCCGGTGTGCACCGGACTGTCCGGTGCGCCACCCAACAGAAGGCAAGATTTGCCTTCCTGGATTGCTTCCAACGGCTCCTAGGCCCCTTGTGCCTATAAAAGGGACCCCTAGGCGCTTCAAGCAATATATAGGTGCAGCCAACAAGTGTATACTTCACTGGAATCAATTCTCGCTCTCCCTCTTGTGTGTAACTCTATAGTTTGTGTAGAAGGCACATATATAAGCCTTTAGAGAGAGGAGTAGTGCTGCTAAGAGCTAGAGCAAGGTCTTGAGCGTATCGTTACTCTGCCGGGGTGCTGCCAAGAAGTTTGTAAGCAGCCACGGTTTTGTTGTAACCCCACTCAATAGTGAAAGGCTCTATCTGTCATACTGACAGATCTGAGCAAACGGAGGAAGGAGTTGAAATAGACTCCAAGCCCAGGTGTGGCTAACTCCAACGAGGACTAGGCAAGCATTTCAGGCTTGGCCGAACCTCGGGATAAATCCTTGCGTCTGTGTGCTCTATTCTGTATTGTATCCTGACTCTCTGTTTTACTCACCTTTATATCTGCACTTCAATACTTATCTGTGGTATAAGCTTGATTTGAAGTGCAGGACATTTTTGAGACAGGATCTTCCATTCCGCTGCGACCTACTCGAAGAGTCTTCTCATTCCACTGCGTACTAAGTCTTCGAGTAGAGTAAGAATTTAAGTTTTAAAGGAATAAGTTTTATTCGCCTATTCACCCCCCCCCTCTAGGCGACATCCAGATCCTGTTCCCGGGTCAAAGGGAACTTTCAATTGGTATCAGAGCTAGGCCTCTCCAGTGTGGGCTTAGCCGTCCGGAGATAACGATGTCGTCACAAGAGGTAACTGTAGAAATTCTTTTAGGCGATGGCTCTAATTACAAATCTTGGTCTGTCTCTATTTATAATGCTTTCATGAGTGTTGATTCTGATTTGAGACAGATCTTTAGTAGAAGTATTTTTCCATCTGATATTAGTAAAAATCCCTCTAATGATGAACTAAGATGTTTATCTCTCAATCACCGTGCTTGCAACATCTTAGTTGAATCTCTTTCTAGAGGTGCTTATTTTGCCATCATGAGTAGTGATAATGATTTATTTGTTGATGCTCATGATTTATGGAATAGGATTAAAGAAAAATATTTTGTGGCCAATTGTACTACTTCTACTCCCTATGTTGCTTGTGGTACTAACCTTTCAAAGGGAGAAGAAAAACGATGGCAACCAAACGATGAATCCACCTCACCGACAGGTTTGTCTTCCACTAGTTATAAATGTCTTATTGCTAACAATGATAGTGGAGACGAAAGCGATGATGAGGAGGAATATGAGGATGATAGCGAGGATGAGTCTTCATCACCACAAGGTACATTTTCCTGTATTGCTTCCACTAATAATAATGACAGGGAAAATGAGACCGGTGATGTGGAAGAAGAGGAGATTCGCCGGTTCTACACCAATCTCAACAAAGAAGACAAAGTGCTCTTGGTTAAGTTGTTGAGTAGGAACAAGGAACAAGGCGAGACGCTTCTCAGGCTAGAGGAGACTCTCATCAAAACCAACGACAGCCTGGAGAAGATGACCAAAGAACATGAGGAGCTAAAGTACTCTCATGGGAATTTGGTCCAACGGTATGAATCGATTTTAATTGAGCAAAGAAATAATCATGATGTATTATCTAATGCTGCTCAACTTAAAATTGAAGATTCTATGCTTAGGAATCAAATAGAATTGTTAAGTCATGATAACCTTGCTCTTACTGAAAAATATGACTTATTGTCTTGTTATCATGATAATCTCTTGGATAGACATATCATGCTTGAAGTTGCTCATGAGGTCGTAATTACGAACTTAAATTCATGTGAACTTCATTCTTGCTCAAGTACACATTTAGATAATTCATCTCCATGTGCTAATCCCTGTTGTTCAAAAGAAAGCCAATGTTTGAATAAGCATCAAGCTGCAGGGTCACAAAAGAAATTGTGTGGGAACAAGAAGCAAAGACAACTGAGGAGAAGACACATTGCTCAACTCTCTCAAGATATCCACGGGCGCGTGGTGAAGAAGCTTGAGAAAGGAAAAACTGCAGCAAGTGTCAAGCTCAATAAGAAAAATGTTCCTAAAGATGAAGAAATCAACATGAGCTTGGAAAAAGGTAAAGATTCAATTAATCATGTTGTTTGCACTGACCCTCTCTCCATGTCATTCAAGTACACAAAGGGAAAAGGAAGAAGGAGGTGTTTCAAGTGCAAGAAGTTGGGCCACCTCATTGCGTCTTGTCCGTACAAAGACAAAAATGAAGGGACAAGGAGTTGTTTTGGATGCAACAATAAGGACCACACGATCACTTCATGTCCGGTCATGAAGAATCAAGGATGTGCATCCTCCAAGGTGACACTCACCAAGGAAAATGACACAAAGCAAGCGTCGTGTCAAGTTGAACGACGCTTCTGCTACAAGTGTGGTGAGCAGGGTCATCTATTCAAGGTATGTTATAAAGGTAAGATTCCTAAGCAAGTGAATTTGTGTCAATCTTATTCGCGTAGGAGACCCAAATCATACACTTGTGCTAGATCTATAACGAGATCACCTAGAACTAGCACAAAGGCAATTTGGGTACCAAAGGCACATTTAGATGATCATTATGGACCCATCCCGAGATGGGTACCAAACTGTGCTAACTAGACCATGCAGGTGCCTTGAGATGGACTGGAGACCATGAGAGAGATTAAGACGGTTATCTAAAACTATATGCTTAAGCTGTTAATTGTTTTGGTGTTTATTGACCCAAGGTTGAATTATTATGAAACACTAATCCCATGTTCATCTCAAGTGAAATAAGGTGTATAGGTCCTGAATCATTATTGGTGAATCAAATAAAGGACCTTGATGAGAATCTACAACCTGCTCTCAAAAGGACGGTACCCGTGTATTTTAAGTACATAATTGCAATTTAGTATTGCTCTTAAGTTGGCTTGTTGTGCTACCTGTCCTTAGAGTAGTTATGCTTTATGGATCATAATGATGGTTGCTTAATCATGGCTGGTGCTCTATAGGATATATCTTTTGAAATCATTCATTGGTAGCTCTTTCATTTGTTATATCCACAACGATTAACTCTCTTGGTGTATATGGATAAACCTGTAACTCTTTTAAGTCATGTTATGTGCAATTATGACATTTTATTTAGTCCATGTTCACATGATTACTCTGGTTTGGTACTGTGTGAATTTCAAATCCATGTCGTGCCCTTTTAAGCTATGAGGTGCATAAGCAAAAGGAGCCCTGAATTGGTGATAACAAGTGCTCTCATAAAGGCAAAGGTATGGAAAATGGAACTGTGCAGTTTTATTGAATATCTTGAAGTTCCATTGATAGTGATCATAGCTGTGTTCTTGCATTTCAATTGGTAATATCTTGGCTTAGGTAATTTATGCCTTTAAAATGTTGTTTCTTTTGTGCACCTAAGAAACCTTCTTAATTATGACATGCTTAGATATTTCGCTTTATATACATGATTGTGTTGATCTTCAATTGGTATATGCAATGATAGTTAAGTATGAAGCATGTCCAAGTTGCGTAAATGTTAGACTTCCTGTGAGTATTCAATCGGCTTAGATGCCGCTGAGGTGTGCATTGTTGTATTTAGTCAACCTTTCATTTAGCCTTCAATTGGTGTTAAGTGGCGTTTCATTTGATATTCAAATTGGCATCTTTGGGTGATAAAAGTAGGAGAGTATGCCTTGACCAAGGTATGTTGTGATCCCCTCTAAGGAAGCTAGAATGTGCAAAGTACAATTCATTCAAATACTTGATGCACAACTTGAGGGGGAGCACACATAACTTGTGTCTTTTGACTAACTGTTTCTTGAGCGATCTTGTATAGTCTCTAGGTGGAAAAGAGAAGATAAGCAAGAAATGGAGCAATCAGGACTTGGGTACCTCTGTAAGTCAAGAAATTGGTATTTCAAGTTGTGAGTAAGTGCATATCTTTAGATTGCTCATGCTCTATAATATCTGGTGATCATAGATGCTTATTCTTAAATATCATGGAACCATGATAATAAATGAACTGTGCAATTGGTATCTTTCAATTGGTAGCCGTAATAGTTCGCTTCAATTGACACCTTTTGATAATCATGAGAATAGAAGTTTCTTCTTGTGCCCAATACTATAACTTGTTCTAAGTTTGGTGTCTTAGCAACAAGAAAAAGTTAGGAGAAAGATTCAGGCACAAGTGTGGAGAAGCTCTCGAGAGATTAACTACTTTCAAGATGGGAAGTACACTACATCATGGTAAAGGTATAAAAGGAAGTATTAATCTTTTTGCATATATGTATCTTACCTAAATGTTGATAGGGCATATGTTCAATAAGTAAGGGGAAGTTTTGATAGTCGTTTTTCCTCCTTAACACCCTGCTGTCCCTTGACATCATCATATGTTCTTGCTTGAGTATGGTTTCTGGTGTTTGATGTCAAAGGGGGAGAATTTGTGTATTAAAGCTTATCTCAACCTGAGAGGAAAGCTTATCCTAAGGGGTGATGTGTTAGTTTGAGCTTTGCCAGTGTGATATTCATATGCTTCTTACAGTATTATATGTGTTGCATCATATGAACTAGTGTTTCCGCTGCGATGCGATGAATTATTAATTGGCTTCTATAGTGTAATAGATAGTCATGTGGTTAATGGTGCTTTAAGATTGCTTTAAATTGGTATCTTAGTTTAAATTGGTATCTTAAAGGTGAATAGTGGTAGGTTGATATTCCTGTGATATATCCACTAATTTGAATGGTGTTTAACTCTGATTATGTGCATTTGTGTGTTATAGCATCATGGTCCACCAATTTGAATGGTGTTTAACTCTGATTATGTGCATTTGTGTGTTATAGCATCATGGTTTGATTCTTGACACAATGCATCCTAAATAGTGCTAAGGTGTAGAAATGTTTCGAATTGCCTAAGTATGTGCAAATTGGAGTCTGAGGCCAAATTTATGTTTTTGAAGTAAGCACATATTTAGGGGGAGCATTCTATAATCTTAGAATTCAAATTTGTGCTTCAAATCTTATTCTTATGTAAGCTTTAATTGTGTTGCCATCAATCACCAAAAAGGGGGAGATTGAAAGCTCTCTTGTGAGTTTTGGTGTTTGGATGACAACTCAATTAAAGGACTAACAAGTGTACTAAGTGTTGAACAGGTGCTTAAGGTAAAGCCTACAGGGTTCAACACAAGTGAACAAATGTGATGGTCCAAGAACTGGATTATGGATACATAATGGACATCACAAGTAAGTTGGACATTGCAAAAGTGATACTCGGGTGCGTAGCTCGGAGACAACTGATCAAGCCAAGGACGGAGGCAAGAAAAGCTTCGAGGTACCAAGTGCACGGGAGAAGGTCAAGGAGGCTGAGGAACCCAAAGCCAAGGGTGAAGAAGAAGGCTTGCAAAGTCAAGGGTGATCGAGTTGAGAACAGCTACGGCACATCAAGGATCACTACATAAGGACGTGACTTACAACCAATGAGGTAACAGCTACAGTTATGTGGTGTAAGTCATAAGGCTCAAGACCAAGCTCTAAGAAGGAGATCAAGGTCACTAGAAGGAGAACAAATGTCAAAACCAGAACTGGAAGCAGCCCAAAAGAGCTAAGTTCACCTTGATCTTTAGTTTGGGTTGTTCCTATGTTTGGAGATGTTCTATATGATCTTTGCAGGATGTTGGAGCCAAGAAATGTCAATCTAGATCAAGTCAAGCAGACTTGATGATTTATGAGTCCAACATCGAAACTCAAGCATGTGAAATGCTATAGATGTAATAATTAAGAGAAGGTATGTTTCTAGACTTAGTACATTGGTTTTAGTGTACTAATATACTTGTCTAAGTGTTAGAAACAGAAAGAAGAGAAAAGGAAATAGGTGCAAAAGGCTTGGCTGTGTACAGCCAAGACTCTGCTCAGTCTGGGTGCACCGGACTGTCCGGTGGATCACCGGACAGTGTCCGGTGTGCACCGGACAGTGTCCGGTGCGCCAGGCTGAACTCTGGCGAACTAGCCGCTCTCGGGAATTCACCAGCGACGTACGGCTATAATTCACCGGACTGTCCGGTGTGCACCGGACTGTCCGGTGAGCCAACGGTCGGCCGGGCCAACGGTCGACCGCGCGATCTGCGCGGGACACGTGGCCGAACCAACGGCTAGATGGAGGCACCGGACTGTCCGGTGTGCACCGGACATGTCCGGTGCGCCAACGGCTCCAAGACTGCCAACGGTCGGCTTCGCCATAGAAGGAAAGAAATCGGGCACCGGACAGTGTCCGGTGTGCACCGGACTGTCCGGTGCGCCACCCGACAGAAGGCAAGATTTGCCTTCCTGGATTGCTTCCAACGGCTCCTAGGCCCCTTGTGCCTATAAAAGGGACCCCTAGGCGCTTCAAGCAATATATAGGTGCAGCCAACAAGTGTATACTTCACTGGAATCAATTCTCGCTCTCCCTCTTGTGTGTAACTCTATAGTTTGTGTAGAAGGCACAGATATAAGCCTTTAGAGAGAGGAGTAGTGCTGCTAAGAGCTAGAGCAAGGTCTTGAGCGTATCGTTACTCTGCCGGGGTGCTGCCAAGAAGTTTGTAAGCAGCCACGGTTTTGTTGTAACCCCACTCAATAGTGAAAGGCTCTATCTGTCATACTGACAGATCTGAGCAAACGGAGGAAGGAGTTGAAATAGACTCCAAGCCCAGGTGTGGCTAACTCCAACGAGGACTAGGCAAGCATTTCAGGCTTGGCCGAACCTCGGGATAAATCCTTGCGTCTGTGTGCTCTATTCTGTATTGTATCCTGACTCTCTGTTTTACTCACCTTTATATCTGCACTTCAATACTTATCTGTGGTATAAGCTTGATTTGAAGTGCAGGACATTTTTGAGACAGGATCTTCCATTCCGCTGCGACCTACTCGAAGAGTCTTCTCATTCCACTGCGTACTAAGTCTTCGAGTAGAGTAAGAATTTAAGTTTTAAAGGAATAAGTTTTATTCGCCTATTCACCCCCCCCTCTAGGCGACATCCAGATCCTGTTCCCGGGTCAAAGGGAACTTTCACCAGTCATCCTCAAAGCCAGGGGGTTGTTCCACGTACACCTCCTCCTTTATTGGCCCATTGAGGAAAGCGCTCTTCACATCCATTTGAAATAACCTGAAAGAGTGGTGAGCGGCATAGGCTAACAATATTCTAATAGACTCTAGCCTAGCTACAGGAGCAAAAGTCTCCTCGAAGTCCAAACCTGCAACTTGGGCATAACCTTTTGCCACAAGTCGAGCCTTGTTTCTTATCACCACCACGTGCTCATCTTGCTTGTTGCGGAACACCCACTTGGTTCCCACAACATTTTGCTTGGGACGTGGCACCAGGCTCCAAACTTCATTCCTCTTGAAGTTGTTGAGCTCTTCCTGCATGGCCAACACCCAGTCCGGATCCTGCAAGGCCTCTTCTACCCTGAAAGGCTCAATAGAAGAGACAAAAGAGTAATGCTCACAAAAATTAGCTAAATGTGAGCAAGTTGTTACTCCTTTGCTTATGTCACCAAGAATCTGATCGACAGGGTGATTTCTTTGAATCGTCGCTCGGACTTGAGTTGGAGGGGCTGGTGGTGCTTCTTCCTCCATAACTTGTTCCTCTTGTGCTCCCCTTTGATCACGCGCCTCTTCTTGAGGAACCTGTCCATCATCTTGAGTTGGGGGATGCACCATCGTTGAGGAAGAAGGTTGATCTTGCTCTTGTTGTTCCTGTGGTCGCACATCTCCAATCGCCATGGTGCGTATTGCGGCTGTTGGAACATCATCTTCATCTATGTCATCAAGATCAACTTGCTCTCTTAGAGAGCCATTAGTCTCATCAAATACAATGTCGCTAGAGACTTTAACCAAACCCGATGATTTGTTGAAGACCCTATACGCCTTTGTATTTGAGTCATATCCTAGAAAAAACCCTTCTACAACTTTGGGAGCAGATTTAGAATGTCTACCTTTCTTCACCAAAATGTAGCATTTGCTCCCAAATACACGAAAGTAAGAAACATTGGGTTTGTTACCGGTAAGGAGTTCGTGGGAGGTCTTCTTGAGGAGGCGATGTAGGTAGAGTCGGTTTATGGCGTGGCACGCTGTGTTCATAGCTTCCGACCAAAACCGCTTGGGTGTCTTGAACTCTCCAAGCATCGTCCTTGCCATGTTGATAAGAGTACTGTTCTTCCTCTCTACCACACCATTTTGCTGTGGTGTGTAGGGAGCGGAGAACTCGTGCTTGACACCTTCCTCCTCAAGATATTCCTCAACTTGCAAATTCTTGAACTCGGACCCGTTGTCGCTTCTTATCTTTTTCACCTTGAGCTCAAATTCGTTTTGAGCCCTCCTTAGAAAGCGCTTTAGGGTCCCTTGGGTTTCTGATTTATCCTGCAAAAAGAATACCCAAGTGAAGCGGGAAAAATCATCAATAATTACTAAACCATACTTACTTCCCCCGATGCTAAGATAGGCAACAGGTCCGAAGAGGTCCATGTGGAGAAGCTCCAGTGGTCTTGATGTTGTCATCACATTCTTGATGTGATGAGTGCTTCCCACCTGTTTCCCTGCCTGACAAGCTGCACAAGGTCTATCTTTTTCGAAACATACATTTGTTAGTCCTAACACATGTTCTCCCTTTAGAAGTTTGTGAAGGTTCTTCATCCCAACATGTGCTAGACGGCGATGCCATAGCCAGCCCATACTAGTCTTAGCTATTAAGCATGCATCTAGATCGGACTCCTCTTTCGAAAAATCAACTAAGTAGAGTTTACCGTCTAATACACCCTTAAATGCTAATGAACTATCACTCCTAAAGATAGAAACATCAACATTTGTAAACAAACAATTGTAGCCCATGTGACACAATTGACTTATAGACAGGAGGTTATACCCTAATGACTCTACTAAAAATACATTTGAAATAGAGTGCCCGCTTGTGATGGCTATCTTTCCCAAACCTTTGACCTTGCCTTGGTTCCCATCTCCAAAAATAATCGTATCCTGGGAATCCTTGTTCTTGACGTAGGAGGTGAACATCTTCTTCTCCCCTGTCATGTGGTTTGTGCATCCGCTGTCGATTATCCAGCTAGATCCCCCAGATGCATAAACCTGCAAGGCAATTTAAGCTTTGGTTTTAGGTACCCAACTCTTGTTGGGTCCTACAAGGTTAGTCACAATGGCCTTTGGAACCCAAATACAAGTCTTGTCTCCCTTGCATTTGGATCCCAACTTTCTAGCAACTACTTTTTCATTCTTACATAAGAGCACAAATGAATTATTGCAAGCATGGTAAATGGTATAAGGTTCATTACATACTCTCCTAGGAACATGATGCACAACATTACTTCTTCTAGGCCTACTTTTACCATGCACAAAAGTAGAACTTGATGCAAACATAGCATGTGAATCATTATAAGTAGTATGAGCATAATTTCTATTATAATGAGAACGACTAGCAACTTTTTCATTATAGATAAAGGCATGGTTCCTTTGAGGACTACTAGTCATAGGGGCCTTTCCTTTCTCCTTGTTGAGAACGGGAGCCCTATGGCTTGTTAAGTTCTTGGCTTCCCTTCGAAAGCCAAGCCCATCCTTAATTGAGGGGTGTCTACCAATGGTGTAGGCATCCCTAGCAAATTTTAATTGATCAAAATTAATTTTGCAAGTCTTAAGTTGAGCATTAAGACTTGCCACCTCATCATTTAATTTAGTAATAGAAATAAGGTGTTCATCACACGCATCAACATCAAAGTCCTTACATCTATTACAAATAATGACATGCTCTACACATGAACTAGATTTATTAGCTTCCTCTAGCTTAGCATTTAAATCATCATTTAAACTCTTTAAACTAGATACAGTTTCATGGCAAGCAGATAACTCAGAAGATAGCATTTCATTCCTTTTAGTCTCTAAAGCAAGAGATTTTTGCACACTGACAAACTTATCATGTTCCTCATATAAAATATCCTCTTGTTTTTCTAACAATCTATCCTTTTCATTTAGAGCATCAATTAATTCATTGATCTTTTCTACCTTAGCTCTATCTAAACCTTTGAATAAGCTAGAGTAATCTACTTCATCATCGGAAGAATCATCATTGCTAGAAGTAGTGTACTTAGGGGAATCTCGAACACTTACCTTCTTCTCCTTGGCCATGAGGCAAGTGTGGCATTCGTTGGGGAAGAGCGAAGATTTGTTGAAGGCCGAGGCTGCCAGTCCTTCATCGTCAGAGTCGGATGAAGAGCAGTTCGAATCCCATTCTTTGCCAAGGTGAGCCTTCCTATAGCTTTTCTTCTTCTCCTTCTTCCCATGTCTTTCTTCCCCCTGATCATTTTCATTATCGGTACATTGAGAAATAAAATGACCAGTCTTACCGCATTTGAAGCAGGAGCGCTTTCCCCTTGTCTTATTCTTGTTGGGGGTACTCCTTGCGTCCTTTTAGTGCGGTCTTGAAGCGCTTGATGATAAGCGCCATCTCATCTTCGTTGAGGCCAGCGACCTCCTCTTGTGCCACCTTGCTTGGTAGCGTCTCCCTACTGTTGGTTGCCTTGAGGGCAACGGTTTGAGGCTCGTGGACGGGTAGTGGACCGTTTAGAGCATCGTCCACATATCGAGCTGTAGCATCCAAAAAATTCAAATCCTGAAATTTTCTCAAACTCGCTCTAAATTCAAAATGAATTTCAAATTTCATTTCAAAATGTTTGTTTGCGAGTTGATATCAGCAAATAAAATATAGTGGTCTATATTCTCTCCAAAATCCTCCTCAAAATATCCTACAAATATTTCCCCAGTGACCCCCTCAAATTCTTTCCAGAAATACTGTCCAAATATTTCCCCAGTGACCCCCCTCAAATTCTTTCCAGAAATATTGCCCAAATATTCCACCGATAATTCTCCAAGTATTTTCTTCCTCAGAAATACCTTCCGAATCATTTTTGAAGTCCCCACAAATATTTTCTTCATAACTTTCCTCATGCTCATACGTATACGTATGCCTCCGGTGTCATACGTTGAGCTCTACAAGCAAATCTCACTTATACAAGACAAATCCATGCTAATCTCCCACTAATCCTCTCATCCTCCCACTAATCCTCTCATCCCTCCCCCTAATCCCCCCACCATGGCTATAAATAGAGGGGCAAGGGCCTCCTCTCATCCCACCCCAAGCCATTTCATGGCAACTCTCTTCCCCCCACACACACCCACTCCATGTTCCATACAAGCACACACTAGCACAAGGATCGTTTGGTCGTTGTTCGATCGTTCGTCCCCCTGTTCTTAGTTTGTTCGTTCGTTCGTCCGATCATTCGATCGTTCGTCCGATCGTTCATGGTTCGTTCGTCTGTTCGTTCGATCGTTCGTCCGTTCGTTCGTCCAAATAATCTTTTTCCTGCCGTTATGCTGCCGAAATTCCGATCGTTCGTTCTTTCGATCATTCGATCATTCATCGTTCGTTCATAGTCCCTATTCATCGTTCTTCAAGATAATCTTTGTCCTACCGTTATGCTGCCGAAATTCCGATCGTCCGTTCATCCGATCATTCGATCGTTCGTCCGTTCGTTCGTCCAAATAATCTTTTCCCTGCCGTTATGCTGCCGAAATTCTGATCGTTCGTTCGTTCGATCATTCGATCGTTCATCGTTCGTTCATAGTTCCTATTCATCGTTCATAGTCCCATATTCATCGTTCTTCCAGATAATCTTTGTACTGCCGTTATGCTGTCGAAATTCCGATCGTTCGTTCGTCCGATCATTCGATCGTTCGTCCGTTCGTTCATAGTTCCTATTCATCGTTCATCGTTCGTTCATCATCACTATTCATCGTTCATACGAACTATTCACCATCACTATCCAACATTACTATTCATTGTTACTATTCACCATCGTTACTATTCATCAAGGATATCTATAATATCTTTTCGTCGCCACTATTCATCGTTGCTATTCATCGATCATCCGATCGCCCCAAATTTTAACTACTCATCCATCATGTTGTCCAGACCACCTAAGACCAGCCAGACCCATATTCCAGTCATACGAACTCCGGTGACTGTGATTTTCCTTCCAGTAGGGAACCTCCCATCTGGTCACCCATCCTAGGTTTCTCCAAGTTGAGCATGCTTTACTTTGAGATTCCTTTGAACCAGGCTTCCAAACTCTGATTCCAATAATTCTTGTTTCTAAATTCTTATCAAACCATTCCCTATCCAACCATGTCATCCCTTAAGCATGGTCCATATTCCAGAAAACTCCCAAAATACTCTTGTCCCATATTCTGCCTATAACTCTCCTGTTCATACTCTCCTGTTCATTCGTCACTATTCTCACCAATAGTGAACTTCACTGTGCTACACCACATACACCCAGCTATAAATACACCCAGCTACCCTCTCCCTCTCCACACACACCCAACACCCTCAGCCAAGGAAAACACCCTACCCACTCAGTTACTCCGCTCTTCCGGCTACATGCATAGTGTCGCTTCGCCTCTAGTCCACCCTCCTGGTAAGCACCTCCGCTCCACCACCAGTAATATCACAACACCACATGACACTGACTCTACTCAAGACTCTACCCATCCATATATCGCTATTCTGACCACTATACTAAATATTTGTTGGTATACTTGCTGGTTTGTATGTTTGCTTGTTCATGTTGCATAGTTATCAGAGCGTTCGTCTCGTCTCGTGGAGGCCAGATCTGCAAGTCTATGCCAGGCAGTGGAGCTAGAAGCCAGTTCCGCGAGCTCTCCTTCCCCCTTCGCCGAATAAGCACGGCAAGCTCACTGGATCCCTTTGATGCATAAATTACCTATGATCTTTCAACCACAACCCTCAGCCTGTTATTTTATGCATGATATGATTTTGAGACAAGTTATTATGGCCACCCAAGCCGCTTGCCACAATCAATCCTTAATATATTTGTTACAAATGATTTGAGAAAAGGTGTGAGTTTTTCAAAAGGAAATGCTTTTCAAAATGTGTATGATGAAGGGTTTTCACCCTTATCACCTTTGAGTAGGGATGATCAGGGACTCCCTGGTTTAGGGGAGGGCCTAAGGTGAAGGCTCAGCTGGTTTAGGCGTGAGCGGAAGGATTATCCCCTCATATAAGGACCGGTTTGTCATCTTTCACTACCTGTACTCATGATAAGTACAACCACTCGAGATTGTGTGGGAAGTCACTCAATCTGGACTCGTACGGTCCAACCCCAGGGTTATGAAGGCTGGGGAGCACCGGGAGGATAAGGAGGGGGAATGTTTTGTCCGGTTTGGACATGGTGGTGGCCTGACTCCTTCCGGTATAACCGTTAAGGTTAGGACGTGCGAGGAAAGAAAGAGATTCGGATTCGGATCTCATTGATCATGAGATCGCAGAGCCGGACTAGTGGGTAAAGTGTACACCTCTGCGCAGAGTTTGAAAACCTATTCGAATAGTCTGTGTCCACAGGAATGGACGAGTCTGGTGTGGTATGGCAATTAGTGTTTTGTTTTCAAGAAAAAAGGGTGCGTTTGAGAAAAGTGGTTTTTAAAAGGTCCGGCGGTTGAGCCGTGAGCTATGGCGGACGGGAAGTCCAGTAGCTGTTTTTGAAAATGAAAACTAGTGGGAAACTGCTGAGATACCTAGATGGTTTAGTCCAGGGGATTTTGTCCTATATTGAAAAAAACTTCCTGCTCCTTTGGGAGAGGATGCGCTTTGCAAAATACAAAATGTTTTTCAAAACAACCCTGCATAAAATATTGTTGTTTCTGCAAAATATCCTGAGCTCCACATATTCCATGCATTATATCTGATTTCCCCATTCCGCGGGTGAAGGTGGGCTGCTGAGTACGTTTGTACTCACCCTTGCTTATTTGTTGTTTTTCAGAAAAAGGAGATCTGGTAAGAGTTACGACTGTTCCCAACCTTGCCTGTGGCTGTTGGACCGCTGATTTGCTTTGCTGCGTATATTGGGCTGCTTCAGCCCCACTCTGATGATATGTCTCGAGTTGTGGACGAACTCTCAAAGTTGATCGCCACCTTTATAGGTTTGTCTCGTTTAAGCAGATCTGTAATCATCTGATGTATAAATGTGTTTACTAGCCTCCTGGGACTAGTAATTGTATCACATTTGAGTCCCAAAGGATCGGGACGCTTCAGGTGGTATCAGAGCTATGAGGTTGGCCGCAGGACGTAACCCTTAGCCTGATCCAAAAGTTTTTGAGTCCAAACTATTTTCTTAAAAAAAATTCTTGCTCTCCTCCCTTCATTTCAAAAATTCTTTCCCCCTTTACTTCTCTCAGAAGTCAGATGGAGGTTCGTTGCCAAACCAGCTTTTGCCAGAATGAAGATGGTTTCCCCAAGTTGCTGAGAGCATGCACAGTTCGCCTCGGAATCAGGAGTCAACCAGAGTATGATGGTCGTGAATTCGTCGAGCATGGCACAGAGAACTGTGTCATGACTGTATACATTGGATCCAGTCCGCACCATGTGGAATGGAGTGTCACTGCTGCTGGGCACAGATTTAGAGACACCTGCCAAGTCGTCGCCTGCAAGGCATTGAGGACCCTGTGTCAGATCTATGAAGAAGAAGTGGCCGACAACCCACTCAGATTCTTTCCGCCCTTTCAGAGAGACCGTCCAGTTTGGATGGCCATGATGCGTGCATTGGAAGGGAAGCAGCTGCTTGAGGATGACCCCACAGTCGTGTACCTCACTGCATACCTGCTCACCCTTGATGCACAGTACGATTTCTTGGCTCGGCACCACCGTCAGATGATTGCCCGAGCAGAAGATGCAGAGAAGCGCAACCGTCAGCTCCATGTGGATCTCACCACAGTTCAAGCCCGTGTAGCTGCCTTGGAAAGTCGTGAAGTCATTGCTGTTGAAGCCCTGAAGCAAGCCAAGGATGAGCACGTCCAGAAGTTGATGGAGGCCTACTTGGTAACCCACAACCAACGTAGAGCCCTGCGGATCCAAGAGCCTGCTCCATCCAACCCAGTTCAACCCATGAGAGCTGAAGATCCCCAAATTATTGAAGGTCACCCGGTCTCTATCAAAGGAGAGAAGAAGGCTTGGGAACTCTCGGAAGGAGCCATAGTCTTGGAAGGAATTACAGTCTTCCCTCAGGCTATGGATAAGCAAGAGCACACCAAGTCCTCCCTAGATCCCCCGCCGGAGTTGTGTGAGCCCCTCACCATGAAGAATATTCCAGCACCGTCCCGCGAGATCAAAGAAGAAGCTGCAAGCACCCCACCAGCACCGCCGCCCTCTGAGGAGCTACAAGAGCCAGTCGCGCTTGAAGAAGAGTTCGACCCCGTCTTGCCATCTCAGTCGCCGCTGGAAGAAGTCATCAACATCAGCTCCCTCTTGACCCATCTAGGAGATATCTCAGATTGAAGTTGTGCGCCAGCCTTGCCAGAAGAGAAGCTGCCAGATCTGAGTTAGTTATACCCATTCCTCTGCGTGCATTGGGTAGTGAAGTTTTTCTTCACTTTGGTAGAGCCCTGCATGTATGAGAGGTAACCGTGTAGCCGTGTGTTTTGAAAAACTCTAATTGTGTGGCCCCCTAGGGCATTTCAAAATGAATTTCGCTTGATGTTTTCTCCCCTTTTGAGTGCATATGTGATGCTTTAACGTTAGTGCTCATAAGTCGTAATTAAGCATAGTTCTCAGTTCAGGAGCCAAGCAATAGTAGTTATGCTTAGCCCCCGAATCCGAGTAGTCCGTGCTTTGGAAAAACTCTATTCTTCCCTTATTCAAAACATTTGATTTATTTGTGCTTATCATTACTGAGCTTGTGTGTTTTCTTTTTTAAGAAAGGTTTTCTCTAAAAACATAGATCACAAATTAGATCTAATCCTCACCTTATGCTTCCATTCTCATCTTAACCCATCTCAAGAGAAAAGTGCCTTACCCAAGAAGATACCGGGAAGCTTACCCTTGAAGCATGGAATAAGCTACAGAGGAACCTGTCCAGCCACTCAGTCAAAAGGACCGACCGTGAGAATCAAAGCACTGCCCCTGAGTTAAAGTAAACAGAAAAAGAAGACAAAAGGAGTTATTACCATAAATAGGGGCAAATATTCTTGGAACCAGAGACCACAAACATTAGGGTCATTGACCCCACCACTCACCCGTGCCCCCCCGCATGCGTGCCCGCCTCCATGCGCACCACCACCGCCCCACTTCCCCTTTGCAGCACACCCACCACCACCATCATCGCCGGCAACACCAGACCCCCCCTCCCCTTGTCGCACCCGCTACCGCGTAGCACCTACTCCATCACCACCACTCTGCAACCGAGCACCCCCACTCGCCTATAAAACCCCCACCAGCTCCCTTAGTTCCCATCCCAAGCAAAGCACATGCCTGATAAATCCCCCTGCCAAATCACGAGCAAATCCATTTTCCACTCTCTGACCCCTGAGATCATAATGCTTGGTGATTCTTGGGTTGAAGACTGTTGTACATGGTTCATAATCTTTGGTTTCCTCCAATGTGTGATGGTAATACTCTTTGATAGAATCCTCCAGTGGGAAGAGCAAAGAGAAAGAAAGAGGCAGTGAGTAGAGAAAAGAAAATAGTAAAGATAAGATAAGAAGGTTCTCCCAGAATCAACCCTGTGTCAGTCATCCCTCCGCAGCCTGCTCAAGCAACAACAGCAGAAGAAGGCCCCGTAACACCCTTGTTATGAGGTACTTCAAGGAGTTCAAATCCCCAAGATTCAAAAGTCCTACCCTCATTCTTTTTAAGTGGGGTAGTGTTCCAATAAGGTTCCTGCTATGGAGAAAAGGAAGAAGGCATGTAGCAAGCTTGTGGAGGACCAGATCATCAAAGCATATAAGTTTCTGGATGAGAAGTGGTCACCCAAGTTTTGTTGATGAAGCAAGGAAGGAATCCATGTGGGAGTTCGCAAGAGGAAGGTTTGAGTGTTGGCATCGATGCTTCTTCAATAAGCTAGTTGCCAAGCGAAAGCTAGAAGCCTGAAGATGATCTTTGAGTAGCCAGAATCAGCGTTTGTAATCGGCAACCGGATGCTCCTGAAAGGCCAGATTTTGTTGAAGTTCCATCTCCTCGAAGAGTCTGCAAAGTGAAGATATGTAGCTGAAGTAAAGCTATACCCATAACCCTTCTAAGCCAAATCTCGAGGACGAGATTCCTTTTAAGTGGGGTAGATTTGTAGCATCCAAAAAATTCAAATCCTGAAATTTTCTCAAACTCGCTCTAAATTCAAAATGAATTTCAAATTTCATTTCAAAATGTTTGTTTGCGAGTTGATATCAGCAAATAAAATATAGTGGTCTATATTCTCTCCAAAATCCTCCTCAAAATATCCTACAAATATTTCCCCAGTGACCCCCTCAAATTCTTTCCAGAAATACTGTCCAGATATTTCCCCAGTGATCCCCCTCAAATTCTTTCTAGAAATATTGCCCAAATATTCCACCGATAATTCTCCAAGTATTTTCTTCCTCAGAAATACCTTCCAAATCATTTTTGAAGTCCCCACAAATATTTTCTTCATAACTTTCCTCATGCTCATACGTATACGTATGCCTCCGGTGTCATACGTTGAGCTCTACAAGCAAATCTCACTTATACAAGACAAATCCATGCTAATCTCCCACTAATCCTCTCATCCTCCCACTAATCCTCTCATCCCTCCCCCTAATCCCCCCACCATGGCTATAAATAGAGGGGCAAGGGCCTCCTCTCATCCCACCCCAAGCCATTTCGTGGCAACTCTCTTCCCCCCACACACACCCAGTCCATGTTCCATACAAGCACACACTAGCACAAGGATCGTTCGGTCGTTGTTCGATCGTTCGTCCCCCTGTTCTTAGTTTGTTTGTTCGTTCATCCGATCATTCGATCGTTTGTCCGATCGTTCATGGTTCGTTCGTCCGTTCATTCGATCGTTCGATCGTTCGTCCGTTCGTTCGTCCAAATAATCTTTTTCCTGCCGTTATGCTGCCGAAATTCCGATCGTTCGTTCGTTCGATCATCCGATCGTTCATCAATCGTTCATAGTCCCTATTCATTGTTCTTTCAGATAATCTTTGTCCTACCGTTATGCTGACGAAATTCTGATCGTTCGTTCGTCCGATCATTCGATCGTTCGTTCGTTCGTTCGTCCAAATAATGTTTTCCCTGCCTTTATGCTACCGAAATTCTGATCGTTCGTTCGTTCGATTATTCGATCATTCATCATTCGTTCATAGTTCCTATTCATCGTTCGTTCATAGTCCCTATTCATCGTTCTTCCAGATAATCTTTGTACTGCCGTTATGCTGTCGAAATTCCGATCGTTCATTCGTCCGATCATTCGATCGTTCGTCCGTTCGTTCATAGTTCCTATTCATCGTTCATCGTTCGTTCATACGAACTATTCACATCACTATTCAACATTACTATTCATCGTTACTATTTATCGTTATTATTCATCATCGTTACTATTCATCGAGGATATCTATAATATCTTTTCGTCGTCACTATTCATCGTTGCTATTCATCGATCATCCGATCGCCCCAAATTTCAACTACTCATCCATCATGCTGTCCAGACCACCTAAGACCAGCCAGACCCATATTCCAGTCATACGAACTCCGGTGACTATGATTTTCCTTCCAGTAGGGAACCTCCCATCTGGTCACCCATCCTAGGTTTCTCCAAGTTGAGCATGCTTTACTTTGAGATTCCTTTGGACCAGGCTTCCAAACTCAGATTCCAATAATTCTTGTTTCTAAATTCTTATCAAACCATTCCCTATCCAACCATGTCATCCCTTAAGCATGGTCCATATTCCAGAAAACTCCCAAAATACTCTTGTCCCATATTCTGCCTATAACTCTCCTGTTCATACTAAGTCAGACGATTCATTTGTCACTATTATCACCAATAGTGAACTTCACTGTGCTACACCACATACACCCAGCTACCCTCTCCCTCTCCACACACACCTAACACCCTCAGCCAAGGAAAACACCCTACCCACTCAATTACTCCGCTCTTCCGGCTACATGCATAGTGTCGCTTCGCCTCCAGTCCACCCTCCTGGTAAGCACCTCCGCTCCACCACCAG
This sequence comes from Zea mays, assembly GCF_902167145.1. NCBI lineage: Eukaryota > Viridiplantae > Streptophyta > Magnoliopsida > Poales > Poaceae > Zea > Zea mays. The sequence continues at coordinate 175,587,941 of NC_050097.1, read as the reverse complement.
TAATATCACAACACCACATGACACAGATTCTACTCAAGACTCTACCCATCCATATATCGCTATTCTAACCACTATACTAAATATTTGTTGGTATACTTGCTGGTTTGTATGTTTGCTTGTTCATGTTGCATAGTTATCGGAGCGTTCGTCTCGTCTCGTGGAGGCCAGATCTGCAAGTCTACGCCAGGCAGTGGAGCTAGAAGCCAGTTCCGCGAGCTCCCCTTCCCCCTTCGCCGAATAAGCACGGCAAGCTCACTGGATCCCTTTGATGCATAAATTTCCTATGATCTTTCAACCACAACCCTCAGCCTGTTATTTTATGCATGATATGATTTTGAGACAAGTTATTATGGCCACCCACGTCGCTTGCCGCAATCAATCCTTAATATATTTGTTACAAATGATTTGAGAAAAGGTGTGAGTTTTTCAAAAGGAAATGCTTTTCAAAATGTGTATGATGAAGGGTTTTCACCCTTATCACCTTTGAGTAGGGATGATCAGGGACTCCCTAGTTTAGGGGAGGGCCTAAGGTGAAGGCTCAGCTGGTTTAGGCATGAGTAGAAGGATTGTCCCCTCATATAAGGACCGGTTTGTCATCTTTCACTACCTGTACTCATGATAAGTACAACCACTCGAGACTGTGTGGGCAGTCACTCAATCTTAACTCGTACGGTCCAACCCCAGGGTTATGAAGGCTGGGGAGCACCGGGAGGATAAGGAGGGGGAATGTTTTGTCCGGTTTGGACATGGTGGTGGCCTGACTCCTTCCGGTATAACCGTTAAGGTTAGGACGTGCGAGGAAAGAAAGATATTCGGATTCGGATTTCATTGATCATGAGACCGCAGAGCCGGACTAGTGGGTAAAGTGTACGCCTCTGCGCAGAGTTTGAAAACCTACTCGAATAGTCTGTGTCCACAGGAATGGACGAGTCTGGTGTGGTATGGCAATTAGTGTTTTGTTTTCAAGAAAAAAGGGTGCGTTTGAGAAAAGTGGTTTTTAAAAGGTCCGGCGGTTGAGCCGTGAGCTATGGTGGACGGGAAGTCCAGTAGCTGTTTTTGAAAATGAAAACCAGTGGTAAACTGCTGAGATACCTAGATGGTTTAGTCCAGGGGATTTTGTCCTATATTGAAAAAAAACTTCCTGCTCCTTTGGGAGAGGATGCGCTTTGCAAAATACAAAATGTTTTTCAAAACAACCCTGCATAAAATATTGTTGTTTCTGCAAAATATCCTGAGCTCCACATATTCCATGCATTATATCTGATTTCCCCATTCCGCGGGTGAAGGTGGGCTGCTGAGTACGTTTGTACTCACCCTTGCTTATTTGTTGTTTTTCAGAAAAAGGAGATCGGGTAAGAGTTACGACTGTTCCCAACCTTGCCTGTGGTTGTTGGACCGCTGATTTGCTTTGCTGCGTATATCGGGCTGCTTCAGCCCCACTCTGATGATATGTCCCGAGTTGTGGACCAACTCTTAAAGTTGATCACCACCTTTATAGGTTTGTCTCGTTTAAGCAGATCTGTAATCATCTGATGTATAAATGTGTTTACTAGCCTCCTGGGACTAGTAATTGTATCACATTTGAGTCCCAGAGGATCGGGACGCTTCAGGTCTCTTTGCTCACAATGCAATTATCCCACCCTGGAGTCCTGACCTAGGTAGTGGTAGAAAGAATAGGTAATTTATGCATCAAAGGAAGGATGGACTTGCCTTCGTCGAAGCTTTCCTGGCACAAAAGATCTACTTCTGGGAGATCGGGCTCCGGCCCTTCTTCCGGGGCTACGGGTTCCGGATCAGCGGTCCCCGCTTCTTCTAGTAAAAACATTAAATAAAAACAATACATCAACAGAGGTTTTCCAATTGCAGTGTGTCATAAGCTAACATTATTATTATTTGTGACTTTAGAAATTATTTGGATAATTTTTGGTGCATAAAATATTGAGGAATACTAATTAAATGAGAAAAGGTTGAAGAAAGGAAAAAGAAAAGGAATTCCTTCGCAAGTGGGCCGGGGGGGGGGGGGGTTTGGCCCAGCCAGGCGCAGGGCACGCGCGCGAGGGCGCCGGCCCAGTTGCGGCCCAAGGGCGAGGGAGACGGCGTGGGCACACGGGAGCGACGGCGTCACCGCGGGGCCCACACGTCAGCGAGAGCGGAGGGGGGAACGGCGCCGTGGGTCGACGGCACGGGCGAACCGGCCGGCCACGGGGAAAGAAACCCGGCCGCCGGTGGGCTCGGCGGCGATTCGCCGCCGGTGACCCAGTTCTTGGGCCACGGGGAGGTGCCTTAGCACGGGGAGAGGTTAGCGAACCTAGGGGTAGGCTTGATTTGGCTAGAAGGGGCCTGGTGGGGGCTGTCCGCGGGGAGGTGGCGGAGCTTCGCGGCGGGGATCGCCGTCGGTGAGCTTCGGGCGAGGGATTGGGGCGGGGGAGTGGTGTTCTGAGTTCGCGACAATGTGACAATGTTCTGAGTTCGCGACACTGGAGGAAACCAAATACTATGAACCATGAGCAACAGTCTTCAACCCAAGAATCACCAAGCATTGTGATCTTAGGGGCGAGGGAGTGGAAAATGGAGTTGCTTGCTATTTGGCAGAGGGTATTTTATCGGGAGTGTTTTGCTTGGGATGGGAACTGAGGGAGCTGGTGCGGAAGTTTTATAGGCGAGCGGTATGCGATGTGGTGCTCGGGTGCGGAGTGGTGGTGATGGAGTAGGTGCCACGTGGCAGCGGATGCGACGGAGGGGATAGGGGGGCCTGGTGTTGCCGGCGACAATGGTGGCGGTGGGTGTGCTGCAAAGGGGGCGGGGCGGCGGTGGTAGTGCGTATGGAGGCGAGCACGCGTGCGGGGGGCACGGGTGAGTGGTGGGGTCAATGACCCTGATGTTTGTGGTCTCTGGTTGCAAGAATCTTTGCCTCTCTGCATGGTAATAACTTCTTCTGTCCTCTTTTCCTGTTTACTTTGACTCAGGGGCAGTGCTTTGATTCTCACGGTCGGTCCTTTTGACTGAGCGACTGGATAGGTTCCTCTGTAACTTGTTCCATGCTTCAAGGGTAAGCTTCCCGGTATCTTCTTGGGTAAGGTACTTTTCTCTTGAGATGGGTTAAGATGAGAATGGAAGCATAAGGTGAGGATTAGCTCTAATTTATGATCTATGTTTTTAGAGAAAACCTTTCTTAAAAAGAAAGAAAACACACAAGCTCAGCAATGATAAGCACAAACAAATCAAATGTTTTGAATAAGGGAAGAATAGAGTTTTCCAAATCACGAACTACTTGGATTTAGGGGCTAAGCATAACTACTATTGCTTGGCTCCTGAATTGAGAACTATGCTAAATGCAACTTATGAGCACTAACGTTAAGGCATCACATATGCACATGAAAGGGGAGAAAACATCAAGCGAAATTCATTTTGAAATGCCCTAGGGGGCCACACAATTAGAATTTTGCAAAACACGAGTCTACACGATTACCTCTCATACATGCAAGGCTCTAACCAAAGTGAAGAAAAGCTTCACTACCCAATGCACGCAGAGGACTAGGCATACTAACTTCAGACCAGGCAACTTCTCTTCTAGCGAGCCTGACACACAACTTCAATCTGAGACATCTCCTGGATGGGTCAAGAGGGAGCTGATGTTGATGACTTCTTCTGGCAGCGACTGAGATGGTAGCACGGGGTCGAACTCTTCTTCAAGCGGAACTGGCTCTTGTAGCTCCTCAGAGGGCGGTGGTGCTGGCGGGGTGCTTGCAGCTTCTTCCTTGACCTCAAGGGATGGCGCTGGAATCTTCTTCATGGTGAGGGGCTCAAACAACTCTTGCGGGGGATCTTGGGAGGATTCAGGGTGCTCTTGCTTATCCATAGCCTGAGGGAAGACTGGAATTCCTTCCAAGACTATGGCTCCTTCCGGGAGTTCCCAAGTCTTCTTCTCTCCTTTGATAGAGACCGGGTGACCTTCAAGAATCTGGGGATCTTCAACTCTCCTGGGTTGAACTGGGTTGGATGAAGCGGGCTCTTGGATCCGCAGGGCTCTACGTTGGTTATGGGTTACCAAGTAGGCCTCCATCAACTTCTGGACATGCTCATCCTTGGCTTGCTTCAGGGCTTCAACAACAATGACTTCATGACTTTCCAAGGCAGCTACATGGGCTTGAGCTGTGGTGAGATCCACATGGAGCTGACGGTTGAGCTTCTCTGCATCTTCTGCTCGGGCAATCATCTGACGGTGGTGCCGAGCCAAGAAATCATACTGCGCATCCAGGGTGAGCAGGTATGCAGTGAGGTACACGACTGTGGGGTCATCCTCAAGCAGCTGCAGCTCTTCCAATGCATGCATCCTGGCCATCCAAGCGGGACGGTCTCTCTGAAAGGGCGGAAAGAATCTGAGCGGGGTGTCAGCCACTTCTTCTTCATAAATTTGACACAGGGCCCTCAATGCCTTGCGAGCGACGACTTGACAGGTGTCTTTGAATCTGTGCCCAGCAGCAGTGACACTCCATTCCACATGGTGTGGACTGGATCCAATGTATACAGTCACGACACACTTCTCTGTGTCATGCTCGACGAATTCACGACCATCATACTCTGGCTGGCTTCTGATTCTGAGGCGAACTATGCATGCTCTCAGAAACTTGGGGAAACCATCTTCATTCTGGCACAAGCTGGTTTGGCAGCGGACCTCCATCTGACTTCTGAGAGAAGGAAAGGGGGAAAGCATTTTTGAAATGAAGGGATGAGAGAAAGATTTTTTTAAGAAAATAGTTTGGACTCAAAAACTTTTGATCAGGCTAAGGGTTACGTCCTGCGGCCAACCTAACAGCTCTAATACCACCTGAAGCGTCCCAATCCTCTAGGACTCAAATGTGATACAATTACTAGTCCTAGGATGCTAGTAAACACATTTATACATCAGATAGTTCCAGATCTGCTTAAACAAGACAAACCTATAAAGGTGGCGATCAACTTTAAGAGTTGGTCCACAACTCGGGACATATCATCAGAGTGGGGCTGAAGCAGCCCGATATACGCAGCGAAGCAAATCAACGGTCCAACAACCACAGGCAAGGTTGGGAACAGTCGTAACTCTTACCCGATCTCCTTTTTCTGAAAAACAACAAATAAGCAAGGGTGAGTACAAACGTACTCAGCAACCCACCTTCACCCACGGAATAGGGAAATCAGATATAATGCATGGAATATGTGGAGCTCAGGATATTTTGCAGAAACAGCAATATTTTATGCAAGGTTGTTTTGAAAAACATTTTGTATTTTGCAAAGCGCATCCTCTCGTAAAGGAGCAGGAAGTTTTTCAATATTAGAATAAAATCCCCTGGACTAAACCATCCAGGTATCTCAGCAGTTTCCCACTGGTTTTCATTTCCACAAACAGCTACTGGACTTCCCGTCCACCATAGCTCACGGTTCAATCGCCTGACCTTTTAAAAACCACTTTTCTCAAAAGCACCTTTTTTTTGAAAACAAAACACTAATTGGCATACCACACCAGACTCGTCCATTCCTATGGACACAGACTATTCGAATAGGTTTTCAAACTCTGCGCAGAGGGGTACACTTTACCCACTAGTCCGGCTCTGCGATCTCATAGCTAGTGAGACCCGAATCCGAATCTCTTTCTTTCCTCGCAAGTCCTAACCTTAACGGTTATACCGGAAGGAGTCAGGCCACCACCATGTCCAAACCGGACAAAACATTCCCCCTCCTTATCCTCCCGGTGCTCCTCAGCCTTCATAACCCTGGGGTTGGACCGTACGAGTTCAGATTGAGTGACTGCCCACACAGTCTCGAGTGGTTGTACTTGTCATGAGTACATGTAGTGAAAGATGACAAACCGGTCCTTATACGAGGGGACAATCCTTCTGCTCATGCCTAAACCAGCTGAGCCATCACCTTAGACCCTCCCCTAAACCAGGGAGTCCCTGATTATCCCACTCACAAGGTGATAAGGGTGAAAACCCTTCATCATACACATTTTGAAAAGCATTTTCTTTTGAAAACTCACACCTTTTCTCAAATCATTTGTAACAAATATATTAAGGATTGATTGCGGCAAGCGGCTTGGATGGCCATAATAACTTATCTCAAAATCATATCATGCATAAAATAACAGGCTGAGGGTCGTGGTTGAAAAACATAGGTAATTTATGCATCAAAGGGATCCAATGAGCTTGCCGTGCTAATCCGGCGAAGGGGAAGGAGAGCTCACGAAACTGGCTTCTGGCTCCACCGCCTGGCGTAGACTTGCAGATCTGGCCTCCACGAGACGGCACGAACGCTCCGATAACTATGCAATATGAACAAGCAAACATACAAACCAGCAAGTATACCAACAAATATTTAGTATAGTGGTCACAATAACGATATATGGATGGGTAGAGTCTTGAGTAGAATCTGTGTTATGTGGTGTTGTGATATTACTGGTGGTGGAGCGGAGGTGCTTACCAGGAGGGTGGACTGGAGGCGAAGCGACACTATGTGTGTAGCCTGCAGAGCAGAGTAACTGAGTGGGTGGGGTGTTTGCCTTGGCTGAGGGTGTTGAGTGTGTGTGGAGAGGGGGGTAGCTGGGTGTATGTGGTGTAGCACAGTGAAGTTCACTGTTGGTGAGAATAGTGACAAATGAATCGTCTGACTTAGTATGAACAGGAGAGTTACAGGCAGAACATGGGACAAGAGTATTTTGGGAGTTTTCTGGAATATGGACCATGCTTAAGGGATGACATGGTTGGATAGGGAATAGTTTGATAAGAATTTAGAAACAAGAATTATTGGAATATGAGTTTGGAAGCCTGGTTCAAAGGAATCTCAAAGTTAAGCGTGCTCAACTTGGAGAAACCTGGGATGGGTGACCAGATGGGAAGTTCCCTACTGGAAGGAAAATCACAGTCACCTGAGTTCGTATGACTGGAATATGGGTCTGGCTGGTCTTGGGTGGACTGGACAGCATGATGGATGAGTAGTTGAAATTTTGGGTGATCGGCTAATCGATGAATAGTAACAATGAATAGTAACGATGAATAGTGATGACGAAAAAGTTACCATAGATATCATCGTTGAGTAGTAACGATGATGAACAGTAACGATGATGAATAATACAATGAATAGTAACGATGGTGAATAGTGTTGGTGAATAGTAACGATGAATAGTGTCGGGGACCATAATTAGGGGTACCCTCAAGGCTCCTAATTCTCAGCTGGTAACCCCCATCAGCATAAAGCTGCAAAGGCTGATTGGTGCGATCAAGTCAGGGATTAGTCCATTCGAGGGACTCGATCACGCCTCGCCCGAGCCTAGCCTCGGACAAGGGCAGCCGACCCCGGGGGATCTCCGCCTCGCCCGAGGCCCCCCTCCAGCGGCGAACATATTTCCGGCTCGCCCGAGGCCCTGTCTTCGCCAAGAAGCAACCCTGACCGAATCGCCGCACAGACCGACCAAATCGTAGGAGCATTTAATGCAAAGTTGGCCTGACACCTTTATCCTGACGCGCGGCCCTCAGCCGACAGAGCCGAAGTGACCGCCGTCACTTCGCCGCTCCACTGACCGGTCTGACAGAAAGACAGCGCCGTCTGTGCCGCTCCGACTGCGGTGCCGCTTGATAGAGTGAGGCTGACAGGCAGTCAGGCCCGGCCGCAGGCACCATAGGAAGCTCCGCTTCGCCCGACCCAGGGCTCGGACTCGAGCTAAGCCCCGGAAGACGGCGAACTCCGCTCCGCCCGACCCAGGGCTCGGACTCAGGCTAAGCCCCAGAAGACAGCGAACTCCGTTCCGCCCGACCCAGGGCTCGGACTTGGGCTCAGCCTCAGAAGACGACGAATTCCGCTCCGCCCGACCCAGGGCTCAGACTCGGGCTAAGCCCCGGAAGACAGCGAACTCCGCTCCGCCAGACCTAGGGCTCGGACTCGGGCTAAGCCCCGGAAGACGGCGAACTTCGTTCCGCTCGACCCAGGGCTCGAACTTGGGCTCAGCCCCAGAAGACGACGAATTCCGCTCCGCCCGACCCAAGGCTCGGACTTGGGCTCAGCCCCAGAAGACGACGAACTCCGCTTCGCCCGACCCCAGGACTCGAACTCCGCCCTGGCCTCAGCCAACGGCCTCCGCCTCGCCCGACCTAGGGGCTCGGACTCGACCTCAGCCAACGGCCTCCGCCTCGCCCAACCTAGGGGCTCGGACTCGACCTCGGCCACGGAAGACGGACTCGACCTCGACCTCGGAGGAGCCTCCACATCGCCCAACCTAGGGCGCGGGCCGGCCACGTCAACGGGAGGCGCCATCATTACCCTACTCCAAGCTGACTTAGGCTACGAGGAACAAGACCGGCGTCCCATCTGGCTCGCTCCGCCAGATAGGCGATGATGGCGCCCCGCACGCTCCCTGACGATGGCGGCTCTCGGCCCCCTTACAGAAGCAAGAGGACGTCAGCAAGGACTCAACAGCCCCGACAGCTGTCCCTCCGCCAGGCTCCAGCGCTCCTCCGACGGCCACGACATCACACAAACCGGGCGCCAAAATCTCTCCGGCCGCCACGATGGCGTGTACTTAGGGCGCTAGCTCTCCCCCGCTAGACACGTAGCACTCTGCTACACCCCCATTGTACACCTGGATCCTCTCCTTACGCCTATAAAAGGAAGGACCAGGGCCCTCTTAGAGAGGGTTGGCCGCACGGGGACGAGGACGAGACAGGCGCTCGCGCAAGGCCGCTCGCTCCCTCTCCAGTGTGGACGCTTGTAACCCCCTACTGCAAGCGCACCCGACCTCGGCGCGGGACGAACGCGAAGGCCGCGGGATTTCTACCTCTCTATCGCCCATCTCCGGCCACCTCACTTCCCCCCTTCGCGCTTGGCCTCGCGCCGACCCATCTGGGCTGGGGCACGCGGCGACATTTCACTCGTCGGCTTAGGGACCCCCCGGTCTCGAAACGCCGACAGTTGGCGCGCCAGGTAGGGGCATGCTGCGTGTTGACGAACAGCTTCCCGTCAAGCTCCAGATGGGCAGTCTCCAGCAACTTCTCCAACCTGGGACGGTGCTCCGTTTCGGGAGTCTTGAGTTCGTTTCCCTCGATGGCAGCTACGACATGATACTCCTTCCACCGCCGTGCGACAGCGACAATGGTGGCCGACAGCCCGCCCGCCGGCGGCGGAATCGACGACGTCTTCCCTGCGTGGTGGAAGAACAACATTCGAGCTCACCCCGTCCTCTCCCCCGCCGACGGAGGAGGAGGCGGGGCAACCAAGGCCAAGCAGAAGGTAGCGCCTCGTCGGCTGTCGAGCGAGTCGACGGCGCCAGCGCCCTAACGGGGGGCGCGTCGGGCATCGACCTCGCGTTTGAGACGAGGACGAGCGTCGTCTCCCCACAACGCGCCGATTCCGGGCAAACGGACGACGCCAGTGCGCTCGCGAAAGGCTTGCTGGATGTCACCCTCGTACCTGAGACGACGGTGCGGTCAGTCCCCGACGTGACTTCATCGCCGCCCGTCGACCAAGAGGTATCGGCCGATTCCCATCTCACGCCTTTCAGATTCAGCCTCGAACCGCCAAGCGACCTCTCTTTGGCGGACGCCCTCATAGAGGCGAGTCCAAACCCTCTGGGGTATCGTGTGCGGTCACCCTGGGACCGGCTGACAGACGTCTCGACCTACGGGCCCTCTAGGTCCGAGGAAGACGACGCGCCCGACTTCTGCTGGGATTTCTCCGGACTTGGCAACCCCAGTGCCATGCGGGACTTTATGACCGCATGCGACTACTGCCTTTCTGACTGTTCCGATGGTAGCCGCAGCCTCGGCGACGAGGACTGCGGCCCAAGCCGCGAATGTTTCCACGTCGATCTAGGGGGCCCTCCGAAGGCAACCATCTCGGCATGCCGGAGGACGGTGATCTCCCTAGGCCGGTGCCTCGCGTTGTCATCCTACGGGAGCTAGCTGTGGTCCCCGTTCCGGCGGGGGGTCACGACCCACAGCTCGAGAAAATCCGCGGGGTGCAGGCCAGGCTCGACGAGGGAGCAGGAGCGCTTGAGCCAATTCGTCGGGACGTTGGGCAGGCATGGGCGGGCCAACCTCCGGCCGGAGAAATCCGTCATCTACCCCAGGGCTTCCAGCACCGCATCGCCGATGATGTCAGGGTCAGGCCGCCACCCGCACCCAGTGGGGTCGGCCAGAACCTGGCTGCAGCAGCAATGCTTCTCCGTGCGATGCCAGAGCCATCAACCACCGAGGGGCGGCGAATCCAGGGAGAGCTCAAGAATCTCCTGGAAGGCGCCGCGGTCCGGCGGGCCGAGAGCTCCGCCTCCCGAAGGCAGGGGCACCCCTCGGAACATCGTGTCGCGACTTCCCGATTCATGCGGGAAGCCTCGGTCTACACCGGGCGCACGCGCAACACAGCGCCTGCGGCCCCGGGACGCCTCGGCAACGAGCACCATCATCGCGACCGTCGGGCCCACCAGACGAGAGGGTGCACCGAGGCTACCACCCCAGGCGTGGGGGACGCTACGACAGCGGGGAGGATCGGAGTCCCTCGCCCAAACCACCCGGTCCGCAGGCCTTCAGCAGGGCCATACGACGGGCGCCGTTCCCGACCCGGTTTCGACCCCCGACTACTATCACGAAGTACTCGGGGGAGACGAGACCGGAACTGTGGCTCGCGGACTACCGTCTGGCCTGCCAACTGGGTGGAACGGACGATGACAACCTCATCATCCGCAGCCTCCCCCTGTTCCTCTCCGACACCGCTCGCGCCTGGTTGGAGCACCTGCCTCCGGGGCAGATCTCCGACTGGGACGACCTGGTCCAAGCTTTCGCCGGCAATTTCTAGGGCACGTATGTGCGCCCCGGGAATTCCTGGGACCTCCGAAGCTGCCGACAATAGCCGGGAGAGTCTCTCCGGGACTACATCCAGCGATTCTCGAAGTAGCGCACCGAGCTGCCCAACATCACCGACTCGGATGTCATCGGCGCGTTCCTCGCCGGCACCACCTGCCGCAACCTGGTGAGCAAGCTGGGTCGCAAGACCCCCACCAGGGCGAGCGAGCTGATGGACATCGCCACCAAGTTTGCCTCCGGCCAGGAGGCGGTCGAGGCTATCTTCCGGAAGGACAAGCAGCCCCAGGGCCGCCCATCGGAAGATGCCCCCGAGGCGTCAACTCAGCGCGGCGCCAAGAAGAAGGGCAAGAAGAAGTCGCAAGCGAAACGCGATGCCGCCGACGCGGACCTTGTCGCCGCCGCCGAGTACAAGAACCCACGGAAACCCCCCAGAGGTGCCAACCTTTTCGACAAGATGCTCAAGGAGTCGTGCCCCTACCACAGGGGCCCATCAAGCACACCCTTGAGGAGTGCGTCATGCTTCGGCGCCACTTCCACAGGGCCGGGCCACCCGCGGAGGGTGGCAGGGCCCGCGACGACAATAAGAAGGAAGATCACTAGGTAGGAGAGTTCCCCGAGGTTCGCGACTGCTTCATGATCTACGGTGGGCAAGCGGCGAACGCCTTAGCTCGGCACCGCAAGCAAGAGCGTCGGGAGGTCTGTTCGGTGAAGGTGGCGGCGCCAGTCTACCTAGACTGGTCCAACAAGCCCATCACCTTCGACCAAGCCGACCACCCCGACCACGTGCCGAGCCCGGGGAAATACCCGCTCGTCGTCGACCCCGTCATCGGCGACGTCAGGCTCACCAAGGTCCTCATGGACGGAGGCAGCAGCCTCAACATCATCTACGCCGAGACCCTCGGGCTTCTGCGTATCGATCTGTCCTCGGTCCGGGCGGGCGCTGCGCCTTTCCATGGGATCATCCCCGGGAAGCACGTCCAGCCCCTCGGACAACTCGATCTTCCCGTCTGCTTCGGAACACCCTCCAACTTCTGAAGGGAGACCCTGACGTTCGAGGTGGTCGGGTTCCGAGGAACCTACCACGCGGTACTGGGGAGGCCATGCTACGCGAAGTTCATGGCCATCCCCAACTACACCTACCTCAAGCTCAAGATGTCGGGCCCCAACGGGGTCATCACCGTCGGCCCCACGTATAAACACGCGTTCGAATGCGACGTGGAGTGCGTGGAGTACGCCGAGGCCCTCGCCGAGTCCGAGGCCCTCATCGCCGACCTGGAGAGCCTCTCTAAGGAGGTGCCAGGCGTGAAGCGTCATGCCGGCAACTTCGAGCCAGCGGAGACGGTCAAGTTCGTCCCCCTCGACCCCAGCAGCGACGCCTCCAAGCAAGTCCGGATCGGCTCCGGGCTTGATCCCAAATAGGAAGCAGTGCTCGTCGACTTTCTCCGCGCGAACGCCGACGTCTTCGCGTGGAGTCCCTCGGACATGCCCGGCATACTGAGGGATGTCGCCGAGCACTCTCTGGACATCCGAGCCGGAGCCCGACCCGTCAAGCAGCCTCTGCGCCGATTCGACAAAGAAAAGCGCAAAGCTATAGGCGAGGAGATCCACAAGCTAATGGCGGCACGGTTCATCAAAGAGGTATTCCATCCCGAATGGCTTGCCAACCCTGTGCTTGTGAGAAAGAAAGGGGGGAAATGGCGGATGTGTGTAGACTACACTTGTCTGAACAAAGCATGTCCGAAGGTTCCCTACCCTCTGCCTCGCATCGATCAAATTGTGGATTCCACTGCTGGGTGCGAAACCCTGTCTTTCCTCGATGCCTACTCAGGGTATCACCAAATCAGGATGAAAGAGTCCGACCAGCTCGCGACTTCTTTCATCACACCCTTCGGCATGTACTGCTATGTCAGCATGCCGTTCGGCTTGAGGAATGCGGGCGCGACGTACCAGCGGTGCATGAACCATGTGTTCGGCGAACACATTGGCCGCACGGTCAAGGCCTACGTCGATGACATCGTAGTCAAGACGAGGAAAGCCTCCGACCTACTTTCCGACCTTGAAGTGACATGCTACAAGATAATCCGATCCTGCAGGCTCGGATCTTGACGGCCAAAGGGAGCAGCAGCACCCTCGGCGTCGACAACACCTTCGGCGAGGTCCGACCTAGCCTCGGACGGCGACGCGGTCCAAGGGTCTCCGCTCTGAAGGACAACGTCAACACCAAGTCCAGGCCATCGCCGCCAGGGTCTTCTCCGAGAATCCGGCTCGAGCAGGCGGCTCGGCCGGTCACCCCGGGGCCAAGGACATCAGCCCGACCCGAGGCCTCGGCAGATCAATTCCGACGTCAGTCCCGCTAACGGACGACCCGGCCAGGCTCCGGCCGACCAGGTCTTCTTTTTGAGCCAACTCTGCCTCTGTTCGTGCTGACACCGCTACCCCTGGCCTCGGCTCATCGAAGAGCGGCCGAGGGGTTCCTCTAACTAAGCAAGGGAAGCCTCGGACAACAAGGCTGACCGAGCCGAGGGACTCCTACGCCTCCGGGATACGGATACCTCACTCATCACCTTTACACGGGGCGACTCACGCTTGGTGAAGCGGTTCAGACAACCAACAGGCGAGTCTTAGTGCTCGAAAAGGAGGAAAAAACACGGCTCCGCGCCGAAATTACATACATGTTCAGGCCTCGACAGCCACAATGAACAAAAACACTGGCATTCGAAGTGCCATTACAAACGAAACTCCGGTTCCACCTCCGCGGGTACGAACAACCCCACTCGATGGGGGGGGCCTGCAGAGCAACAGAAGACCGACGGGCGGCTCGCCGTCGCCCGCTCCGACAGCAACGACAATGACCCCCGCTCCGGGTGGCCGAACTGCAGCAGCGAGGGCCTCAAGGCGGATGCTGCTGCAATCTTGCCCTCGCCCACGCCGACGCTCGAGGGGCGAGGACAAGCACAAAGAGCTGGGGGCCCGAAGCGCGGATGGTGGCGGTGATCCCGTCGGCAACGGGGACTTCTCGAGCCGCCTCCACCTCGGCACCGACGACAGGGGCCGTCCGCCCTCCGGCAGATCCCCACACAGATCCTCCCGGACGAGTGGGGCACCGACCTCCGCGCGGAGGCGCCGTACCGATGCAAAGGCATGACTGCCCCAGAACAAGAACGCTGCCCTGGCAGCGCGCGATATCTTGGACGGTCCTCCCGTGCACACGGCGCGGCAGCCGCCTTCCGGCAGGAGGGGGCACCGGGAGCTAAGCCGACGAGCCCGACGCGCTGAGGCTGACGACGCCCGCCGTCAACCGGCCCCGTGTTGTCGAAGTCCGACCCGCCCGCAGGGCCAGTGAGCGCCCTCTCCCTCGAACGTCGAAGGAGAGGCCGACCCACGAACCCGCGCGGGAGGTAGAGCTCTGGCTCAGCCCGGCCTCCACCCCAGCGAGGATGATGAACATCCTTGAAGCTGAGGGTGGGACCAAGATCGCAGCCCGGCTTGCTTCTCCCCACCCAGGGGCTGGTGGTCACCATCTTGGGTGACCGCCGGCGGAGGGGTGCAACCGGGCTGCATGATGAAAATCCTTGAAGCCGAACGATGGCTGAAAGGTACCAACTCCCGCGGAGTTGCGTTCCTCCAACGACGAGGCGGAAAGACGGCGGGTATCCCCCATCCGGGGGCTTGGAAGGTGGAAAGACACGATGCATAGGGGAGCGCGAAGACATGGTCGCCTTCCAAGAGGGTCACCCTCCTTTTAAAGGCGACTCTCCATACTTGCGTCCCCAGCTGTCGTGGGCTGAGTCTTCTCCAACACGCTCCAAGGTCCTCCCCTACGGCGCGGGGGCTGGGTCCCACACGTCATGCAAGCTGGCCCAGAGCAGAAGAAGCCAAACCGCCGTGCGCGGTGCATGCAACCGCCCAGCGGTTACAAGCGGCTCTCCACTTTTGCCCAGACCAGCAGGCGAAAGGGCGGGCAGCCATGCAGGCGGCATGCAACCGCGCCAAGTAGGCGCACTTCTGCGACTCCCAACACGCCCAGCATGGAGGCCCAGGCCCACGCGTCATGCAACCGGCGCGCCGAATGCTTCGTGCATGCAACTGCATCGCCACTTGCGCCACCACCGCGCCTCCTCGACTGCGGAACCAATACCGCGACTCGAGGCGACCCAGCGCACGACCCAGCAGTGCCAGCCTGGCGCGACGGTCAATGCGGCCAAAAATGGGCCGGTAGTAATGGCGGTGGCAGGCGGGCAGGAGCAGCGATCACGTCGTCAGCCAAGCTTACGTCCCATCCGGCGGCAGCGAGAGAACCCTCTCTCACGGCGTGAAGACAACGCGCCCGTGTTCCGCTCCTCGAACGGCTCGCGCACGCGCAACGGCCGCCCCGCGAACCACTCGCCCCGTCGCATTAACTCCGCGGCGGGACAGGCGGCGCCTCTGGCAGGAGAAGCGAGCGACGCTTCGCCTTCGCCATAATGACCGCGTCAAAAAAAAAGGTACGCCACGTCGTTCGATTTCGTATCCTTTTCCTTTTTTCCTCTTTCTCTCTCTCTTGCAACAGGGACCGGGAAAGGGGGATACCCTGAAAAGGATCCTTCCCCGTGAAGGAACTAGGCTCCGAGCCTCCCTACTGATCAGAGGTTCGAAGGCTGACCCCTCGGAAGGGTTCAACAGCCGCCTCAGAGCACGTGGGCTCCACACCCACTACTGGTCAGAGGTTCGAAGGCCGGCCCCTCAGAAGGGTTCAACGGCCGCCTCAGGCTACTCGGGCTCCGTGCCCACTACTGATCAGGGGTTCGAAGGCTGGCCCCCGAAGGGTTCACATCCGCCTCAGACATAGAGCGAGGGATGACCATGGGCACTTTCGATACATAACCAAGGCTCGGGCTGCGCTCCCGAGGTACCCTAGGACATTTCCGAGACCAGCGGGAACGATCTTGTAACGGAATCCCATCAGAGGGAGGCATCGAGCCCTAGGACCCCGTCGCCAGGGGACCGGGTCCGGCAGATCACCCGCAGGTACTTTTGGGCGCGCCTCTAGGCCTCTAGCCGACCCCTAACGAATGGGGCACGGACGTCCGCTCGGATCACCCGCCTGCAGCTCACCGGAGACACCATGTTCGGCGCCCACCGAGGGCAACATGGCGCTCTCCCCCCTCCTCCTTGCTGAAAGGCGACGCGGGGGCGTAGGTAAAAAAGTCGAGTCTGTCCCTGATCGCCCTCTCGCCCTGTGCAGAGGCTCGGGGGCTGCTCTCGCAAACCCGGCTCCGGCCAAACCGTTGACAGCGTCAACATACCAGCCCGAGAACTTGGGACCCGACCGTACACCCGGGCTACGGCCAGCTCGCATGAGGGAACGACCAGACCAGCCGAAGCATTGCGCGAGGCATTAAGACCTCGGAGGAGTCAAACCACTCCTCCGAGGCCTCGGGGGCTACACCCGGTGGGTGCGCTCGCGCGCACCCGCCAGAACAAAGCGCAACCGAGAAAGGCTGGTCCCCTTGCAAAAAAGTGCGACGAAAGCCTCCAAGCGAGTGCTAACACTCCCTTCGAGGCTCGGGGGCTACTGTCGGGGACCATAATTAGGGGTACCCTCAAGGCTCCTAATTCTCAGCTGGTAACCCCCATCAGCATAAAGCTATAAAGGCTAGATGGGTGCGATCAAGTCAGGGATCAGTCCATTTGAGGGACTCGATCACGCCTCGCCCGAGCCTAGCCTCGGACAAGGGCAGCCGACCCCGGGGGATCTCCACCTCGCCCGAGGCCCCCCTCCAGCGGCGAACATATTTCCGGCTCGCCCGAGGCCCTGTCTTCGCCAAGAAGCAACCCTGACCGAATCGCCGCACCGACCGACCAAATCGCAGGAGCATTTAATGCAAAGGTGGCCTGACACCTTTATCCTGACGCGCGCCCCTCAGCCGACAGAGTTGAAGTGACAGCCGTCACTTCGCCGCTCCACTGACCGGTCTGACAAAAAGACAGCGCCGCCTGCGCCGCTCCGACTGCGGTGCCGCTTGACAGAGTGAGGCTGACAGGCAGTCAGGCCCGGCCGCAGCACCATAGGAAGCTCCGCTTCGCCCGACCCAGGGCTTGGACTCGAGCTAAGCCTCGGAAGACGGCGAACTCCGCTCCGCCCGACCCAGGGCTCGGACTCGGGCTAAGCCCCGGAAGACGGCGAACTCCGTTCCGCCCGACCCAGGGCTCGGCCTTGGGCTCAGCCCCAGAAGACGACGAATTCTGCTCCGCCCGACCCAGGGCTCGGACTCGGTCTAAGCCCCGGAAGACGGTGAACTCCGCTCCGCCCGACCCAGGGCTCAGACTCGGGCTAAGCCCCTGAAGACGGCGAACTCCGTTCCGCCCGACCCAGGGCTCGGACTTGGGCTCAGCCCCAGAAGACAACGAATTCCGCTCCGCCCGACCCAGGGCTCGGACTTGGGCTCAGCCCCAGAAGACGACGAACTCCGCTTTGCCCGACCCCAGGACTCGAACTCCGCCCTGGCCTCAGCCAACGGCCTCCGCCTCGCACGACCTAGGGGCGAGGACTCGACCTCAGCCAACGGCCTCCGCCTCGCCCGACCTAGGGGCTCAGACTCGACCTCGGCCACGGAAGACGGACTCGACCTCGACCTCGGAGGAGCCTCCACATCGCCCAACCTAGGGCGCGGGCCAACCACGTCAACGGGAGGCGCCATCATTACCCTACTCCAAGCTGACTCAGGCTACGAGGAACAAGACTGGCGTCCCATCTGGCTCGCTCCGCTAGATAGGCGATGATGGCGCCCCGCACGCTCCCTGACGATGGCGGCTCTCGGCCCCCTTACGGAAGCAAGAGGACGTCAGCAAGGACTCAACAGCCCCGACAGCTGTCCCTTCGCCAGGCTCCAGCGCTCCTCCGACGGCCACGACATCACACAAACCGGGCGCCAAAATCTCTCCGGCCGCCACGATGGCGTGTACTTAGGGCGCTAGCTCTCCCCCACTAGACACGTAGCACTCTGCTACACCCCCATTGTACACCTGGATCCTCTCCTTACGCCTATAAAAGGAAGGACCAGGGCCCTCTTAGAGAGGGTTGGCCGCACGGGGACGAGGACGAGACAGGCGCTCGCGCAAGGCCGCTCGCTCCCTCTCCCGTGTGGACGCTTGTAACCCCCTACTGCAAGCGCACCCGACCTCGGCGCAGGACAAACACGAAGGCCGCGGGATTTCTACCTCTCTCTCGCCCATCTCCGGCCACCTCACTTCCCCCCTTCGCGCTCGGCCTCGCGCCGACCCATCTGGGCTGGGGCACGCGGCGACATTTCACTCGTCGGCTTAGGGACCCCCCGGTCTCGAAACGCCGATAAATAGTAACGGTGAATAGTGATGGTGAATAGTCGTATGAACGAATGATGAACGATGAATATGAACTATGAACGAACGGGCGAACGATCGGATGATCGGACGAACGAACGATCGGAATTTTGGTAGCATAACGACAGGACAAAGATTATCTAGAAGAATGATGAATAGGGACTATGAACGAACGATGAACGACGAATAGGAACTATGAACGAACGATGAACAATCGAATGGTTGATCGAACGAACAATCAGAATTTCGGTAGCATAACAGCAGGAAAAAGATTATTTGGACGAACGAACGGACGAACGATCGAACGATCGGACGAACGAACCATGAACGATCGGGCGAACGATCAAGCGATCGGACGAACGAACGAACAAACTAAGAACAGGGGGACGAACGATCGAAGAACGACCGAACGATCCTTGTGCTAGTGTGTGCTTGTGTGGAACATGGAGTGGGTGTGTGTGTGTGGGGGGGGGGGAAGAGAGTTGCCATGAAATGGCTTGGGGTGGGATGAGAGGAGGCCCTTGCCCCTCTATTTATAGCCATGGTGGGGGATTAGGGGGAGGGATGAGAGGATTAGTGGGAGATTAGCATGTATTTGTCTTGTATAAGTGAGATTAGCTTGTAGAGCTCACCGTGTGATACTAGAGGCATACATATACGTATGAGCATGAGAAAAGTTATGAAGAAAATATTTGTGGGGACTTGAAAAATGATTCGGAAGGTATTTCTGAGGAAGAAAATACTTGGAGATATATTGGTGGAATATTTGGGCAGTATTTCTGAAAAGAACTTGAAGGGGATTACTCGGGAAATATCTGGGCGGTATTTCTGGAAAGAATTTAAGGGGGGTCACTGGGGAAATATTTGTAGGATCTTTTGAGGAGAATTTTGGAGAGAATATAGACCACTATATTTTATTTGATGATATCAACTCGCAAACAAACATTTTGAACTGAAATTTGAAATTCATTTTGAATTTAGAGCGAGTTTGAGAAAATTTCAAGATTTGAATTTTTGGGATGCTACTCCTTCACCATCATGCGCCCGCTCACAAACTTCCCAAGAATCTCCTCGGGCGTCATCTTGGTGTACCTGGGATTCTCACGAATAAGGTTGACAAGACGGGGGTCAATTACCGTAAATGACCTTAGCATTAGTCGGACGACGTCGTGGTCTGTCCATCTTGTGCTTCCATAGCTTCTAATCTTGTTGACTAGGGTCTTGAGCCTGTTGTATGTTTGTGTTGGCTCCTCTCCCCTGATCATCGCGAACCTCCCCAGCTCGCCTTCCACCAACTCCATTTTGGTGATCATGGTGGCGTCGTTTCCCTCATGCGATATCTTGAGGGTGTCCCAGATTTGCTTGGCGTTGTCCAAGCCGCTCACCTTGTTGTATTCATCCCTGCACAAAGATGCTAGCAAAACAGTGGTAGCTTGTGCATTCTTATGGATTTGCTCATTTATGAAAACGGGATTGTTAGTACTATCAAAATGCATTCCGTTTTCAACAATCTCCCAAATACTAGGATGGAGAGAAAATAAGTGACTACGCATTTTGTGACTCCAAAAAGAGTAGTCTTCATCAAAGTGTGGAGGTTTCCCAAGTGGAATTGATAACAAATGAGCATTAGAATTGAATGGAATACGAGAATAATCAAATGAATTGTTTTGATTAACCGGTTTCTTTTTAGACGAGTCATCGTCTCGTCATCTCTTGGTGAAAAAGAGGAGGTGTCGCTGTCGTAGTAAATGATCTTCTTGATGCGCCTCTTCTTCTTCTTCCCGTCCCTCTTCTTGTGACTCGATCCTGAGTCAGTGGGCTTGTCGTCCTTTGGCTCGTTGAAGAGGGACTCCTTCTCCTTGTCGTTGACCACCATCCCCTTTCCCTTAGGATCCATCTCTTCGGGCGATTAGTCCCTTACGTGAAGAAAACGACTCTGATACCAATTGAGAGCACCTAGAGGGGGGTGAATAGGTGATCCTGTAAAATTCAATACTAATAGCCACAAAATTTAGTTATGAAGGTTAGAATGGCTAAGTAGCTTGAAACGAGCTCTTGTGAACACAGACAATCAAAGAGAAAGCACACAAGAGACACGCGATTTTATCCCGTGGTTCGGCCAAGTAACACTTGCCTACTTCCACATTGTGGCGTCCCAATGGACGAGGGTTGCACTCAACCCCTTTCAAGTGATCCGATGATCAACTTGAATACCACGGTTTTTCCTTTCTTAGTCTTTCTCCCATTTGCGAGGAATCTCCACAACTTGGAGCCTCTCGCCCTTACAATGACGATCACAAAAGAAGCACAGAAGTAAGGGAGGGGAGAGCAACGCACACAAGACTCAAATCCACAGCACAATCACACACACAAGTCACAACTCGAGCTCAAAACACAACGCACGGAGTTTACAACTCAAATGGAGCTCAAGTCACTATCTCAAAGAATCGAACGCGTGAAGTTGGAGTCTTAGAATGTTTCTTGTAAGCTTGGGTAGCTCCTCCATGCGCCTAGTGGTCCCTTTTATAGCCCCAAGGTAGCTAGGAGCCGTTGAAGATCAACAAGGAAGGCTATCCTTGCCTTCTGTCGAGTGGCGCATCGGACAGTCTGGTGCGCCACCGGACAGTCACTGTAGACGGTCCAGTGCCGATCTTCTTCCTTTTCTGGCGTAGACGACCGTTGCAGATTCGGGACAGTTGGCGCACCGGACAGTCCGGTGCACCCTGCCGGCCGTTGGCGCGGGCCACGCGTCGCCCGCGGATTGCGCAGCCGACCGTTGCGCTGGCGACCGTTGGCTCACCGGACAGTCCGATGAATTATAGCCATATGCCACCAAACTTTTCTCGAGAGCGGCTTGTTCACCGGAGACCAGCCTGGCGCACCGGACACTGTCCGGTGCACCACCGGACAGTCCGGTGTGCCAGGCCGAGCTGGACTTTGGCTGCCCACAGCCAAGTCCTTTGCAATTCTTTCTTTTCCTGTTTCTAGCACTTAGACAAAATATGTTAGTACTTAAAACAATGTACTAAGTCTAGAAACATACCTCGTGTCTCGATTTGCACTTTTCTCTTCATTTAACACATAAGAACTTAATTAAATGTGTTGGGCACTTAATCACCAAAACATAATAGAAATTGCCCAAGGGCACATTTCCCTTTCACCCGGACGGTCCGCGGCCCCGCGATCAGATCAACTCAGGTGATTATCCTTATCTCGTCCATGGTTATCTATCTAATCACGTGGTAGTTGTTGGCTATCTCCTAGAAACAGGTCCAGACCTTCTCTCCTATAAATATAAAGAGGTACGACCGATTGAGAACCCCCGAACACATTCCAATCGAACCTATCTACTTTATTTACTTTTCCTGCCCTAGGAGTACATGTAGTGTAGCTTTATTTGTAGCCTTCTGCATATCCACCTCCACCCCTATTTGACTCTATGTCGTCTAGATCCGTCCTGTGTGGCCTGCCGACCCCAGGACGACCCTAGGATCTTACCCCTCCCGAGGGGGCAAGATCTACTCGTTCATTCAAAATACTATATCTCGACTGCCTCTTAATTTTTAGGTGACTACACGTTGTCTTGGGACGCCCCAGGTGACCTGTCGACCCGAAGCACCCTAAGTTCTCTCCACCAGGGAGACATCTAGATTCCAGCGAGGAGGAAGACGACCATGTGCCATCGCGGACCGTTCGGCCCTGTGCGCGGACCGTTCGGTGCGACGCAGGGAAGGTGCCGCTCCTGCACCCAGGTCGCGGACCGTCCGGCCCAGAGCCGCGGACCGTCCTCGCCGCCGCAGAGGGCACCGCCAGGCCATACATCCCTAATGATTGGCGCTGTCCAAATCGGCGTCAACAATGTGTAGAGAAACTAATTGCCCAGGAAGATCTAAAAGATCTTTGGTTATGGGTACATGCCCATGTGCGGCGACATAGATGGGGCTTATTCATCTGAAGCCAAACGCCCAAGTCATATATTTGTGCCTCTAAAATTCTTAAAAAATGACAGAAAGATACCACTAAATTTACCTTTGACATCTAAGTGTGATAAGATATCGAGTGAATTTCTCATACTTGACCGCCATTTGAAGAATGGATACAATAGTATTATTGTAAATAATGTAACTCTTTTCTCAAATGATTTATTAGAGCATGTTAGAATGTATTATAGCTAATAGTTAGCTCCTAAAATTAGTTGGAGACATACAAAACACTTAGCTAATAATTTATCATTAGCCGCTTTTAGCTAAAGACAAACACCCATAGCTCTAAGCCTCTAACTATGAGCTATACCCACAACTATCCATTAATTTATTACCTGGTTCAACTCTAACTAAAATCAGTTAATAGTTAGTCAGCTAATCCCACTGCTTTTTTAGTCTGCTAACAATTAGCTTGATTGCATCTAAACAGGCTCTAAAGGTTAGAATATCTTTGTTAACAGATCCAATCGTGTCAATAAAGGACCATTGATCCCATGGAGATGGGACATGCACATTGACAAAACCCCTTTCCCTACGAACACAATCGATCTTCAGATAAGGATGTGGTACTTGCTGATCCATATGTCAGGACAGAGAACATCAACATTATGGGGGGAGCACTGTAGAAATATTAAAAACCGGTACAAATTAAAGGCAAACAAACAGACTGAGATGTTGAAGAAACTGTCGAGATCTCCCAAATTAAAGACGGTTGATCTTTGTTGGCATCAGTTATACTGTGGGCACATTTAGGGCTTATTCGGTTAGCTCTCAATCTATGTGGATTGTGTAGAATTGAGTGAGTTTAAATCACAAGTTCTTTTTAATTTTTTTTTCAATCTCATCCAATTCATATGTAATGAGAATAACGGAACAAGACCTTAGTGATATTAATTCGAAACTTTGTGCACATACGTACTAGACATGAAAGGAGTGGATTGTAGAAAAAAAAACTATCATATGTTTTAGATAAACGTTGAGCTCCTAAAAATTTCTGGCTTCGCAGCTGCTTGGCTCCAGGCCTCCAGCCACATGTTGGGGGTGTTGTCTGGGGACAGGAGCCGCCCTGGATGGGCCAACAGGAAGATCCGCTTTGCTAGCAGTGGTTGAGGTTGAGGATTGAAGGAGTAATTTGTTAGGTTCAAATGTAAACGACTCAGATGCCCTCTTCTTATTCATCATAAAAAGCCTAAAAATGTGTCTAGAATTTGCTAGTAGTTGTGCTAGGTGTAAGGAGTGACCGGAAAGTGACATTATATAAGTCTACTAGTATAGTGTCCCTGCGTTAGGACGACATATAAATTATTCGATAAAATATTAGTGTATTATGCTTATTTTTTATAATTTTATATAAATTTAGGCTTTTGATTTTGGGCAACAAAGATCATGCGTTATTTTAATTTAAGTTTTATTAGCAATTCCACGGGGAAAAGTTGCATCCTAATTCCTAAGGATCTTCTTAACCGAGCATCAAACTAAAAGGTCTGCTACAGACAATAAAGTAATCCACTTTGTTTAAGATTTTCAAGAACAAAACTTAGTAACAACTAAAACCTCCTCGTTGCCAAATCCTGAAATCAAGAGGCCAATAGATGAATAAACAAACCAAAAAGTTCCCTATTCATAAAGGATTGACTGCTGATCTGCTCTTTACGTCCAAAGATCTTCAATAAACCACAATTACTGATTATACAAGATAAACATTGTAACATCACTTCAAAAAAAGGTAAAAAAACAAATACCCATCCACCCTAAAAATCTAACTGATCGCCAGAAGCGATTAATGCAATGATTTCGTTGCCAAATCCTGAAATCGGGAGCTCAAGTTCCCTTTTCACATAAAGAATGCTTATCTGCTCTTTACCTCCAAAGATCTTCAATAAACTACAATGACTGATTATAGAAGATAAACATCAGAACATCACCTCATAAAAATATATAAAAAAACAGATACCCATCCATCACGCATACCAGAATCCGTAGTGTCTTTGCTCTCCATTTGACATCTAGTTTATCTGGTTCTTGTTTATTTAACCTCATCAACCAAGCGCACTGGAATTTATCCTAGGAACATGACATTTCATGATGAAATTGGTACTTTGCTGTGTTGGAGAAAAACTGATACTTCGCTATAATGTCAAGGGAAGTATATATATATATATATATATATATATATATATATATATATATATATATATATATATATATATATATATATATATCCTCTCAGGGTTTGTTCGGTTTGATGGGGATTAAACGAGATTGAAGGAGATTAAATCGCTATCAAGTCAAAATTGAATAGGAAGAGATTTAATTCCCATCGATTCTCTTTGATCCCTATGTAAACGAACATGGCATCAGGGGGCTTGTTTGGGTAATCTCAGAGTGGAGTGGAGTGGATTGAGATGATATGGGATGTATCGGAGTGTAATATAAACTAATTTCCCTCTTAATTCCTTCAATACACATCAATTCACTCTCAATCGCTCTTTACCCAAACAAAGCCTTAAGATCTTGTTCGGTTGCATTTGGATCAAAGAGGATTGTGGAAGATTAAATCCTTTTCTATTCAATTTTAACTAAGAAGAAAATTAATCTCCTTAAATTCACCTCTAATCAAACAAGTCCTAATCTGTTACCATTATTATATGTAAAAAAATAAGACCTCAATGTATATATGCATCCTCTTTGTTTTTCTCTTCAACTTTGATATCACTTGTGCCCCAGGGGCAGCCCACAGATATATATAGCCAAGGTTACATCAGGAATCAACAACCATCCGAACAATAATAATTATGTATGTATTTATATATATATGTTGGTGCAAAGTCTATGCATTATCCTCATGGTTAGTGCACATGCATATGATGTGAAGTACTCTCTACAGCATTAGCAGTAGGTGGATAGGCTTGGGAGACATCTGGACGAGTGGACCTGGCATTTCACAAAACATATGTGAGACAATCAAGGTAGTTCCTTTCAAAGTGAAAAGTGTACACACGCACAATTTTTTTATGCCAATTATGCATACCTCCTGGAGGTGCCGCATTTGTAGGCTGCCAGTACCGGAGGCGACGGCGCCAGGATCCAGTCCAAGGCGCAGCAGAAGCAAACAAAGAAAGTGATCAGAAAAATGGCTAGCAATTGGGTTAGTAGGAAAGCTTTTATTGCAGGAAGATATGCATTAGTTTATTTTCAGAATAAAAGATATGCATTAGTTTACTTCCAGAATCAGTTATTTAGTTCCTTTTAAAGAGGTCGCCTCATACTATAAAGGCAGACCGTAGTTTGTATTAAGGATCATCGAGGAATAAAGTCTCTCTGCAGTTGGGTGAGACTGTCTCGGTCATCGTGGCTCGGCAAGCTGCCAGCCGCGATGACAACGTCCGCTCACCTAGCCAAAGTTCCTACCCTCTCAGATCTGTCCATGGTTCTAGCCTCCTCCTCCTCTCCCCTCTACGGTCACCAAGGATTCAAGGAGGCGCCCCAGAGGAGGCCGCATCACTACTACCTTAGTCATCTAGCTAAGCATTGCCCTGTGACCAGCAGGTGTCCTGATTAGCCTCTTAATTTTTTTCTTAAACATATTAAGAAAAATATGGTCACCGTCTTTTCGTTTTCTTTGGACAGTGACACCAATATGAGCACTCCATTCGAGGGTTCCAGCAAATCCCATGGATCCGGCGTGTATGCATATTTGTGCGCACACACTATGGGTTCGTAGGAACTCTACTATCAATCACTGCATAATGGCTTATTTGATCGAGCGGATTCATATAACGACTTGCTTAAATCATATAATTCCATTAACTATTACCTTATATTTGTCACTCAGATACATGGAGAAATTAATTCTCTAAAAGATATTTGGTTATGGGCGTATGTCCATACGCGGCGACATATAGATCTGGCTTATGCATAAGTCGCTAGAAAGATACTAAATTTACTTTTGACATCTGAGTGTGATGAGATATTGAGTGAATTCTATGTGTGCTGAGATATTGAGTGAATTGCTTACTTGACCACCATTTGAAGAATTGAGATGATGGTATTATGTAAATAACATTTATGCACAAATGTTTGTTAACAGATCCAATAAACCATGTCACTAAAGATTACATTATCTTTGTTAACAGATTTAATCGGTTCTAAGTGAAGGACCATTGAGCCCATGTGGCATGCACATTGACAAAACCCCTTTCCATATGAATACAATCGATCTTCAGATACATGGCGAAATCAAAGGGAAGGATAGATGTGGTACTTGGTGGTCCACAGGCCAGGATAGAGAACCGCAAAATCACAGGGAAGCGAGCTGAGGTGGCCATCGACAATCTCTACTATATAAAACACATGTTTTTCTAGTTTGCACGGTTCCATAGTTTTTTATGTCATATTCTCACTTTATACAAAAATGTAAAATTATACACAAGTGAGGATTTGAACCTTGATTATTATACATTCACACCCACCTAACCAACACAACACATATATTTTGTAGCGATAGTGCAATATCTAACAATATTATACAACGTCCGTAGCGATAGTGCAATATCTCTTCTGGTTGGGTTTTTAACCATCAATAATGCTCCCTCTCATGTATTGAAATTTTTTATTTCCTTCCCTTTGGTATGTCTCCCAAGCACCAACATTTCATATTCTTAGGGACCGTGACGTCTGACAGAAGGGTGAATTAGGCAACTTAAAAATCTACTTCTTATACTATATACTCTGTTTTCATCTAGTGAAAACATATGCAAGAAGGTAATCTACCTAGATGTTCAACTATGGTTTTTTCAACGTGTGTTGTTATCTCTACCGTAAAAGAGTTATCCAATATAGGTTTCAATTCTATCATTATAAATTTAGGGTGTTGGTAACTAAAAATCATTCTCCAATGGTTTCTTGAATAAGATCCCTAAATATACCAACTTCCTAAATATCTCTATTTAGTCCTCAAATCTAGAGTGTTGTTTCGTACTCCTAATAGTCTATTTCGCTCATCAATCACTTGTCTACCATCGAATCCACACTCGTGTACAAGTGATGTACTTTAAATGATTTAAGCTGTGGAAATGATGAATTTACCATCAAATTAACATAATATAAAAATATTTAGCAATCTAAGAATTGGGAACTGTTAGAGGCTAAGGTTATTTTTGTTCCCAATTTATATTTAGCAACTTGTTAAATCCAAGTTTAGCGAGCTTTTTTAAAGGGAACTAATGGAGATGCTCTAAGAAAGTAAGCACACAATCTAGGTAAACAATAAATAAAGTATCAAAGCTAATTTGAGATAGAGATACAAGCTTCCATCGATTATTCTATATTTTAACTGAGATGTCGGGAAGCTCATGCTTCTCCCTAGTACTTGTTGAAGCCCCTCGTAAAGGCCAAGATCCTAGTCGAGTAACTTCGCGGATAGCCATTGGTCTTCTCCACATATTGTTCACTACACCAAAATACTTAACTTCCTAGGGCCTAAACCGTAGGAAGTTAGAGCTAAACTCTCGGAAGTTATATAAACCGTCGGAAGATAGATAAATCCGTCGGAAGTTTGGCTCTTGTAACATTTTTGTCGGAAGTTACGCTAACTTCCGAGAGACACTCGGAAGTTACGCTAACTTCCGAGAGCCAAAGATCCCTCTCGGAAGTTACGCTAACTTCCGAGAGCCAAGGCAGTTTTCTCGGAAGTTAAAGTTTGACGCCGTTTGTTTTGCGCTGACGCCGTGTGAAGGCTAACTTCCGACCGTTTTGGTTGTCCTCTCGGAAGTTAAAATGACCAGCACAAACAATGCAATTTAATTTTCATTATTCACCACATTAACAGCCACATATATCAAAATAACAGCCACATATATCACAATGTACAAAAATGACAGCCACAATATACCACAATATATTTAAAAGCCACAATATACCACATGTCACATATAAAGTCATAAAAGTCTGGCCAGAACAGTCCACAAAGTTTCAAGTCTCACAAGACACAAGTTACATCCACATAATAGTCTCACAAGACATAAGTTTCAAGTCTCACAAAACACAGAATGGAAGTCCACTACTGTCGATCAGCATCAGGAATCAGCGAAAAGTGATGCTCGCTACCTCCACTGGCGAACAACGCATCGACAAAGTCTAAGCCATCATGTTGTTGCTGCACCGACAAGGTAGCTGGAGGGGTCTCATATACCTGAACAAATGACATTCATGAAGTTACACCATAATATAACAAGTAAATAATGAAAAATTTGCAAACCTGATGTTCGGTAGGTGGAGGTGGAGGTGATGGCCAAGGAAAATGTATGGGAGGTGGAGGTGGGGGGGCCATCGGAACCTGTATCCCTTGGGCTTGTGCTAGTTGCTATCAAATCGACGAACACATTAATGCCAGTGTTTTAAATCAATACATAACTTAAAATGAAAGATCTTTTTGAACTTACTTGTATCAGTGTTTGCTGTTGTTGAAACTGAGTAGCATAGTATTCTTGTTGCGCAGCATGTTGCCTCAAGTATTCCTCCTGAACCCTTTGCCGCTCCTGATGTTGCCTAAGCTCTTCTCGTAGTCGCTCAACTTCTGCAGTATCCTGAGTAGAGCGACGGGAGCTACGAGCAGCAGACCTCGACGAACCTCCCCTCTGAACCGTCACCTGGCTCGAGTCGATGACGTTATCGAACATCGAGTACCTTCAAACAAGTAACATCACAACAGATTCAAAATAAATGTATTGTACTTAAACCGATGAAACAAGATAAGGTATGTAGAGTCCATACCTTCCATGGGGTTTTCCACCACTCGCATACACAACCTGAGGATCAATAGGTGCGGTCCTCCAGTCATAGTCCGATCCATGCTGACTAGACATCGCCTCACCATATGCAGCCTGCATACAAAAGAACAATGCCATCTTACATCCAAAATTTCATATGAACAAAATGTATCAAGCATTTCAAAACACTCACCAGACAATCTGTTGCCTTTTGGCTACACAACACATCTGGGTTTGCAGGATCTGGTCCTCTGTGCCCCCTCAGGTAT
This sequence comes from Zea mays, assembly GCF_902167145.1. NCBI lineage: Eukaryota > Viridiplantae > Streptophyta > Magnoliopsida > Poales > Poaceae > Zea > Zea mays. The sequence goes on along the minus strand of NC_050097.1, from coordinate 175,558,755 downwards.
ACTTGAATATCACTGGGCACTACACCACTGCTAGCTTCCTGTATGTACATTTGACAAACATTATAATCAGAAATTACAGCAAGTCAACTACAATCAACAAAAATGAAATAAATTGCACTTACCATTCGTTTTGCCAAACGAAAGTGATCATCACCTCCATACTTGTGATACGACTCGGTTCCACGATTGGAACTTTGTCGCATAGACTTTGCCTTGAAATCATCAGAAGCCCAATAACGGCATAAGGCACGCCAAGCAGCATCATTGGCGGCTATCCATGGAATCGAATGCTACGGAAACACAATTCATTTACAAGTAATTGTATCATATACAAGCAACAAAAAAATTTCTAACACGAGCACAAACATCAATTACCTGAAGAAAATCTTGCTCAGTCATAGAAAGTCCATACTGTGTCGCCTCGCTCTTAGTGGCTGCACGTCGTCCTTCACTACTCAACATAGCTTGATTAATCACCTGGATTCGAACATAGTACATCATATCCGCAACAACATCTGCCGCGTTCCTATGGAACACGGAGTGTGCATGCTCGGTATGAGTATCTCCATCAGGCAACTTATAATGTTTCTGAAAAAAAACATAGTCAAGAATCCATAATATGAATCAATCATTGAGCTGATAACTTGGCAAGAAGATAGATAAACATACCCAGAAGTCGTGCCAAACTGCACCTTGCGCATTCCCATGTTGCGCGTTAACAGCAAGGCCGTATTGATCCCATCTTGTGACAGGGACCTCATTACCATTCTCAATCACCAATCCAGGCCATCTCATACGACAGATATTGCCCAACACTTTATTTACTTGCCTTACACGATCTTTGCCGGTGAAACTACTATCCACCCAACCCCTAACAACACAAGCACAATTGTCAAAATCAAAAAATAATTGTTTATCCTCAATGTGTAAGACATAAGAACAAAGCAAAGATGCTCTTACCCATCTCCATACGGTATTATCTCAACCTTGTTAACTGGTTCTTTAGGAGGGGGGGACCCAACTAGTCTTTCGTGGCTTCCGGACCCGTGAAGACCCTACAACTCCGCCGCTTCCAGAACCTCCTCCACTAGCTCCCCCAACTCCCGACCCTCCATCTCCTGCCCACCCACTTGCATCCTTGGGCCATTCATCCCACCCTCTCTCCGCCTCCCTACCCTGGACATCCTCAACATCTTCCACTTGTATCCCCTCCTCTGTCTCTACCTCATCTTCAGACTCATTCTACAGAACAAAATTAATAATTTAGTTATTCGAAATCATACAAATATTACATTACAAAACAAATATATTGGTTACCTCATCCCTTAGTACGCCGACTGGCTGGCCCTGCAACTCTGGAACATGCTCCAACAAAGCTCTACGCCTGCTCGAGCTTGAACTAGTGCCCTGGAACACTAAGTCCTCCTTTCTCCCAAAAATGGAGGCTCTCCTCGCTAGTCCCTTAGCGAGCTGCTTGACCTTTTTAGACATCCTGTTATTAAAACAAAATCAAATTAGTAAATGAACATAAAGTAAATGAGCATAATGTATTGAAATGAACAATAAATAAATAATTACTTTTTAGTCGTATTCAAAATCAGGATCAAATTGTTTTCTTCGATTAGATGTTATCTTCTTTGACTTCCGTTTCCGTTTTTTGGGACTTACTACATCTTCAGGATCTCCCACTAATGATTCTGGCAAAACCTCAGTATCTATATTAAAATTGGCCGGAAGTTCATCTTCTTGGTAAATTTCTTCAACTTCCGCCTCAAACCATTCACCCTTGTTGTGTAACTGTTCACGAGGATTAACTTTGTACACTACCCATGTGGCTTCCAGCTTTATAGATGGATATGGTATGTAGTACACCTGGTCAACTTGGTGAGCAAGAACAAATTTGCTACATGCACTTGTTTTGAGCTCATGTTTGACTTCTACCATGCCAAATTGGTTTTCTACAGTCCCTTGATTGGGATCAAACCAATCACATTTGAAAAACACCACCTTAAGATTTTTGCTCCCAGCGAAGTCGTACTCGAGTATGTCATTAATAACTCCATAATAATTCATCTCTCTTCCACGATCATCGACTGCCCTGCATACAACTCCAGTATTTTTTGTCGCCGCAAATGGACGAGTACATTCAAATGGACGGCACGGCGGGGCAGGGCGGGGCGGTGCAGGGTGGGGCCGGGCACGGCGGTGCAGGGCGGCGGGGCAGGCAGCGCGGGGCGGCCGCCGGGGAACGGCGGGCGGCAGCGCGGGGCGAGAGGAGCAGCGAGCAACGTCAATGGCGAGAGGAGATGCGAGGCGCCTGTTGGGAAAAAACCCGACGGCGCCGTTACTTTACAAAATTAGCTTCCGAGAGCTTTGAGTCAGCCCGTCGGAAGTTAACAGGGCGGGGCCCGGTCCGTAGCCGTAAGGAACCCTACGCCCGGTCCGCAGTCTAACTTCCGAGAGCCCGGTCCGTAGCCGTCGGAAGTTAAGAGCCTTCCGAGAGCCCGTCGGAAGTTAAATAAACTTCCGAGAGGCTACAGTTACAACCGTCGGAAGTTGAATAAACTGCCGAGAGGCAACTAGGGCTTCTAGGAAGTTATTAACTTCCTACGGTTCTCGATAGAAACCGTAGGAAGTTATAAAGCCGTAGGAAGTTCAAAGTTTTGGTGTAGTGGTTCCTCTGATCTTTGGTGGCGGCCACACCAAAAACATGGCTAGTGTGGTATCACAATACTACAAGCCCCTATAAGTACAATAATGGTGCACACAAGAATCAAGTGGTAAGAGGTATGTGAACCTCGCTAAAAACTAGGCCTAAATCTAGACCAAACACATAAGTGGTAGTTTAAGTAGCCTAAGCACTTCTTAAAGAACCTACATAATCACCATGTGTACCACTAAGAGTTGTGCGAGTGGAGAACCCTATAATGAAGCACGAACTCCTTAAGTATGTTTCTCAGCTCCCACAGACTTCAAATAGCTAGGTGGGTGTGATTTATATGTCCAAAGTCTAAGAAATAGATGTTGCTAAAAGTTGTAGCGATCTGCATATGCACTAGACATGTTCCATGAAAGCAACAAAATTTGACAATTCGAACATTGAAAAATGGCTGGTGTTGGGGGCCTTCTTCTTCGCTGATGGTCCTCCAAGCAAAAACACCTTCGGCAAAGTGATATGCGAACTGACACAACATGAGGGTACAAGCCGAAGCTACAATCCAGGGAGCTTCGGCATGACAACACCTTGAGACGAAGGGCAGCACTGACTTAAAGAGTAAAAGATCGTCTAGTCCTTGATAAGTTGTGTTTTGGTTATGATTAGTTATCAAGGACACAAATGTAATTTTGTCCGGGATGCTCCCATGCCTATAAATAGATGAACAGTACCCCAGCACTGTTCACACTGGCTTGTATTTACTCGCACGTCACATCTGGATTTTTATCTTCTGTCAAGCCGAAGGTACAAATGTAATTCAATATCATTTATCTTTATTCATGATGAGATAATAAAAATATCTTAATGGTGTAATATGATTATTCATATGGTTTTCTTTGTTTCACATGCTTCTCTGTTAATATATGTTGAGATGATGAAGGTATGTCCTTCATAGCCTTCGTCTGAAGATCATTATATCCTCAGGGAGATAATGCTTCAAAGGATGAAGGTCTTTAACCATTAACATTTTGTGTTGCCTTGTTCTTAACTCATAACATTTGAGAACAAGTCCCCAACATTAGCGCCCACCTCCGGTGAACTCACTTCCACTGTTGAGACGATGGCTTCGTTCAACAACCAAGTTGTAGCACCTTCGGTCACGAAGCTGGTGCTCCCAATCACGGGCAGTTCAAGTGCAGAGCCAGCCAACAAAAAGCAGAAGAAGCAAGCGCAGAGAAGAGTGTAGCATGTTGGGGTGCAAGGACCCTTCGTCAGGTCCAAGTGGTCCCACATCCCAATCACCTTCTCCTAGGAGGATCTTCAGCTAAAAGACTATCCTCACAATGATGCTATGGTCATATCCTGTGTCATCAAGGGATTTTTGGTCTACAATGTTCTGGTTGACACAGGCAGTGCAACAGACATTATATTTGCAAAGGCTTTCAGGCAGATGCAAGAACCAGAGGACAAGATTCATGATGCTACACACCCCCTTTGTGGCTTCGGAGGACGGCAGATTGTGGCACTTGGCAAAATCACAATGTCAGTTACCTTCGGTTATGTCCACAACACAAGAACTGAGCAAGTTGTTTTTGACATTATCGACATGGAATACCTGTACAATGCAATCATTGGTCGAGGAACACTTAATGCCTTCAAAGCAATACTTCATCCAGCATACTTATGCATGAAGATACCTGCGGAACAAGGGCCCATTGCTGTCCACGGAAGTCAAGAAGTTGCTAGAAGGGTTGAAGGAAGTTGGACAGATTCAAAGGCAATACACAACATAGATGGAGCCGAAGCTTGTCAACAATATAAACACAAAAGAGAGAAGGCTGCTTCGGCAGATCAGCCGAAGCCTATGCTCCTATGTGAAGATATAGCAGATCAAAGGGTACTGCTGGGGGTCTCAGTTATCCGATGAGCAGGAAAAAAACTCTGATAAGGTTTTTGTTCAACAACAAAGATGTCTTCACCTGGACAGCTAATGATCTTTGTGGTGTCAACAGAGATGTCATCGAGCATTCACTTAATGTGGATCCATCTTTCAGGCCAAGGAAGCAAAGACTTCGGAAGATGTCTGATGATAAAGCTGAAGGTGCTCGGAACGAAGTAAAGAGACTTCTTAGTGTTGGTGTTATCAGAGAAGTAACATATCCAGAATGGCTAGCCAACACTGTTATGGTGAAGAAGGCTAATGGCAAATGGAGAATGTGTATTGATTTCATAGATCTCAACAAAGCATGCCCAAAAGACAAGTTCCCATTACCAAGAATAGACTCCCTTGTAGATGCAGTAGCTTCTTCGGAGCTCATGAGTCTATTAGACTGCTACTCAGGCTATCATCAAATTTGGATGAAGAAGGAAGATGAGCCAAAGACTAGCTTCATAACTCCTAGTGGCACTTATTGCTACCTTCGGATGCCTGAGGGGCTCAAGAATGCTGGAGGAAGCTTTAGCAGAATGACAGCCAAGGTCCTTCATTCTCAAATAGGCAGGAATGTGCTGACTTATGTTGATGATATCATAGTAAAGAGCACGAAGCAAGAGAATCATATTGCTGACTTGCAGGAGACATTTGCCAATTTCAGGCAAGCTAGTCTGAAATTAAATCCAGAAAAGTGTGTTTTTGGAGTAAAGAAGGGCAAGTTCTTTGGTTGTCTAGTATCAACGAAGGGAATTGAAGCTAATCCAAATAAGATCAAAGCTATCCTTCGTATGGAGCCGCCAAATACGAAGAAAGGGGCCCAACGGTTGGCAGGAAGGCTGGCATCGTTAAATAGGTTTATATCCAGATCAGCAGAAAGGAATCTACCATTCTTTGAAATATTGTAGGCAACCGAAGTTTTCCAGTGGGGTCCAGCTCAGCAAAGGGCTTTCGAAGAATTAAAGCAATACCTGATTGACTTGACAACACTAACTCCACCTTCGCCAGGGGCTCCATTGCTCTTATATGTAGCAGCTTCTCACTCTACAGTCAGTGCAGCGCTTGTACAGGAGAAGCAAGATGGCCAGGTCAAAAAACAAGCACCAGTATATTTTGTTTCCGAAGTTCTAAGCTTATCAAAGAAAAATTATACAGAGTTGGAGAAGGTGTTATATGCTGTATTGATGGCCTCAAGGAAGCTTCGGCATTATTTCCAAGCATGTCATATAATTGTTCCTTCGTCACAACCCCTGAAGGACATAATGAGGAATAGAGAAGCTACTGGGAGGATTGGAAAATGGGCTACTAAGCTCAATGAATTTTCTATTGATTATGTACACAGATCCTCAATTCAGTCTTAGGCCTTAGCAGATTTAATTGCTGATTGGACGCCAGGGGCTCAGGAAGAAGTAACAAAAGACGTCGAAGCCTGGATAGTCTTCTGTGATGGTTCTTGGGGAACCTTCGGCGTAGGAGCGGCCGCTGTTCTAGTAGCGCACTCTAAAGTCAAAACATGCTATGCAACAAGGTTGGATTTTAGTTGTACAAATAACATTGCTGAATACGAAGCCTTCCTGTTGGGGCTTCGGAAGCTAAAAGCAATGGGAATAAGAAGGGCGATCCTCAAAACTAACTCCCAAGTCATCTCTAGCCATGTAGACAAAAGCAGCAAGGCAAGGGATCCGAAGCTTGAAAAATATTTGGACATAGTCCGAAGGTTGGAGGCTTCTTTCGAAGGTTTTTCTGTAAAAAATATTCCAAGAGGGGAAAATGAGCATGCAGATTTGCTAGCCAAGTCAGCAGCACAGGGGCTCCCTCTACCTTCGGAAGTATTCTTTGAGACAATAAAAGCACCTTCGGTTGAACTTCTCGAAAGAGCAGTGCTTGCAATATCACCTATGCATAGTGAAGATTGGAGGACTGAAATCATATCTTTTCTCTAGGGTAACTGCCTCTCGGATGATGAAGTTTATAATAAAAGAATGGAAGCAAGGACAAGGCCATATGTCATAATAGAAGGAGAGTTATACAAACATGGAGTCTGCTCCCCACTTCTCAAGTGTCTATCCAGAACCGAAGGTATAGAGCTAATGAAAGAAATACATGCAGGTTTGTGTGGATCTCACATTGGATCTAGACCTTTGCTGGGAAAGGTTTTTAGACAAGGATTTTATTGGCCGAAGGCAGCTTCGGATGCAGAGGATTTGGTTCAAAAGTGCAAAAGTTGTCAAAAATGTGCAAGAGACCAGAAACAACCTTCGTCATTAACTCAGTTAATACAACCAACTTGGCCATTGCAGAGATGGGGCCTAGATTTGTTGGGCCCACTCCCACCAGCACAAGGCAACTTGAAGTATGTTGTAGTGGCAGTAGAATATTTTTCCAAGTGGATTGAGGCGAAGCCCTTAGCTACAATAACTTCGGTCATGGTCCAAAAATTCTTCTGGCAAAATATTGTTTGTCGCTTTGGTGTGCCGAAGGCAATAACCGTGGACAACGGTACACAATTTGATGCCGAAGCATTTAAAGATTTTTGTAATCGAATTGGCACGAAGATTCATTTTGCATCAGTTAGACATCCAGAATCAAATGGGCTGGTAGAAAGAGCAAATGGTATTATAATGACAGGAATAATGAAGCTGATCTTCAACCATCCTAGAGGAAAGTGGCCAGACGAGCTGATTAAAGTGGTGTGGAGCCACAACACAACTGCATCAAGGTCAACAGGATTTACACCCTTCAAACTCTTGTTTGGTGACGAAGCAATAACTCTAGAAGAGGCAAAGGCAGGGTCAATAAGAACAACAGCTTCGGCAGAAGACGAAGCTGATTATCAAGTAACAAAAGATACTATAGAAGGGACCAGACTTCAAGTTATAGAGCACATCAATAAATATAAGGCCAAAACAATAAAGTGGCGTGATAGAAAAGTTCGATTGAAAAATATCAAGCCAGGGCATTTGGTGCTTCGGAAAGTGGCCAACCCAGACACAGTGGGCAAGTTGCAACTAAAGTGGGAAGGTCCTTTTCTGGTAGTATCTTCGTCAAGACTCGGTTCTTACAGATTGAAGGATATGGACGACAATGACATACCCAGATCTTGGAATGCGGATGAGCTTCGACGATATTATGTGTAATTTGATGTAATCTTTCTTTTTCATTTTTTCTATGGCACCCTTTTCCTTTCAAGAGGGGAGAAAGGTTTTTAATGGGCCATAGCTTGCAATTTTTTATTCTTATTTAGCCCCACGAGGGCCAAATCCCCCAAAGATGTAACATGTAAAATCTGAGCCTGCACCATCGAGTGCAAAAAGAAAACAGAGAGAAGCTCAAAAGACGTCCCCAAGGGGATGTAGAGCATGACGAAGGTACAAAAAGTTGTTCCTAAGGGAGCGCAGCGTAAGTTTTCTGCTCAAAAGTCGTTCATAAGAGAATGCAGAGCCAAGAGCATGACGAAGCTACAAAAAGTCGTTCCTAAGGGAGCGCAGCGTAAGTTTTCTGCTCAAAAGTCGTTCCAAAGGGAATGCAGAGCCAAATACCACCGAAATATAAGGTAAATAAGTTCAAAAGTCGTTCCTAAGGGGATGCAGAACTTATATGCCACTGAAATAGAAGGTGAAGAAGCTCAAAAGTCATTCCTAAGGGGATGTAGAGCTTAAAAGACTCAAAAGTCGTTCCTAAGGGGATGCAGAGTCTGGGTGTGGCTTCGTGTGTGTGTTCGGGACATTCATTTGCACGTCACATTACATCATTCATTGCATTCATAAACATTCATGTAGACATTCATAGGTTCATCATCATCATAACATTAAACACAAACAAAAATACTTCAGTTTTGATAACAATGCTTCGATGAGCATGAAGAAGCAAGGATGCGCTTTGTTGTGTACGAAAAAGAAGGGAAGGTGTTTTTCGCCTTCGGCTCAAAAGATACAAGTTTCATCCACAGCAAAGCAATTCATACATGGATGGAAAGGTAAAAATATATTACAAGTATGGACAAATATACAAAGTAATGTTCGATTCCCAATTACAATGTCTTTTACAAAGATAATTCAAATGTTTTTAAGCTTTATGCAGCAGCTTCAACAATCTTCGAAATGTGCTTCGGACTATTGACCTTCGGCATCATCATCCTGTACACAACAAAGCAGTATAAGGTAAAAAGTAATTACAAGAGAGCAAGCAACAGGTATAAGTAACGTACCGGCTTAAGCAGGCTTCAGGCCTCATCACTAGCCAATTCTCGACCACGCTTCACCCAAATCTGTGTTACAAATCTGCTCCCTATGCTTCAGGCTATATTGGGGATGTCAACCAAATTTGTTGGAGATAGCCTAAAGTTTGGCCTATTTACAATTTTTGTGTGCGTACAGCCAACCTTCAAAAATGCTGCAGCTGTGCCACGAGCAGCTAGCAGGGCAAAGAAGTCACCGTGCCCGGCTATTACTTCGTCGAGCGCCTCTACTTCGCATTCAATATGTTCGAAGGTGCTGGATATGTTTTCGGCCGAATGGGTAAACTTTTCAGCGCTGGCCCCAACTGAGTTAAAAACCTTTTTCAGTTGCTGTACGCAGCGGCTGCCAAAATCCAGACATATTTTCCGAAGTTCTTTCAAAGATTGCTGCAACTTCGTATTCTCGGTAGCTTCGGCTTCATATTTTGACTGCAAATTTTTTCTTTCTTGTTCGAAGCTCTCTGATTTTTGCAGAAGTTCCCCATTTAATCTAGTATTTTCAGCTTGCACTTCTGCTAAGGAACCTTCCATTGCTTGGAGTAAGAAATCTTTCTTTTCAAGAGAAGCTTCATATTCTTTGATTTTGTTCTCTAAACCCTCGATTATAATTTCGTTCTTTTTATCCTCGAGGTCTTGTTGCATTTGCAGTGCTTTGCTCAGCAGCATACTTTATATAAATAAACCTTCATTAGCAAACTTGCTTCGTCACAAAAATAAGAAAAATTTTGCTTCATCACAAGAATTTTACCTTAAAGTTGGAATAAAAAAAGTACTGATGATATGTTGTCGTTGGTAGCTGCTAATATCGGCTTCAAGCTTCGGAAAGCCGACACTCTTTGACAAAGTGCCGATTACCTTCGCCCCGGTACGGACACGAACGCATCCCAAGGCCTGTTCATCGATCCCGCCAAAAAGCATGGCTCCTGGCTGGTAGCCATAGGAAATGTCATATTCCTGTAGCTCATTCTTTTCGGCCTCAGATAGTTCTTGTCCGATCAGGTTCCAAAGCTCGAAATCTTTTTCTTCTGAAGCAACATCGGCAATTTTCTTTCCTTTTTCAGGCACTGGGGCCATGACCTATTCTGCAGCTGCAACTGTTTCTTCTGTAAGCATATCGAATAGCAATTTATCAATTCCAGATAGTGTGCTCTTCAAGTTGGCAGCTTCGGCGGCAGCTGCAGCTTCGGCCGATATGTTTGCTTCGGCAACGGCCGATGGTGGCGTCTTTTCAATGGCTTGCATTATGCTACCAATTCTTCGTTTCTTTAGCCCATCTGCCTTCTTTGTAGCCGAAGGTTCTTCTTTCTTCTGTAAAAGCTTCGTCAGTTCCGGTCCCAGAGGACTTAGCAGCTTGATAGGTAAAGATTCAGTCATTACCTTTAAAATCTCTTCTACTTCGGCAGCAGTAGCTGTTGAAGGAGTTTCCTCTTCCATCTCAGTCACCTTCGGCTCTGGAGTTGTAGCCTTTCTCTTCTTCAAAGCCGCCACCTTCGGCTCGGGACTGGATTTTCTCTTCTTCAAAGTTTTTTCATCTTCCTTCACCATTTTGGCAGCCTGCCTGCTCAGAATGCTAACAATCCTTTTCCTTTTTGCTCCTTTGGCACCTTTGTTGAGTCGCTCATAATCGGGGTATTCAAAATTTAGAGCGTCCATTACCCGGTTCAACCTTCGTTTTGGTCGGGTGCCGAAGGCTGTAGTCATTAATTGGTCTTCTTTTTTGGTATAGTTCCCCAAAGTTTCATTACACGTTGTTTCAATCATTTCCAGCCATTCTTGGCAAGGCTCCTTGAACTGTTTCTCAAACTTAAAACGATAAGGCAATCGAACAAGTTCAAGTTTTTTCTTTGTTCCCTTTAGCTTCGGCATGCCCCAATCACTTGACATTGGAAATGCTTTATTGGCCAGGTATTTTTGCACCAGATCTCTAGTGCTGATTTGTTCAGCCACCACCCTGAATTCTGATACAGATAGTTGGCATGGTGACCCTGGCTGCATGTTGCATAGAGGCCTGATCATTCCGAAGCTTAAAGCTAGTGGGCACATGACCATCGTCATCAGTTTCCCTCTCTTCTTCTCATCGGCCTTGATATAAAACCATTCACCTTTCCAGCTGGTTAGCCATTTGGTGCAGTAGCTAAGAACTGGAGCCTTCGTATCCTTGCGATACACAAAATTGTAGCAGCCAAAATTTTCATGTAGACCATCTGCCCTAGCCTTCGTCTGGTAGTGCAACTCATGCACTTGGCAGGATGCTTCGGCATCTGGGCTCATCCCTTGGCTTCGGAGGGCCTAGATGAAGACACTAAGCCTAACAATGGCATAAGGGGTCAGCTGATGAAGATAAATTTCAAAATTTTTCAAGACCTCTCCTATCATCTCGTTTAGAGGGAACCGCAGTCCCGCTCTGAAAAACTCTTGAAAACAACTACTTCATCCTTCGACAATGGGGTGGTTTCCTCTCCGGCAAATCGGATAAGTTTCCTTTCAGCTTCTCCAAAGTAACCCAACTTCATCATCATGGGCATGTTGGCTTCAGTAACAGTAGACTTCTCAAAATCTAGATGGCTTGGTTTTGATGGGATCAAAATACTATAATCTTCTACATCTTCTTCAGCGTCTTCTTCTTCAACAACGATCTGTTCAGCATCGACAATAGGGGCACCTTCGTCAGTAACTCCCTCGGTCACAACTAGACCTGACTGTCTCATAACTTCGGAAATTGGAGCTGTCTCGGTGGCTTCGATCTCCTCTCCTTCACGAGTCACTCTTGCAGTCGAACGCACTCTGGCCATCTGACGGATTTTTTGCGTTTTTTATAAAGTTGATGATTCTTTTTGCAGTTATGATGAAGCTCACTCTTTTGACGAAGTTTAACTCTAAATGATGAAGTGTTCGCTTGAGAGCACAGTGAAAAAGCTTCAGCTATGGTTAAATTTTTTTAACAGCACAACAGTGCAATGGCAATGAATGTTGTAGTAACTCTACACCAACCCGTCTGTTTATATAGTGCTGCAAGTAGGAAGGTGAACCGCCAAAACACCCGCACCCACTGAACGCTGGACCACTCGGTGCTTGGAAGGTGAATCGCCAGATCGCTCGTATCCGCTGAGCGGTGGACCACCCGATGTTTGGAATATTTTAATCGTTTCTCGGCAACGAGCTCAGGGAAGGTGTTTTTCGGACCTTCGGCATTCCGAAGCCTTTGGGATTTTTTTGCGGATCGAGCTCGTTACGAAAAATGATCTAGCACCGCGAATGGGCTATTGTTGGGGGCCTTCTTCTTCGCCGAAGGTCCTCCAAGCAAAAACACCTTCGGCAAAGTGATATGCGAACTGACACAACACGAGGGTACAAGTCGAAGCTACAATCCAGGGAGCTTTGGCATGACAACACCTTGAGACGAAGGGCAGCACCGACTTAAAGAGTAAAAGACCGTCTAGTCCTTGATAAGTTGTGTTTTGGTTATGATTAGTTATCAAGGACACAAATGTAATTTTGTCCGTGATGCTCCCGTGCCTATAAATAGATGAACAGTGCCCCAGCACTGTTCACGCTGGCTTGTATTTACTCGCACGTCACATCTGGATTTTTACCTTCTGTCAAGCCGAAGGTACAAATGTGATTCAATATCATTTATCTTTATTCATGATGAGATAATAAAAATATCTTAATGATGTAATATGATTATTCATATGGTTTTCTATATTTCACATGCTTCTCTGTCAATATATGTTGAGATGATGAAGGTATGTCATTCATAGCCTTCGTCTGAAGATCATTATATCCTCAAGGAGATAATGCTTCAAAGGATGAAGGTCTTTAACCATTAACATTTTGCGTTGCCTTGTTCTTAACTCATAGCATTTGAGAACAAGTCCCCAACAGCTGGTATTATGCTTTTCTATGAGCATCGGATACTTACACCAGATAGGAGCAAGATATGTCCAGTGGTTCAATGGAGGTCACCTTTATGTCCTATGTGCACTAGATAGGAGCACTAGACATATCTGGTGATGTTTTTTTAGTGTGACCCCTTTTAGCTCTGAACTCCAATTTTGATGATTTTATAATGTAGAGATAAAGTCACATTAATTGTAATAGATCCAAAATCATGAGATATTTCTAATTCATCCACCTCTTTGTCTCAATTTGGTGGCTTCACTTTTGTTTGTCTTTGCGTCTCAGCTTCTACTTCTTGGTGTCTTAGACTCTTAGCATATAGTGTAGGTCTTCAAAATGGCTTCTAATTTATTTCTTAAGGTCTTGGTCATTCGAACAATCACATTTCCTAAGTCCAAGTCAACCTTGCCACCATTTGAACTATACATGTATATCAGTAAACAACATCAGTCCAAATGGTCATGTTGTTCGTCAAACACAAAAATCCAAACATAATGACCCATATGGTTTGTTTTCCTTACAATATCATGTCTCAGGGACCATCATCTCCATCCCTGGTCCGAACATAGTCAAGCGCTATCTTACCAGACCTAGTCACGTCTACCATGCAACGTCCCTAACCTAGGAGTGCCACTGGCTTACGTAGTCCCTAGACCAATGAGCTCCATAGCTTCATGTCATCCTCATCCCCAGTAGATCCACCACTTTGCAACATCCTCATCACTAGGAGTGATGCCACTTCACACCATCTCCATTCCCAAACCCATATACCACATTGTAAGGACTAGATGGCTAGAGGGGTGAGTGGCCTATTAAAATTTTCTTCTATAAAGCGTAAACACTAGAGAAAATGGTGATTACAATACATGACTCTAATTGTCCCTATAGTTACTAGCTCCTGTTTAATCAAGCAAGTCATCTACACCAGTCTATTACAAAAGGTTTTTGTTATGGTCCCTTTAAATGTGCTCTTAGAGCATTTCTAGTTGTTTTGGTGATTAAATGCTCAACGCACCACTTTGAACTAACACTATTTATATGAGCATGAGCACATGTGTAGTAAAAGCAAATTGAAGACAAGAAGTCCAAATGAGTTGACTTAGAAGGCTTTCTTGAGGAGTTCCCTATGACTTAGACAAACATAGTTAGCTCATAACATAATTGAGTAAGTGTAGAAACCATACCTTTTTCACATGGTTTCTCTAGAGTTTGCAATATGCCCAAAACTAAGTCCAAAAGTCACTTTTCTTGCATAAAAGAGTTAGTAGCCAAACCAAGGTGCAAGAGACATAGTATAAGGTGTATGCAACTTATTCAAGTACTTAAACCTCATATTTTTGTAGCTTTACCCAAAATTGCACTTTTGGCTTTCATTTCCACCCATTTGAACTTGTTGTTTTCAATTTGCTTTTGCTAGAACTTGGCTCATGCTCATATCATAGTAGTTAGTCCAATGTGGTGTGTTGGGCACTTAATCACCAAAATAGGTAGAAATGGCCCTATTGCACGTTTCCATTTCAATAAGTTCCTAGGGGTGTATGAAACTTATCCAAAATGTGAAACTAGGTATTCTTCATGTTTTCAGAGTTTTACCCCTTTGTGCTTTGTTTTCAGCTATTTATGGCTTAGAACTGAGTTGTGTGCACTTATGTTCCTATTAATCAAAGACTAGGCAAACTAGTTAGTCCATAAGGTTGTGATGGTCATCAAGCACCAAAATCAATTAGGTCACGTTTGTTTCCTTTCATTTTGAGGAATTGGAATCTTACTAGTAGAATAGGCTATTTTTTAGAATGTGTCATTCCACCAAATTCCAAAGTTATCATATAAGCCTATCTCAAATTCATAGGGTGAGAGATGGAAATTGATTCTATAGATTTACATGCTATTTTTCCGATGTACAACTTATAGCACAATCATCTACTTGCTTCGCTATAATATAAATGTAGTATATAACTATCTCTCTCATATGATTTAGGATAATATACAAATATATTACATATATGAATATATGAACTTAATTAGTTTTGTCTAAATTATAATTTTCAAAATGGAATTGAATTCTAACCAAACAAACGGGGCATTAGAGAAAATGGTTAAGGCTATTTCTCTTTCAAGAACAACTAAGATTCAATGATCAACTAGTGCCACAATATGCAACTCTCAATTGTAGTGCACTAGAGGCTATCGAATCTCTCATAAATGTGTTTACAGTCAATAAGAGAGAGTAGGGAAGTGATAGTCGCCTACAGTGGGTGATTAGGTGATGCCTGAAAAATACAACTTAAACACAAAACCTAAATCTCAACTAAATGTTAGTATAATTGCTAATCCAAGAGTAGTGAAGGAGAGAAGAGTTTTTGCACTTGATTTCTCTTTTAGATGAGGAGTTTAACTTAGAGCAATATCACAAATGAAGCAAAGCAAGAACTAGAGAGAAAGAACAAATCACAAGAAAATAAAATGTACAAGAGACAAGATGATTTTATCCCGTGGTTCGATCAAGCCTCAAATGCTTGCCTACTTCACATTGTGGAGCCCCAAAGGACAAGGTTTGCACTCAACCCTCTTCAAGTGATCCAATGATTAACTTGATCCCACGGCTCTTCCTTATAGTCTCCATTTGCAAGGATCTCCATAACTTGGAGTCTCTTGTGGATGTACACAATTTGATGTGAGTTACAACTTAAGAACAACATAGAGAAAGTAGAACACACACAAGAGCTAAAGAACAACACCACAAAGCAACAACATGAACGCACAATAGCAGCACATCACTATCTCATAAGAACGAGCGCTCGGATTGCTTTGGTGTGTCTCACGAATGCGTAGGAGTAAAGTATTAACTCTTGGTATTCTTGGGTACTGAAGGAGATCAAAAGGGGGGTCCTGTTATATCCCAAACATGTCCCATAGTCGTTGCACCTTCTTTCAAAAAGCTATAGAAATCTAGCTCTCGGCTAGCGCACCGGACCGATCCTGTGCACCACCGAATTGAGTCTTGTAGCGGCTCCTCCAGGATCCTGACTAGAACCTTCCATCTTGGCCTAACACTAGACTAGTCTGGTCCACCACTGGACCACCATGTGTCACTTGACCTTTGAAGTAGTCGTTGGCATCCGAAGTAATTGTTGGAGGACAGTCTGGTGCACACTAAACTATGCACTGTAGACGGTTCAGTGAATTTTATAATAAAGTTCCCGAGACTAGCGACTTTGTATGGTCGATGGTTCGGTGCACACCGAAAGGGTCCAGTGCTGTCGGGGACCGTAATTAGGGGTACCCCCAAGGCTCCTAATCTCAGCTGGTAACCCCCATCAGCACAAAGTTGCAAAGGCCTGATGGGCACAATTCCGGTTAAGGCTCCGTCCACTCAAGGGACACGATCTCGCCTCGCCCGAGCCCAGCCTCGGGCAGGAACGGAAGACCAAGGCAGATTCACGCCTCGCCCGAGGGTCTCCTCAAGCAACGGGCGCACCTTCGACTCGCTCGAGGTCCAGCTCGGGCAGGCTTCACGGAGAAGCAACCTTGGCCAGATCGCCTCGCCAGCCGACCGGATCGCAGGAGCATTCAATGCAAGGATCACCTGACACCTTATCCTGACGCGCTCTTTCCAGTCGACAAGGCCGAAGTGACCGCCGTCACTTCGCCCCTCCACTAACTAACCTGACAAGAAAACAGCGCCGCCTGCGCTGCTCCGACTGCTGTGCCACCCACCAGGGTGAGGCTGACAGCAACCAAGTCCAGCCTCGGGCGCCATAGGAATCTCCGCCTTGCCCGACCCCAGGGCTCGGACTCGACCTCGCCTCGGACGACAATCTCCGCCTCGCCCGACCCCTGGGCTCGGACTCGACCTTGCCTCGGACGATGATCTTCGCCTCGCCCGACCCCCGGGGCTTGGACTCAGCCTCAACTCCGGAAGACGGTCTCCGCCTCGCCCGACCCCAGGGCTCGGACTCGACCTCGACTCCGGAAGAAGTTCTCCGCCTCGCCCGACCCCCGGGGCTCAGACTGAGCCTCGATCTCGGAGGAGTCACCACCTCGCTCGGGCCGACCACGCCACAAGGGGAGGCCATCATTACCCTACCCCTAGCTAGCCCAGGCTACGGGGAACAAGACCGGCGTCCCATCTGGCTCGCCCCGGTAAAACAAGTAATGATGGCACCCCGCGTGCTCCATGACAACGGTGGTTCTCAGCCCCTTACGGAAGCAAGGATACGTCAGCAAGGATCCGACAGCCCCGACAACTGTGCTTCTACAGGGCTCAAGCGCTCCTCCGACGGCCACGACGCCACATGAACAGGGCTCCAACACCTCTCCGACAACCACGTCGGCACGTACACAGGGCTCTAGCTCCTCTCTGCTAGACACGTTAGCACAATGCTACACCCCCCGTTGTACACCTGGACCCTCTCCTTACGCCTATAAAAGGAAGGTCCGGGGCTCTCATACGAAAAAGGTTGGCCGCGCGGGAGAACGGGCTGGCGCACGAGGCTCTCTCTCTCTCTCTCTCTCTCTCTCTCTCTCTCCCACGCGAACGCTTGTAACCCCCTACTGCAAGCGCACCCGACCTGGGCATAGGATAACACGGAGGCCGCGGGTTCCCCTTTGCTGTTTCTCCCCCCCTTTGTGTTCCGTCTCGCACTGACCCATCTGGGCTGGGACACGCAGCGACATTTTACTCGTCGGTCTAGGGACCCCCCGGGGTCGAAACGCCGACAGTTGGCGCGCCAGGTAGGGGCCTGCTGCGTGTTGACGAACAGCTTCCCGTCAAGCTCCAGATGGGGAGTCTCCAGCATCCTCTCCAACCTGGGACGAAGTCCGTTTCGGGAGCCTCAAGTTCATGTCCCTCGACGGCAGCTACGACATGATACTCCTTCCTTCGCCGCGCGACAACGACAATGGCGGCCATCAGCCTGCTCGCCGGCGGCGGAATCGACGACGTCTTCCACGCGTGGCGGAAGAACAGCATCCGAGTCTGTCCCGTCACCCTCCCCGTCGACGGGGAAGGAGGCGGGGCAATCATGGCCAAGCAGGAGGCGGCGCCTCGTCGGCTGTCGAGCGAGTCGGCGACGCCGGCCCCAACGGGGGATACGTCGGGCGTTGACCTCATTTCTTAGACGAAGACGAGCATCGTTTCCCCGCAACACGCCAACCCCAAGCAGGCGGACGACCCCAGCACGCTCACGAAGGACTTGCTGGGCGTTAGCCTCGTACCTGAGACAATGGTGCAGTCTGTCCCTGACGCGACTTCGTCACCACCCGTCGATCAAGAGGTACCGTTCGTTTCCCATCCCATGCCTTTTAGATTCAGCTGCGACTAACCAAGCAACCCCGCTTCGGTGGACGCTTTCATAAAGGCATATTCAAACCTTCCTGGGTACCATATGTGGTCACCCTAGGATAGATTAATGGCCGTCTTGACCTACGGGCCCCCGGGTTCCGAGGAATTCGACGAGCTCGACTCTGGTTGGGATTTCTCCAGGCTCGGTAACTCTAGTGCCATGCGGGACTTCATGACCGCATGTGACTACTGCCTCTCCGATTGCTCCGATGATAGCCATAGCCTCGGCGATGAGGACTGTGGCCCAAGTCACGAATGTTTCCACGTCAATCTAGAGGGTCTCGACGAAGGCAACCACCTTGGTATGCCGGAGGATGGCGATCCCTCTAGGCATGCGCCTCGCGTTGACATCCTTCGGGAGCTAGCTATGGTCCCAGTCCCTGCGGGGGGTCAGGACACACAGCTCGATCGAGCAAATCCGCGAGATGCAGGCTAGGGTCGACGAGGAAGCAGGACAACTTGTGCAGCTCCAGCAGAACATCGGGTAGGAGCGGGCAGGCCGAGCACATGCCGGAGAAGTGTGTCATCTGGCCTAGGATGTCCAGCGCTGCATCGCCGACGATGCTAGGGCAAGGCTGCCCCCGGCTTCCAGTGGGGTTGGCCAGAACCTGGCTGCAGCAGCAATACTGCTCCGAGCGATGCCGGAACCATCCACCACCGAGGAGCGGCATATCCAGGGAGAACTCAAGAATCTCCTGGAGGATGCCGCGGTCTGACGGGCCGAGAGCTCTGCCTCCCGAAGGCAGGGATACCCCCTGGAGCATCGCGCCGCGACTTCCCGATTCATGCGGGAGGCCTTGGTCCACACCGGGCGCACGCGAGACACAGCACCTGCGGCCCCGGGCCGCCTCGGCAACGAGCACCATCACCGCGATCGTCGAGCCCACCTCGACGAGAGGATGCGCCGAGGCTACCACCCCAGGCATGGGGGACGCTACGACAGCGGGGAGGATCGGAGCCCTTTGCCCGAACCACCCGGTCCGCAAGCTTTCAGCCGGGCCATACGACGGTCGCCGTTCCCGACCCGGTTTCGAGCCCCGACTACCATCACCAAGTACTTGGGGGAAACGAGGCCTGAACTGTGGCTCGCGGACTACCAGCTGGCCTGTCAGCTGGGTGGAACGGACGATGACAACCTCATCATCCACAACCTCCCCCTGTTCCTCTCCGACGCCGCTCGAGCCTGGCTGGAGCATCTGCCTCCTGCGCAGATTTCCAACTGGGACGACCTGGTCAAAGCCTTCGCCGGCAACTTCCAGGGCACATACGTGCGCCCTAGGAACTCCTGGGATCTCTGAAGCTGCCGCCAGCAGCCGGGAGAATCCCTACGGGACTACATCCAGCGATTTTTGAAGCAGCGCACCGAGCTGCCCAATATCACCGACTCCAATGTCATCGGCGCATTCCTCGCTGGCACCACTTGCCGCGACCTGGTGAGCAAGCTGGGTCGCAAGACTTCCACCAAGGCGAGCGAGCTGATGAACATCGCCACCAAGTTCACATCTGGCCAGGAGGCGGTCGAGGCCATCTTCCGAAAGGACAAGCAGCCTCAGGGGCACCAGCCGGATGACGCCCCCGAAGCGTCCGCTCAACGCGACACGAGAAAGAAGGGCAAGAAGAAGTCGCAAGCGAAACGTGACGCCGCCGACGCAGACCTTATCGCCGCCGCTGAGCACAAGAACCCTCGGAAACCTCTCGGAGGCGCCAACTTGTTCGACAAGATGCTCAAGGACTCGTGCCCCTATCATCAGGGTCCCGTAAAGCACACCCTTGAGGATTGCGTCATGCTTCGGCGCTACTTCCACAAGGCCGGGCCACCGGTAGAAGGTGGCAGGGCCCCCGACAACGATAAGAGGGAAGCTCACAAGGCAGAGGAGTTCCCTGAGGTCCATGACTGCTTCATGATCTACGGTGGGCGGGTGGCGAACGCCTCGGCTCGGCACTGCAAGCAAGAGCGCCGGGAGGTCTGCTCGGTAAAGGTGGCGGCGCCAGTCTATCTAGACTGGTCCGACAAACCCATCACCTTCAACCAAGACGACCACCCCGACCACTTGCCGAGCCCGGGGAAGTACCCGCTCGTTGTTGATCCCGTCATTGGCAACGTCAGGCTTACCAAGGTCCTCATGGACGGAGGCAGCAGCCTCAACATCATCTACGTCGACACCCTCGGGCTCTTGCAGATCGATCTGTCCTCGATTCGGGCCGGTGCGGCGCCCTTTCACGGGATCATTCCTGGGAAGCGTGTCCAGCCCCTTGGACAACTCGATCTGCCCGTCTGCTTCGGGACTCCCTCCAACTTCCGAAAGGAAACCCACACGTTCGAGGTGGTCGGGTTCCGAGGAACCTACCACGCAGTGCTGGGGAGACCATGTTACGCCAAGTTCATGGTCGTCCCCAACTACACCTACCTCAAGCTCAAGATGCCGGGCCCCAACGGGGTCATCACCGTCAGCCCCACGTACCGACACGCGTACGAATGCGACGTGGAGTGCATGGAGTACGCCGAGGCCCTCACCGAATCCGAGGCCCTCATCGCCGACATGGAAAACCTCTCCAAGGAGGTTCCAGATGCGAAGCGCCACGCCGGCAACTTCGAACCAGCAGAGGCGGTTAAGTCCGTCCCTCTCGACCCCAGCAACGACGCCTCCAAGCAGATCCGGATCGGCTCCAAGCTTGACCCCAAATAGGAAGTAGTGCTCGTCGACTTTCTCCGCGCGAACACTGAGGGATGTCGCCGAGCACTCGCTGGACATCCGAGTTGGAGCCCGACCCGTGAAGCAACCTCTGCGCCGATTCGACGAAGAAAAGCGCAGAGCCATAGGCGAGGAGATCCACAAGCTAATGGCTGCAGGGTTCATCAAAGAGGTATTCCATCCCGAATGGCTTGCCAACCCTGTGCTTGTGAGAAAGAAAGGAGGGAAATGGCGGATGTGTGTAGACTACACCGGTCTAAACAAAGCATGTCTGAAAGTTCCCTACCCTCTGCCTCACATCGATCAAATCGTGGATTCCACTGCTGGGTGCGAAACCCCGTCTTTCCTCGATGCCTACTCAGGGTATCACCAAATCAGGATGAAAGAGTCCGACCAGCTCGTGACTTCTTTCATCACACCCTTTGGCATGTACTACTACATTACCATGCCATTCGGTTTGAGGAATGCGGGTGCAACATACCAAAGGTGCATGAACCACGTGTTCGGAGAACACATTGGTCGAACGGTCGAGGCTTACGTCGATGACATCGTAGTCAAGACGAGGAAAGCCTCCGACCTCCTCTCCGACCTTGAAATGACATTCCGGTGTCTCAAGGCGAAAGGCGTAAAACTCAATCCCGAGAAGTGTGTCTTCGGAGTCCCCCGAGGCATGCTCTTGGGGTTCATCGTCTCCGAGCGGGGCATCGAGGCCAACCCGGAGAAAATCGCGGCCATCACCAACATGGGCCCCATCAAGGACTTAAAAGGAGTGCAGAGGGTCATGGGATGCCTTGCGGCTCTGAGCCGTTTCATCTCACGCCTCGGCGAAAGAGGCCTACCCCTGTACCGCCTCTTAAGGAAGACCGAGCGCTTCACTTGGACCCCCGAGGCCGAGGAAGCCCTCAGGAACCTGAAGGCGCTCCTTACAAGCGCGCCCATCTTGGTGCCCTCCGCTGCCGGAGAAGCCCTCTTGATCTATGTCGCCGCTACCACTCAGGTGGTCAGCGCCGCGATCGTGGTCGAGAGACAAGAAGAAGGGCACGCACTGCCCGTCCAGAGGCCGGTCTACTTCATCAGTGAGGTACTGTCCGAGACCAAGATCCGCTACCCGCAAATTCAGAAGCTGCTGTACGCGGTGATTCTGACATGGCGAAAGTTGCGACACTACTTTGAGTCTCATCCGGTGACTGTGGTGTCATCCTTCCCCCTGGGGGAGATCATCCAGACTCCAGTGCCAAGAGGCCTCGGGTAGGGTTGCAAAGTGGGCGGTGGAGATCATGGGCGAGACAATCTCGTTCGCCCCTCGGAAGGCCATCAAGTCCCAAGTCATGGCGGACTTTGTGGCTGAATGGGTCGACATCCAGCTTCCAGCAGCTCCGATCCAACCGGAACTCTGGACCATGTTTTTCGACGGGTCGCTGATGAAAACAGGAGCGGGCGCGGGCCTGCTCTTCATCTCACCCCTCGGGAAGCACCTCCGTTACGTGCTGCGCCTCCATTTCTCGGCGTCCAACAACGTGGCTGAGTACGAGGCTCTGGTTAATGGGTTGCGCATCGCCATCGAGCTAGGGGTCCGACGCCTTGACGCTCGTGGCGACTCACAGCTTGTCATCGACCAAGTCATGAAGAACTCCCACTGCCGCGACCCGAAGATGGAAGCCTACTGCGACGAGGTTCGGCGCCTGGAGGACAAGTTCTACGGGCTCGAGCTCAACCACGTCGCTCGACGATACAACGAGACTGTGGACGAGCTGGCTAAGATAGCCTCGGGGCGGACAATGGTTCCTCCAGACGTCTTCTCCCGAGACCTACATCAACCCTCCGTCAAGACCGACGACACGCCCGAGCCCGAGAAGGCCTCAGCTTTGCCCGAGGCGCCCTCGGCTCAGCCCGAGGCAGCCTCGGCCCTGCCTGAGGCACCCTCGGCCCCCGAGGGTGAGGCACTGTGCGTCAACGAAGAGCGGAATGGGGTCACACCTAATCGAAACTGGCAGACCCCATACCTGCAATATCTCCACCGAGGAGAGCTACCCCTCGACAGAGCCGAAGCTCGGCGACTGGCGCGGCGCCAAGTCGTTCGTCTTGCTGGGTGACGAAAAGGAGCTCTACCACCGCAGCCCCTCAGGCATCCTCCAACAATGCATATCCATCGCCGAAGGTCAGGAGTTATTGCAAGAAATACACTCGGGGGCTTGCGGTCACCACGCAGCACCTCGACCCTCGTGGGAAACGCCTTCCGACAGGGTTTCTACTGGCCAACCGCGGTGGCCGACGCCACTAGGATTGTACGCACCTGCCAAGGGTGTCAATTCTACGCAAAGCAGACCCGCCTGCCCGCTCAGGCTCTACAAACAATACCCATCACCTGACCGTTTGCTGTGTGGGGTCTGGACCTCGTCGGTCCCTTGCAGAAGGCACTTGGGGGCTTTACGCACCTGCTGGTCGCCATCGACAAATTCTCCAAGTGGATCGAGGTCCGACCCCTAAACAACATCAGGTCCAAACAGGCGGTGGCGTTCTTCACCAACATCATCCATCGCTTCGGGGTCCCGAACTCCATCATCACCGACAACGGCACCCAGTTCACTGGCAGAAAGTTCCTGGACTTTTGCGAGGACCACCACATCCGGGTGGACTGGGCCGCCGTAGCTCACCCCATGACGAATGGGCAGGTAGAGCGTTCCAACGGCATGATTCTACAGGGGCTCAAGCCAAGGATCTACAACAACCTCAACAAGTTCGGCAAGCGGTGGATGAAGGAACTCCCCTCGGTGGTCTGGAGTCTGAGGACGACGCCAAGCCGAGCCACGGGCTTCACGCCGTTGTTTCTAGTCTATGGGGCCGAGGCTATCTTGCCCACAGACTTAGAACACGGCTCCCCGAGGACGAGGGCATACGACGCCCAAAGCAACCAGACAAACCGAGAAGACTCACTTGACCAGCTGGAAGAGGCTCGGGACATGGCCTTACTACACTCGGCGTGGTATCAGCAGTCCCTGCGACGCTACCACGCCCAAGGGGTTCGGTCCCGAGACCTCCAGGTGGGCGACTTGGTGCTTCGGCTATGACAAGACGCCCAAGGGCGCCACAAGCTCATGCCTCCCTGGGAAGGGCCGTTCATCATCGCCAAGATTCTGAAGCCCGGAACATACAAGCTGGCCAATAGTCAAGGCGAGGTCTACAGCAACGCTTGGAACATCCGACAGCTACGTCGCTTCTACCCTTAAGATGTTTTCAAGTTGTTCATGTACCTCGTTTACATACCCAAGCAAAGTCTAACCTTCAAGGAAGGGTCAGCCTTGCCTCGGCAAAGCCCGACCCTCCCTCGGGGGCTAGAAGGGGGGAACCCCCTCTGCGTCAAAATTTTCCTCGGAAAAAAGTCTTTCTGCCAGAACATCTTTCATGCTTTTCGACTACTTCGATAGTGGAGTCCTGAAAACGATGGAGTACACGTAAGCAGGCAAGGCTGACCGAGCCGAGGGACTCCTACGCCTCTGGGATACGGATACCTCACTCATCACCTTCTGCGATAAGTAACTCACGCTCGGATAAGGGATTCCGCTGTCCGAACAAGTCTTAACGCTCGAAAACTTTTTCTGCCAAAACGATTTTTCGTGCCATCTCGACTATATCGATAACAGAATCTTACGGACGAATAAGAGTACACGTAAGCAGTCAAGGCCGACCGAGCCGAGGGACTCCTATGCCTCCGGGATACGGATACCTCACTCATCACCTTCTGCGATAAGTAACTCACGCTCGGATAAACGATTCTGTTACCGACGAACAAGTCCTGATACTCGAAACAAGGGGAAAAGAAACGCAGCTTTACAACACGATGACGATATGTTTTGGCCTCGGCGGCCGCAAAAAACATACGCACGCTACAGACAAATTGTTCCTGCAGGTTCAGACGTCAGCAGGGGGAGCAGCAGGACCCTCGGCATCAACTCCACCTTCGGCGGAATCCGACCCGGCCTCGAACAGCAACATGGTCGGAGGATCTCCACCCCGAAGGAACCTGTCGGCACCACGCCCGGGTCTCCTCCAGGAACCCGGCCCAAGCAGACGGGCGGACCGGCCACTTCGTAGCCTCAGCCAGCTGTCCCCCGAGGACATCAGCCCGGCTCATGGCCTCGGCAGCCCGACTCCAGGGTTGGTCCCGCCAGTGGACGACCTGGCCAGGTCCCAGCCGCTGCTGCAACGCCTCGTCGGCCTGGGTAGTCCCCTACTCCTGAGCCGACGAAGTTTCTTCTCCAGCCAACTCCACCTCTGTCCGTGCTGACACCGCTGCCTCCGGCTTCGGCTCATCGTAGAGCAGCCGAGGTTTCCTTGACTAAGCAAGAGGAGCCTCGAGCGGCAAGGCCGACCGAGCCGAGGGACTTCTACGCCTCCGGGATATGGATACCTCACTCGTCACCTTCGCACGAGGCAACTCACACTTGGTTAAGCGGTCCAGCTAGCCGACAGGCGAGTCCTGGTGCGTGAAATGGAGAAGAAACACGGCTTTACGCCCACATACACAAATGTTCAGGCCCCGACAGCCGCAATGAACATACCCCAGCACTCAAGGTGCCATTATAAACGGAACTCCGGTTCCACCCCCGCAGGTACGAACAACCCCCCACATTGGAGGGCCTGTGGGGCGACAAGACCCCAGGTGGCTCACCGCCGCCCGCTCCGACAGCAGCGGCAACAACCTCCGTCCCGGGTGGCAAAACAGCTACAGCAACGGCTTCCGGGCAGACGCTGCGGCGGAAAGGCTCTCGCCTACGAAGGATGAGAACCAGCCATTCAAGCCAGGGGGACGGAGGTCCAGGGGTGCAGGTGGCGCTGACGGTCTCGACGGCGGAGAAGCTTTCTCCAGCTGCCACCACCTCAGCACCGACGGCGGCGTCCACCAACACCGCACCAGCGAGCGCCGGCCGCCCCAAAGCGCACTGGCAGGTCCTCACTCCCGTCCTCGCCACGAAAGCGAGGATAGAGGATGGAATGTTGCGCCCTGGCTGGGCAGCAACAGTTCGCCTTCCCTGGCATGGCTGGAGGGCGCCTCCTCCACAGAGCTGGAGGATGGTTTCCACCCCCAGAAGCTGGAAGAAGAGGTGGCCAGCCGACCCGTACGGGAGGTAGAGCTCCGGCTCAGCTCGCCCTCCGCCCCAACAAGGATGACGAAGATCCTTGAAGCTGAGGGCGGGGCAGAGATCGTAGCCCGGCTTGCTTCTCCCCACCATCGAACTGGTGGTCACCGTCTTGGGTGACCATCGGCGAGGGGATGCAGCCGGGCTGCCTGACGAAAATCCTTGAAGCTGAGCGATGGCTGAAAGGTACCAACTTCCGCGAAGTTGTGTTCCTCCAATGACAACAAGATGAAAGCGACGCGAGCGCTCCCCATCCGGGGGCTCGGAAGGTGGAAGGACGCGATGCATGAAGGGAGTGCGAAGACATGGTTGCCATCCAAGGGGGTCACCCTCCTTTTAAAGGCGACTCTCCCCAGTTGCGTCCTCAGCCGTCGCGGACGGAGTCTTCACCAACACGCTCCAAGGTCTTCCCCCTACGACACGGGGGCTGGGTCCCACGCGTCATGCGAGCTGCCCCAGGACAGAAGAAGCCAAACCGCCGCGCGCGGAGCGTGTAACCGCCCAGCGGTTACAAGCATTCCTTCGTCTTCGCCCAAACCAGCGGGTGAAAGGGCAGACCGCCATGCAGGCGGCATGCAACTACACCAAGGGGGCGCAACCTTTCGACTTCGGCGCATCCAGCATGGACGCCCAGGCCCACACGTCATGTAACCGGCGTGCCGGTTACTACGTGCAAAAAACTGCAGCGCCACTTGCGCCAGCGCCGCGCCTTCTCGACTACGGAACTAGTGCCGCGACTCGAGGCAACCATGTGCATAGCCCAGCAGTGCCAATCAGGCACGCCGGTCACGGGTCAGTCAGCCGCGGGAGAAGGCGCGACGGTCAACATGGCCAAAAGTAGGCCGACAGTAATGGCGGTGGCAGGCGGGCGGAAGCAGCAGTCAAATCGTCTGCAGGCTCACGTCCCCTCCTAGAACAGCGAGAGAGCTCCCTCCCACGGCGTGAAGACGACGCGCCTGTGTTCTATTCCTCGAACGGCTCGCGCATGCACAACGGCTGCCCCGCGAATCACTCGTCCCGTCGCATTAACTCTGCGGCAGGACAGGCGACACCTTTGGCAGGCGAAGCGGGCGACGCTTCACCTCCGCCATAATGACCGCGTCAAAAAAATGGTGCGCCACGTCGTTCAATTTCGTATCCTTTTCCTCTTCCCCTTTCTCTCTCTTGCTACAGGGACCGGGAAAGGGGATACTCCGAAAGGGATCCTTCTCCGCGAAGGAAGCGGGCCCCAAGCCCCCCTACTGATCAGAGGTTCGAAGGCTGGCTCCTCGGAAGGGTTCGACAGCCACCTCAGAGCACTCGGGCTCCACGCCTACTACTGGTCAGAGGTTCGAAGGCTGGCCCCTCGGAAGGGTTCGACAGCCGCCTCAGGCCACTCGGGCTCCATGCCCACTACTGATCAGGGGTTCGTAGGCTGGCCCCCCGATGGGTTCGACAGTCGCCCCAGAGCACGCAGAGTGAGGGATGACTCTGGGTACGTTCGATACATAACCAAGGCTCGGGCTACGCTCCCGAGGTACCCTAGGACATTTCCGAGACCAGCAGGAATGATTCTGTAACGGAATCCCATCAGAGGGAGGTATCGAGCCCTCGGACCCTATCGAACGGGACCGGGTCCGGCAAATCACTTGCAGGTACTTTTGGAGCGCGCCTCTGGGCCACTAGCCGACCCTTATCGAACGGGGCACGGGCGTCCACTCGGATCACCCATTAGCAACTCATTGGAGACACCATGTTCGGCGCCCTTCGAGGGCAACATGGTGCTTTCCCCCCTCCTCCTTGCGGAAAGGCGACGCAGGGGCGTATGAAAAAAGTCGAGCCAGTCCTTGACCATCCTCTCGCTCTGTGCGGAGGCTCGGGGGCTGCTCTCGCAAACCCGGCTCCGGCCAAACCGTTGACAGCGTCAACATACCAGCCCGAGAACTTGGAACCTGACTATGCACCCGGGCTACGGCCAGTTCGCATGAGGGAACAACCAGACCGGCCGAGCCATCACGAAAGGCATTAAGACCTCGAAGGAGTCAAACCACTCCTCCGAGGCCTCGGGGGCTACACCCGGCGGGTGCGCTCGCGCGCACCCACCGGAACAAAATGCAACCGAGAAAGGCCGGTCCCCTTGCAAAAAAGTGCGACAAAGCCTCCAAGCGAGTACCCACACTCCCTTTGAGGCTCAGGGGCTACTGTCGGGGACCGTAATTAGGGGTACCCCCAAGACTCCTAATCTCAGCTGGTAACCCCCATCAGCACAAAGCTGCAAAGGCCTGATGGGTGCAATTCCGGTTAAGGCTCCGTCCACTCAAGGGACACGATCTCGCCTCGCCCGAGCGCAGCCTCGGGCAGGAACGGAAGACCAAGGCAGATTCACGCCTCGCCCGAGGGTCTCCTCAAGCAATGGGCGCACCTTCGACTCGCCCGAGGCCCAGCTCGGGCAGGCTTCACGGAGAAGCAACCTTGGCCAGATCGCCTCGCCAGCCGACCAGATCGTAGGAGCATTCAATGCAAGGATCGCCTGACACCTTATCCTGACGCGCGCTTTCCAGTCGACAAGGCTGAAGTGACCGCTGTCACTTCGCCCCTCCACTGACTGACCTGACAAGAAAACAGCGCCACCTGCGCTGCTGCGGCTGTTGTGCCACCCGCCAGGGTGAGGCTGACAGCAACCAAGTCCAGCCTCGGGCGCCATAGGAATCTCCGCCTCGCCCAACCCCAGGGCTCGGACTCGACCTCGCCTCGGACGACAATCTCCGCCTCGCCCGACCCCTGGGCTCGGACTCGACCTCGCCTTGGACGATGATCTCCGCCTCGCCCGACCCCCGGGGCTCGGACTCAGCCTCAACTCCGGAAGACGGTCTCCGCCTCGCCCAACCCCAGGGCTCGGACTCGACCTCGACTCTGGAAGAAGGTCTTCGCCTCGCCCGACCCCTGGGGCTCGGACTCAGCCTCGACCTCGGAGGAGTCACCACCTTGCTCGGGCCGACCACGCCACAAGGGGAGGCCATCATTACCCTACCCCTAGCTAGCCCAGGCTACGGGGAACAAGACCGGCGTCCCATCTAGCTCGCCCTGGTAAAACAAGTAATGATGGCACCCCGCGTGCTCCATGACAACAGTGGTTCTCAGCCCCTTACGGAAGCAAGGATACGTCAGCAAGGATCCGACAGCCCCGACAGCTGTGCTTCTACAGGGCTCAAGCGCTCCTTCGACGGCCACGACGCCACATGAACAGGGCTCCAACACCTCTCTGACAACCACGTCGGCACATACATAGGGCTCTAGCTCCTCTCTGCTAGACACGTTAGCACACTGCTACACCCCCCGTTGTACACCTGGACCCTCTCCTTACGCCTATAAAAGGAAGGTCCGGGGCTCTCATACGAAAAAGGTTGGCCGCACGGGAGAACGGGCTGGCGCACGAGGCTCTCTCTCTCTCTCTCCCACGCGAACGCTTGTAACCCCCTACTGCAAGCGCACCCGACCTGGGCGCAGGACAACACGGAGGTCGCGGGTTCCCCTTTGCTGTTTCTCCCCCCCTTTGTGTTCCGTCTCGCGCAGACCCATCTGGGCTGGGACACGTAGCGACATTTTACTCGTCGGTCCAGGGACCCCCCGGGGTCGAAACGCCGACAAGTGCACTAGGCCACCCAGAGCCAAAGTCTAGACTCATTGTGTATGTGGTCCGGTGCACCTAGGACTGGGCATTCGGGTATACCCGAAAATTCGGGTCGGGTTTTTCGGGTTTTAAAAAAATCGGGTATTGAACAGTCGAACCCGAACTCGACCCGATTTTGTCGGGTACCCGAAAATTCGGGTACTCAAAAAATCGGGTTCGGGTTCGGGTACCCGAAAATCAGCCTGGGTGGCTCGCACGGCAAATCAGCCTGGGCGCCTCCGCGACTGAATCCTGATAGTCACGCGGTCGGCACGGCGGTCAGCGGGGCGTCGCCGTACGCGGCTCGGTGCAGGATGGTCGGCACGGCGGTCAGCGGGGCGTCGCCGTACGCGGCTCGGACGCTCGGTGCAGGATGGTCGGCTGTGGCAGGACCGCGTCGTTGCGCGGTGGCGGACCGTGGACTGGTGCTCCTTGCTCGACGGCGGCGGCTGCTGCTAGCTAGGGTTGGATTGGAGACAGGTCGCCTAGCTACTCGCCTGGATCGCTGGACCGCTGGAGCCGAGCCTAGACCTGGAGGCCTCTGGACAGGAGTCAGGCATGCGCATGCGCCTTGCTTTTGCTTGTCCGTAATGGGCCATTGCCCATTGGGCCTTGTTCCTTGTGTAAAATTCGGGTACTAGTTTACTATTCGGGTACCGGGTAATTGAACCCGAAATTCTCTATAAAATTTCGGGTACCGGGAGGTTATACCCAAATTAGATTTCGGGTTTTTCGTGTTCGGGTATTTCGGGTTCGGGTTCGGGTTTTTCGGGTTCGGGATTCGGGTATCGGGTTTTATGCCCAGTCCTAGGTGCACCATCGAACCGATCCGGTGAGTCCAAGACTAGCATAGTTAAGTGAAAGGGAAATAGGGTCAACCCTTTTTCTAAATAATTTTGGTGGTTGAATTACCCAACACAAATAATTGGACTAACTAGTTTGCTCTAGATTATAAGTTCTACAGGTGCCAAAGGTTCAACACAAACCAATAAAAAGTCCAAGATTGGGTTCAAAAGAAAGGAGCAAAACAAAACTAAAGGCTGCCCTGGTCTGGCGCACCAGATTGTCCGGTGCACCACCGGACAGTGTCTGGTGCACCAGGGTGGATCAACTCAAACTTGCCACCTTCGGGTTTCTAGAAATGCCACTCCGTTAAAATTCATCGGACTGTCCGGTGTGGCACCGGAGCAATGGCTACAGCGCAACAGTCGACTCCAATAGAAACATATAAAAGCGCTACAGTGCGCGAGCAGTCCGCGCAGAGTCAGAGCAGGCGTCAGAAAGCGCACCGGACAGTGAACAGTACCTGTCTGGTGCACCACCGGACTGTCCGGTGGCCCCACCTGTCAGAACTCCAATGGTCGAACCCTAACGGTTGGGTGACGTGGCTGGCGCACCGGACTGTCCGGTGCGCCCATCGACAGCAGCCCCTCCCAACGGCCATTTTGGTGGTTGGGGCTATAAATACCCCCCAACCACCACACTTCAAGGCATCGAAGTTTTTCAGACTTCACATTCAATACAAGAGCTAGTGCAATCAATACAAGACACGAATCAAATAGAATCAAAGCCTCTCCAAGTCCCATTTCCACTCCAAGCAAATAGTGACTAGAGAGAGAGTTTTTGCTCGTGTTCTTTGAGCTCTTGTTCTTGGATCGCTTTTCTTCTTCCCCATTCTTGTTCTCAACACCTTTGTAATCAAAGCAAGAGACACCAATTGTGTGGTGGTCCTTGTGGGGACTAAGTGTCCCAATTGATTGAGGAGAAAAGCTCACTCGGTCTAGGTGACCGTTTGAGAGAGGGAAAGGGTTGAAAGAGACCCAGTCTTTGTGACCACCTCAACGGGGAGTAGGTTTGCAAGAACTGAACCTCGGTAAAACAAATCACTGTGTCATACTCTTCATTTGCTTGTGATTTGTTTTCGCCCTCTCTTTCGGACTCGCTTTTATTTCCAACGCTAACCCGGCTTGTAGATTGTGCTTAAAGTTTATAAATTTTAGATTTGCCTATTCACCCCCCTCTAGGCGACTTTCAATTGGTATCAAAGCTCGGTACTTCATTAGAGCCTAACAGCTCGAAGTGATGTCGGGAGATCACGCCAAGAAGGAGATGGTGACCAGCGAGAAGCCCGCCACAAGCCACGGGAAAGCTCCATCGGGGGAGTCCGACAACAAGAAGAGGGAGAAATCACCTCCTCGCGTCAAGTCGCACCGGAGTGGCGACAAGAAGAAGAAAATGAAGAAAGTGGTCTACTACGAGACTGATTCTTCGTCGCCTTCCACCTCCGGCTCCGACATGTCGTCCATCATTTCTAAGCGCCATGAGCGCAAGAAGTTTAGTAAGATCCCCTTATGCTATCCTCACATTTCCAAAC
This sequence comes from Zea mays, assembly GCF_902167145.1. Classification (NCBI taxonomy): domain Eukaryota; kingdom Viridiplantae; phylum Streptophyta; class Magnoliopsida; order Poales; family Poaceae; genus Zea; species Zea mays. The sequence continues at coordinate 175,526,834 of NC_050097.1, read as the reverse complement.
GCACTCCTTTACTTTCCGTCCCACTAGGCAAACCACCGGTTTTTGACGGTGAAGATTATTGTATGTGGAGTGATAAAATGAGGCACCATCTAACCTCACTCCACGCTAGCATTTGGGACATTGTTGAGTTTGGAGCGCAGGAACTATCCATGGGGGATGAAGGCTATGATTCAGACGAGGTTGCCCAAATCCGACACTTCTACTCCCAAGCCACTACTATACTCCTCACCTCTCTAAGTCGAGAGGAGTATAATAAGGTGCAAGGGTTGAAGAGTGCCAAAGATATTTGGGACGTGCTCAAGACCGCGCACGAAGGAGATGAGGTGACCAAGATCACCAAGCGGGAAACGATCGAGGGGGAGCTCGGTCGATTCATGCTCAACCAAGGGGATGAGCCACAAGCCATGTACAACCGGCTCAAGACCTTGGTGAATCAAGTGCGCAACCTCGGGAGCACAAAATGGGATGACCATGAAATGGTCAAGGTTATTCTAAGATCACTCGTTTTTCTTAATCCTACACAAGTTCAATTAATTCATGGTGATCCTAGATATATGCTAATGTCTCCCAAGGAGGTTATAGGAAAGTATGTGAGCTTTGAGTTGATGATCAAAGACTTCAAACAAATCATCGAGCGAGGTGCCACCTCCACACCCGAGGTGCACCCCGTCGCATTCAAAGCGACGGAGGAGAAGAAAGAAGAGTCTACGTCAAGTAGGCTCCCATCGACGCCTCCAAGCTCGACAACGAGGAGATGGTGCTAATCATCAAAAGCTTTTGCCAAATCCTCAAGCAAAGGAGGGGGAAAGATTACAAGCCCCGCTCCAAGAAAGTTTGCTACAAGTGTGGTAAGCCCAGTCATTTTATTCCTAAATGTCCATTATCCAGTGATAGTGACAGGGGCGACGACAAGAAGGGAAAGAGGAAGGAAAAGAAGAGATAATACAAGAAGAAGGGCGGCGATGCCCACGTATGTCGAGAATGAGACTCCGATGAGAGCTCCACCGACTCCTCCTCTAACGAGGACGCTGCCAACATCACCGTCAACAAAGGCCTCCTCTTCCCAAACGTCGGCCACAAATGCCTCATGGCAAAGGACGGCAAAAAGAAGGTAAAATCTAGAGCTTCCACTAAATATACAACATCTAGTGATGAGGCTAGCTCTAGTGATGATGAGGATGATTTGCTTACACTTTTTGCCAACCTCAACATGCAACAAAAGGAAAAGTTAAATGAATTAATTAGTGCTATTCATGAGAAGGATGAACTCTTGGATAGCCAAGAGGACTTCCTTATTAAGGAAAACAAGAAGCATGTTAAGGTTAAAAATGCTTATGCTCAGGAAATAGAAAAGAATGAAAATTTGACTAAGGAGCTTAGCATTTGCCATGACACCATTTCCAACCTTAGGAATGAGAACCGTGATTTATTTGCTAAGGTTGAAAAATCAAATGATTGCCATAATTCGATTGTCAATCTTAAAAAGGATAATGCTAGTTTAATTACTAAGATTGATAAATTGAATGAATCTCTTGCTAGCCTTAAGATTGAAAATGATAAATTAATTGCTAAGGCTAAGAATTTAAATGTTTGCAATGATATTGTTTCCAATCTTATAAATGAGAATGCCATGTTACATGCTAAGATTGATGAATTAAATGCTTGCAAACCCTCTACATCTAGTGTTGCTCATGTTTCTATTTGTACTAGATGTAGAGATGTTAATGTTGATGCTATTCATGATCACCTAGCTTTAATTAAACAACAAAATGATCACATAGCACAACTAACTAGCAAAATTAATGAGCATGAAATAGAAAATGAAAAATTTAAATTTGCTAGAAGTATGCTTTATAGTGGGAGACGCCCTGGCATTAAGGATGGCATTGGCTTCCAAAAGGGAGACAATGTCAAGCTTAATGCCCCTAAAAGATTGTCTAATTTTGTTAAGGGCAAGGCTCCCATGGCCCAGGATAATGAGGGCTATATTTTATATCCTGCTGGTTATCCCGAGCACAAAATTAGGAGAATTCATGCTAGGAAACCTCATAATATTTCACATCATGCTTTTATGTATAAAAATGAGGCTTCTAGCTCTAGGCAATCAACCCATGTTAAATTGCCTAAAAGGAAATCTCCCATTGCATCAAATGAACCTAATGTTTCATTTAAAACTTTTGATGCTTCTTATGTGCTACAATTGTCTTTTCACGGATATAGATGTTACTGTCTTTAGAAGAAGTGATGATTCAGTAGCATTTAAGGGAGTATTAGAGGGTCAGCAATACTTAGTTGATTTTAATAGAGCTGAACTCGATACTTGCTTGATTGCTAAGACTAATATGGGTTGGCTCTGGCATCGAGGACTAGCCCATGTTAGGATGAAGAATCTTCACAAGCTTCTAAAGGGAGAACACATTTTGGGACTAACCAATGTTCATTTTGAGAAAGACAGGATTTGTAGCGCATGTCAAGCAGGGAAGCAAGTTGGTGTCCATCATCCACACAAGAACATCATGACGACCGACAGGCCGCTTGAGCTACTCCACATGGACCTATTCGGCCCGATAGCTTAGACAAGCATCGGCGGGAGTAAGTACTATCTAGTTATTATGGATGATTATTCTCGCTTCACTTGGGTGTTCTTTTTGCAGGATAAAACTCAAACCCAAGAGACCTTAAAGGGATTCTTGAGACGGGCTCAAAATGAGTTCAGCTTAAGGATCAAAAAGATTAGAAGCGACAATGGGACGAAGTTCAAGAACTCACAAATAGAAGGCTTTCTTGAGGACGAGGGCATCAAGCATGAGTTCTCTTCTCCCTACACACCTCAACAAAATGGTGTTGGGGAGAGAAAGAATAGAACTCTACTTGACATGGCGAGGACCATGCTTGATGAGTACAAGACTTCGGACCGGTTTTGGGCAGAAGCAATCAACACAGCTTGTTTCGCCATCAACCGACTCTACCTTCACCGAATTTCGAATCCTCAAGAAGACATCCTATGAACTCCTCACCAGTAAAAAGCCCAATGTTTCATATTTTAGAGTCTTCGGTAGCAAATGTTTTATTCTTGTTAAAAGAGGTAGAAAATCTAAATTTGCTCCTAAGGTTGTAGAAGGCTTTTTACTTGGTTATGATTCAAACACAAGGGCATATAGAGTCTTTAACAAGTCCACTAGACTAGTTGAAGTTTCTTGTGATATTGTGTTTGATGAGACTAATGGCTCTCAAGTAGAGCAAGTTGATCTTGATGAGCTAGATGATGAAGAGGCTCCATGTGTCGCGCTAAGGAACATGTCCATTGGGGATGTGTGTCCAAAGGAATCCGAAGAGCCCACACAAGCACAAGATCAACCATCATCTTCCATGCAAGCATCTCCACCAACCCAAGATGAGGATCAAGCTCAAGATGATGAAGATGAAGATCAAGAAGAGCCACCTCAAGAAGAGGACAATGATCAAGGGGCAGATGCCAATGATCAAGACAAGGAAGATGATGAGGGTCCAAGACCGCCACACCCAAGAGTCCATCAAGCGATACAACGAGATCACCCCGTGAACTCCATCCCCGGCAATATTCATAAGGGGGTAATCACTCGATCTCGTGTCGCTCATTTTTGTGAACATTACTCTTTTGTGTCTTCTATTGAGCCATATAGGGTGGAAGATGCATTAAGAGATTCGGATTGGGTGTTGGCAATGCAAGAGGAACTCCACAACTTCACGAGAAATGAGGTATGGCATTTAGTTCCACGTCCTAATCAAAATGTTGTAGGAACCAAGTGGGTATTCCGCAACAAGCAAGATGGGCATGGTGTGGTGACAAGGAACAAAGCCCGACTTGTGGCCAAGGGATATTCACAAGTCGAAGGTTTGGATTTCGGTGAAACCTATGCACCCGTAGCTAGGCTTGAGTCAATTCGTATATTACTTGCCTATGCTACTTACCATGGCTTCAAGCTTTATCAAATGGACGTGAAGAGTGCCTTCCTCAATGGACCAATCAAGGAGGAGGTCTATGTTAAGCAACCTCCTGGCTTTGAAGATAGTGAGTACCCTAACCATGTGTATAAACTCTCTAAGGCGCTTTATGGGCTCAAGCAAGCCCCAAGAGCATGGTATGAATGCCTAAGAGATTTTCTTATCACTAATGGCTTCAAAGTCGGCAAAGCCGATCCTACTCTCTTTACTAAAACTATTGCAAATGATTTGTTTGTATGCCAAATTTACGTTGATGATATCATATTTGGGTCTACTAACAAATCTACTTGTGAAGAGTTTAGTAGGATCATGGTTCAAAAATTCGAGATGTCTATGATGGGAGAGTTGAAGTATTTCTTAGGATTTCAAGTCAAGCAACTCCAAGAGGGCACCTTCATCAGCCAAACGAAGTACATTCAAGACATACCAAGTTTGGAATGAAGGATGCCAAGCCCATAAAGACACCCATGGGAACCAATGGGCATCTCGACCTCGACACGGGAGGTAAATCCATAGATCAAAAGGTATATCGGTCGATGATAGGATATTTACTCTATTTATGTGCATCTCGACCGGATATTATGCTTTCCGTATGCATGTGTGCAAGATTCCAAGCCGATTCTAAGGAAGTTCACCTTAGGGCCGTGAAAAGAATCTTGAGATATCTAGTTCATAAACCTAAGTTTTGTCTTTGGTACCCCAAGGGATCCACTTTTGATTTAATAGGTTATTCAGATGCTGATTGGGCAGGGTGTAAGATTGATAGAAAGAGCACATCAGGGACTTGTCAGTTCTTGGGAAGATCCCTGGTGTCTTGGGCTTCAAAGAAACAAAATTCAGTAGCTCTTTCTACCACCGAAGCCGAGTACATTGCCGCAGGTCATTGTTGCGCGCAATTGCTTTGGATGAGGCAAACCCTTAGGGACTATGGCTACAAATTAACCAAAGTCCCTCTCCTATGTGATAATGAGAGTGCAATCCGCATGGCGGATAATCCCGTTGAGCACAGCCACACTAAGCACATAGCCATTCGGTATCACTTTTTGAGGGATCACCAACAAAGGGGGGATATCGAGATTGCTTATGTTAGCACCAAAGAACAATTAGCCGATATCTTTTCTAAGCCACTAGATGAGAAAACTTTTACTAAACTTAGGAATGAGCTAAACATTCTTGATTCTAGGAACTTTGATTGATACTTTGCACACATAGCTCATTTATGTACCTTTGATCCTCTTTCATTTGCTATGACTAATGTGTTTTTCAAGTGTATTTCTTGCTAAGTCATAGATTGAAAGGGAAATGAAGTCCTCGGCGAAGACAAGGCTTCCACTCCACTCCATCGTATTATTTATCCTTCGCCATCACTCTGCATCACTCTCCACTTTGGTATAATCCTTCACTCATATATTATCTGCCAAAGGGGGAGAGAATTTAATAAGGGCTCTAAAGACTCCATTTTTGGCGATTAATGCCAAAGGGGGAGAGAGTATTAGCCCAAAGCAAAAGGATCGCACCACCACGCCAATTTCAAATATTTTCGAAACAAGTCTATGTTTTAAATGTTGTTTTCAATTGGTATTGTTCAAATGAGTAGTCCTCTAAGAAATTCTATCTCATTTCATATTTATATCTTAAGGAGGAGTTTTTCAAAATTGGTATCTAAAATATTAAATATTTGATCTTCCTTCAATTTGTAAAACCCTCTTGAACATTAAGAGGAGAATTTCATTAAGGGGAGTTTTGTTTAGTCAAAGGAAAAGCATTTGAATCAGGGGGAGAAAATTTCAAATCTTTTAAATGCTTCTCGAAATCCTATTCATTTACCTTTGACTATTTGCAAATAGACTTTGAAAAGAATTTCCAAAAGATTTTGCAAAAACAAAACAAGTGGTGCAAGCGTGGTCCAAAATGTTAAAAGAAAGAAAGCAATCCATGCATATCTTATGAAAATGTAAATTGGTTTAATTCCAAGCAACCTTTGCACTTACCTTAGGCAAACTAGTTCAATTCTGCACTTATATATTTGCTTTGGTTTGCGTTGGCATCAATCACCAAAAAGGGGGAGATTGAAAGGGAAATAGGGTCAAACCTTTTTCTAAATAATTTTGGTGGTTGAATTGCCCAACACAAATAATTGGACTAACTAGTTTGCTCTAGATTATAAGTTCTACAGGTGCCAAAGGTTCAACACAAACCAATAAAAAGTCCAAGATTGGGTTCAAAAGAAAGGAGCAAAAGAAAACCGAAGGCTGCCCTGGTCTGGCGCACCGGACTGTCCGGTGTGCCACCGGACAGTGTCCGGTGCACCAGGGTGGATCAACTCGAACTCGCCACCTTCGGGGTTCTAGAAATGCCACTCCGCTATAATTCACCGGACTGTCCGGTGTGGCACCGGACTGTCCGGTGTGCCAGCGGAGCAACGGCTACAGCGCAACGGTCGACTCCAACGGAAACCAGTAAAAGCGCTACAGTGCGCGAACAGTGCGTACAGAGTCAGAGCAGGCGCTAGAAAGTGCACCGGACAGTGAACAGTACATGTCCGGTGCACCACCGGACTGTCCGGTGGCCTCACCTGTCAGAGCTCCAACGGTCAAACCCTAACGGTTGGGTAATGTGGCTTGGGCACAGGACAGTGTCCGGTGGCGCACCGGACTGTCCGGTGCGCCCATCGACAGCAGCCCCTCCCAACGGCCATTTTGGTGGTTGGGGCTATAAATACCCCCCAACCACCACACTTCAAGGCATCCATGTTTTTCAGACTTCACATTCAATACAAGAGCTAGTACGATCAATACAAGACACAAATCAAATAGAATCAAAGCCTCTCCAAGTCCCATTTCCACTCCAAGCAAATAGTGACTAGAGAGAGAGTTTTTGCTCGTGTTCTTTGAGCTCTTGTTCTTGGATCGCTTTTCTTCTTCCCCATTCTTGTTCTCAACACCTTTGTAATCAAAGCAAGAGACACCAATTGTGTGGTGGTCCTTGTGGGGACTAAGTGTCCCAATTGATTGAGGAGAAAAGCTCACTCAGTCTAGGTGACCGTTTGAGAGAGGGAAAGGGTTGAAAGAGACCCGGTCTTTGTGACCACCTCAACGAGGAGTAGGTTTGCAAGAACCGAACCTCGGTAAAACAAATCACTGTGTCACACTCTTCATTTGCTTGTGATTTGTTTTCGCCCTCTCTTTCGGACTCGCTTTTATTTCTAACGCTAACCCGGCTTGTAGATTGTGCTTAAAGTTTATAAATTTCAGATTTGCCTATTCACCCCCCTCTAGGCGACTTTCATTAAGTCATTTTCTTCTATTTTTAGTCCATTTGTCTTGGCCTTTCTTGTGAGCTTCCCTACGACTTAGACAATCATAGTTAGAGTATAATCAATTGAACTAAGTCTAGAAAACTCACCTCTTTCTTAGTTTTCATTTGACTTCCTCTTTTGGCCCAAACCAAGTCCAAAACGTACTTTTCTCTACAAAAAGAGTTAGAGAGCAAAAACAAGTGCTAGAAACATTATAATAGGCATATGCAACTTATCTAAAGGTTCAAACCGCACAGTTTTACCATTTTACCAAAAGATGTACGTTTAAGCCTCCGTTCAACTCAAATGGACTTGAATTCTCCAATTTGCACTAGAGTGAACCTATACTCATACACTTAGCAAACAATTTAGTCCAAAGTGTTGTGTTGGAAATTCAATCACCAAAATAGGTACAAATGGCTAACATTGCACATTTCCCTTTCAATCTCCCCTTTTTGGTGATTTATGCCAACATAACTAAAGCAAGTGGAATGTGACTAACACAAATCAAGTTTGCTAACCAATATGAGATAAAAGTTGCATGACAAAGACTAGTTTTAGAATGGATTCGGTATATTTGGATCATTTAGCCACCATTTGTTTTGATTTTGCAATACAAATCATTTTTCTCACATCTAAGTCAAATAAACCTTTGAGTTTTGCAAATCAAAAGTTGTCTTGAGTTAAAGTAACCGTTTTTTGATAAAACAATAACTTTTAGCAATTTTCACAATAAAAGAGCTCCTCTTTGCTATCAAGAGGGTTTTAGATCAAAAGACAAGTTTAAAACTCAAGTGGTGGTTTGATCCATTTTCTTTGGCCTCTAATTTCTCCCCCTTTGGCATTAAGCACCAAAATGGAGAAACCAAGTGGTCTAACCCCACTGCCTCACTAAAAATGCGAATGAAAGCTAGAAGCAATGAAAAAACAAGGGAATTTAGACAAAGAACCTCGATACCGTTCTGCAGTGGAAGTGTTCTTCTTTGTCCAAAATTACAATTTCCCTTTCATCAACCACATGATGAACTTGAAAGCATTGTTAGTCTCAAAATGGTCAAGTTGTAGCCTATCCTCCCTCTAAATGTGTGCATCAGTAATTACACTTGGACTTGTGAGGTCCGGGGATGATATTCCACAACTTGAACCACAAAATAAGCAATAGTATGAAAGTAGGCACAAATGTACAACATGATCAAAGGCATATCAAAATAAACTTTGTGTGCAATAAATCAATCCGCATTCTGAGAATCTAAGATTTTAAGTTCACTCTGCAACTCACAAAATCTCTTCTCATCTAAAGGCTTGGTGAAGATATTGGCTAATTAGGAGTGGACGCTCACATGGTCTATAACGATTTTAGAGGTGATTCAAAATATAGCCACATCTACAAATCTATTTCTAGAGGTGGCTTACTCATTTGTAAAAAACATTTTTATAGATGTGGGTAGATACCTGTTTATAGATGTGGAAATCTTTGATTTCTATAGGCTGAAAAGCAGAGGCAGCTAGAGTATGACCGACTCTAGCAAGAACCTATAAATGGTTCCATATCCTAAATATAGGGCAGATTCTTTCCGCTATACCCTCTAGCAGTGTCTTCAAAAGCATCTCAAAGTATAGAGGGCGTCCTTCTATCCTCTCTATATAGAGACTTTCTAATCAACAGATTAATCAAAACTAAAATATGTATATAACATTCAAGGGTACGACATTTATATACATACAAAAATTTAGAGCAAAATATGTCTTTCATATAGGTGTTTATGCATAGAGAACAAGATATAAAGAACGTTACCAGATAGAAATGAGAAATATATGATTAATCTTTTAGAGAAGACTCTAAATAAGGGATATAGAGGATGTTGCTAGAGACAGTTTAACCGCCTCTATATAAGTTTTATGTAATAGTGTTTGTGTATTAGTTGTGGTATTGATCCAAAACAATATGTTTTTGAATTGTCCATGATTGATTTTTTTTATAATTTTCTATAAGAAACTTTTAGAAATTTATCAAGTATCTCATGAATTTTACAGTTTATTTTTTAAAAGGAACAACGTAGGACCGGGGGGAGGGGAGGGGGCCGTGCTTAGCAAAGTGGACCTTGTTACTGCCTGCACCCATGCGTTTGTATATACTAGTTGGTTGCCCGTGCGTTGCGACGGATTACAACAATACCCACGTAAACTATCTACCAAAAAAATCTCAAGATTCTTTATTGATTGTCTCCGCTCTCCGTATAATATTTTTTGATTTGGCTAACTGATGTTATTGTTTACTCCATCCAATATGTCTTGGTATAACACGACCAATGAAGTGAGCGATTAGAAGAGAGTTCACTACGACTGACTGAACAAACAGAGATTATAGAATGACATAATTCCACCATACAGAGACCAAATAAGAGAAAGTTTGTGAGCTCAAGTTTCTAAAATAAGTCACATGAACTCAAACTTATAAAAAGATAGATCAAAATATGGAGTGATTGCTAAAGTCAGGCATCAATAAAAACTGGATGCGCTCCATATAAATTATGCTACTTCGTAGCAGTTACTAACGCTTAAAACTAACAAATAACCTTTCATTTTACTGTTAGTGTGACAAATCATTGTTGCTCCATCCAATTAAGCAACCTCAAACACCATGGATTCCATTGCGCCAATGTGGTCTCAGAAATGACCTAATGCTTGCAAGAACCAAGAACGTCGTGTCGTGCTTGGGCTGAAGCCTCGGCCCGTAGTGCTAGCCCGACCTGACACGATTATATTTTTTTATTTTATAAAAACACGTATATACATATTGTGATATTCTGGCCCCTGGGATGGTGATTTCCTGGCCCAAGGCTTAATGGAATTAATAGAGTATCCATACCAACAAGGTGCATCTTCTTTTTCAGAAGCCTATCTCGAAAGAACCTCCAAGTTAAGCGTGCTGGGTTTGGAGCAATTTGGGATGGTTGACCGACCGGGAAGTTTTCTCGGGTGCGCATGAGTGAGGGCAAAGTGCGCACAAAAGACTCGTGTTGGTTTGTGGGGACGATATATGATCCTAAAGAGCTGCCAAGAGTAAGTATCGCCGGTCCAGGGATTGGACGGGGTGTTACAAGTGGAATCAGAGCCGACCCTCGAGGTTTCATGAGCGTGTGTGGGTTAGGGGGTTCGGGTATATGGCGCATGGCGCATGTGGGCCGAGAGTGGTCACATGGCATGGCAATGACGACACTAGACACATAGACGTGGCTAAGAGGGGAGGTTCCTGGATTGGGGTTGACCGACGAGGACGTCGGTCCTCTAAGGGTGGTGGATTGTGATATCCTAGCCCCTGGGATGGTTGAAAGGGAAATAGGCTTACACCTTTTCCTAAATTGATTTTGGTGGTTGAATTGCCCAACACAAATATTTGGACTAACTAGTTTGCTCTAGTCTATAAGTTTTACAGGTGCCAAAAGTTCACAACAAGCCAATAAAAAGACCAAAGATGGGTTCAAATTAAGAGAGCTAAAGACATCCCAAGGGCACCCTAGTTTGGCGCACCGGACTTTCCGGTGTGCCACCGGATAGTGTCCGGTGCACCAGGAAACTCGAAGCTGAACTTGCCACCTTCGGGAAAATGGGAGGCAGCTCCGCTATAATTCACCGGACTGTCCGGTGAAGCACCGGACAGTGTCCGGTGTCACACCGGACTGTCCGGTGTGCCAGCGAAGCAACGGCTACTTCGCGCCAACGGTCGACTGCAACCGCATTCAATGCGCTACAGTGCGCGCCAGAGTCAAAGCACGCACAGTTGGCGCACCGGACAGTCTACAGGATCTGTCTGGTGCACCACCGAACAGCCCAGAGGCCCCACCTATCAGAGCTCCAACAGTCGAACCCTAACGGCTGGGTGACGTGGCTGGCGCACCGGACAGTGTCCGGTGGCACACTGGACTGTCCGGTGCGCCATGCGACAGCAGCCTCGACCAAACGGCTAGTTTGGTGGTTGGGGCTATAAATAGCCCAACCACCCCACATTCAATGGCATCCAAGTTTTCCAACTTCCTACACCATACAAGAGCTTTAGCATTCAATTCTAGACACAACTAAAGAGATCAAATCCTCTCCCAACTCCGGGATCACTCCAAATTAAATAGTGACTAGAGAGAGCAACATTTGTGTTCATTTGAGCTCTTGCACTTGGATTGCTTCTTTTCTTTCTCATTCTTTCTTGTGATCAAACTCAATTGTAACCAAGGCAAGAGACACCAATTGTGTGGTGGTCCTTGCAGGAACTTTGTGTTCCGTTTGATTGAGAAGAGAAGCTCACTCGGTCTAAGTGACCGTTTGAGAGAGGGAAAGGGTTGAAAGAGACCCGGTCTTTGTGACCACCTCAACAGGGAGTAGGTTTGCAAGAACCGAACCTCGATAAAACAAATCATCATGTCTCACTCTCTATTTGCCCGCGATTTGTTTTCACCCTTTCTCTCGGACTCGTTCATATTTCTAACGCTAACCCGGCTTGTAGTTGTGCTTAAGTTTATAAATTTCAGATTCGCCCTATTCACCCCCCTCTAGGCGACTTTCAATTGGTATCAAAGCTCGGTGCTTCATTAGAGCCTAACCGCTCGAAGTGATGTCGGGAGCATCCGCCAAGAGGGAGATCGGGACCGGCGAGAAGCCCGCCACAAGCCATGGGAAGGCTCCATCTGGGGCGTCCGCCAACAAGGTGAAGGGATCCCCTTCACACGACAAGTCGCGTCGGAGCGGTGACAAGAAGAAGATGAGGAAGGTGGTCTACTACGAGACCGACTCTTCGTCGCCATCCACCTCCGGCTCCGACACACCGTCCGTAACTTCTAAGCGCCATGAGCGCAAGAAGTTTAGTAAGATTCCCCTACGCTACCCTCGCATTTCCAAACGTACTCCATTACTTTCCGTCCCATTAGGCAAACCACCTATGTTTGATATTGAAGATTATAATATATGGAGTGATAAAATGAGACATCATCTAACCTCACTCCACACTAACATTTGGGATGTTGTTGAGATTGGAGTACAGGTACCATCACCGGGGGATGAAGACTATGATTTGGACAGGTCGCCCAAATTCGACACTTCAACTCTCAAGCCACCACTATACTCCTCGCCTCTCTAAGTCGAGAGGAGTATAACAAGGTGCAAGGATTAAAGAGTGCCAAGGAGATTTGGGACGTGCTTAAAACCGCGCACGAAGGAGATGAGGTGACTAAAATCACCAAGCGGGAGACGATCGAGGGAGAGCTCGGACGGTTCCGACTCAACCAAGGCGAGGACCCTCAAGCAATGTACAACCGACTCAAGACCTTGGTGAACCAAGTGCGCAACCTCGGGAGCATAAAATGGGATGACCATGAAATGGTCAAGGTTATTCTTAGATCACTTGTTTTTCTTAACCCTACGCAAGTTCAATTAATTTGTGGTAATCCTAGATACACACTAATGTCTCCCGAAGAAGTGATAGGAAATTTTGTGAGCTTTGAGTTGATGATCAAAGGCTCAAAGAAAATCATCGAGCTATATGGCCCCTCCACGCCCGAAGCACAACCGGTCCATTCAAGGCAACGGAGGAGAAAAAGGAGGAGTCTACATCAAGTAGACAACCCATCGACGCCTCTAAGCTCGACAATGAGGAGATGGCGCTCATCATCAAGAGCTTCCGCCAAATCCTCAAGCAAAGGAGAAGGAAGGATTACAAGCACCGCTCCAAGAAAGTTTGTTACAAGTGTGGTAAGCCCGGTCATTTTATTGCAAAATGTCCATTATCTAGTGACAGTGACAGGGGCGATGACAAGAAGGGCAAGAGGAGAGAAAAGAAGAGGTACCACAAGAAGAGGGGCGGCGATGCCCATGTGTGCCGCGAGTGGGACTCTGAGGAGAGCTCCACCGACTCCTCCTCCGACGAGGACACCGCCAACATCGCCGTCACCAAGAGCCTCCTCTTCCCCAACGTCGGTCACAAGTGCCTCATGGCAAAGGATGGCAAAAGGAAGAAGGTAAAATCAAAATCCTGCACTAAATATGAAACCTCTAGTGATGAGGATAACTCTTGTGATGAGGAGGATAATTTACGCACCCTCTTTGCCAACCTCAACATGCAACAAAAGGAAAAATTAAATGAATTAATTAGTGCTATTAATGAGAAGGATGACCTCTTGGACTCTCAAGAGGACTTCTTAATTAAAGAAAACAAGAAGCATGTTAAGGTTAAGAATGCTTATGCTCTAGAAGTAGAAAAATGTGAAAAATTATCTAGTGAGCTAAGCACTTGTAATGATATTATTGCCAACCTTAGAAATGAAAATGCTAAATTAATTGCTAAGGTTGATTCTAATATTTGTGATGTTTCAATTCCCAATCTTAGAGATGATAATGTTAACTTACTTGCTAAGATTGAAGAATTGAATGTCTCTCTTGCTAGCCTTAAGATTGAAAATGAAAAATTAATTGCTAAGGCTAAAGAATTAGAAGTTTGCAATGCTTTCATTTCCGATCTTAGAGATAACAATGATATTTTACGTGCTAAGATTGTTGAACTCAATTCTTGCAAACCCTCTACATCTACCATTGAGCATGTTTCCATTTGCACTAGATGTAGAGACATTAATATTGATGCTATTCATGATCACCTAGCTTTAATTAAGAAACAAAATGATCACATAGCTCAACTTAATGCTAAAATTAATGAGCATGACTTAGAAAATGAAAAATTTAAATTTGCTAGAAGCATGCTCTATAGTGGGAGACGCCCTGGCATCAAGGATGGCATTGGCTTCCAAAAGGGGGACAATGTCAAACTTAATGCCCCTCCTAAGAGATTGTCTAACTTTGTAAAGGGCAAGGCTCCCATGCCTCAGGATAATGAGGGTTACATTTTGTACCCTGCCGGTTATCCCGAGAGCAAGATTAGGAGAATTCACTCTAGGAAGTCTCACTCTGGCCGTAATCATGCTTTCATGTATAAGGGTGAGACATCTAGCTCTAGGCAATCAACCCGTGCCAAATTGCCTAGAAAGAAAACTCCTATTGCATCAAATGATTCTAACATTTCATTTAAAACTTTTGATGCATCTTATGTGCTAACCAACAAATCAGGCAAGGTAGTTGCCAAGTATGTTGGGAACAAACACAAGGGCGCCAAGACTTGTGTTTGGGTACCCAAAGTTCTTATATCTAATGCCAAAGGACCCAAAACCGTTTGGGTACCTAAAATCAAGAACTAAACTTATTTTGTAGGTTTATGCATCCGGGGCTTAAGTTGGATCATCGATAGCGGGTGCACAAACCATATGACAGGGGAGAAGAAGATGTTCTCCTCCTACGAGAAAAACCAAGATCCCCAACGAGCTATCACATTTGGGGATGGAAATCAAGATTTGGTCAAAGGATTGGGTAAAATAGCGATATCACCTGACCATTCCATTTCAAATGTTTTTCTTGTAGATTCTTTAGATTACAACTTGCTTTCAGTTTCACAATTATGTCAAATGGGTTACAACTGTCTTTTTACGGATGTAGGTGTCACTGTCTTTAGAAGGAGTGATGATTCAATAGCATTTAAGGGAGTGTTAGAGGGTCAGCAATACTTAGTAGATTTTGATAAAGCTGAACTCGACACTTGCTTAATTGCTAAGACTAACATGGGTTGGCTCTGGCATCACCGACTAGCACATGTAGGGGTGAAGAATCTTCACAAGCTTCTAAAGGGAGAACACATTTTGGGACTAACAAATGTTCATTTTGAGAAAGACAGGATTTGTAGCGCATGTCAGGCAGGGAAGCAAGTTGGTGTTCATCATCCACACAAGAACATCATGACGACTGACAGGCCACTCGAGCTCCTACACATGGACCTATTCAGCCCGATTGCTTACATAAGCATCGGCGGGAGTAAGTACTGTCTAGTTATTGTGGATGATTATTCTCGCTTCACTTGGGTGTTCTTTTTGCAGGAAAAATCTCATACCCAAGAGACCTTAAAGGGATTCTTGAGACGGGCTCAAAATGAGTTCGACTTAAGGATCAAAAAGATTAAAAGCGATAACGGGACGGAGTTCAAGAACTCACAAATTGAAGGCTTTCTTGAGGAGGAGGGCATCAAGCATGAGTTTTCTTCTCCCTACACGCCACAACAAAATGGTGTAGTGGAGAGGAAGAATTGAACTCTATTGGACATGGCAAGAACCATGCTTGATGAGTACAAGACTTCGGATCGGTTTTGGGCCGAGGCGGTCAACACCGCCTGCTACGCCATCAACCGGTTATATCTACACCGAATCCTCAAGAAGACATCTTACGAACTCCTCACCGGTAAAAAGCCCAATGTTTCATATTTTAGAGTCTTTGGTAGCAAATGCTTTATTCTTGTTAAAAGAGGTAGAAAATCCAAATTTGCTCCTAAGGCTGTAGAAGGCTTTTTACTTGGTTATGATTCAAACACAAGGGCATATAGAGTCTTTAACAAGTCCACTGGACTAGTTGAAGTTTCTTGTGACATTGTGTTTGATGCGACTAACGGCTTTCAAGTAGAGCAAGTTGATCTTGATGAGCTAGATGATGAAGAGGCTCCATGCGTCGCGCTAAGGAACATGTCCATTGGGGATGTGCGTCCTAAGGAATCCGAAGAGCCACCACATGCACAAGATCAACCATCTTCCTCCATGCAAGCATCTCCACCAACTCTAAATGAGGATGAGGCTCAAAATGATGAAGGAGAAGATCAAGAAGTTGGGCCACCTCAAGATGAGAGCAATGATCAAGGGGGAGATGCCCATGATCAAGATGAGGAAGATGAACAAGTTCCAAGACCGCCACACCCAAGAGTCCACCAAGCAATCCAACGAGATCACCCCATGAACACCATCCTCGGAGACATTCAAAAGGGGGTAACTACTCGATCTCGTGTTGCTCATTTTTGTGAACATTACTCTTTTGTTTCCTCTATTGAGCCACACAGGGTAGAGGAAGCACTACAAGATTCGGATTGGGTGGTGGCGATGCAAGAGGAGCTCAACAACTTCACTAGGAATGAGGTATGGCATTTAGTTCCATGTCCTAATCAAAATGTTGTAGGAACCAAGTGGGTCTTCCGCAACAAGCAAGACGAGCATGGTGTGGTGACAGGGAACAAAGCTCGACTAGTGGCCAAGGGGTATTCACAAGTCGAAGGTTTGGATTTCGGTGAAACCTATGCACCTGTAGCTAGGCTAGAATCAATTCGCATTTTACTTGCCTATGCTACTTACCATGGCTTCAAGCTTTATCAAATGGACGTGAAAAGTGCCTTCCTCAATGGACCAATCAAGGAAGAGGTCTATGTTGAGCAACCTCCCGGCTTTGAAGATAGTGAGTACCCTAACCATGTGTATAAACTCTCTAAGGCGCTTTATGAGCTCAAGCAAGCCCCAAGAGCATGGTATGAATGCCTAAGATATTTCCTTATCACTAATGGCTTCAAAGTCGGAAAGGCTGATCCTACTTTATTTACTAAAACTCTTGACAATGATTTGTTTGTATGCCAAATTTATGTTGATGATATTATATTTGGGCCTACTTTATGTTGATGCCAAATTTACATGTGAGGAATTTAGTAGGATCATGACACAAAAATTCGAGATGTCGATGATGGGGGAGTTGAAGTACTTCTTGGGATTTCAAGTGAAGCAACTCCAAGAGGGCACCTTCATTAGCCAAATGAAGTATACTCAAGACATTCTCAACAAGTTTGGGATGAAGGATGCCAAGCCTATCAAGACACCCATAGGAACCAATGGGCATCTCGACCTCGACACGGGAGGTAAATCCGTAGATCAAAAGGTATACCGGTCGATGATAGGCTCTTTACTCTATTTATGTGCTTCACGACCGGATATTATGCTTTCCGTGTGCATGTGTGCAAGATTCCAAGCCAACCCTAAGGAAGCTCACCTTACGGCCGTAAAACGAATCTTGAGATATTTAGTTCATACTCCTAAGTTTGGGCTTTAGTACCCTCGGGGATCCACATTTGATTTAATTGGTTATTTGGATGTCGATTGGGCGGGGTGTAAAATTAATAGAAAGAGCACATCGGGGACTTGCCAGTTCTTGGGAAGGTCTCTGGTGTCTTGGGCTTCAAAGAAACAAAATTTCATAGCTCTTTCTACCGCCGAAGCCGAGTATATTGCCGCAGGCCATTGTTGCGCGCAATTGCTTTGGATGAGGCAAACCCTTAGGGACTATGGTTACAAATTAACCAAAGTTCCTCTTCTATGTGATAATGAGAGTGCAATCCGCATGGCGGATAATCCCGTTGAGCATAGCCGCACTAAACACATAGCCATTCGGTATCATTTTCTAAGGGATCACCAACAAAAGGGAGATATCGAGATTGCATATATTAACACCAAGGAACAATTACCCGATATCTTTACCAAGCCACTAGATGAACAAACTTTTAACAAACTTAGGCATGAGCTAAATATTCTTGATTCTCGGAATTTCTTTTGATGTTTTGCACACATAGCTCATTAATATACCTTTGATTATATCTCTTTTATATGCTATGACTAATGTGTTTTCAAGTCTATTTCAAAACCAAGTCATAGATTGAAAGGGAAACGGAGTCTTCGGCGAAGACAAAAGCTTCCACTCCACTCCATCAAATTACTCATCCTTCGCCGTCGCTCCACGCCGCTCTCCGACTTTGGTATAATCTTCACTCATATTTTGTTTGCCAAAGGGGGGGAAAGTAGTTAACAAGGGCTTATATTTCACTCAAGTATCCGTTTTTGGCGATTCATGCCAAAGGGGGAGAAAGTATTAGCCCAAAGCAAAAGGACCGCACCACCACCTAATTTAAAATAAAGATTTTCAAATTGATATCTTATTGTGTTCAAAAGGGGGAGAAAGTACTAGTATCTTCAAAAATTTTAAAAGCCTCTTGAACACTAAGAGGAGGATTTCATTAAGGGGGAGTTTTGTTTTAGTTAAAGGAAAAGCATTTGAAACAGGGGGAGAAAATTTCAAATCTTGAAAATGCTTCTTAAAATCTTATTCATGTATTCTTTGACCATTTGCAAAAGGACTTTGAAAATAATTTACAAAAGAATTTGCAAAAACAAAACATGTGGTGCAAGCGTGGTCCAAAATGTTAAAAATGAAAAAGAAATAATCCATGCATATCTTATGATAATAGTTATTGGTTCAATTCTTAGTATCCTTTGCACTTACATTATGCAAACTAGTTCAATTATGCATTTCTATATTTGCTTTGGTTTGTGTTGGCATCAATCACCAAAAAGGGGGAGATTGAAAGGGAAATAGGCTTACACCTTTTCCTAAATTGATTTTAGTGGTTGAATTGCCCAACACAAATATTTGGACTAACTAGTTTGCTCTAGTCTATAAGTTTAACAGGTGCCAAAGGTTCACAACAAGCCAATAAAAAGACCAAAGATGGGTTCAAATTAAGAGAGCTAAAGACATCCCAAGGGCACCCTGGTCTGGCGCACCGGACTGTCTGGTGTGCCACCGGACAGTGTCCGGTGCACCAAAAAACTCGAAGCTGAACTTGCCACCTTCGAGAAAATGGGAGGCAGCTCCGCTATAATTCATCGGACTGTCCGGTGAAGCACCGGACAGTGTCCGGTGTCACACCGGACTGTCCCGTGTGCCAGCGGAGCAACAGCTACTTCGCGCCAACGATCGACTGCAACCGCATTCAATGCGCTACAGTGCGCACCAGAGTCAGAGCACGCGCAGTTGGCGCACCGGACAGTCTACAGGACTTGTCCGGTGCACCACCGGACAGCCCAGAGGCCCCACCTATCAGAGCTCCAATGGTCGAACCCTAACGGCCAGGTGACGTGGCTGGCGCACCGGACAGTGTCCAGTGCGCCATGCGACATCAGCCTCCACCAAACGGCTAGTTTGGTGGTTGGGGCTATAAATAGCCCAACCACCCCACATTCAATGGCATCCAAGTTTTCCAACTTCCTACACCATACAAGAGCTTTAGCATTCAATTCAGACACAACCAAAGAGATCAAATCCTCTCCTAAGTCCGGAATCACTCCAAATTAAATAGTTACTAGAGAGAGCGACATTTGTGTTCATTTGAGCTCTTGCATTTGGATTGCTTCTTTTCTTTCTCATTCTTTCTTGTGATCAAACTCAATTGTAACCAAGGCAAGAGACACCAATTGTGTGGTGGTCCTTGCGGGAACTTTGTGTTCCGTTTGATTGAGAAGAGAAGCTCACTCGGTCTAAGTGACCGTTTGAGAGAGGGAAAGGGTTGAAAGAGACCCGGTCTTTGTGACCACCTCAACGGGGAGTAGGTTTGCAAGAACCGAACCTCGGTAAAACAAATCATCGTGTCTCACTCTCTATTTGCCCGCGATTTGTTTTCACCCCCTCTCTCGGACTCGTTCATATTTCTAACGCTAACCCGGCTTGTAGTTGTGCTTAAGTTTATAAATTTCAGATTCGCCCTATTCACCCCCCTCTAGGCGACTTTCAATGGTGATTTACTGGCCCAAGGCTTAATAGAATTAATAGAGTATTCATACCAACAAGGTGCATCTTCTTTTTCGGAAGCCTATCTCGAAAGAACCTCCAAGTTAAGCGTGGTGGGCTTGGAGCAATTTGGGATGGGTGACCGACCGGGAAGTTTTCTCGGGTGCGCATGAGTGAGACAAAGTGCACACAAAAGACTCGTGTTGGTTTGTGGGGACGATATATGATCCTAGAGAGCTGCCAGGAATAAGTATCGCCGGTCCAAGGATTGGATGGGGTGTTACACATATATACAATTTATATTCAATATTAAAAATATCTGAGCATGATGTTCTACTGGTTAGATAGCTTCACCCTGTGTCTCCTGTCCTTCATCCATCAGGGCATGGGTTCAAATCCTGTCGGGCCGTCGTTTGGATATCTATAGACGTGCAACAGATTAATATGAAATAGATGTAAGAAGTTATTTGTAAAAAAAACGTAGGACGACCGTTAAAACTATTGTTTTAAGTATTAGTATAGACGATCGTTTGTGTTTGAGCACGGCAACTGTTTTGCAAGACACGCCGGCTTTAATTTGTTTGTACATAGATCCCTGATGCTTCATTCTAGAAAATAAAATCAAATTTGCTGCATTGCACAACCTACCAAAGCAGGCAATTATGACGTACGATTATATATGCAGAAAGTTTTAAATCAGTATGCATATATAATCAAGAAAGTTTTAAATCTTCATTGATACCTTTCCACAAAGCAAAAGAAAAATCTCAGCCAGGGTATATCCTCCGTTAATAACCAACCAATGAAATTCGCGGCTAAAAAATGGAGTAACTATACGCGTATATAATGCTACGGGTAGCAACTGAGTCGTCGTCGTCTGTAGTACTGCTGCGACAATGGCAACCACCGGAACATGCATGGGCTCCATCATTCCGCCGCTCGTGCTCCTGATGACCGTCTTCTCAGCCGCACCACGCGTCTCCGGCGAGCCACCGAGCGTGGTGCCGTCGGCGTGCAAGGCGGCCACAGCCGCAGGCGGCGGCACTTTCACCGAGGACTTCTGTCTGTCGGCGCTCGACGGCAAATCCGCAGGCGCCGCGGACTACGCCGACATGGCCCTGGTCGCGGTCGACCTCGCCACGGCCAACGCCACGGCCACCGAGGCGAAAATCGACGCGCTGCTGGGCAGCAGCAGCGGCAGTGGCGCCGCGTCGTCCGAGGGGCTGCGGTCGTGCCGGGCGCTGTACGGCGCGGTGGTGCGGCAGTACCAGCCGGAGTGCCGTGCCGCCGTGGCCGGCGGAAGGTACGGCGACGCGGAGGCGTGTCTGGGCAGGACGGCGCAGGCGGCCGCGGCGTGCGAGCGGTGGTTCGTGCAGCGGAAGGTGGCGTCGCCGGTGGCCCCCGAGGACGACGCCCTCGCCAAGCTCGCCGACCTCGCCATCGCGCTGGCTTCGGTCGCCTGATTGAGATATACATACACGTCACCAAGCGGAAGGCGGCGCGTTGGCGAACTGATGGACGGACATTCTGTCAACACGCCTTGATCTTTTCGATGCTCGCCTTCTTTATTCTCTTTATCACTGTGCTTGAATTTGCACTGTCATCTTATTTTATAAGCTGAAACTCAACTCAAATGAACAAGTTGTTGATCGAAGATGAATTTGACACTAGTGCGTGATCCAAAATGTACATGTACCACTAGTACACTACACTAGAATAGGCAATATCGCTGCCTGGAACACTATACCGGCAGTGAATATGTTTCACTCTCGAACTGGACAATAACTGAGATCCTGCTTAGTCCATGTTTGAAACCCTCAAGCTAATAGTTAGTCACCTAATAAATTATTAGCAGGGTTGAGCCAGCTAATAAACTAGTAATTGTTAGATGTGAGGTAACTAACAATTACCTACAATATTAACTGATGGTGTTTAAAATCTAACAACTAATATTTAGTAGCTACTAACTATTAGTTTAGAACCGGCATTTACAGTTGGATTATCATTGTTGATTGATAAAATCACCTAGAGGTGATATATTAATGTCGGGTTAAGCTTTGGCCCCGCAACCGTATAAACAACCATTGAGAAATAAAATAAAGCACAACTGATATAAAAAATCTTTATAAGTTGGGTAAATTTGACATGGAAAAATATTACAAGAATACCTAGTCCTGTTGACAAATCTATATCTATCTAATATAGCATCAGTTCAAATTAATCTAGATCCACCCAACATATGCATCCTGCTGAGATGTGTTTTCTTCATGCATCCGTTTTGTACACACAAAAAATTTTCCTTCATCACATTGAACCGTCCAAATCTCTTCCTCTCATTTTTTTCTCTCACTCACTCACATCTAACGGCTAAAGACCTCCATATCATCCCATCC
Source organism: Zea mays (assembly GCF_902167145.1). Classification (NCBI taxonomy): domain Eukaryota; kingdom Viridiplantae; phylum Streptophyta; class Magnoliopsida; order Poales; family Poaceae; genus Zea; species Zea mays. The sequence continues at coordinate 175,504,655 of NC_050097.1, read as the reverse complement.
TCGTGCATGCACCACCTACGCCCTCACAGTGGCGGAGCTCCGTAAAGATAACTGAAAGGGAATTAGGCTTACACCTAGTTCCTAAATAGTTTTGGTGGTTGAATCGCCCGACACAAACAATTGGACTAACTAGTTTGCTCTAGATTATATGTTCTACAGGTGCCAAAGGTTCATATACAACTATACTAAATCGACTGTCCGGAATACCATAGATTATTCCGGACAGGAGAAGCTTTTTGGAAAAACAGGCCAAGCGCGGACCGTCCGGGCCCTTGCGGCGGACCGTCCGCGACATCGGAATACCCCTCGGACAGAACCAATGCAAAAACACAAGTTTCCACTACAGACTGTCCGGAGGAAAAGCAAAGACCGTCCGAGCCCTCGCGCGGACCGTCCGGCCTCAGGCGCGGACCGTCCGGTCGGTAAGAAACCGAAAAACCCGAAGGTGACGGGTTCGGAGAAATGAATTATAGGGGGCCTCGTGGACCGTCCGGGGTGCACGACCGGACCGTCCGCGACTGGCTCTGTCTGACATCTGACGTCGCATTAAATGCAATATAGCCGTTGATATAGCCGTTACTGCTGACCGTTGCGTTTTCAGCCGTTGATCAACAGGGGCGGACCGTCCGGACCTGACTCGCGGACCGTCCGCGCTCAGCAGAAAGGTGCAACGGCTAGGAAGTGGTTGGAGGCTATAAATACCACCCCAACCACCTCCATTCAATACATCCAAGCATTCCAACCTTCAACATTCAATACAAGAGCTAGCAACCCATTCCAAGACACATTCAAAGCCTCCATCTCTCCAAGTTTCACAATTGAGAAAAGAGATCATTAGTGATTAGTGGCTTGAGAGAGAAAGTGATCCGTGTGTTATTTGTCGCTCTTGTCGCTTGGCATTTTCAATCGTGCTTTCTTGATTCTTTCATTGCGATCAAACTCACTTGTAATTGAGGCAAGAGACACCAATCTTGTGGTGATCCTTGTAGGAACTTTGTGTTCCAAGTGATTGAGAAAAGAAAGCTCACTCGGTCCGAGGGACCGTTTGAGAGAGGGAAGGGTTGAAAGAGACCCGGCCTTTGTGGCCTCCTCAACGGGGAGTAGGTTTGCAAGAACCGAACCTCGGTAAAACAAATCCGCGTGTCACACCCTTCATTTGCTTGCGATTTGTTTTCCACCCTCTCTCCCGGACTCATTTCTTTATTACTAACGCTAACCCGGCTTGTAGTTGTGTTTATATTTGTAAATTTCAGTTTCGCCCTATTCACCCCCCCCCCCTCTAGGCGACTTTCAATTGGTATCAAAGCCCGGTGCTTCATTAGAGCCTAACCGCTCGAAGTGATGTCGGGAGATCACGCCAAGAAGGAGATGGAGACCGGCGAAAAGCCCACTACAAGCCAAGGGAGCACTTCATCGGAAGAGTCCCGCACCAAAAGGAGGGAGAAGAAGAAGAGCTCCTCCATCAAAGGGAAGGAGAAGAAATCTTCTTCTCACCACAAAGAGAAGAAAGAAAAATCTTCTTCCCACAAGCCGCATCGGAGTAAGGACAAGCAAAAGAGGATGAGGAAAGTGGTCTACTACGAGACCGACACTTCATCAACATCAACCTCCGGCTCCGATGCGCCCTCCGTAACTTCTAAACGCCAAGAGCGTAAGAAGTTTAGTAAGATCCCCCTACACTACCCTCGCATTTCTAAGCATGCACCTTTACTTTCCGTCCCATTAGGCAAACCACCAACTTTTGATGGTGAAGATTATGCTAGGTGGAGCGATTTAATGCGATTTCATCTAACCTCACTCCACAAAAGTATATGGGATGTTGTTGAGTTTGGTGCACAGGTACCGTCCGTAGGGGACAAGAATTATGATGAGGATGAGGTGGCCCAAATCGAGCACTTCAACTCTCAAGCGACAACGATACTCCTCGCCTCTTTAAGTAGAGAGGAGTATAACAAAGTTCAAGGGTTGAAGAGCGCCAAAGAAGTTTGGGATGTGCTCAAAACCGCGCACGAGGGAGACGAGCTTACAAAGATCACCAAGCGGGAAACGATCGAGGGGGAGCTCGGTCGGTTCCGGCTTCGCAAAGGGGAGGAGCCACAACACATGTACAACCGGCTCAAGACCTTGGTGAACCAAGTACGCAACCTCGGGAGCGTAAAATGGGACGACCACGAAATGGTTAAGGTTATTCTAAGATCTCTCATTTTCCTTAACCCCACTCAAGTTCAATTAATTCGTGGTAATCCTAGATATACTAAAATGACCCCCGAGGAAGTTATCGGGAATTTTGTAAGTTTTGAGTGCATGATCGAAGGCTCGAGGAAGATCAACGAGCTTGATGATCCATCCACATCCGAAGCTCAACCCGTCGCATTCAAGGCAACGGAGGAAAAGAAGGAGGAGGCTACACCAAGTCGTCAACCAATAGACGCCTCCAAGCTTGACAATGAGGAAATGGCGCTCGTCATCAAGAGCTTCCGCCAAATCCTCAAGCAAAGGAGAGGGAAAGACTACAAGTCCCGCTCCAAGAAGGTTTGCTACAAATGTGGTAAGCCCGGTCATTTTATTGCTAAATGTCCTATATCAAGTGACAGTGACCGAGGAGACGACAAGAAGGGGAGAAGAAAGGAGAAGAAGAGGTACTACAAGAAGAAGGGTGGCGATGCCCATGTTTGTCGGGAGTGGGATTCCGACAAAAGCTCAAGCGACTCCTCCGACGACGAGGACGCCGCCAACATCGCCGTCACCAAGGGACTTCTCTTCCCCAACGTCGGCCACAAGTGCCTCATGGCAAAGGACGGCAAAAAGAAGGTAAAATCAAGATCCTCCACTAAATATGAAACCTCTAGTGATGATAATGCTAGTGATGAGGAAGATAATTTGCGTACCCTTTTTGCCAACCTTAACATGGAACAAAAAGAAAAATTAAATGAATTAATTAGTGCTATTCATGAAAAGGATGACCTTTTGGATTCCCAAGAGGATTGTCTAATTAAAGAAAATAAGAAACATGTTAAGGTTAAAAATGCTTATGCTCTAGAAATTGAGAAATGTGAAAAATTATCTAGTGAGCTAAGCACTTGCCGTGAGATGATTGACAACCTTAGGAATGAAAATGCTAGTTTAAATGCTAAGGTTGATTCACATGTTTGTAATGTTTCAATTCCCAATCCTAGAGATAATAATAATGATTTGCTTGCTAGGATTGAAGAATTAAACATTTCTCTTGCTAGCCTTAAAGTAGAAAATGAAAATTTAATTGCTAAGGCTAAAGAACTAGATGTTTGCAATGCTACCATTTCCAATCTTAGAGATAAAAATGATATTCTTCATGCTAAGATTGTTGAACTGAATTCTTGCAAACCCTCTACATCTATTGTTGAGCATGTATCTATTTGTACTAGATGTAGAGATGTTGATGTTAATGCTATTCATGATCATATGGCTTTAATTAAACAACAAAATGATCATATAGCAAAATTAGATGCTAAAATTGCCGAGCACAACTTAGAAAGTGAGAAATTTAAATTTGCTCGTAGCATGCTTTATAATGGGAGACGCCCGGGCATTAAGGATGGCATTGGCTTCCAAAGGGGAGACAATGTCAAAATTAGTGCCCCTCCTAAGAGATTGTCCAACTTTGTTAAGGGCAAGGCTCCCATGCCTCAGGATAACGAGTGTTACATTTTATACCCTGCCGGTTATCCCGAGAGCAAAATTAGGAGAATTCATTCTAGGAAGTCTCACTCTGGCCCAAATCATGCTTTTATGTATAAGGGTGAGACATCTAGTTCTAGGCAACCAACCCGTGCTAAATTGCCTAAGAAAACTCCTAGTGCATCAAATGAACATAGTCTTTCATTTAAAACTTTTGATGCATCTTATGTTTTGACTAACAAATCCGGCAAGGTAGTTGCCAAATATGTTGGGGGCAAGCACAAGTGTTCAAAGACTTGTGTTTGGGTACCCAAAGTTCTTGTGTCTAATGCCAAAGGACCCAAAACCATTTGGGTACCTAAAGTCAAGAACTAAACTTGTTTTGTAGGTTTATGCATCCGGGGGCTCAAGTTGGATACTCGACAGCGAGTGCACAAACCATATGACAGGGGAGAAAAGGATGTTCTCCTCCTACGAGAAAAACCAAGATCCCCAAAGAGCGATCACATTCGGGGATGGAAATCAAGGTTTGGTCAAAGGTCTTGGTAAAATTGCTATATCTCCTGACCATTCCATTTCTAATGTTTTTCTTGTAGATTCTTTAGATTACAATTTGCTTTCTGTATCTCAATTATGTCAAATGGGCTACAACTGTCTATTTACTGATGTAGGTGTCACTGTCTTTAGAAGAAGTGATGATTCAATAGCATTTAAGGGTGTGTTAGAGGGTCAGCTATACTTAGTAGATTTTGAAAGAGCTGAACTCGACACATGCTTAATTGCTAAGACTAACATGGGTTGGCTCTGGCACCGCCGACTAGCCCATGTTGGGATGAAGAATCTTCACAAGCTTCTAAAGGGAGAACACATTTTAGGATTAACAAATGTTCATTTTGAGAAAGACAGGATTTGTAGCGCATGCCAAGCAGGGAAGCAAGTTGGTGCTCATCATCCGCATAAGAACATAATGACGACCGACAGACCACTAGAGCTCCTGCACATGGATCTATTCGGCCCGATCGCTTACATAAGCATCGGCGGGAGTAAGTACTGTCTAGTTATTGTGGATGATTATTCTCGCTTCACTTGGGTATTCTTTTTACAGGAAAAATCTCAAACCCAAGAGACCTTAAAGGGATTCTTGAGACGGGCTCAAAATGAGTTCGGCTTAAGGATCAAGAAAATAAGAAGCGACAACGGGACGGAGTTCAAGAATTCTCAAATTGAAGGGTTCCTTGAGGAGGAGGGCATCAAGCATGAGTTCTCTTCTCCCTACACGCCACAACAAAATGGTGTAGTGGAGAGGAAGAATCGAACTCTATTGGACATGGCAAGAACCATGCTTGATGAATACAAGACTTCGGATCGGTTTTGGGCGGAGGCGGTCAACACCGCTTGCTACGCCATCAACCGGTTGTATCTACACCGAATCCTCAAGAAGACATCATATGAACTCCTAACCGGTAAAAAGCCCAACATTTCATATTTTAGAGTTTTTGGTAGCAAATGCTTTATTCTTGTTAAAAGAGGTAGAAAATCTAAATTTGCTCCTAAAACTGTAGAAGGCTTTTTACTTGGTTATGACTCAAACACAAGGGCATATAGGGTCTTTAACAAGTCCACCGGACTCGTTGAAGTCTCATGTGACGTTGTGTTTGATGAAACTAACGGCTCTCAAGTAGAGCAAGTTGATCTTGATGAGATAGGTGAAGAAGAGGCTCCATGCATCGCACTAAGGAACATGTCCATTGGGGATGTGTGTCCCAAGGAATCCGAAGAGCCTCCAAATGCACAAGATCAACCTTCCTCCTCCACGCAAGCATCTCCACCAACTCAAAATGAGGATGAAGCTCAAGTTGATGAAGTAGAAGATCAAGCAAATGAGCCACCTCAAGATAATGGCAATGATCAAGGGGGAGATGCAAATGAGGAAGACAAGGAGGAAGAGGAACAAAGGCCGCCACACCCAAGAGTCCACCAAGCAATTCAACGAGATCACCCCGTCGACACCATCCTCGGCGACATTCATAAGGGGGTAACTACTCGATCTCGTGTTGCACATTTTTGTGAACATTACTCGTTTGTTTCCTCTATTGAGCCACACAGGGTAGAGGAAGCACTTCAAGATTCGGATTGGGTGGTGGCGATGCAAGAGGAGCTCAACAACTTCACAAGGAATGAGGTATGGCATTTAGTTCCACGTCCTAACCAAAATGTTGTAGGAACCAAATGGGTCTTCCGCAACAAGCAAGACGAGCATGGTGTGGTGACAAGGAACAAAGCTCGACTTGTGGCCAAGGGATACTCCCAAGTCGAAGGTTTGGATTTCGGTGAAACCTATGCACCCGTAGCTAGGCTTGAGTCAATTCGCATATTATTGGCCTATGCTACTTACCATGGCTTTAAGCTTTATCAAATGGACGTGAAAAGTGCCTTCCTCAATGGACCAATCAAGGAAGAGGTCTATGTTGAGCAACCTCCCGGCTTTGAAGACAGTGAGTATCCTAATCATGTCTATAAGCTCTCTAAGGCGCTTTATGGGCTCAAGCAAGCCCCAAGAGCATGGTATGAATGCCTTAGAGATTTCCTTATTGCTAATGGCTTCAAAGTCGGTAAAGCCGATCCTACTCTATTCACTAAAACTCTTGAAAATGATTTGTTTGTATGCCAAATTTATGTTGATGATATCATATTTGGGTCTACTAACGAATCTACTTGTGAGGAATTTAGTAGGATTATGACACAGAAATTCGAGATGTCTATGATGGGGGAGTTGAAGTATTTTCTAGGATTCCAAGTGAAGCAACTCCAAGAGGGCACCTTCATTAGCCAAACGAAGTACACTCAAGATATCCTAAACAAGTTTGGGATGAAGGATGCCAAACCCATCAAGACACCCATGGGAACCAATGGGCATCTCGACCTCGACACGGGAGGTAAGTCCGTGGATCAAAAGGTATACCGGTCGATGATAGGTTCATTACTTTATCTTTGTGCATCTCGACCGGATATTATGCTTTCTGTATGCATGTGTGCAAGATTCCAAGCCGACCCTAAGGAAGCTCACCTTACGGCCGTAAAACGAATCTTGAGATATTTGGCTTATACTCCTAAGTTTGGGCTTTGGTATCCTAGGGGATCCACATTTGATTTGATTGGTTATTCGGATGCCGATTGGGCGGGGTGCAAAATCAATAGGAAGAGTACATCGGGGACTTGCCAGTTCTTGGGAAGATCCTTGGTGTCTTGGGCTTCAAAGAAGCAAAATTCGGTCGCTCTTTCCACCGCCGAAGCCGAGTATATTGCCGCAGGCCATTGTTGCGCGCAATTGCTTTGGATGAGGCAAACCCTGCGGGACTACGGTTACAAATTAACCAAAGTCCCTTTGCTATGTGATAATGAGAGTGCAATCAAAATGGCCGACAATCCTGTCGAGCATAGCCGCACTAAACACATAGTCATCCGGTATCATTTTCTTAGGGATCACCAACAAAAAGGGGATATCGAGATTTCTTACATTAACACTAAAGATCAATTAGCCGATATCTTTACCAAGCCTCTTGATGAACAAACTTTTACCAAACTTAGACATGAGCTCAATATTCTTGATTCACGCAACTTCTTTTGCTAGATTGCACACATAGCTCATTTATATACCTTTGATCATATCTCTCTTATATGCTATGACTAATGTGTTTTCAAGTCTATCTCAAACCAAGTCATAGGTATATTGAAAGGGAATTGGAGTCTTCGGCAAAGACAAAGGCTTCCACTCCGTAACTCAGGCTTCGCCGTCGCTCCAAGCCACTCTCCATTTTTGGGGGAGAGAACAAAAGGATTTCATCTTTGGTATAATCTTAACTCATTTATATATGACTAAAGGGGAAGATAGTACTTCGAGGGCTCTAATGATTTCATTTTTGGCGATTCATGCCAAAGGGGGAGAAAGAAAGAGCCCAAAGCAAAAGGACCGCACCATCACCAATTTCAAAAACTTAGTGTTGAATATTATCAATTGGTTTTCCTATTATGTTCAAAAAGGGGGAGAAAGTAGTATTTCAAAAATGATATATCAAAACCCTCTTGAACACTAAGAGGAGGATCCTATTTAGGGGGAGTTTTGTTTAAGTCAAAGGAAAAGCATTTGAAACAGGGGGAGAAAATTTCAAATATGCTTTACAAAATCTTATTCATTTATCTTTGACTATTTGCAAAAGATCTTTGAAAAGGATTTACAAAATAGTTTGCAAAAACAAAACATGTGGTGCAAGCGTGGTCCAAAATGTTATATAAGAAAGAAACATCTCATACATATCTTGTAAGTATTTACATTGGCTCAAACTTGAAGCAACCTTTGCACTTACATTATGCAAACTAGTTCAATTATGCACTTTTATATTTGCTTTGGTTTGTGTTGGCATCAATCACCAAAAAGGGGGAGATTGAAAGGGAATTAGGCTTACACCTAGTTCCTAAATAGTTTTGGTGGTTGAATCGCCCGACACAAACAATTGGACTAACTAGTTTGCTCTAGATTATATGTTCTACAGGTGCCAAAGGTTCATATACAACTATACTAAATCGACTGTCCGGAATACCATAGATTATTCCGGACAGGAGAAGCTTTTTGGAAAAACAGGCCAAGCGCGGACCGTCCGGGCCCTTGCGGCGGACCGTCCGCGACATCGGAATACCCCTCGGACAGAACCAATGCAAAAACACAAGTTTCCACTACAGACTGTCCGGAGGAAAAGCAAAGACCGTCCGAGCCCTCGCGCGGACCGTCCGGCCTCAGGCGCGGACCGTCCGGTCGGTAAGAAACCGAAAAACCCGAAGGTGACGGGTTCGGAGAAATGAATTATAGGGGGCCTCGCGGACCGTCCGGGGTGCACGACCGGACCGTCCGCGACTGGCTCTGTCTGACATCTGACGTCGCATTAAATGCAATATAGCCGTTGATATAGCCGTTACTGCTGACCGTTGCGTTTTCAGCCGTTGATCAACAGGGGCGGACCGTCCGGACCTGACTCGCGGACCGTCCGCGCTCAGCAGAAAGGTGCAACGGCTAGGAAGTGGTTGGAGGCTATAAATACCACCCCAACCACCTCCATTCAATACATCCAAGCATTCCAACCTTCAACATTCAATACAAGAGCTAGCAACCCATTCCAAGACACATTCAAAGCCTCCATCTCTCCAAGTTTCACAATTGAGAAAAGAGATCATTAGTGATTAGTGGCTTGAGAGAGAAAGTGATCCGTGTGTTATTTGTCGCTCTTGTCGCTTGGCATTTTCAATCGTGCTTTCTTGATTCTTTCATTGCGATCAAACTCACTTGTAATTGAGGCAAGAGACACCAATCTTGTGGTGATCCTTGTAGGAACTTTGTGTTCCAAGTGATTGAGAAAAGAAAGCTCACTCGGTCCGAGGGACCGTTTGAGAGAGGGAAGGGTTGAAAGAGACCCGGCCTTTGTGGCCTCCTCAACGGGGAGTAGGTTTGCAAGAACCGAACCTCGGTAAAACAAATCCGCGTGTCACACCCTTCATTTGCTTGCGATTTGTTTTCCACCCTCTCTCCCGGACTCATTTCTTTATTACTAACGCTAACCCGGCTTGTAGTTGTGTTTATATTTGTAAATTTCAGTTTCGCCCTATTCACCCCCCCCCCCCCTCTAGGCGACTTTCAATAACGTCCCGGGCCATTTTACAAATATAACAATGTACTACTCGTCTTTTAATTTTTCGCACTTTAGAGATAGTAACATTTAAAACAATCCAATGGAACTTTTAATTTTTCGTACTTTATGGGTAGTAACATTTAAAACAATCCAATAAAACTGTGGCAGATAGGGAAAAGGAATCAGACGTTCGGAAACAATTACTCACAATAGAGGAGAAGCACTCAGCACACAACGCTTGCCGCTCAGGTGGTCGCTGCCCATTGGACAGGGAGGTGCTTCGCCCTTGCCTATGAATAAGAAAAGAAAAGGAATCAGATTGAGAAAGTTGTATAGTTTGGGAGAAGATGTAATGGCAGGGGTAGATTTGGGCGGTGGCGTGGCGCTAGTGTAGGCCGTGCGCGTCATTGCTACAGGGACAATAGAGGCGAACTGGTGGAGGTGGAGGCCGGACCAACAGTGGCGGATGCCTGAGTCAGAGCCCGCCCGGTCGTCTCGAAGGTTGCTGCCTTGTGCCCTTGCCGAATTCGTAGAGCCTAAAGGCGTGGAGAGCGATAGAGGACTGAATGGAGGCGGCCGCGCCGCTGGCAACATAGGAAACGTAGCCGCGCAGATTTGCGAAATAATTGAGAGAGTCTATGTTCTCATGACTTGAGCGACTGAGGGAGGCCGACAGCGCCAGGCTCAATCGATGCAAGCAGGATGTCTTTTGAACCACATTTTTAGGCTGAAATGTATTTTGGGCTAGATTTTTTTGGTTGAAAAAAGACATATATATATATAAGAGGATTTTTGGGCCGCGCCCCGGGCCACGACCCAGGTGGCCCGGGGCCCATATCCGCCCCTACGCCCTCACGAACCCCCGTTCCCGGCGGGAGTTTGAATCTCTCACGCCCTCACGCACCACCACCAATATACTTAGAATGCATGGTTTACTTAAGCCCCATAAGGTCCTGATGGATAGTTGCCCCATTGCGGCAATGGAGGAGGTTGGAATTGGGGAAAGTTAACATTCATCACATATTGATATAATGTTGCCTGCTAGTGCAAGTGTAATACTTGATCTTAGCATTCTTAAATACTTAGAATGGAAATAGTTTGAAACTCAACCTTACATGGATCATGGCTTGATGTTGTGATATGAATGAGGCATAGTATTGTTGTTCCCTTTGGAATTCATCTTGTTGTCTTAGCTCCTCACATAGCCTTGCAACCTCCATCTCATGCTCTGATTGGCAATGACTGCTAACCCTAGATTTTTGGGGGGAAGACAAGTCTGACCTTTGAGACCTAACCTCTCTAGAGTCAATCACTCCATTGAATATTGAGTACCTTCATAATGAATCAACAAAACACTTTAGAACATAATTTTAGTATTTGCATACTGAAAGAGAAATGTGCCCTTGGGCAATTTCTATAATGTTTTGGTGATTAAGTGTCCAACACATTTAATTAAGTTCCAATGTGCCAAATAAAGTGAGAAGTGCAAATCAAGGAAAAAGGTACGTTTATAGACTTAGTACATTGTTTTAAGTACTAATGTGTTTTGTCTAAGTGCAAGAAACAGTGAGAGAAGAATTGGAAAAAGAGTTGGCTATGTGCAGCAAACTCCAGCTCGGCTTGGCACACCGGACTGTCCGGTAGTGCACCGGACAGTGTCCGGTGCGCCAGGCTGGTCCACGTGAAAAGGCCGCTCTCGGGACTCGACAGCGGCGTACGGCTATAATTCATCGGACTGTCCGGTGGTGCACCGGACTGTCCGGTGAGTCATCCGCGGCGAACTCGTCGCCCTCGGGAAAAGCAAAGGGGCGACGTGGCTATAATTCATCGGACTGTCCAGTGGTGCACCGGACTGTCCGGTGAGCCAACGGTCGCCTGCGCCAACGGTCGGCCGCGTAATCTTCGCGTGACACGTGGACTGCTCCAACGGTCAGCCGGTGCACCGGACTGTCCAGTGTGCACCGGATAGTGTCTGGTGCGCCAATCAGCCCAAAGGAGCAACGGTCGTCTGTGCCAGAAAAGGAAGGAGATCGCGCACCGGACAGCTAAAGTGAATGTCCGGTGGTGCATCGGACTGTCCGGTGCACCACCTGACAGAAGGCAAGTTTTGCCTTCCAAGTTGGCCTCCAACGGCTCCTAGCTGCCTTGGGACTATAAAAGGGACCCCTAGGCGCATGGAGGAGTCACCCAAGCATTCACTAAGTATTCTAAGGCATCTAGACTCTGCTCCCGCGTATTCTCTTTGTTGTGTTAGAGATTTGAGCTCCATTCGAGTCGTGAACTTCCTGTGTTGTCATTTGAGCTCGAGTCTTCACTTGTGTGCGTGGGTGTGCTGCGTATTTGAGTCTTGTATGTGTTGCTCTTCCCAACCTTACTCCATGCTTTCTTTGTGATATATATTGTAAGGGCGAGAGACTCCAAGTTGTGGAGATTCCTCGCAAACGGGAAAATACACTAAGGAAAATATTGTGGTATTCAAGTTGATCATCGGATCACTTGAAAGGGGTTGAGTGCAACCCTCGTCCATTGGGACGCCACAACGTGGAAGTAGGCAAGTGTTACTTGGCCAAACCACGGGATAAAAATCGCGTGTCTTGTGTTGATCTCTTTGTGATTGTTTGTGTTCACAAGAACTCGCTTCAAGCTACTTAGCTGTACTAACACTCATAACTAAGTTTTGTGGCTATTAGTGTTTGATTTTTACAGGATCACCTATTCACCCCCCCCCTCTAGGTGCTCTCAATTGGTATCGGAGTCGTACTCTTCACGTAAGGGACTAATCGCCCGAAGAGATGGATCCTAAGGGAAAGGGGATGGTGGTCAACGACAAGGAGAAGGAGTCCATCTTCAATGAGCCAAGAGATGACAAGCCCACTGACTCTGGCTCGAGTCACAAGAAGAAGGACGGGAAGAAGAAGAGGCGCATCAAGAAGATCATCTACTACGACAGCGATGCATCTTCTTCTTCACCAAGAGACGACGACGATGACGATTCTTCGTCAAAGAAAAAGACGGTTAATCAAAACTATTCCTTTGATTATTCCCGCATGTCGTACAATTTGAATGCACATTTACTTTCTATTCCTCTAGGAAAACCTCCAAACTTTGATGGAGAGGACTACTCATTTTGGAGTCATAAAATGTGTAGTCGTCTATTTTCTCTCCATCCTAGCATTTGGGAAATAGTGGAAAATGGAATGCATTTCGATAGTACGGATAACCCTGTGATTATTAATGAGCAAATCCATAAGAATGCCCAAGCTACTACTGTGTTGTTAGCATCTCTTTGCAGGGACGAGTATAATAAAGTAAGTGGCTTGGACAACGCCAAGCAAATCTGGGACACCCTCAAGATCTCAGATGAAGGAAATGATGCTACAATGATCACCAAAATGGAACTAGCCGAAGGCGAGCTAGGGAGATTCGCCATGATCAGGGGAGAAGAGCCAACACAAACCTACAACAGGCTCAAGACCCTGGTCAACAAGATTAGAAGCTATGGAAGCACAAAATGGACGGACCACAACTTCGTCCGACTCATGCTCAGGTCCTTTACAGTTATTGACCCCCATCTTGTGAATCTTATCCGTGAAAATCCTAGGTACACAAAGATGACGCCCGAGGAGATACTCGGAAAATTTGTAAGCGGGCGCATGATGGTTAGGGAGGCAAGATATGTAGATGACGCCTTAAATGGCCCTCTACCCGTCTACGAGCCGCAACCCGTTGCGCTCAAGGCACCTAGCAGCAAGGAGGCACTACCAAGCAAGGTAGCTCAAGTGGAGGCTGCCGGCCTCAACGAAGATGAGATGACGCTTATCATCAAGCTTTTCAAGACCGCACTAAAAGGACGCAAGGAGTACCACAATAAGAACAAAATAAGGGGAAAGTGCTCCTGCTTTAAATGCGGTAAGACTGGTCACTTTATTGCTCAATGTCCCGATAATGAGAATGATCAGGCACAAGAAAGACACGGCAAGAAGGAGAAGAAGATGAACTACAAGAAGGCGAAGGGCGAGGCGCACCTTGGAAAGGAGTGGGACTCTGACTGATTCTCATCCGACTCCGACGATGAGGGACTGGCTGCCTCAGCCTTCGACAAGTCTTCGCTCTTCTCCAACGAACGCCATACGTGTCTCATGGCCAAGGAGAAAAAATTAAGTATTTGAGATACACCTAAGTACTGCTCTTCTAGTGATGAGGAATCTTCTGATGATGAAGTAGATTACTCTAGTTTATTTAAAGGTTTAGATAGATATAAGGTAGAAAAAATTAATGAATTAATTGATGCTCTAAATGAAAAGGATAGATTGTTAGAAAAACAAGAGGACATTTTATATGAGGAACATGACAAATTTATTAGTGTGCAAAAATCTCTTGCCTTAGAAATTAAGAGAAATGAAATGTTATCCTCTAAATTGTCTATTTGCCATGAATCGGTCTCTAGTTTGAAGAGTTTAAATGATGAATTAAATGCTAAGCTAAGGGAAGTCAAAACTAGTTCATGTGTTGAGCATGTCATTATTTGTAATAAATGTAAAGATTTTGATGTTGATGCATGTGATGAACATCTTATTTCTATTACTAAATTAAATAATGAAGTGGCAAGTCTTAATGCTCAACTTAAGACTTGCAAAAGTGATTTTGATAAATTAAAGTTTGCTAGGGATGCCTACACTGTTGGTAGACACCCCTCAATTAAGGATGGACTTGGTTTTCGAAAGGAAACCAAGAACAAGTCAAAGGACTCCCATTCTCAACAAGGAGAAAGGGAAGGCTCCTATGACTGATAGTCCTCAAAGGAACAATGCCTTTATCTATGATAGGAAAATTGCTAGTCGCACTCATTACAATAGAAGTTATGATCATGCTGCTTATAACTCACGTACTATGTTTGCCTCTAGTTCTACTTTTGTTCATGGTAGAAGTAGGCCTAGGAGAAATCATGTTGTGTCTCATACTCCTAGAAAAATGTTCAATGGACCTTCGACTACTTACCATGCTTGTAATGCTTCTTTTGTTCTTTTATGTAAGAATGCAAAAGTAGTTGCTAGGAAATTGGGATCCAAATGCAAGGGAAACAAGACCTGCATATGGGTTCCAAAGACTGTTTTGACTAACCTTGTAGGACCCAACAAGAGTTGGGTACCTAAAACCCAAGCTTAAAATTCATTGCAGGTTTATGCATCCGGGGGCTCAAGCTGGATTATCGACAGCGGATGCACAAACCACATGACGGGGGAGAAGAAGATGTTCACCTCCTACGTCAAGAACAAGGATTCCCATGATACGATTATCTTTGGAGATGGGAATCAAAGCAAGGTCAAGGGTTTGGGAAAGATAGCCATCACCAACGAGCACTCCATATCAAATGTATTTCTAGTAGAGTCGCTTGGTTACAACCTTCTGTCTGTAAGTCAATTGTGTCACATCGGTTACAATTGTCTTTTTACAAATGTTGATGTATCTGTCTTTAGAAGGAGTGATGGTTCATTAGCCTTTAAGGGTGTATTAGACGGCAAACTCTACTTAGTTGATTTTTCGAAAGAGGAGGCCAATCTAGATGCATGCTTAATAGCTACGACTAGTATGGGCTGGCTGTGGCATCGCCGTCTAGCACATGTTGGGATGAAGAACCTTCATAAACTTCTAAAGGGAGAACATGTGTTAGGACTAACCAATGTTTGTTTCGAGAAAAATAGACCTTGTGCAGCTTGTCAGGCAGGGAAACAGGTGGGAAGCACTCATCACAGCAAGAATATGATGACAACATCAAGACCACTGGAGCTTCTTCACATGGACCTCTTCGGACCCGTTGCCTACCTTAGCATCGGGGGAAGTAAGTATGGTCTGGTAATTGTTGATGATTTTTCTCGCTTCACTTGGGTGTTCTTTTTGCAGGATAAATTAGAAACCCAAGGGACCCTAAAGCGCTTTCTAAGGAGGGATCAAAACAAATTTGAGCTCAAGGTGAAAAAGATAAGAAGCGACAATGGGTCCGAGTTCAAGAATCTGTAAGTGGAGGAGTATCTTGAGGAAGAAGGCATCAAGCATGAGTTCTCCACTCCCTACACACCATAGCAAAATGATGTGGTAGAGAGGAAGAACAGGATGCTTATCGACATGGCGAGAATGATGCTTGGAGAATTCAAGATGCCCGAGCGGTTTTGGTCGGAAGCTGTGAACACAGCTTGCCACGCCATAAACCGGCTCTACCTACATCACCTTCTCAAGAAGACCTCGTATGAACTCCTTACCGGTAACAAACCCAACGTTTCTTACTTTCATGTATTTGGGAGCAAATGTTACATTCTGGTGAAGAAAGGTAGACATTCTAAATTTGCTCCCAAGGCAGTAGAAGGGTTTTTTCTAGGGTATGACTCAAATACAAAGGCGTATAGAGTCTTTAACAAATCATCGGGTTTGGTTGAAGTCTCTAGCGACATTGTATTTGATGAGACTAATGGCTCTCCAAGAGAGCAAGTTGATCTTGATGACATAGATGAAGATGATGTTCCAACAGCCGCAATGTGCACGATGGCGATTGGAGAAGTGCGACCACAGGAACAACAGGAGCAAGATCAGCCTTCTTCCTCAACAATGGTGCATCCCCCAACCCAAGATGATGGACAGGTACCTCAAGAAAAGGAGCATGATCAAGGGGGAGCACAAGAAGAGCAAGTGATGGAGGAAGAAGCACCACGTGTCCCTCCAACTCAAGTCCGAGCGACGATCCAAAGAAATCACCCCATTGATCAGATTCTGGGTGACATAAGCAAGGGAGTAACAACTCGCTCATGTTTGGCTAATTTTTGTGAGCATTACTCGTTTGTCTCTTCTATTGAGCCTTTCAGGGTAGAAGAGGCCTTGCAGGATCTGGACTGGGTGTTGGCCATGCAGGAAGAGCTCAACAACTTCAAGAGGAATGAAGTTTGGAGCCTGGTGCCACATCCCAAGCAAAATGTTGTGGGAACCAAGTGGGTGTTCCACAACAAGCAAGACGAGCACGGGGTGGTGACAAGAAACAAGGCTCGACTTGTGGCAAAAGGTTATGCCCAAGTCACAGGTTTGGATTTCGAGGAGACTTTTGCTCCTGTGGCTAGGCTAGAGTCTATTCGAATATTATTAGCCTATGTCGCTCACCACTATTTCAGGTTGTTTCAAATGGATGTGAAGAGCGCTTTCCTCAATGGTTCAATCAAGGAGGAGCTGTATGTGGAACAACCCCCTGGCTTTGAGGATGACAGGTACCCCGACCATGTGTTCAAGCTCTCTAAGGCGCTCTATAGACTTAAGCAAGCCCCAAGAGCATGGTATGAATGCCTTAGAGATTTCTTAATTGCTAACACTTTTAAGGTTGGGAAAGCCGATCCCACTCTTTTTACCAAGACTTGTGATGGTGATCTTTTTGTGTGCCAAATTTATGTCGATGACATAATATTTGGTTCTACTAACCAAAAGTCTTGTGAGGAGTTTAGTAGGGTTATGACCCAAAAGTTTGAGATGTCGATGATGGGCGAGTTGAACTACTTCCTTGGGTTCCAAGTGAAGCAACTCAAGGACGGCACCTTCATCTCCCAAACAAAGTACACACAAGATCTTCTCAAGCAGTTTGGGATGAAGGATGCCAAGCTCGCGAAGACACCGATGGGAACTGACGGACATATTGACCTCAACAAAGGAGGTAAGTCCGTTGATCAAAAGACATACCGGTCTATGATAGGATCATTGCTTTATTTATGTGCTAGTAGACCGGACATTATGCTAAGTGTATGCATGTGTGCTAGATATCAATCCGACCCTAAGGAGTGTCACCTTGTGGCCGTTAAGCGAATTCTTAGATATTTAGTTTCTACGCCTTGCTTCGGGATCTGGTATCCAAAGGGGTCTACCTTTGACTTGATTGGATACTTAGACTCCGATTATGCCGAGTGCAAGGTTGATAGGAAGAGCACATCAGGAACGTGCCAATTTCTAGGAAGGTCCCTGGTGTCCTGGAGTTCCAAGAAACAAACATCTGTTGCCCTATCCACCGCTGAGGCTGAGTATGTTGTCGCAGGACAGTGTTGCACGCAACTACTTTGGATGAGGCAAACCCTCCGGGACTTTGGCTACAATCTGAGCAAAGTCCCACTCCTATGTGACAATGAGAGTGCAATCCGCATGACGGATAATCCTGTTGAACACAGCCGCACACATAGACATCCGGCATCACTTTCTGAGGGACCACCAGCAAAAGGGAGATATCAAAGTGTACCATGTTAGCACCGAGAACCAGCTAGTCGATATCTTCACCAAGCCGTTGGATGAGAAAACTTTTTGCAGGTTGCGTAGTGAGCTAAATGTCTTAGATTCGCGTAACTTGGATTGATCTATAGCATACATGTGTTCTATGCCTTTGATCATGTTACTTTGAGCATCTACATTATTTGTTGCTTATTTATGGTGCTCAAGTTGTACAAGCCTCCTCGGACCTCACAAGTCTGTATGCAAATGTGCACATATTTAGGGGGAGTTGTACTACAACTTGATCCTTTTGAGACTAACCTGTTTTGTTGAGTATACTTGATGTAGTCTCAAAGGTGAATTGACAGGGAAAATGGACTTGGACGTTGCAAAGACTTCCACTGCACTCCGGTATTGGTGTATTTAATTCCAAGTTCATTCTTATGCTTTATTTGCCTTTTTTGCTCTTAATTGACATTTTTTGTGAGGCAATGGGGTTAAAGGGCCAAAAATGATCTCGTTTTGGTGCTTAATGCCAAAGGGGGAGAAATTAAGGCCAAAGCAAATGGATCAGCCACCCACTTGTGAATTTTGAAAATAATAGAGTTAGAATTTTTGATTTGTCCAAAATACTCTTATTGCAAAATTTGGTCTCTTGTGGGGGAGAATTTTGATTATAGGAAAATGGGGGAGTTTTTGGCACTTGTTCAATTTTACTCTTGAAATATCTCTCTATGTGCCCAAACAAGTGTGTTTGACTTAGAGATAGAAAAATGAATTTGATTTGCAAAAACAAACCAAGTGGTGGCAAAGAGCGATCCAAATATGCCAAATTATAGTCAAAAAAAGAATTTGGTCTTCAATTGCATTGATGTTGCACTTCTTTTGGTTGCTTTTGTTTGTGTTGGCATAAATCACCAAAAAGGGGAAGATTGAAAGGGAAATGTGCCCTTGGGCAATTTCTATAATGTTTTGGTGATTAAGTACCCAACACATTTAATTAAGTTCCAATGTGCCAAATAAAGGAGAAGTGCAAATCAAGGAAAAAGGTATGTTTCTAGACTTAGTACATTGTTTTAAGTACTAATGTGTTTTGTCTAAGTGCAAGAAACAGTGAGAGAAGAATTGGAAAAAGAGTTGGTTATGTGCAGCAAACTCCAACTCGGCTTGGCACACCGGACTGTCCGGTGGTGCACCGGACAGTGTCCGGTGCGCCAGGCTGGTCCGCGTGAAAAGGCCGCTCTCGGGACTCGACGGCGGCGTACGACTATAATTCACCGGACTGTCCGGTGGTGCACCGGACTGTCCGGTGAGTCATCCGCGGCGAACTCGTCGCCCTCGGGACAAGCAAAGGGGTGACGTGGCTATAATTCACCAGATTGTACGGTGGTGCACCGGACTGTCCGGTGAACCAACGGTCGCCTGCGCCAACGGTCGGCCACGTAATCTTCGCGCGACACGTGGACTGCTCCAACGGTCAGCTGGTGCACCGGACTGTCCGGTGTGTATTATACAGTGTCCAGTGCGCCAATCAGCCCAGAGGAGCAATGGTCGTCTGTGCCAGAAAAGGAAGGAGATCGCGCACCGGACAGCTACAGTGACTGTCCGGTGGTGCACCGAACTGTCCGGTGCACCACCCGATAGAAGGCAAGTTTAGCCTTCCAAGTTGGCCTCCAACGGCTCCTAGCCGCCTTGGGACTATAAAAGGGACCTCTAGGCGCATGGAGGAGCCACCCAAGCATTCACTAAGTATTCTAAGGCATCAAGACTCTGCTCCCGCGTATTCGCTTTGTTGTGTTAGAGATTTGAGATCCATTCGAGTCGTGAACTTTCTGTGTTGTCATTTGAGCTCGAGTCTTCACTTGTGTGTGTGGGTGTGCTGCGTATTTGAGTCTTGTGTGTGTTGCTCTTCCCAACCTTACTCAGTGCTTTCTTTGTGATATCTATTGTAAGGGCGAGAGACTCCAAGTTGTGGAGATTCCTCGCAAACGGGAAAATACACTAAGGAAAATACTGTGGTATTCAAGTTGATCATCGGATCACTTGAAAGGGGTTGAGTGCAACCCTCGTCCATTGGGACGCCACAACGTGGAAGTAGGCAAGTGTTACTTGGCCGAACCACGGGATAAAAATTTGTGTGTCTTGTGTTGATCTCTCTGTGATTGTTTGTGTTCACAAGAACTCGCTTCAAGCTACTTAGCCGTACTAACACTCATAACTAAGTTTTGTGGCTATTAGTGTTTGATTTTTACAGGATCACCTATTCACCCTCCCCTCTAGGTGCTCTCACATACATAAAACTTTAGAGGCAATGAAATCTTGTAGTCCATGGTTCTTTCCTCCTCCAGTAGCATGTACCGTCTTTGGATTAATATGAGACTTTTCTCCAATCATAATCCTCTTCATGACATTTCATCATTTCCACTCCATATTGTGCCTACACATAACAAACACCGAAGAAGTATAATCATGTCCTTTTACAACAGAGATGTGTCGCACATGTCTTTTCTTCTCCCTAAGTATCTTCTTATACTTCTTTACAAAATATTGCTCCAAAGGTGTTCTGAAGGTATACTTCCTTTGATATTGTCTTGTGGCTTCGGCCTTTCAGTGATCGGTTCCATCTTGATTTGAAGGCCCTCCCATGTGTTTGAATCCTGAAATTCGGTTTAAGCAACAGTTTGCATTAACACGGATCTTTGGCGAGAGACCTTCTCCCCAGCACTCGTTAGGTATGAACACTTAAGGAGTTCAAGTTCCCTTCCTATGTGCTAAACCACATGAGCTTATAGATCGGTTGTCACCCATCCTATTGTCATGAAAGCTCTCTATGGTTTCTAGCTTATTGTCTATGTCTGATGCACCATATGTAACATTCAAATGATCCCATAAATGTATTCGCATATGTTAAATGCAAAAGTGCATCTATCAGATAATCAACAAGAGCATAAAAAACTTGTTCTCTAAAGATATCATTGGCTTCTTAGAATATTTTCTGATCTTCTTCAAAGATATTTCCCTCGGATATGCCAGCGCTAACCCAAAACACATTCATGACCTGAAGCCAAAGCATGATCTTGACTTGCCACCTATTGAAATTCGCACCCGTAAATTTATTTGGCCTCAATGTGTCAGCAAAACCAACTATAGTTAATTTAGAGAATTTCATATTAAAATCAGAACAAAAATCATGATGATCTCAGATACTAATATGAGAAATGCTCTTATATTGTTAGATTAAACAACATACAAATAGATACTAGAATGAGCAATGTTTGCATAGTAGTTGGATTATACAACATGAACAAACGTAGCAGACATACTGTAACATATTAGATCATGTGGTGTGAACCTTTTGTTTGTAGATGAAAGTGAAGTTGTAAACGGTTGAGACGTTATTGCTAGTGCATGTACAAGTCGTTAATTAGTGGCAGGAGAAAAGCTCAGACCAACTAACGACAAATACGACAGAATGTAGGTCATGTGACCTGAATGAAAATCGGCCCCCTGTAAAAGTTAGAAACAGTCGCTCATGAAGCACTTTCTAAAAAACTTATTTGTCCTCACTTTACTTAAACCTTATTTGTCCTCACTTTATGTGTTTGAACTTTACTTAAACCTTATTTGTCCTCACTTTATGTGTTTTGATTGGACGTACAAGCAGAAATATAAAGAGACGATCACATTTTCTATAGTGTTTAGATGAAAATATAAGCAGGAATATATCGAGGGAACATGTCGCTCCATCTCATCCTACTTTGGCTTCAAACCAAACACAACCTTGCAGTATCGCGAAAACCTCATTCGTCGTACATGATGGAAATGACAGTGTTCACGATCTGACCTCCTAATCGCCGTCCGAGACTACGACGGCTAGCTGAGGCTAGTGCGTGAACAACACCAAAAAAAAAGGTATTATTTTTAAAACTCAGCCTGAAATTCAGTCGAATTAAGAATTGAACTGAACTCAAACTTAAGGAGTGTTACCTAGAGCACCTAACCAACCCGGCTAACAAAGAAAGTTGTGATCATGACGACAACAGTGATACAGAGAAAGAGAAGGCAATGTTTGAGAAAATGACTTGCTACCACTACCAGCTAAGGCAGCCAGTGGCAGAGTTCTCATGGAGATCACCATCAAACATCTGGCTACATGTTTATTCTTACAAGTCGCGGATCCATTATTCTCTACAAATGATCGCATCAGCGGTTCCGATAGCCCACGAATGGCATGCGTCTACGGCTGCCGCCTGGACGGTTTTTTAGTTGACGAACTCTACCTCCGTGAACGCCTCGCCTAAATGAAGCTGAAGGGCGGTGTCACCAACAGACTGCAAAATGCAGAGCAAGAGTTACCGCAAGTAATCAAAATAGCAACAGAAACCGCCGACAACGAGTTTCTTTCTTTTTTTTCTTCCATTGCACGTTCGCCTGGCATTTTCATCCTATCCTGTGGAGCTTAACGATACAATATTTTGGTTGCACGGTTCATACTGCTGTCCAACTGTAGTACTGGGCAGTTGCTAAATACTGAAGAAAAGATTAGCGCAAACCTTTGCCATAGTTCTGTAGGAATACTCGGTGACGCCGGCCACATGGGGCGTTAGAATGACGTTTGGGAATTTCAGAACAGGGTCCTCAGGATCAAATGGCTCCATCCAAGCAACATCAATCCCCAGACCAGCTAGATGGCCCGATTCCAGGTGATCAAACACAGCCTTGTAGTCCAGCAGGCGTCCCCGAGCAATGTTGACCAGATATGACCCCTACTTAAGATTGAAGCAATTCAAGTTAACCCAATAACATTATTCTCCAGAAAATGTTTTCTAGTAAAAATGTTCTCAACTGATACCATGACTCATGGATCATTCCTTCTCTATTATTTATGCACAACACTAAAACCAAAAGGATGGAGTCAGCGAAATGAGCCCACAGATCTGATAACATGGAGACCAGTATGACAGAAACAAGCATGTACCTTTTTCATTGATGAAACAAACTTATGATCCACAATTCCAATCTGTAAAAGATGGTCACGTCCTAATCAAGGTCAAGTAGAGGCCATCTTGAAGGAATATTTATAACTAAGTACACCAAGAGAAGCATTAACTGTCTCGCTGGTTAAGGTCATGCATGCTATAACAATGTTAGCTTCACCAGCAAACTCATACATATCTTCCGGCCCACCTTTCTTGTCAACTAGCTCATCAACATCTGCATTGGAATGTTTCTTAAGCAGGTCGAGCAGAACAGGAACTATTTATAAAGGCCATGATGCGGAGGAAATGGAACAGCGGATCTTACAAGATGGCAATGTGTCCGATGACCAATTTCTTTTGGTAGCAAGAATTTTTACCCCAAAGGGTCTTAGCCTCTTGGCAACCTCGATGCCAATGGCCCCAAATCCAAGGATAAGGATCTACACAGCACATCAGGAAAAGAACAACTACATGAATGGGATATTTCCCACACAAAGTATATCAAAGATGCAAATGGTGTATGCAACACGAGCATACTGTTTTGCCAAATAATGTATCTCCAACTGGAACACCAAGGTCTTTCCGGTTCACAGCAGTATCCATCTCCTTCTGCAAGTTAAATGCACAATGTGCAACAATGGTAGGCCACGTATGAAAGGATCGAAGTTATATTTGTGAAACATACACAAGCTAGCTTCAAGATGATGAAAGCTAGGAAGGTAGTGTATATGTTAAAGAGGTGACTACATATCCTCTACAGTATAAACATAACGAGCCAAAGATAGTCCAATTGCCAGAAATTTTGGTTACTGAAATAAATATTGGACACACATGAACTAAAACTAGTGCAAGTGTCCCTATATATGTATCACTAAGGTATAAATATTGAAATTCTTATTATTTGAACAGTACTATAAACAAAAGCTATTAAGATTTTCAAACATAAATTTTACTAGTAGATTTATCATTATTTTTATCAAATGCAGCAAAAAATGTTGGATAACATCATCAATCGCCTGAAATAGGGGAGTAGTTTTAATATAGTCATCAATGTACAACAGCTTTTGCAGCATCACATACCCTTTTTCCTCTGAAAATGCATTCTAACTCATGGCAATGTCTCAGTAATAGAATTCATATTAACTGCCGAACTCAAAACATAATAAAAAGGGGATGCAACATATAATTGTTGCAGATTTTAGACAAAAATCAAACTAGGAATATTCATTTTATATCTAAACTCACAGACCTCAAACTCAACTGCTAGCTTAAACCATTATGTTTCTATTAGTCGAGCGAAAGGGCCGCTAACTGAGTTGGTTAGGTGGTTTGAGTAGCATTCCTTAGGTCCTGAGTTCAAACCTCAATAGGAGCAAATTTTAGGCTAAGGTTAAAAAGATCACTCACTGGTTCCCCTGATTGTGTGCATACGAGATGGACTTGACCTATGGAGGGCGGATCCTAGTGAGAAGGCTCAAAGCACGAGTAAAGATGTAGCCTATAGGGGACGGACCCTCATGCTGCACGGAGGGGGAGCAACTTTCGACCTTTCTTGGTCAGGGATTGAGCTTCTTAATATAATACCGTGGGGACGGTATTTCCCCCACCAGACGAGTTTTTATTGGTCACCCATAGAATACTAGGATTTTAACTAAAGGACCTAGTGCTGCAGAATATTTTTGTTTGCTTGCATCATAGAGAAGACTAGTCATAATATCTAAAGTGTACAAACTATAACTGTTTATGAAAGTGAAAATGGCCAAGTTGGAATGTTATTAACTTTCATAAAAAAGAAGCTTAAAAAACTGAAACAAAAGAAAATGCTTCCAACTTCCACAGGGTCAGCACTACTAGACATACAACACATACTTGCTTACGCAGAATGCCTAGAGTAAGATAGATTGCCATTTCTGCGCAAGAGACAGCATTTCCTGTCGTACTTCCAGGTATTCGTGCAACTTTGATTTTGTGTTCTGTAGCAGCATTTACATCAACACCTGTCGAAAAGTATTCAGTCGATATAATATGGGCTAGTTAAATCCACAGATTGATTGGGTTGACAATATAGCATTAGAGTTCCAATCACCTTCTAACCCAACACCATACTGCATTATAATCTTCATCTGAGTTGCCTTGGCAATAATATCTGAATCTATACGCTTATTTTTTACTACACATATATGATAGCTGTGAATAACATCAGGTACCTGCTCAAGACCTACTTCATCAACCTGCAAAAAGAAATGATGGTCATATGCAACTCTCAAAAAAAGACATGATCATATCTCAAGGCTATGAGGTGAGCACCTACTATCAAACTGCTATATTAGAACAGAATTTGTCTCAAAAAAAGAGCTCGCCGCAGATAGGAAGGGGTGGAAGTGTGCAATTCACGTGCCAGAACCCTGATTGATAGTTTCGCTTTTCCTCCTTAATCGTTTGACCTTTTTCTTGTGTCCATTTTAGATCTTGCTGGTCCTTGTGGGTTTTATCTCTTTTATGTGTTTCCCCGTTTCGTTGTTTTCGGTTCTCCTTTGCCTTTGTTTCCCTTTTCTGTTCTTTGGGGGTTGAGCTCTGAGGTTTTCATACGGGGTTTCATCTCTAGCCTACCCCAACGTGCTTGGGACAAAAAGGCTTTGTTGTTGTTGTTGTTGTTGTTATCCTAATGGGGGAAGGAGAAAACAAAAACAAGGTGAGTATACACTATATTCATAATAAACATGCCAACAACAAACCACTGACCAGCCTAAGCCTAAGTTGATGTTTTTATATTTGTAATGAAAATTCAAAAATTTGTATGATGTTCCATTTATAAAGGAAATTCATTATTAAAAAACACATCATCAACAACAACAACAACAAAGCCTTTTATCCCAAGCAAGTTGAGGTAGGCTAAAGTTAAAAACCCAATAGAACCTACAAGTTAAGGTTTGGGCACATGGATAATTGTTTTACATACACTCCTGTTCAAGGATAAATCTTTAGGTATATCTCATCCTGTCAAGTCTCTTTTAACGGTCTCTTTTCATGTCAATTTTGATCTTCCTCTTCCACTCTTCCCATCGGTATCACGCATTAGGATCCCATTATGCATTGACACAGCAGCTCGTCTCTGTAGGACACATGTCCAAACCATCTCAACCGATGTTTAGGAGAAGCATTTCTTCAGTTGGTGCTACCCCTAGGCTATCACATATATCATCATTCCGGACTCGATCCCTTTTTGTATGGACACAAATTCAACGCAATATACATAATTTCACAACACTTATTTTTTGAACTTGTCATCTTTTTGTAGACCAGCATTTTGTACCATACAACATAGCAGGTCTAATCGCCATCCTATAAAACTTGCCTTTTAGCTTTTTTGGTACTCTATTGTCATATAGAACACCACATGCTTGACATCACTTCATTCTCTGCTTTGATTCTATGGCTAACATCTTCATCAATATCTTCATCTCTTCGTAGCATTGATCTTAAACACATCAGCATCAGATATTTGTATTGCATTGTGTGATAAGATTGCTTCCCTTATTGACATGAGAAAGCAAAGCATGTTTGTTGCTGTGGAGGGCAAACCATGTCCTGTTTTCTGTTCTTTTCAAAGACATGTAACCAGCTCATGGTTACTCATGAGGGCAGATTATTCTTACAA
The DNA here is from genome assembly GCF_902167145.1 of Zea mays. Classification (NCBI taxonomy): domain Eukaryota; kingdom Viridiplantae; phylum Streptophyta; class Magnoliopsida; order Poales; family Poaceae; genus Zea; species Zea mays. The sequence continues at coordinate 175,478,457 of NC_050097.1, read as the reverse complement.
GGGACAAAAGAACGTAAACGAAGCAGCAATGTTAACTACTAACTAACACAGGACAAGAATCATATATTCCAAAGTGTAACCTTCCCATAGCATTGGGAAAAAATGTTGTGCAGTCACGCTTTGCGTGTAATTGCCGTGCAATCAAGCTTCCAAATGTCCATGGTTATTAAAACATCGCTTAAACGACGTTTAAGCGTCGTTTAAGCGGTAAAACGCGATTAGAAACTAAAACGTTCGAACGTTCTAACAAATCAGTGTAGAACGTCTGTTTTGGACATTTAATCGTCGTTTAAACGTCCAAAATGCGTTTTATGTCGTTTTAGACGTTCTGAGGACGTTCTAGTTACTAGTGGGCCTTCCTAGGCTTTAGGTACTCGGCTACTCGCTTTCGCTTCGAACCAGCGCTGGAGGCCGCCCAGCCGCGCCTGCGACTGCAGATCGCGCCTCCTCACTCCTCAGCCAGCGCTGGAGATCTCCCGGTCGGCCGCCCAGCCGCGCCTACAACAGTGCGACCGCCCTCCTGCCCCCAGGTACGCCGCCGGACCCCTCCTCCCTCTTCCCTCCACCAGTCCACCCACAGGCTAGTGCGCCGCCGTGCCACTACCCAGTGCCCACTTGCTGCCGCTGCATCCACTTGCCCGGCCAAGCTCCACTGCTCCAGTGCCCACTTGCTGCCGCTGTTGCGCTGCATCCACTTGCCCGGCCAAGCTCCAGTGCTCCCGTGCCCACTTGCTGCAGCTGCATCCACTTGCCCGGCCAAGCTCCAGTGCGCCCCCGCATCCACTTGTTGCCGCTGCCCTCAACGACCCAGATCCATCCGCTGTCCTCGCTGCCCCTCACAGTGAATCACCTCTGCGGCTGGGACTAAGAGTGAGGGGTCCCAGCCACTTCCCACTGTGCCGTAGACCGTCGGCCTCTGCGCTGTGCCTCACCTCTGCGGCCTCTCCGCAAGACCAGCTCAAAGATCAGTCACGAAGGCTTATGTGTGAACTCAACTTATGTGTGAACTTATTCTATATTTGAATTTCTATGTCAAGTCTGGAAAGACGTTTCAACATTCGTTTAAACGTTTAAAAGTTAAAAAGTTAGTTCATAACGTTTTACCGCTTTAATAACCATGCAAATGTCATAAAAAATTATAGATGTACTTCGTTGTTCTTTTTTCACGAATGCACTAGAGAATTGTGCGTCATTTCATCTAGAGAAGAGAAGATAGTACAAAAAAGGTATGAAACCCCCATCCCAGTACTTCATTATTTACTCTATCAATATATCAAATTTTATGTTCTAATTCATCCTATGTTAAAAGATATAAAAAACTTCTATCATTTTTTAATAATTCATATTGGACAAAAGTTTATGTTTTTATCTCTCTTAATATAGGATGGATTAGAACTTGAAATTTGATACATTGATAGAGTAAATAATAAAGTACATCTATAAATTTTTCATGACCTTTGATAGTGATTGCATGGTAAACATGATTGAACAGCAATTTTTGCCCACAACATTAGCTGTATATAAATAGAAATTCAAACTTCAAAATTTGGTAACATTAAGCATATTGCTACAGTATACACAAGATTGTAGATAAAAGACAGTCAGTACATTCATATTCATATCAATGAACAGATACATGCAGCAGCATTTCTCTTGCATAGCACCATGTAAAGGGCACCACCAACCTGAATGAATGGATAGTCCTGCAAATACTCCCTGGTGTAGTTAGTAGAAGCAGGCCAATATGGACCACAGAATAGCACCCGGGTAAGAGCGCCGTGTCCATTCCTCTCACTTGGATCACCCATTTTTGAATACTGACCTGTAGCGATGAGCTATGTAGTCAAAATAAATATAATGAATTGTCTAGAATCACAGATACCACTTGTCTCCAAGAGACTCAAAATTATCACGAGAATAACAATATGTCAAAGATATCCATCCATCAATTAGACTTCCAAAATAACTAATTGCTTCCAAACAATTTAACAGAAACAGAACAATCCTTCTATAAAGACAATCGGAGTGATGTATATCATAGCCGAATTTCCAGAAAGCAACAATCATATTGGATTGAACATACTGATGCTAATGCCATGTAAACAGTAATTTCATTTAGAGCAGTTGTTCCTTAGCTAGCATGATCATTTTGGCTTCTGCCTTATACTGATTAAAGTTTCAACTCGTGAATGAAGTAAAATCATGTCAGGCAAGAGTTAAGAAAGAGATGGAAGGAACAAATCTAGAGCCAGTGCAGGAGGGAGAGAAGAATGTTTACTGGCTCCAACATAGATTGATTGAGCAACCAATACACCCACTCTCCTCTGCAACTCACAGTTTTAATTGCTACTCGCTGTGCTCTGCATTAGTTACTAGCACAACACAAACTAATCTGAACCTGCTGACAGCAATATAAACTCTATCAACAGGAATGTGCAAGGTCAACCTCAGCTCAGTGTATGTGTATTTATTAGTTATGTATTTCCTCGTCAGAGAACCCAATCCGATACGGTTTCATCGGCCCAGTACAATTCATCACAAAAGAAAGAAGAAAAAAATCAGCATCCGAGCACCTACACAGCCCGAAACGAAACAAGCACCTGGCAATCCGGCTCTTGCAACTGCAGCCAAAGGGTTGTAAATCAGGGGACGCCCGTGCAGGACAGCAGCGGCAGGGCAAAAGGATGGGAAGCGCCAGGGTCTGAGAAAGAGGGGAAGGTGGGGGACGGTACCTTGGGAGGAGGAAGGAGAGTGCAGCCGGTGGTGTGCGGCGGCGTGACGGGGCAGTGTTAGGAGGAGCAAGGAGGTGGGATGGCGGCCGAGTCTGCCAACTATTGCTCCGGCCATAAAGGGAAGCGTTGATTGGTGGCGTCAGCTGGCAAGGTGCCGGCGGCGGAATCCTTAGGCGGTTAGGCAGTGTTTGGTAAGGACTAATTTTTAGGCCCCATATTTGGTTGACGCATTAGAACCAATAGTTAATTGCTAAAATTAAATAAGACATCTAAATAGACTAGCTAACAGTTCAGCTATTAGTTACTTTTAGTAAACTAGCTACTAGTTAGTTAGCTAATTCAATTAGCAATTTTTAGTCAACTAACTATTAGGTCTAGTGCATTCAAACACTCCTTAGTCTCTAAATTATTAAACATATAGAATAAGACTGTCTCCAACGACGTTCCCTAAATTTCATCGTTTAAAGGAATATTCTCTGTCCTTTACAGCTCACTCTAAAAGATTTCATCCTCTATATTTTCAACATCTTCAGCAACATCCTCTAAAATCGGTCCTCTATATCTACAGTATTAACAGATTTCACAATACACGTTGTTTTTTATCGATCTTAAAAAACAGTTCATAGCGAAATTACATATTGATTTTATTGGGAAACAATATTAGTTTATATTGAGGCAAATAATTACCAGACGTCTATATTATAAGTTTTTGTTAGTCGTCTACGCAATAAAAAAATCATTTGTAGCATGCCAAAAATGATTTAGGAACTAGTTTAGATAATTACATTTTCTAACCTACATTACTAATTGTTTTTCCTAATGAAGCGTACGGCTCCAGGAGTTAAAGCGCCAGAGAGATAAAAAATCATTTGTAGCATGCCAAAAAATCATTTGTAGCATGCCAAAAATGACGCAACGCAAAATCGTTCGCAGATGCAAAATATTTTTATATTGAAATTATTAAATATGTTAACAGATGCAAAATCGTTCGCAGACGCAACGCAAAAATCGTTCGCAGATGGAGAAGCATCGTCTCTGGCGCCGCATCCCAACACAGCTCCTCCCAGCCGAGGTCCTCCGCGACGAGCTTCTCCTCAGCCAAGCTCCTATACGCCGGCGAGCTTTTCCACGTCGTCGTAGCAATGGCCTGCGTTGGTGCTTCTTCTCTCTGGCTGAGCTCCTCCCCCGCTCCGCGCCCGCGCAACCGACGTCCTCTATCACCTCTGCGCTCTGTGCCCGCGCAGCCGACGACCGAGGTCCACCGTGTATATAGCTTTAGCGGACGAACAGGAATCCGCTATCTTTAGCGGAGGAAGAAGCACCCCTAAATTTTACCGGAGCCTTTAGCGTTTATTGCTGGAGGGTATAGAGGACGTAAGAAACGCTATATTTAGCGGACATGTTGCTTTACAGTGCCTTGTTGGAGACAGCCTAAGGGCTACTTTGAAAACCTCAAAACCCTTCGGAATTGGAGGTGATTGAGGTGGAAATAAACTAATTTTCTCTCCAATCCCCTTCAATCACGAAGTGGGTTTGAGTTTCCAAACTAGCCCTAAGGTCCTTTTTGTTTCTCTCCTAGATTATATATGTTGTATTATGGTGGAAGGTTAGGATGGTAAAACATTTCAGCTTATTTGTGGTACTAAAGTGATATTTTACTCTCCTACGTTTTTACCATAATCCAACTTATATAATATAGGAGCGAAACAAACACACCCTAAAAAGACTAAATTATTTTAGTCTCTAATTTCTCAAAGGCCCCCTAAAAGAGACTAAATCGTTCCTTTTTACTGACTTTGTCTCTCCTTTATTAATGTTGTCGAGAACAAGTGGGAGAAATTAGTTAGTTGAAGGGTAATTGAAAGGAAAATGGCCTTAAACCATTTTAGATATTAGTTTTGGTGCTTGATGACCATCACGATCATATGAACTAACTAGTTTGCTAAGTCTTTGATTCACAGGTTCATAAGATCAATTTTAGAGTTTCTAAGTCAAAAATAACTCAAACACAACCAAGAAGGGGTAAAAGTTGGAATAGATGAACTAGCAATAGTTTCATACTTTGAATAAGTTCTAAATACCTCTAGAATCATATTTGACACATCTAAAGTGGTTGGATAGTTCAATTTCAACAAGTCACTCTTTTAGAGCTAGTTTGAGCCAAAACACAAATATGAGTTAGTAAAAATTAAAATGTTCAAGATCCATGGCTTAGACTAGTTGGATAGTCTATACATATGTTTGTCTGAGTCATAGGAACATCCTCAACTACAGGCAAAAGGAACAGAAGAAGAAAAGACAAACTTAGCAGTCTGACAGGGGTCTGGTGGTGCACGTGATCGGTACTTTGAGGTCCAATGTGCCACCAAATAGTGTAGTTTTTGCCCAACCACTCCAATGACTTTGGGCAGTTGTGGGCTATAAATACACCCCAACTAGAACAATGAAGACACAAGAGCTACACCAAACATCCATACATTGATTGCAACATCTTACAAGCATTCAAAGCCACATCAGCTCCGCATTTGCTCAATATGAGTTAGAGAGACTTAATGCATTGTGTTCTTGAGTTGTTGCAAGTTCTTGTGTTCTTGTTCTTGTGTTTCTTTCTCATTGTCACCCCAATTCTCACATTTGTAAAGCTAGCAAGAGACACCTAAGTGTATGGTGATCTTTGTGGGGACTAAGTGTCCCTTGGGATTGAGAAGAACACTCAACCGGTCTACGTGACCATTTGAGAGGGGGGAAAGGTTGAAAGAGACTCGTCCTTAGTGGACTCCTCAACGGGGAGTAGGTTCTTCGAAACTGAACCTCGGGAAACAAATTGTCCATGCTCTTTGTGTTTGATCATCGATTGTGATTTGTTTCTTCCTCTCCCCTATCTCTAGTTCTCTTGATTCTTAAGTCGAACTCATTTTGAGATCTTCTCAACAATCTCTTTAGCATGCCTTGGGTTTCACTTTTGTCCTACAAAAAGAATAATGAAGTGAAGCGTGTATAGTCATCAACAATAACAAGATCATACTTCCACTGATGATTATATAAGCAATGGGGCTAAATAGTTCCATACGTAGTAGCTCCAATGGTCTTGATGTTGTCATGATATTCTCTACATGATGAATTGCATCAACTTGCTTTCCTGCTTGACATGCTCCACATGATATGTCTTTTTCAAAGCAAACATGGTTAGTGCTAACATATTCCTTCTTTAGAAGCTTATGAAGATTCTTCATTCCAACATGGGCAAATCGGTGATGTCATAACCAACGCATATTGGTCTTAGCAATTAAGCACACGTCAAGTTCAGTTTTATCGTTCAAAAAATCTACTTGTTGGGTATGATATTTAGGGGTACACAGATTATCCCCCTAAAACGCAAGGACATCATCAAGGTACGTTCCCCGAGGTCAAGAAGATCGGACTCTGCCTCGCCTGAGGTCCCCCTTAGGGGTCTTCAAAGGACATTGCCTCGCCTAAGCCCAATCTCGGATGAGGTGTGAGCTCAGGCGCGTCTCCGTCCCATCCGAGGCCCCTGCACCCCTGGGAAGTCATGTCCGCCTCGCCCGAGCCCATCTCGGGTAAGAAAGGCAGGACTTGTGATAGGGCTTGCCCGAGGGCCACTAGGGAACAGTCGCATTCAATGCGTGTACCTACCCCACATAAGGCTACAGGCGTACAGGGACAATGGGACCGCAGTCTTGTCGAAAGATTCACCACTATGATTACGCGTGCGCATGTCGCCTGACAGCCCCTGACAGAACATGTAATACGACAGGAGCGCGGATCGGCCCTCGGGCGTGAACTCCGTCTCGCCCGACGTAAAGCTTGCCCTCGGAACAAACTCCGTCTCGCCCGAGCCCGGCCTCAGCTACCTGCTCCCCCGTGAATCCCGTGGGAGGCCATTCCTTCAAACTGTGGTGCACGTCACTGAATCTTGAGTCAGGCTCGGTCACGACCTTGGGTGGACTTCCGCCTCGCTCGAGCACAGTTCTACCCTCGATATTTGTGACAGAGGGCGCCCCCAACATCATTAGATACAGTGGAGCTGACGCATCCTCTAAGAAGCTTTTTTCCCATACTAAGCATTGTGTCAACCATTACGGTATGGGCAACCCCTCCCTAGAGGGACTCAGGAACATGGACCATCCCTCGGCTTTGACCTCGGCTCTCAGCGGAAAACAAGTAGGCACGAGTCAACAACGTCGTACAAGACCATACCGTATACAGGGTACGCAAGACGTCCGCTCACAAGTATGCTGCCAACTCCCGTCCTCCAGGAAGCCTTCTTGAGCCTATAAATAGGTTGGTCTATGGCTCCTCCAAGTAGAGATGGCAATGGGTACCCGCGACCCGATACCCGATGGGTATTTACTCCATTAGGGTATGTATGTGGGTTGAATATTCTACCCGTGGGTCTATTATTGGGCAAAAATCTTCACCCAATGGGTAAACGGGTATTAGAACCTTCCTCATTCACCCATACCCGTTAACCCATGGGTATAAAATACCATGAATTTTGACTTTAGTCATCCATCTTTTTTACTATTTAACAACCTTTTAGGCCATAATTTCATAGAATGTTTAACGACAATTTAATGACCATGTAATGGAACATGTAATGTGCTATGTAGTACTATCCTAGTGTTACTACTTTATCCAATTATCTTTGGTGTGTTGAATGGATGGTTAAATGTTGCTAGAAATTTTGTAATGGTATTTAGATGGATATACTTGACATTTGTATAATATAATATTTTGATAGATGTTTAGTTTTTGTGGGTACGGGTGACCCGATGGGTGACCCATACCCACATGGGTATGTGTATGAGGGTAAATCCGTACCCACCCGTGTATATGGGTGACCCAATGGGGTTATTTTTGTGTCGTGGGTATGGGTATGGGGTAGTAATACCCGGTAGGTATTTACCCATTGCCATCTCTACCTCCAAGGAGGGGGTACGATAGATCATTAGTCTTCTCCTCCACTCGGTATTGGCATTTGCCTCAATCACTTCTTGGGACTTGGGGTCCTCCCCTCTCCCGATGTGCTTGTAACCCCAACTGCGAGCACTTTGGTGCGAGTAATATAAGCATCATCCCTTCTCTGCTGGAAGTAGGGCCTTTCGTAGCCTAAACCAGGATAAACCACTTGTGTTAACTCGCATGACCATCTGGGTCTGGGGTATGTGATGCTATTTCACTGGTTGGTTAGGTCCACGGATCCAAACACCGACAGTTGGTGCGCTAGGTAGCGGCTTAGTCACATGCAACACACTCAGCTCCCATCAAGACTCCAGATGGCTGGCTTTCACCACCCCTTAAGGCTCAGCACGATGATCAGGTTTGGGAGTCTGGAGTTCATGTCGCTCGAGATCGAGTACAACATGGTGCTCCTCCCCTAGTCCCCTTACCGACTCTCAAGATCACCCAGGCGTCTGTCCCCATTCTTCTCGTCGAAGGAGGCAGGGATGGAGCAACCGCAACCGTGCCACCCGTGGCGCCTCGTGTCCTGATGGGGTTTCTGGGTTGACTAATAACGCAGACTCCCTCGCGGGGGACCTACCCAATGCTAGTGTCATGCCTGGAGTACCACCAGCATCATGCGCATCCCCTGACTCTTCTGGATCCCCCCATATGGCATGGGAAGTACCAGCGCCCCATGCCATAGGATGAGACAAACCTGACGCGCTGGACCTCCCACCTACGGTTGGGAGGGGCTGGTCACTCCTTGGTAGGACATGACAAGGGCTGGGGGGAACCATCTGTGTTCAACCTCATCCCTTTCTAGCCAAGCTTCGACACCAGTTCTCTTGCTAGCTTGTATGCTGGTCTTCCCTTCCCCTCTGGGTCTCTCGACTCTGAGGAGGGAGATGGTCCGGGCATTGGCCTGGACTTCTCCAGGTTGCGTAACCCCGAGTCCATGTTGCAACTCCTGTTCGCATGTGATAAGTTACTCTTCGATGGTTCGGATGACCACAACACCGACGAGATGGGTTACGACCCAACTCGAGAGTGCTTCCACTAAGGTCACGACGAACACGATGGAGGGAACCAGCTCGGCATGCCTCAGGAGAATGACGTGCCACCCCCACATGCTGGGGAGGCAGGAGAGTTGGGCGGGGTCCAAACCCCTCCGGGGAGTCACATGGCCCTCGAGCAGCTCCGCGAATTGCATGCCAAGCTTGGGGAAGAATAGCAACGGCTACAACAGCTCTGGCAGGTCCTCGAGAAGGAAACAGCCGCCAAGAATCTTCAACAGATTGAACAAGTTCAATAGAAGATGGCTTATTGAGCTCCCCTCGGTGATTTGGAGTTTGAGGATGACCCCAAGCTAGGCCACAAGGTTCACACCATTTTGTCTAGTCTATGGGGCCAAGGCCATCTTGCCCAAAGACTTAGAGTATGGCTCTTCGAGGCTACAAGCATATAGCGAGAGCAGCAACCAAGTCAATCGTGAAGAATCGCTCAACCAGCTGGAAGAGGCTCGAGACATAGCACTCCTCCACTCGGTCAGGTACCGGCAGTCACTCCAACGCTACCACGCGAGGCGTGTCTGACCTCAGGGGTTCCAAGAAGGAGACATGGTGCTTCGGTTATGACAAGACAACTGAGGGTGCCACAAACTCACCCCCTTGGGAAGGACCCTTCATCGTCGCCAAAGTGCTAAAACCTAGGACATACAAGCTCTGCAACGAGCAAGGGCAGGTCTACGATAATGCCTGGAACATCGAACAACTATGTCGCTTCTACCCTTAGAATTCCAGGCTTATTTGTATTCAATCTTTTATGAGTAATAAAGTCTAACCTTCAAGTGAGGCTCGGTCCTTCTTCAAGACTGAGCCTCCCTCGGGGGCTAGAAGGGGGGAACCCCCTCTGTGACATCTTTTCTCAAAGTTTTTTCTCCAAAAAACATGTTTTTGTGCCCTCGCACCAGTCATAAAATGGAAACCTAAAGAACAAGAGACATCCTGATTAGAAAGGATGGCTGAGCCACGGGAACACCTACGCCTCCAGGACATGGTTTCCTCACTCATTATCCTCTTCCTAAGAGGTAACTCGCGTCCCAACAGGAACTCTGCAGAAAAATAGGACGACGAGCGCAAAACAACGGGGAAAAAATAAAGTAACAAAACCGCCAGAAATTTAAAGCAAGAAGAGTAATGTAAAGTTTATACAAGATGACTTAAATATTCTTTACAACCCCCCCCCCTCGCAGAGAAGAAATAAGTTTATGCTTCGGGAGGGGGTGTGGCATCGCCCTCAAACATCATCAGGAGGTGTCTCGGCGGAGTAGGACCCGGCAAGGGGAGGCGACACTGGCGGAATGTAAAGACTAAAATTTGTATAAGGAAAAAAATAATAATAATGATATATAAATAAATATATCTTCTTACACTAGTATTTTAATGGTGAACTTAACCTATGTGTAAAACCCACTAACAAATTCAAATTCAAATAGTAAAATTTTGAAAGGGAGAAAGAAATGCAAAACATAAAAGAAAAAGGATAAAAAAAGAGAAAGAAGCACCTGGGCCGGTTTCCCTCTGCCTTGGCTTAGTGGGCTAAGTACACATCCGCGCGGCCCATTTTCCCCCTGTCTACCAGACACTGGCGTGTGGGCCACTTGCGCCCAAGTGCTTCTTCAATCTCTCGCTGCCGAGTAACAGAACCCGACGCGCAGCGGACGGCGGATTCCGCGCGGAGGTCACGCTGGTTCGGCCGACTGCGTCCGCGACCTGACCTCCAACCTCCCCGGCCGAAATCCCCGTGGCCCACCTTGCCACGGACCCCGCATCGTCTGACCGTCTCCTCCCCGCGCGCGCTCGAAATCTGCGGAGCTCGGAGTGCATGCGCCGTTCGTGGAGGTAGTTGCGGGCGCCATGGATGGACTCCCCGGGGCTATAAAGCCGTAGGCCTAGGACCGGTTCTCCTCTATTCCTCATAACCCACCACCATTGCCGTAGAATCGGGTGGATTACGCCGTCGTCATCACGCACAGGTGGTCCGCGGCGGTAGAAACCCACACACCGCCCACAATCGGAGCTCACGGCTAGTCGTTGAGCTTCGCTAGAACGCGGGGAAACTGCTCAGGTATTCTGCGGGCGAAGCTTGAGGCCGGGGCTCCGCCAATCGCTCGTCGGCGTCTGGCTTCCATCACCGGGCCACGCCACATCACGAGACGTGTTCTACTGGCAGAGTTCCTCCCCGGTAAGCTTTCAATCGGGTTCACCTCCTCCTTCCCTTTAGAACGGTATAGGATTCGCTAAGTTTGATCCGGTTGGTGGCCAGATTGGTCGAATTCCGGCGAGGTCTCGGCCTCGGATCGGCGGCGCCGCCACGATGGTGCGGCGTTGGGGCGCTGTTGGTAGATGAGGGCTTGCGAACCGTTGGATCCGTAATGGACGCCTATGATTAGATTGACGATAACCTTTTGACTCTTTAAATCTATTCCGTAGAAATGTGATCGGAGGGCTACGGTTGGTTCTCATCTTAGTTGAAACTAGGCCATAGATCTTAGAGCGAGCGATCAAAATTGGATACCGGTTCAGGGTGATCGGGATCTAATCTGGACCGCCCGGATATGATCGTGTGGCTCACGCGAGCTGATATCCCTTCGCGGGTACGCTTTACAAAAGAAACCCCATGCTTTTAGAATTTAGAACCCGCGGTCCATGGACTCTATTCTCTGATTCTTGGAAAACTTACGCCAGAACCCCTGACTTTTCTAGAAATTGACGCCTAGTCCAGAGAACAAATAAAACCAGAGAAATGAATTTAAAAATGGATTTTCAGTATTAATTAAATGCCAGAATTTGTATAATCCCTAGAAAATTCATGTTAACTCCAAATTGAACCATTCCAGTTCCTAAAATTTTGTATTTTTATTCTCTATCATTTAGTGTCTCTGTTTTGACATGAAAACAGTAAGAAAATTAATTTCTCATCTAATCCTATTTTAATCACATTAAACCTTAGGAAATTCATAACTTGCAATATATAACTCCAAATTGATTCATTCCAGTGGCATTTATTTTGTTTAAATATTGTTTACCACCTGGTATCTTTGTCTAACCATGAAACTTGGTTTAAAATTATCCACATGAATAACTCTATTCTAGGCATTAAATAACTTCAGAGAATCATAACTTAATAACCCTAACTCCGATTTTAGTGGTTTTCGAACCCGCGATCTCGTAGCGACGCATAGATTATTATTCAGTTTGTTCTTATGTTTGGTGTGATGTTAATTTTATCTATACCATGTTTGTTTGTATTGCTACGACTAGCGCGAGGACACGTGTCATTTGAAAAGCAAGTTGGTACCTGGAATCTCAAGTGCCAGGCAAGTTGTGCCCTTGATCACTTCTTTTACCCACTCATGTTCTAATTAATCATAATGATCTGCATAGGTTAATTTTGATGGGACCTAATAGGTTACCCTAGTTTGTCTATCTTTATGCCTTGTTTACCACTGAACTTTTTGGGTAGTACTTGCTAGTGCTATATGTGGTTTTGGGCATTGAGATACACATTATTCATGATTATACTTTTGTTATCCGTTGTTATTTACTGTTCATGTCAAGATCATTAATGTTAATTGGAACATAGAGCTTAACTTGAGAAACACGTGCCACCACAAGGGTTTATGGACGCCCTTGGCTGATTAATTAGGAAAGCTAGTGGAGGACTACCTTACCCGAAAGGGGCAAGGGCAGTAGGGGAGTGGTCAGTGTAGGGAGGTCCTTGGTTGATTTTGCTGCGATGGCAGTCAGGCAAGAACCCTGCATTGGAGCTTCCTATAAACTGTAGCGGGTTTTCTGAAGCTAGTGGAACTTTGTAAAGGCCTCGTAGTGTTACCCTGCCTCGCCTCCTCGGTAGAGGTGTATGGGAAGTCGTGATCCCTTGGCAGATGGGTAACATGACTTGTGGGTAAAGGGTACCACCTCTGCAGAGTGTAAAACTGGTATACTAGCCGAGCTCACGGTCATGAGCAGCTCAGGACTCTCTGATGAATAATTTATGGAACTAAATTCAATTTGTCATATGCATTGCATCGCAGGTGATGTTGTTACTTTTGTTCTACTACTTAATTGGGTTGGTATTTACTTATACTTAGTAATTGCTAATAAAATTTTGACCAACTTTAAAAGCAATGCTCAGCTCTAACCATCCTCTTTGGTAAGCCTTACACTTCACATGAGCTCCCACCTTTGGCGAGTTCATGCACATTATTCCCCACAACTTGTTGAGTGATGAATGTATGTGAGCTCACTCTTGCTGTCTCACACCCCCCCACAGGTCAAGAACAGGTACCGCAGAATGAGGCGCATGGAGGATGCTGCGATGAGCTCGTGAGAGGTCTAGATCGTCATCTCCCAGTCAACGTTGGGTTGCTGCACCGTTGTCTCCTTATAATGTAATTATTTATTTATTTTGTACAGAACTCCTGTTATGTAGTAAAGATGTGACATTTGATCATGTGCCATGAATCATCATATGTGTGAGACTTGGTCCCAGCACACCTGGTGATTATGTTCGCGCCCGGGTTTTGGACCCCTAAAATCCGAGTGTGACACAGAACCACCTCCTCCTTGAACTGGCGCGCCAACACCGAGCCCAGCCCCTTGACGACGTCGGTGAGCCTCTGCACCTCGACCTCAATGAGGTCATCCTCATATGGCAGAAAATAGCCTTCGCACACCCGCTTGAGATTGATCTCATAGTGGGAGGCGACTACGGCCAATGCCCGCTTCACCCCAAGGTGGACGGCCTCACGGAGTTCGCTCCGCACATAGCCACTCAGGGCTTGCATGCGGCTTCGCGAGGACTCACCAGAGGGGATCTCCTCGGCTCCGAGGCTTCAGCCAAAGTTTGCCACTGCGTCGGATAGGTCCTTCAGCTCGGCAATCTTTTGGTCCACAGCCCGAGAGAGTGTCCGGGAAGTATCGATGGAGGTGTCCAAATCCCACCGGAGCTCTGGAGAATAACCAAGACACTGAGCCAGGGCCAACAAAAGCCAAATAGCCAAAGGTAAGGTAGCAACACATACATCCCATTTGGCTCTTCAGGCCTTGGACCTCAGATCGCTTGCCTAGGGGAACCATGGTGGTCAGTCCCCATCGTAGGCCGGACGACAATGGGTGTTGGTAGTTGTGGCATGCATCTGCTTAGCACCCTGACATAACCGCCAGGTCTGCCATCACAACAATCCCTGTCTTTCGGTTGCATGGCCTCGGCTGTCCTAGGAAACGCTTGACTCTAATGGTGGTTTTTGAGGAGACAAGTCAAGCCGAGGCGGGGCAGACACCGCAAACACGTATTATAGCACTAGTGGGAGCCTCCTCGGGGCTCTCTGCGAGCGAGGAGCAGCCCTCTAGTGAGTTGCCCACAAGGCATTTTTGGGCCAAGCTGTGGTCGATCATGCTCGATGGGGAGCTAGTTTGTAACACCCTGAATTTGGGGTATAAAATTTCTTCTCTAAATGCCTACCAAATTCAGGTGTTACCCTTTGTCTCTCTCTAGACTCTCTCTCTCTTCCTTTTAATTATAGTTAAGTTAATTAGGTGAGGGATTAATTATTTAATTTGCTAAAACTATGTGAGTCATGACTAGTTGCATCATGCTGAGCCTAAATTATTCTTTGATTTGATGCACATGTTTGAATTATTTGAATTTGAATTTGTGGTTGAATTTGAATTGAGTTCATTAGAGCAAATAAAAAGAAAAGCAATTATAAATTCGGAGAAAAAGGGAAAACTCATTCCAGCCCAGTCCAGCCCATCTAAGCCCCCACGCGCGCGCTCGCCTCCCTCTAACAAGTGGCCCCCACCTGTCGGCGCCAGCCCGCGCCCGCGCGCTCCCCTCTCTCCCTCTCGCTGCACGGTGGGGCCGACTTGTCAACGCCAATCTCCTCTACGCACGACACCTTCTCTCGCTGTCCCGTGGGCCCCACTCGTCAACCCGATCGCCCGTTCGCTCGCCCGCTCTCTATGTTCCGTGGGCCCCACCTGTCGGAACCGTCCCCCTAAACAGCCCGCGCTCACGACCGCGTGTTTTCCAGCCATGCTCCCACGTGCCTGAGCCCTTTTTTGGAGCCCGCACCCACTCACTCGCTCCCCTCGTTCAGTTGTGCCCTCTGTCGAACACCCTCGCTCTCTCTCTCTGCACGCGTGCTCGTGGAGCTCCGTCGTGTTCCATGGCCGCCGTCGAGCGTCTGCCGCGTCCCTTGCCTCGGTGAGCTCCGTCTCGTCGCTAGCAAAGCGGGACACCCTCTGGTTTGCCCCGAGGCCCTCTGGTTCACTCGGTCCGCGCTCACCGGCTCCTTCACCGTGCAGTCGGAGCTCCGCCACCGTCGACCCGAGGCCTCCCTACGTACCCGTCATTGCTCAAGCGCTCCAAAGTTCCCTCTCGAGGTGAGCAACTCCCCCACGCCTTTAATTTCCCTTGTACTGCCCTATCGGCCGCGCACTTGCTCGCCGGAGCAAGTCTGCGTCGCTGCTAGGCCACCTCACCGCATACCGCCACTCTCTGGTGCCCCTGCGCTGGTGCCGTTGAAGTGCCCCAATCCTATGGGACACAAATGTGATACAATTACTAGTCCCAGGAGGCTAGTAAACACATTTATACATTAGATAGTTTCAGATCTGCTTAAACGATACAAACCTATAAAGGTGGCGATCAACTTTAAGAGTTGGTCCACAACTCGGGACATATCATCAGAGTGGGGCTGAAGCAGCCCGATATACGCAGCGAAGCAAATTAGCGGTCCAACAGTCACAGGCAAGGTTGGAAACATGCGTAACTCTTACCCCATCAGCGATCTCCTTCTCTGAAAAACAACAAATAAGCAAGAGTGAGTACTTACGTACCCAGCAGCCCACCTTCACCCACGGAATGGGGAAATCAGATATAATGCATGGAGTATGTGGAGCTCAGGATATTTTGCAGAAAGAGCAATATTTGATGCAGGGTTATTTTGTAAAACATTTTATATTTTTCAAAGCACATCCTCTCCCAAAGGAGCAGGAAGTTTTTCAATATAGAACAAAATCCTCTGGACTAAACCATACAGGTATCTCAGCAGTTTCCCACTGGTTTTCATTTTCAAAAACAGCTACTAGACTTCTCGTCCACCATAGCTCACGGCTCAACCGTCGGACCTTTTACAACCACTTTTCAAAAGCATTTTTGGAAAACGAAACACTAATTATTAAATCCATGCCATCACTCATCCATATCCGTGGACGCGGACTATTCGAATAGGTTTTTAAACTCTACGCAGAGGTGTACACTTTACCCACTAGTCTGGCTCTGCGATCTCATGGCCAATGAAACCTGAAACCGAAGCTCTTTCCTTCCTTGCACGTCCTTACCTTAGCGATTATACCGAAAGGAACAAGGCCACCACCATGCCCAAACCGGACAAAACATTCCCCTTCCTTATCCTCTCGGTGCTCCCCAGTCGTCATAATCTTGGGGTTCGGACCGTGCAAGTTCAGATTGAGTGACTGCCCATACAGTCTCAAGCGGTTGTACTTGATAAGAGTATAGGTAAGGAGTGATGACAAACCGGTCCTTAGGCGAGAGGGACAATCCTTCATGCTCACACATAACCCGGCTGAGCCATCACCTTAGCCCTCCCAAACCAGGGAGTCCCTGATCATCCCACTCAAGGGTGATAAGGGTGACAACCCTTCATCATACCCATTTTGAAAAACATTTTCTTTTGAAAACTCACACCTTTTCTCAAATCATTTGTAACAAAGATGTCAAGGAGTATAAAGATTAATTACGGCAAAGTTTTATGGTTGGGGGCCATAATAACTTGTCTCTTAGCAGCAAAATCATATCATGCATAAAATAACAGGCTGAGGGTTGTGGTTGAAAAGCATAGGTAATTTATGCATCAAAGGGATCCAATGAGTTTGCTGTGCTTTAACCGACGAAAGGGTGAGAGCTCGCAGAACTGGCTTCTGGCTCCATCGTCTGGCGTAGACTTGTAGAACTGGCCTTCACGAGACGGCACGGACACTCCGATAACTATGCAGCATGAACAAGCAAACATACAAACCAGCAAGTATATCATCAAATATTTAGTATAGTGGTCAGATATGGATGGGTAGAGTCTTGAGCAGAATCTGTGTCATGTGGTGTTGTGATATTACTGGTGGTAGAGTGGAGGTGCTTACCAAGAGGGTGGATTGTAGGCGAAGCGACACTAGGCGTGTAGGCGGCAGAGCGGAGTAACAGAGTGGGTGGGGGTTTGCCTTGGCTAAGGGTGTTGAGTGTGTGGAGAGGGAGAGGATAGCTGGGTGTATTTATAGTTGGGTACCTATGGTTTAGTACAATAGAGTTTACTGTTGGTGAGAATAGTGGCGAATGAATCGTCTGACTTAGTCTGAACAGGGAAATTATAGGTAGAATATGAGACAAGAGTATCTTAGGAGTTTTTTGGAATATGAACCATGCTTAAGGGATGACATGGTTGGATAGGGAATAATTTGATAAGAATTTAGAAACAAGAATTATTGGAATCTGAGTTTGGATGGAGGAGTTTTGGATTTTATAATCATAGAAATAAAAAGAAAAGGGAAAAGGAATATTCCTGGAATATTCCAGAATTTGAATATTTAGATATATTTGGAAAATGTATTTTTGAGCGGAGTGTCAGGAATTATTTCTGGGCTTTTCTTGGGCAAAGGTTTATGTTGGTGGCAACTGTTCATACCTACTGTGTCACATGAGACAACAGTAAGGCGGGACCCAAATAGCTGGAATACTATGGTATTCTGGTCCGGGTGGGCTGTGGTATCTTGGGCCAGGTTTTATAAGATTGACGGTGTATCCATACAAACATGGTTCGCCTTTCTTTTTGGAAGTCTGGTTCGAAAGAATCCCAAAGTTAAGTGTGCTCAACTTAGAGAAATCTAGGATGGGTGACCAGATGGAAAGTTCTTACTGGAAGAAAATTCACAGCCACCGGAGTTCGTATGACTGGTGTTGGGGAATATTGGTCTAGCGGGTCTTAGGTTAGCTAGACAGCATGATGGATGAGCAGCTGAATAGTTGGGGTGACTGGATGATCGATGAATAGTAATGATGAATAGTAACAATAAATAATATCAATGAATAGTAACGATGCATATGAACAATAAAAAGGAATGATAAATAGTAATGATGAACACCAGCTGAAACTAGTTGAGCCAGTATTTGAATACCAGTTGAACCAGCTGAGCCAGTATTTGAATACCAGCTGAACCAGCCTGAAACCAGCTGAGGCAGTATTTTCTAGAGAGCAATTTTGGCCAAGATAGACTTTTCCCTTCTCAAGCTTTTTCACCATATTATCACGATTATCTTGAGAAGGTTGAGCATGACATTTTCCCTTTAATTGATTCAAGCTCCTTCTTAGCCTCTCATTTTCTTCCTTGAGCTCATTGTTTTCTTTTGCATAGGAAACATTACTTGTTCCTGAAAATTCTAGCTCAATGGAAGATTGGCTTTCTTGAGAGCAACATTTGTTAGCACATGATAATATAGTTTCTAATTGAGTACATGTGCATATGTGAGGTTGGTATGATTTCAAATTAATTAACACAACCTCATGAGCCATTTCTAACATGATATGTGAATCCATAAATTTATTATGAGAGTACACAAGCATATCATGTTTTTCTTGCAAAGCTAGATTTTCAATATTTAGCTTTTCTTTTGTGTTCTTGAGCATAGTATTTTCTTTTTCTAATTAAGCAACACAAGATAAAGCATTTGAAGTACTAGTTTGCTCAATTGAAATCTTTTCGTACCTTTGGACCAAACCATCATGAGAGCACTTTAGCTTCTCATGCTCTTTGGTCAACTTCTCCAAGTCTTTGATTTTTTTGATGAGGATATCTTCTTGCTTATGAAGCATTTCCTTTTGTTCTTCGGCTCTTTTCATGAGTTTGAGCAAGCTCATCTGGTTCTTCTTGTTTATTGAGCGAAGAATTTTTGAAGATCATTCTCATCTTCACTATCACTTTCATGTTCATCCTCATCCTCACTTTCGCTTTCACTGTCACTCCCATTAGCGACAAAGCACATATGGGAAGTGGATATGAAAGACGAACCTTGTGAAGAGGTGGATTCGTCGTTTGGTCTCCATCGATCATTTTCTTCTTCTTCAATCTTGTTCTTCGCCTCATCTTCCTTCATTTTGAGGAACATCTGTTGGGGGCCTTCGGCTTCCGAAGGTCCTCAAAAACATGATTTAACAATGTTTCTGGAGTATAATATATGAACAGATACCTTCGGACTTGGATCAAAATCACAGAGTGGAGAAGCACAAGGAATACGAAGGATGGCGCAGAGCCGAAGCTATGTGCAGGGGAGCTTCGGCATGATAGCAGGAATGGAAACCGACTTAAAAAGGAAAAGGCTATTTAGACCTCGATGGATTACTATAGAGTTATTAGCAAATGCAAAGGGCATGGTTGTAATTTTACATGGGCAGCGTCCCGTGCCTATAAATAGATGAACAGTGCTCCCGTACTGTTCACGCTGATTTGGCATTTACTTTTGCGTCACGCTTGTACTTTTATCTTCTTTCAAGCCGAAGGTACATTTGTAACTTGTTATCATTTCTATTTTTCTGTAATAATAAAATAGAAATGAGCTAATAATAATATTTAAGTGTTTATGTTATTCCTTATATTTTATATGAATCCTTCTTCATTATTTGTTGTGTTGATGAAGGTATGTCCTTCATAACCTTCGTCCGAAAGTCATTATATCCCAAGGGAAATAATGCTTCGATGGACGAAGGACTTTAACGTTTAACAATTTTTGTGTTGCCTTGTTCTTAATTCATAGAATTTAAGGACAAGTACCCAACATTGGTGCCCACCTCCGGTGAACCCTTTTCGACCACCTTCCGCAAGCATCGACCTTTGTCATGCCGCCAAAGAAAGCTTCAGCGACAGGGGCTGCCATTCTGCAGCCGCTGGACCCGAACTAGGAGACCCTTTCTCTTCGAGAGGCCCGAAGCCAGAAGAGGAAGGCCACCAGTCCAACACCCCAAGAGGATGAGTTGGACCAAGAGATCAGGAATATGGAGATGCTTCATCAGCAAGTGCAAAAGAAGAAGGAAAAAATGGCTCGGCTAGCTGACCTACAGAGGCAGATTGACGAAGCTACTGAAGAAGTACGTCATCTTACTCAAGATGAGCAACACCGAAGACCCCAGCACAGAGAGCTGCACCAAGAAGGCTTCTACAACGAGGATGAATGGTATGAAGATTTCCATCATGGAAATTTTGCTTTTGATGATGCTTCTCCTCTGTCAGCAGAACTGCAGGCTACACCCTGGCCCCCGTCTTACAAGCCACCCTAGCTCCCTATGTATGACAGACACTCAGATCCGAAGCAGTTTCTGATGAGCTACAAAGCTACCATATCTTCATATGGAGGCAATACTGCAGTCATGGCGAAATCTTTCATCATGACAGTCAAGAATGTTGCACAAACCTAGTACTCCTCTCTTTGGCCAGGAACAATCACATCATGGCAGAAGCTGAAGGACATGCTGATCACCAGTTTCCAAGGGTTTCAGACAAAGCCGGTTACTGCTCAAGCTCTGTTCCAGTGCACGCAAGATCACAAAGAATACCTTCAGGCGTATGTCCGAAGGTTCTTGCGTCTGAGGGCACAAGCGCCAACAGTGCCCAATGAAATTGTCATTAAGGCCATGATCAAGGGGCTTCGGCCAGGACCTACGGCCCAATACTTCGCCAGGAAGCCCCCTCAGACCCTAGAGAAATTGCTTTAGAAGATGGATGAATACATCCGCGCTGATAATGATTTTCATCAAAGAAGGGAGGAAGCCTACAGATTCTCCGAGATGACCAGGGGCTTCGGAGGGAGAGTTCATCCAAGGCATGTCAAATCAATCCACTTCGCCTAGAATGACGACAGAGGAATTCAACAACAAAGGACACAATATTCTTCGCAGGCTTCGGGGCAGCAACAAAGCTACCTTCGACCGCCAGCTCCAAGGGGCAGAGGCACCAGGGGCTTCGGAGGAAGGTTTGCGGATCAGTCCAGGAAGATTTATTGCCTATTCTGCGGCGAGGACAAGGGCCATACTACAAGGATGTGCCATGTCACCATCCAGAAATAGAAGGAGATAGCAGAAGCTGCAGCCCAACAGAACTAGCCGAAGCAAGTTATGCATACTTCTTCGTATCATTCACCATACATACCAGAGTATGTGGGTAACCATCCTGCAGCTTCTGTTGCTTCGGCAAGCCAACCTCAGGCATCTTGGCAACAACCTCCACCTCCACCACCAATGCAACCCACATATCCCCAAGGCCAGCAGCCAGAAGGGAGCCAGCACACTCACCAGCAGCGAGACTTCAGGGAGCAGTCCGAAGCTCGCACAGTCAACAGTACCGTGCCAGAATCGAAGCACATCTACTAAGAGATATCCTACCTCTAAAACAGTTTTTGCATTCGTCATCATTTTCTTTTTTAATAAGGAACAATCATTGAAAGCCTAGTTATTTTGTTGTTTTCAATTTCTTGTAATAGCTTCGTTATTGTCATGATATAATAAACCTTCTTCACAGACTCACGAAGTTCCAAAAGTTGGTGAACCATGAAGGTTGTTCTCAAGAGAACGTGGGGTTCACAATCATATTACAAGTTTTGCCGAAGCAACAAAAAGTCGTTCTAAGGAACACAACGTAAGTTTTGCTGAAGCAACAAAAAGTCGTTCCTAAGGGAGCGCAGCGTAAGTTTTCTGCTCAAAAGTCGTTCCAAAGGGAATACAGAGCTTACAGCGAAAAATAAACGCTGATTTCGCCGAAATAGAAGGCGGAGAAGCTTCTAAGGGAGGCTTGCAGCGAAAAATAAACGTTGATACCGCCGAAATAGAAGGCGAAGAAGCTCCTAAGGGAGGCTTACAGCAAAAAGTCAACGCTGATACACCAAAAAATAAGCGGTGAAGCCGAAAATTAAACGGCAAAGTGATTGTGTACTCCACTGTGGCAATATGTGTGTATCTTTGGCACAAATATCATTTTGCATAAGCATAACATCATCACATCATTCGCATACCATAACATCATACATCATATTGCATCAATGGCACAAGAAGGGGATACAATGTTGATCTTCGGAAATTGTTTCGAAGAAGTTGTGCCAAGGCACAAAATAAGTTTTGAAGAAGTACAACTTCATCAACTCTAATATGAAAGGAGATCTATTGCTTACGAAGCATAAGGTTTTTACGAAGATTGGATGTTTATTTTTACGGAATATAGACATTCTTCACGAAGCATGAAAAGAAGGGAAGGTGTTTTTTTCGCCGAAGGCTCAAAAATGGTATGTACGTAAAGTTTCACGCATCGTAAAGAATTGAGTTACAAACAGCTTATATATTACATTCAAAATTACAGGATGTCACACACTTTGTTCAACAAATGTTACATTCCAAATGTTTTTACAATAATAGCTATTCTTCTTTTAAAACTGCTTCTGCAGCTTCGTTTAGTAGTCGAGTAACAGCTTCGTCCATAATAGCTTCGGCCATCTTAGTAATTTCATCCTCCTTTTTTGCTTCGGGGTCGGCTAGTGGCTCGAAGGGCTCTGGGGGAGGAGATAGTTCGGCTACGATATAAAACATAAATAAGTCCGAAGTCACAAAAATAGAACATAAAGTCAAAAGCAATTAGGCAATACCTATCCGCCTTTCAAGTTATACAGTCTTTTCAGCTGCCTTTGCTGCTTCTCTAGCATCGTGAGTATCTTTTTCACTTTTCTTTATAATTTCGTGGTCCATCTCTCGGCCGCCATTTTCCCAGATGTCGGTGAAAAACTTTCCACCAACTAAGCTTGCTTCGGCCGAGGGGTCTTTTGTATCTTCAATAGATAAGGCAGCTTCACTTTGCGCCAAATATTTTACATGTTCGCAACCTATCTTCTCCAAAATGGCCACAATTCCTCTGGCACCTGAGAAGGCGCAGACATCCCCACGACCGCTCAAAGTTTCCTTAAAAGCTTCGGCTTCGTTGCTGATCCAGTCAATTGGGCCCTCAGGATCGCCTCTTACGAAGTTGTCCTTGCTGGAGTATGCGCCAACATTGGCGAAGCTAGTTTTTATTCTTCCCACACATTCTATGGATTTTTCATAACATTTTTCTCTTGAAGAGCGAAGTTCTACAACCGTTTTCTCCCAATAGTTTTTCTAGTAATCACTGGCGTCTCGGTCAGCTTCGGCGATAGCACATTTTAATTTTGCTTCTGCCAGCTGTTTCCGAAGATCCTCAATTTCACATTTTTGGGCTTCAGCTTGGGCTTGGGAAGTAGCTTCGTCTTCTTTTATTTTATTCACCAAAGAGTTTAATATTTTATCTTTTTCAAGACCTTCGTTCCTTAGTTCAATTACTTCGGAACGAAGGTTGTTCAAAGCTATAGTACATCCTTCGTCTTCAGCACTTTTTTGCGCCCTGAGGGCGTTGCTAAGAATAAGGCCCTGCAAAAGGAGTGCAGTATTAAGTATAAGCAAATGGAAAAATTTTGTTTTTAAGTACAAAAACCTCATTCTCTCACCTTTAAGCTATTGTATGCTAAGCTGTCGGCCAATTCATCTTTTGATAGCACCGAGAGCCCATCTTCTAGTGTCGGGAATCTGAAGCTTTTGCCCATCTCCCGGCAGACAGAGATCTCCTTGCTGTCTGGGAGACAATACAAGAAATCTTCTTCTCCGCTGCCATTGAATATCAATGCCCTTTCGGGTATTTCAGTTTCTGGGCATAGTATTGAGCTTCTCGCTTTTCTTCTTCAGATAGCCTTTTTCCCGAAGCATGTCGAACAATATAATCAAGAACTTGGCAAGATGCTTCGGGAGTAGGAATAGTAGTTTTTTCAGACTGAATTTGCTCTGCAGTTTCTTTTTCTGTTTCCTCTTTTCTGGTTTCCAAGGATTTCTCCTTGACGGGCTCTAAAGGCCCAACTTCGGTTTCAGTCTGGCTCTTTGCAGCTTCGTTTTTGGATAGTTTTGTATCAATTTGCGCTTCGGCAGTTTTCCTCGGAGTAGTGCTTGAAGACTTTATTGTCTCCAGCACATCTAGTACATTGACCATCCTTTTTCTCTTGGGAGTTGCCGTGAGATCTTTTTGGGCCTTCGGCACTGTTATTCCTGCCGAAGGGCTTATAACTTCTAATGTCTTTGTTCTTTCGGCCTCTATCTCTTCAATATCATCGGCCTTCGGCATCATAGTCGGCTCTTCATTCTTCTATGTAAGAGCAGGTCCTTTGGCTTCAATAGCCGAAGAGGTCTCACCACCAAATTCAGGCACTGTGGCCGGTTCAATGAAGCGCGGTCGGTGAGTAAGGACCTTCACCTTTTTCCTCTTCGGCGTAGGCTCGCTTGGAGCAGCTGAAGCATCATCTTTCCCGGAAGTTACACTTTTCTTTTTTGCCCCCATGACGGGTAGCGGTAGTTAGGGTACATGAATCTGATGGCATCAAAAAATCTATTTAGTCTCTTCTTTTTCCGGCTTCCGAAGGCCGCAGATAACACATTATCTTCTGCTTTGAAGTACGGCCCAAGCAGTTCATCACTTGTAGCTTCGACGCATTTCAGCCAATTGTCGCCTGGCTCAATAAACTGGTCTCCAAACCTGAAGGTATATTTTAGTCGAACCAAACCACCTTCGTGGGGGTTGCTGATGGTTTCTTTCGGCATCTCCCAGTTGGCTACCAATGGCCATATCCTGTAAGCCACGTGCTCTTGGACTAAGTCCCTTGTCCCGATGAAAGAACAGACTATGTCGAAGGCCTTTCGGCATTCTTCGGCCGCTTCATCAATTTCTACCTTCGGTTTCCGGAGGCCAAAGCGTGCCAAATGAGCTCGCGGTGTGCTCTTATTTATACGCCTGGTGCGTTGCAAGTGGGAGGGGCCCGCTTGTCATTGACTGTTGCTATTCTAGCAAAGGGAAGGTGTTTTTTCGGACCTTCGGCTTAGGGCCTTCGTCCATATCGCAATCTGAATTTATCATTCTAACAAATTAATATTGCGAGGGGCTACTGTTGGGGGCCTTCGGCTTCCGAAGGTCCTCAAAAACATGATTTAACAATGTTTCTGGAGTATAATATATGAACAGATACCTTCGGACTTGGATCAAAATCACAGAGTGGAGAAGCACAAGGAATACGAAGGATGGCGCAGAGCCGAAGCTATGCGCAGGGGAGCTTCGGCATGATAGCAGGAATGGAAACCGACTTAAAAAGGAAAAGGCTATTTAGACCTCGATGGATTACTATAGAGTTATTAGCAAATGCAAAGGGCATGGTTGTAATTTTACATGGGCAGTGTTCCGTGCCTATAAATAGATGAACAGTGCTCCCGTACTGTTCACGCTAACTTGGCATTTGCTTTTGCGTCACGCTTGTACTTTTATCTTCTTTCAAGCCGAAGGTACATTTGTAACTTGTTACCATTTCTATTTTTCTGTAATAATAAAATAGAAATGAGCTAATAATAATATTTAAGTGTTTATGTTATTCCTTATATTTTATATGAATCCTTCTTCATTATTTGTTGTGCTGATGAAGGTATGTCCTTCATAACCTTCATACGAAACTCATTATATCCCAAGGGAAATAATGCTTTGATGGGCGAAGGACTTTAACATTTAACAATTTTTGTGTTGCCTTGTTCTTAATTCATAGCATTTAAGGACAAGTACCCAACAACATCCTTTCGGTGATTCTCATGGCCAGGTCTATTGCCCTAGGATCAACATCTCCACCAAAAGATGAAGTCTAGGCAACCTCAACTTTTTCAAGCTTAGAAGCACTTTTGTTTCCTAGTCCCCCCAACATGATCTTTTCCTCACGCGGTTAAACGTTAGAACGAGGAATGAAATATGAACTTGTTTGCCTTCCCTTCCGATTCAAGTTTGAAAAGCAATTTAAGAAACCATGTAATGAATGGCTAGAAATGATTGAAACTATGTGTAATGAAATTCTTGGGTATTACACGAAGAAAGAGGATCAATTAATGATCGTTGCCTTCGGCACCCGGCCGAAACGAAGGTTAAATTGGGTAATGGACGCCCAGAACTTTGAGTATCCGAATTATGAGAGACTTGACGAAGGGCCGGGGGAGCGAAAAGAAAAAGAGTTGTCAGCATTCTGAGCAGACAAGCTGCCCGGTCTGTGAAGGGGTACGAAGAGACCTTGAAGAAGATGAAAACATCGCCAGTTTCGAAGGCACCAACTCCTAAGAAACGAAAACTTGAAAAGATACCTTCTGCCGAACCAAAGGTACATGAAGTGCCAGAAAAAACCTTGAGCCCTCTGTCGCCTTCTGTTGCCGAAGTGTTAGAAATTTTGAAGGTAATGACTGAATCCCCACCATTCAAGCTACTAAGTCCTTTGGGATTAAAACTGACAAACCTTTTATAGAAAAAGGAAATTCCTTCGGCTACTGACAGAAGAGACCGGGGATAGAAAAAGTGACGTATGATGAACATACTCCATGCAATTGAGCAAACCCCGCCTCCAGCTTCGGCAGACAAGCCTGCCAAAACTATTGATGCCGAAGCTGCCATTGCAACTAAAGGCAAAGATCTCACAGCCACCATGTCCGAAATTGACAAAATTGTATTAGATGTGGCTATGGAGAAGGAGGTGGTCGTGGAAGTGTCAGACAAAGGGAAGAAAGCTAAAGAAATCTCTTCGGAAGAGGCAGACTACGACCTACATCACCTGGGTGGCCAACAGCTTTCCGAAGAAGATATGGCAGAGTTGAAGGATTTTTCTATCAACTGCGGCTACCAGCCAGGGTTCATGCTCTTTGGTGGGGTGGACGAAGAAATTATAGGATGCATCTGTGATCGTGCGGGTGCAAAGATTATAGGCACCCTATCAAAGAGCATCGGATTCTCGAAGCTTGAAAGGGATATCAGCTGTTACAGGCGCCAGCATATCATATGGAGCCTATTTTATTCCAACTTTAAAGTAAGTACTTTCTTTTAAGTTACCCCTGATGTGTCTGCATTACCTTAAATATTCTAAGTTTGGTCCTACTTTTACAGAGTTTACTACTGAGCAAAGCTTTGAAGATGCAACAAGACGACAAAGACAGAAAAAACAAAGTCATTATCAAGGGCTTAGAGGATAAATTCAAAGAGCTTGAAGACTCTTTGAAGGAGAATGAAAAAATGCTATGTTTAGTCGAAGGGTCTCTTGCCGAAGCACAAACTCAGAACAAAAAGTTAAGCAAAGACCTGTCAAGCGCTCAAGCACTTTTGAAGGAAAACTCTACTCAATTCGAACAAGAAAACAAAGCTCTGAGAGCAAGACTTAAGGTTGAATCTGAGAAGAATTCGAAGCTTAGTGAGGCGGTGAAGGCTTTGAAAGAAAGATGCTTCAATTTTGCAAGCCGATGCACCGCTCGATTGAGGAGTATATTCAATTCAGTTGGAGCTACATCCGAAGAAACCAGCTTCTCAGCCAAAGATATACCCGGGGCACTCGAATGCATTGAAAAGGAGGTTGATGTCCTTGACGAAGTCATAACCGGCCACAGAGACTTCTATGCGCTGGTAGCTTCTCATGGTACAGCTGTCGCCTTCATAAAAGCCGGATGTAATCATGCAAAAGCTGTTAATAGGCCGAATTTCAATCTTTCATCATCGGATCTGGTTGACATTCAAACTGAAGCCCAAAGCATAGGAAATAGATTTATTACTCAAATTTGGGCTAAGGGCGGGCGTGAATTGGCTGGAGACAAAGCCCGAAAGCTGCTTGACACAGTATGGAATTTTACCTTTGTTTTTTACCTTGATCTTCCTTCGTCAAATTTCTTATTACCTTATATTTTCGCTACTTTGCAGAATGATGGCACTGAGGGTCGATAAGCTAAAGCTGATTTTGAAATGCCGAAGAAGACCTTGAAATCTCCTTTTGTAGTCATCTGTAGAAACACTTAGAAATCCTTTGTTCCATATGACAAAAAGTTGTAACTGACAGCGAACAAATTATTGTAAACATTTGTAAATATCTTGTAATGCCATTTTACCTTTTTCTTCGTGTATGAACTGCTTTGCTGTGGACGAAACAAATGCTGGTAGCCTTTTGAGCCGAAGGCGAAAAACACCTTCCCTTCTTTTCGTTCACAACGAAACATTTTCTTATACAACCAGGTTCCCTTTGAAAACAAAGCATCTTTATATAGGACGAAGTTTCATTTGATATGAAGCACCTTCGAAACATTTTCTCATCAAAAACAGGATCCCCTGTTTTCCTGTCAATGTCTATGCTTTTATGTCATGATGATGATCCTACGGATGTCTAATGTATGGCTTTATGAATGCAAAAGATGATGCGATGAAATATGCAAATGTATGCCAAAAACACACCCAGACTCTGCATCCCCTTAGGAACGACTTTTGAGTCTCTTCACCTTTTACTTAGGTGGTATTGAAGCTCTACATTACCTTGGGAATGACTTTGGAGCTTCTTCAGCTTTTACTTAGGTGGCATTTAAGCTTCGCATCCCCTTAGGAGCGACTTTGGAGCTTCTTCATCTTTTACTTAGGTGGTATTTTAACTCTGCATTCCCTTAGAAACGACTTTGGAGCTTCGTAACTTACTCTGTGTCCCTTTAGGAACGACTTTGTAGCTTCTTCACCTTTTAGGTGACATTTTAGCTCTGCATCCCTTTAGGGATGACTTTTGAGCTTCTTCATGGCTTTTTGCACTCGGTGGTGTGGTCCTTGATGTTACATTTTACATGTGGGGGAATTTGGCCCTTGTATTGCACATGGCTAAACAAAAAATGAAAATTACAACCTATGGCCCCATTAAAAACCTTTCTCCCCTCTTGAAAAGAAAAGGGTGCCATAGGAAAAAGTAAGAAAATTACATAGTTTACACATAATATCTACAAAGCTCATCCACATTCCAAGACCTTGGTATGTCATTGCCATCCATGTCTTTCAGCCTATAAGATCCAGGTCTCAACGAAGATACCACCAAAAGGGACTTTCCCATTTGAGTTGAAGCTTCCCCACTGTATCTGGGTTGGCCACTCTACGAAGCACCAAATGTCCTGGTTTGATATTCTTCAATTTTACCTTTCGATCACGCCATTTGATTGTTTCGGCCTGGTACTTATTGATGTGTTCTATTGCTTGTAGTCTAGTCCCTTCTATGGTGTCTTTTGTTATTTGGCAATCACCTTCATCATCTGTCGAAGCTAAGGTTCATATTGAACCCATTCTTGCTTCTTCCAGTGTTATTGCTTCGTCACCAAACATGAGCTTGAATAGGGTAAATCCTGTTGACCTTGATACAGCAGTGTTGTGGTTCCATACCACCTTTATTAATTCGTCTGGCCACTTTCCTTTGGGTTGGTTGAAGATTGACTTCATTATTCCTATTGTTATAATTCCGTTTGTTCTTTCTACCAGTCCATTTGATTTCGGATGCCTCACTGATGCGAAGTGTATTTTTGTACCAATCTGGTTACAAAAGGTTTTGAATGTTCCAACATCGAACTGAGTTTCGTTATCAACGGTTATAGCCTTCGTGAAAGGGAAATGTGCCCTTGGGCCATTTCTATAAATGTTTTGGTGATTAGATGCCCAACACATATTATTTTGGTTCATATGTGCTAAGTGCTAAAGAGATCCAAATCAAGAATCAAGGTATGACTCTAGCCTTAGTAAATTGTTTTTGGTACTAATATATTCCTCTAAGTGCTAGGAACCTTGTCAAGACAAGTGAGATTGAATTTGAGAAGTTTGGCTAAGTCTAGCTAGACTTGCACCAGCCTGCGGTGCACCGGACTGTCCGGTGCATAGGCTGGTCCAGCAGCGAACTCGTTGCTCTCGGGAAATCATCGAGGGCGCTGCGGCTAAAATTCACCGGACTGTCCGGTGGTGCATCGGACTGTCCGGTGAGCCAACAGCGCCTGCGCCAACAATCGGCAGCGCGATCAGCGGGCGACGCGTGGCCAGAGCCAACGGTCACCAGGCCGCACCGGACTGTCCGGTGTGCACCAGACAGTGTCCGATGCGCCAAGGGGACCAAAGGCTCAATGGTCGGCTTTGCTAGAAAAGGAAAGGAATCAAACACTGTTCATGTCCGGTGCGCCAACCGACAGAAGGCAAGAATTGCCTACCAAATGGAGATCCAACGGCTCCTAGCTGCCTTGGGGCTATAAAAGGGACCCGTAGGCGCATGGATCACAACACCAAGCCTCCATTGAACATCCTAAGACGCCTAGACTCCACAAACACGTATCCGGATCATCGTGACTGAGATTTGAGCACTTGTTGTGTTGTGAACTTGTTGCGCTGTTTTTGTGTGCTCTCTTCTTGACTTGTGTGCGTGTCATAGCTGCGACTCTAGCTCTTGCGTGTGTTTCTTTCCCTCCCTTACTCTTGTGGTTTTTGTTGTGATCAATATTGTAAGGGTGAGAGGCTCCAACTTGTGGAGATTCCTCACAAAAGGGAAACATCTACTAATGAAGAAAACCGTGGTACTCAAGTTTGATCATTGGATCACTTGAGAGGGATTGAGTGCAATCCTTGACCGAAGGAGGTCACCACAACGTGGAGTAGGCTTTGGCCGAACCACAGGATAAAATCACTGTGTCTCTTGTGTCACTTTTTATTGTGATTGGTTTCTCCTCTTGAGTTATCGCTCAATCACTTGTGCTATTGTTCCTAAGTTCAATACTCATTCTAAAGGAACAATCAAGTGAAGAATTCTCGCTATAGCATCTTGGTTTATTATTACTAACATTTCATAACCAAGTTTGGGATATTTAGTGTTTACAGGATCACCTATTCACCCCCCCTCTAGGTGCTCTCAATTGGTATTAGAGCCATTCTCTTCATTAAGGGACTAACCGCCCAAAGAGATGGATCCTAAGGGTAAGGGGTGATCAACGACAAGGAGAAGGAGACCCTCTACGTCAACGAGCCAAAAGATGACAAGCCCACTAACTCAGGCTCGAGTCACAAGAAGAGGGATGGAAAGAAGAAGAGGCGCATAAATAAGATCATCTACTACGACAGTGACGCCTCCTCTTCTTCACCAAGGGATGACGACGACGAAGACTCTTTGTCAAAAAAGAAAACAGTTAATCAAAATTATTCTTTTGATTATTCTCGCATCCCTTATAATTCGAATGCCCATTTACTATCTACTCCACTTGGATAACCCCCACACTTTGATGGAGAGGACTTTTCATTTTGGAGTCATAAAATGTGTAGTCACCTATTTTCCCTCCATCCTAGTATTTGAGAAATTGTTGAAAATGGAATGCATTTCGACAGCACCGACAATCCTATATTTATAAATGAGCAAATACATAAAAATGCCCAAGCTACTACTGTCTTGCTAGCATCTCTATGCAGGGATGAATATAACAAAGTGAGCGGCTTGGACAATGCCAAGCAAATATGGGATACCCTCAAGATCTCTCACGAGGGTAATGATGCCACCATGATCACAAAGATGGAACTGGTGGAAGGCGAGCTTGGGAGGTTTGCCATGATAAGGGGAGAGGAGCTAGCTCAAACGTACAACAGACTCAAGACCCTTGTCAACAAGATTCGAAGCTATGGGAGTACAAGATAGACAGATCATGACGTCGTCCGACTCATGCTAAGGTCATTTACCGTTATTGATCCTCATCTTGTAAATCTTATTCATGAGAATCCCATGTACACCAAGATGACGCCCGAAGAAATTCTTGGAAAATTTGTAAGCGGACGCATGATGGTGAAGGAAGCGAGGTATGTGGACGATGCCTTAAACGGACCGCTTCCTCTCCACGAGTCGCAGCCCGTTGCTCTCAAAGCAACCAACAGCAAGGAGGTGCTACCTAGCAAGGTAACACAAGTGGAGGCTTCCGGGCTCAACGGGGATGAAATGGCGCTTATAATCAAGCGCTTCAAGACTGCCTTGAAGGGACGCAAGGAGTACCCCAATAAGAACAAATCAAGGAAAAGCGCTCCTGCTTCAAATGCGGTAAGTCTAGTCATTTCATAGCACAATGTCCTGATAATAACAATGACCAGGCACAAGAAAAGTATGGGAAGAAGGAAAGGAAGAAGAACTACAGGAAGGCAAAGGGCGAGGCGCACATTGGAAAAGAATGGGAATCCGACTGTTCTTCATCCGACTCCGATGATGGACTAGCTGCCTCGGCCTTCAACAAGTCCTCCCTCTTCCCCAACGAATGACACATGTGCCTCATGGCTAAGGAGAAGAAGGTACACATATGAGATACACCTAAGTATACTTCTTCTAGTGATGAGGAATCTTCTGATGCTGAAGTTGACTATAGTGATTTATTTAAAGGATTAGATAGAACTAAGGTAGATAAAATAAATGAATTGATTGATGCTCTTAATGAAAAGGATAGGTTGCTAGAAAAGCAAGAAGATATTCTGTATGATGAACATGATAAATTTATTAATGTTCAAAAATCTCTTGCTCTAGAAATTAAGAAAAATGAAATACTGTCTTCTGAGCTGTCTACCTGTCATGATTCTATTTCTAGTCTCAAAACTTTGAATGATGAGTTAAATACAAAGCTAGAAAAATTTAATGTGGCTAGTTCATCTATAGAGCATGTTGTTATTTGCAATAGGTGTAAAGATTTTAATATTGATGCTTGCAATGAACATGTCTCTACCATTCTCAATTTAAATAATGATGTCACAAGTCTTAATGCTCAACTTAAGACTTGCAAGGATAATAATGAGAAATTAAAATTTGCTACGGATGCATACACCATTGGTAGACACCCCTCTATTAAGGATGGACTTGGTTTTCAAAAGGAGACCAAGAACTTAACAAGCCAAAGGAATTCCAGTCTCAACAAAGGGAAATGGAAGGCTCCTATGGCTAGTAGTTCTCAAAAGAACCATGCCTACCTTTATAAGAAAATTATTAATGTTGCTCATCATGATAAGTATCATAATCATGTTGTTTTTCCTATATATCATGATGATGTATTTGGTTCTCATGCCATGCTTGCATCTAGCTCTTCACATGCTCATGGTAGGAATAGACCTAGGCGCCATCATGTTGCTTCTCATGCGCCTAGGAAAACATTAACTGGACCAACTATGCTTTATCAAACATGTAATGCTTCATTTGTATTGTTATGTAAAAATGATAAAGTAATTGCTAGAAGTTTGGGACCTAAATGCAAGAGAGACAAAACTTGCATCTGGGTTCCAAAGTCTGTTGTAACTAACCTTGTAGGACCCAACAAGAGTTGGTTACCTAAAACCCAAGCTTAATTACCTTGCATGTTTATGCATCCGGGGGCTTAAGCTGGATCATTGATAGCGGATGCATAAACTACATGACGGGGGAGAAGAAAATGTTCACCTCCTACGTCAAAAACAAGGATTCCCAAGACACTATCATAATTGGAGATGGGAATCAAGGCAAGTTCAAAGGCTTAGGAAAAATAGCCATCACAACCGAGCGTTCGATCTCTAACGTGTTTCTAGTAGAATCACTCGGGTACAATTTGTTGTCTATAAGCCAATTATGTCATATGGGTTATAATTGCTTATTTACAAATATTGATGTGTCTGTCTTTAGAAGAAGTGATGGTTCATTAGCTTTTAAGGGTGTATTAGACGGCAAGCTCTACTTAGTTAATTCCTCAAAAGAGAATGCCGATCTAGATGCATGTTTAATCGCTAAGACTAATATGGGCTGGCTCTGGCACCGCCGTCTAGCACATGTTGGAATGAAGAACCTTCATAAACTTCTAAAGGGAGAACATGTGTTAGGACTAACCGATGTCTGTTTTGAGAAAGACACACCTTGTGCAGGGTGCCAAGCAGGAAAGCAGGTGGGAACTACTCATCAAAGCAAAAATGTGATGACGACATCAAGACCACTGGAACTCCTACATATGGATCTCTTTGGGCCCGTTGCTTATGTTAGCATCGGTGGAAGTAAGTATGGTCTTGTCATTGTTGATGATTTTTCTCGCTTCACTTGGGTGTTCTTTTTGCAGGATAAATCGGAAACCCAAGGAACTCTAAAACGCTTCTTAAGGAGCGCTCAAAATGAATTTGAGCTAAAAGTAAAGAAGATAAGGAGCGATAATGGATCTGAGTTCAAGAACCTTCACGTCGAAGAATATCTTGAGGAGGAAGGCATCAAGCACGAGTTCTCCGCTCCATACACACCACAACAAAATGGTGTGGTAGAAAGGAAGAACAGAATGCTAAATGACATGGCGAGGATTATGCTTGGAGATTACAAGACGCCTGAGCGGTTTTGGTGGGAAGCAATGAATACAACTTGCCATGCCATAAACCGGCTCTATCTACATCGCTTTCTCAAGAAGACCTCATACGAACTCCTAACTGGTAACAAACCCAATATTTCCTATTTTCGTGTATTTGGGAGCAAATGCTATATCTTGGTAAAGAAAGGTAGGCATTCGAAATTTACTCCCAAAGCTGTAGAAGGGTTTTTACTAGGTTATGACTCAAATACAAAGGCGTATAGGGTCTTCAACAAATCATCTGGATTAGTTGAAGTCTCTAGCGACATTGTATTTGATAAAACTAATGGCTCTCCAAGAGAGCAAGTTGATCTTGATGATGTAGATGAAGATGAAGTTCCTACGGTAGCAATGCGAACAATGGCAGTAGGTGATGTGCGACCGCAGGAACAACAAGAGCAAGATCAACCTTCTTCCTCTACATTGGTGCATCCCCCAACTCAAGATGGGGAACATGTACCTCAAGATAAAGGGCTGGATCAAGGGGGATCACATGAAGAATAGGATAAGGAGGAAGAAGCTTCATAAGTTCCTCCAACTCAAGTTCGGTCATCAATCCAAAGGAATCATCCAGTGGATCGGATTCTGGGTGATATCAGCAAGGGAGTAACCACTCACTCACGTCTAGCTATTTTTTGTGAGCATTGCTCGTTTGTTTCTTCTATTGAACCTTTCAGGGTAGAAAAAGCCTTGCAGGATCCGGACTGGGTGTTGGCCATGCAGGAAGAGCTCAACAACTTCAAGAGAAATGAAGTTTGGAGCCTGGTGCCACGTCCGAAGCAAAATGTTGTGGGAACCAAGTGGGTGTTCTAGAACAAGCAAGATGAACACGGTGTGGTGACAAGAAACAAGGCTCGACTTGTGGCAAAAGGTTATGCCCAAGTCGCAGGTTTGGATTTTGAGGAGACTTTTGCTCCTGTAGCTAGGCTAGAATCAATTCGAATATTATTGGCCTATGCTGCTCACCATTCTTTTAAGTTGTTCCAAATGGACATGAAGAGTGCCTTCCTAAATGGACCAATCAAGGAGGAAGTGTATGTGGAACAACCCCTGGCTTTGAGGATGACAGGTATCCTGACCACGTCTACAAGCTCTCTAAGGCGCTCTATGGACTTAAGCAAGCCCCAAGAGCATGGTATGAATGCCTTAGAGATTTCCTTATTACTAATGCTTTCAAGGTTGGGAAAGCCGATCCTACTCTCTTTACTAAGACTTACAATGGTGATCTTTTTGTATGCCAAATATATGTCGATGATATTATATTTGGTTCTACTAATCAAAAGTCTTGTGAGGAGTTTAGCAGGGTGATGATGCAAACGTTTGAGATGTCAATGATGGGCGAGTTGAACTACTTCCTTGGATTTCAAGTGAAGCAGCTCAAGGAAGGAACCTTCATCTCCCAAACAAAGTACACTCAAGATTTGCTCAAGAGGTTTGGGATGAAGGATGCAAAGCCCGCGAAGACACCGATGGGAACGGACGGACATCTGGACCTCAATAAATGAGGTAAGTCAGTTGATCAAAAGGCATACCGGTCTATGATAGGATCTTTGCTTTATCTTTGTGCTAGTAGACCGGATATTATGTTAAGTGTATGCATGTGTTCTAGATTTCAATCCGACCCCAAGGAGTGTCACCTTGTGGCCGTTAAGCGAATTATTAGATATTTGGTTACTACGCCTTGCTTCAGGATCTGGTATCCAAAGGGGTCTACCTTTGACTTAATCGGATACTCAGATTCCGACTATGTCGGGTGCAAGGTTGATAGGAGGAGTACATCAAGGACTTGTCAGTTTCTAGGAAGATCCCTGGTGTCTTGGAGCTCTAAGAAACAAACTTCTGTTGCCCTATCCACCGCTGAGGCTGAGTATGTTGCCGCAGGACAATGTTATGCGCAACTACTTTGGATGAGGCAAACCCTCTGGGACTTTGGCTACAATCTGAACGAAGTCCCACTCCTATGTGATAATGAGAGTGCAATCCGCTTGGCGGATAATCCTGTTGAACACAGCCGCACTAAGCACATAGACATCCGACATCACTTTTTGAGAGACCACCAGTAAAGGGGACATATCGATATTTATCATGTTAGCACCGAGAACTAGCTAGCTGATATCTTCATCAAGCCTTTAGATGAGAAAAGGTTTTGCAGGTTGCGTAGTGAGCTAAATGTCTTAGATTCATGTAACTTGGATTGATCTATAACATACAAGTGTTCTATGCCTTTGATCATGTTACTTTAAGCATTAATGTCGTAAATTGCTTATTTTTGATGCTCAAGTTGTACAAGTCATCGCCGGACCTCACAAGTCCCTATGCAAATGATGCACATGTTTAGGGGGAGGATGTGCTACAACTTGACTACCTTGAGACTAACTTGTTTGTTGAGTATTCTTGAAATAGTCTCAAGTGGCATATTGAAATGGAAAAGTGAACTTGGACAAAGAGAGGGCTTCCACTGCATTCTGGTATAAAAGTACCTTGTCCCAAGTTCGTACTTGTGTTCTCATTGCCTTTTGCACTTATTTGACATTTTGGTAAGGCAATAAGGTTAAGAGGCCAAAAAGGCCTCCTGTTTTGGTGCTTAATGCCAAAGGGGGAGAAATTAAGGCCAAAGCAAATGGATCAGCCAACCACTTGTGAATTTCAAAAATTGTAGAGTTAGAATCTTTGTGTTTAGACAAAATTCCTCTTATTGCAAAAATCGATCTCTTATGGGGGAGAATTTTCGCTATGGGAAAAGGGGGGAGTTTGTGGCATTTGATCAAATTTACTCTTGAAAGATCTCTTGATTTGCCAAAACAAGTGTTTTTGATATAGAGATAGGAAAAAGAATTTGTTTTGGGAAAATAAACCAAGTGGTGGCAAAAGTGATCCAAATATGTCAAATCCTATGTGAGTTAAATTAGTCTTCAATTTGCACTCTTTAGCTTGTCTTTGAAAATGTTGCTGCATTTTGAGTTGCTTTTTATGTGTTGGAATAAATCACCAAAAAGGGGGAGATTGAAAGGGAAATGTGCCCTCAGGCCATTTCTATGAATGTTTTGGTGATTAGATGCCCAACACATATTATTTTGGTTCATATGTGCTAAGTGCTAAAGAGATGCAAATCAAGAATCAAGGTATGACTCTAGCCTTAGTGAATTGTTTTTGGTACTAATATATTCCTCTAAGTGCTAGGAACCTTGTCAAGACAAGTGAGATTGGATTTGAGAAGTTTGGCTAAGTCTAGCTAGACTTGCACCAGCCTACGGTGCACAGGACTGTCCGGTGCACAGGTTGGTCCAGCAGCGAATAGTGTCCGGTGCGCCAAGGGGACCAAAGGCTCAATGGTCGGCTTCGCCAGAAAAGGAAAGGAATCGGACACTGTTCATGTCTGGTGGTGCACCCGACTGTCCGGTGCGCCAACCGACAGAAGGCAAGAATTGCCTACCAAATGGAGATCCAACGGCTCCTAGCTGCCTTGGGGCTATAAAAGGGACCCCTAAGCGCATGGAGCACAACACTAAGCCTCTATTGAACATACTAAGACACCTAGACTCCGCAAACACACATCCGGATCATCGTGGCTGAGATTTGAGCACTTGTTGTGTTGTGAACTTGTTGCACTGTTTTTGTGTGCTCTCTTCTTGACTTGTGTGCGTGTCATTGCTGCGACCCTAGCTCTTGCGTGTGTTTCTTTCCCTCCCTTACTCTTGTGGTTTTTGTTGTGATCAATATTGTAAGGGTGAGAGTGTAACACCCCGGGATCCTCAAACACCCAGAATGCTACTAAACTACACATCTAACATTCATATATAAAATTTCGACAGCATCCCCTTTGAAAATTACATAAACGAGGAAGCAACAAAATATAAATAGATATCATGATAAGAGAACATAATAGACATTAATAATATGCTAGCAATGGAAAGACAACCATAACGGCATGAACTAAATCAACCAGTGCGCACAACTAGTTAGAAACAACATCCTTTGACAAGAAGTTTCTAATTAAATCCTGACTGCGCCTAAGCAGCGTTATTATGAGAGTGAAGGTGGATGTGCTGCTACTTCCCACTTTCCTTGATGAGCAACAAGCACCTGCATTGAGTAATGCAAGATGAGATGAAACATCTCAGCAAGCGAATTGTTTTGACAAGATATTTAAACCACAAATTGAATTAATCAACATTTTAAAAGAATCACAATTAAGATCAGAAATTCTTATAGATATAGAACTCAGTAGTCTTAATATAACCAATACCATCTCATTTCCTTAAACAACCACAATAGTTTGTATAACACTTCCCTGTGTCAACAATACCTGCAAATATCACTTCAATGTATGCATAGGAACACAAAGTGTAGGTACTCTGTCTTCATACCTCTGAGGGTATAAAACCACATCATATGCAAATATCACTTCAATGAATGCATATGAATGCAATGCATATATCCTCTGCCTTCATACCTCTAAGGGTATGAAGCCGCATCGTACCCCTCCTCGGGCAACGTACGATGCTAAGTTGTACCGGTACGGTCGGACCATAGGTCACAACCCAACTTCAGATGCAAGTGAATCATGCAATGTATATGGCATGCTGCATTTATCAATATACTTCACTTCCTTCACATACAATACAACCTCAAATAATACTTCATTTACCTTCAGATACAATACCAACCTCAAATAATACTTCATTTACCTTCAGGGGTGTGAATTAATCTCATGAGTCATACTCGAATCATAATCATCATCAATATATGATTGAGCATCAATATAATGCAAGCAAGTAAAGCATCACCATAGAGTCCAATTATGAAAGAATCCAATACTTCTAAATATTAGAGTGTAGGCAATAGAAATAACAGGTCAGAACGGAAGCAACCACCGCTACATTCACTTGCCTTCATCGAAGAAGAAAAATGTACTAGGCATGATCTGGAGTGTAGCCACCTAGGGTTTCCCCAAGAAATTCTGCAAGAAGAGATGGGAAACAACATCTCCTTGATCCTCTCTTCCCCTTCAACTCAATGTGCTCCTCCTCTTCTCGATCCTTGCTGCGCGGGGGGAGATCTAGAGGGAGGAGGAAGCCATGGAGAGGGGCTGCCATCGGAGGAGAGGGCAGCCAGCCCAAGGGAAAAGGAGAGAGGGGCGGCCAAGTGTTGGAGGGGGGGAAAGGGTTGGCGGCCAAGGAGGGGCAAAAGGGGGAAAAGGCCACCACTAGGGTTTTCTTTGCGGGAGAAAAGAAGCGACGCCACAGATGACTCCGACTTAACATCCAACGGCCGACAACCCTTTTCCCACATCCACGCACCGAGGATAACCTTTGGCAACATTTTTTTGGGATATTACAGAGAGACTCAAACTTGTGGAGATTCCTCACAAAAGGAAAACATCTACTAATGAAGAAAATCGTGGTACTCAAGTTTG
This sequence comes from Zea mays, assembly GCF_902167145.1. NCBI lineage: Eukaryota > Viridiplantae > Streptophyta > Magnoliopsida > Poales > Poaceae > Zea > Zea mays. Next base: position 175,438,979 of record NC_050097.1, on the reverse strand, counting down.
ATCATTGGATCACTTGAGAGGGATTGAGTGCAATCCTTGACCGAAGGACGTCACCACAACGTGGAGTAGGCATTGGCTGAACCATGGGATAAAATCACCGTGTCTCTTGTGTCACTTTTTATTGTCATTGGTTTCTCCTCTTGAGTTATCGCTCAATCACTTGTGACATTGTTCCTAAGTTCAATACTCATTCTAAAGGAACAATCAAGTGAAGAATTCTCGCTATAGCATCTTGGTTTATTATTACTAACATTTCTGTCGGGGACCATAATTAGGGGTACCCTCAAGACGCCTAATTCTCAGCTGGTAACCCCCATCAGCATAAAGCTGCAAAGGCCTGATGGGTATGATTAAGTCAGGGATCAGTCCACACGAGTGACTCGATCACGCTTCACCCGAGCCTAGCCTCGGCCAAGGGCAGCCGACCTCGAGAGACTTCCGTCTCGCCCCAGGCCCCCCTTTTAACGGCGGACACACCTCCGGCTCGCCCGAGGCCTTGGCTTCGCTCAGAAGCAACCCTGACTAAATCACCACACCGACTGACCAAGTTGCAGGAGCATTTAACGCAAAGGTGGCCTGACACCTTTATCCTGACACGCGCCCCCCGGCAGAGCCGAAGTGACCGCCGTCACTCCACCGCTCCACTGACCAGTCTGACAGAAGGATAGCGCCGCCTGCGCCACTCCGACTGCAGTGCCACTCGACAGAGTGAGTCTGACAGGCAGTCAGGCCCTGCCGAAGGCACCACGGGAAACTCCGCTCCGCCTGACCCCAGGGCTCGGACTCGGGCTAAGACCCGGAAGACGGCGAACTCCGCTCCGCCCGACCCCAGGGCTCGGACTCGGGCTAAGACCCGGAAGACGGCGAACTCCGCTCCGCCCGACCCCAGGGCTCGGACTCGGGCTAAGACCCGGAAGACGGCGAACTCCGCTCCGCCCGACCCCAGGGCTCGGACTCGGGCTAAGACCCGGAAGACGGCGAACTCCGCTCCGCCCGACCCCAGGGCTCGGACTCGGGCTAAGACCCGGAAGATGGCGAACTCCGCTCCGCCCGACCCCAGGGCTCGGACTCGGGCTAAGACCCGGAAGACGACGAAACTCCGCCTCGCCCGACCCCAGGGCTCGGACTCCGCCCTGGCCTCGGCCAAACGATCTCCGCCTCGCCCGACCCGGGGGCTCGGACTCGGCCTCGGCAACAGAAGACAGACTCAACCTCGGCTTCGGAGGAGCCCCCACGTCGCCCGACCTAGGGCACAGGCCCGCCACGTCAACAAGAAGCGCCATCATCATCCTACCCCGAGCCGACTCGGGTCACGGAGGACAAGACCGGCGTCCCATCTGGCCAGCTCCGCCAGATGGACAATGATGGCGCCCCACAAGCTCTGTGACGACGGCGGCTCTCAGCTCTCTTACGGAAGCAGGGCGACGTCAGCAAGGACTTGACCGCTCCAACAGCTGTCCCTCCGCCAGGCTCCGTCGCTCCTCCGACAGCCACGACATCACGCCAGCAAGGTGCCAAGACCTCTCCGGCTGCCACATTGGCATGTACCTAGGGCGCTAGCTCTCTCTCCGCTAGACATGTAGCACTCTGCTACACCCCCCATTGTACACCTGGATCCTCTCCTTACGACTATAAAAGGAAGGACCAGGGCCTTCTTAGAGAAGGTTGGCCGCGCGGGACCGAGGACGGGACAGGCGCTCTCTTGGGGCCGCTCGCTTCCCTCACCCGCGTGGACGCTTGTAACCCCCCTACTGCAAGCGCACCCGACCTGGGCGCGGGACGAACACGAAGGCCGCGGGACTTCCACCTCTCTCACGCCCGTCTCTGGCCACCTCGCCTCTCCCCCCTTCGCGCTCGCCCACGTGCTCGACCCATCTGGGCTAGGGCACGCAGCACACTCACTCGTCGGCTTAGGGACCCCCCTGTCTCAAAACGCCGACAGTTGGCGCGCCAGGTAGGGGCCTGCTGCGTGCTGACGAACAGCTTCCCGTCAAGCTCCAGATGGGCAGTCTCCAGCAACCTCTCCAGCCCGGGACGGTGCTTCGTTTCGGGACTCTTGAGTTCATGTCCTTCGACGGCAGCTACGACATGATACTTCTTCCACCGCCGCGCGACAACGATAATGGCGACCGACAACCCGCCCGCCGGCGGCGGAATCGACGACACCTTCCCCGCGTGGCGGAAGAACAACATTCGAGCTCGCTCCGTTCTCTCCCCCGCCAACGGAGGAGGAGGCGGGGCCATCAAGGCCAAGCGGGAGGCCGCGCTTTGTCGGTCGTCGAGCGAACCGACGCCCCCGACGCCCCGACGGAAGGCACGCCGGACGTCGACCTCGCGTTCGAGACGAAGGCAAGCGCCGTCCCCCCGCGACACGCTGACCCCGAGCAAGAAGACGACGCCAGCGCGCTCGCGGAAAGCCTGCAGGACATCGCCCTCGTACCTGGGATGACGGTGCAACCAGTCCCCGATGTGACTACGTCGCTCCTCGTCGACCAAAAGGTACCAACTAACTCCCATCTTACGTCATTTCGACTCGGCCTCAACCCGCCAAGCGACCTCGCTTTGGCGGGCGTTCTCATCGAGGCGAGTGCAACCCCACTGGGGTTTCGTATGCGGTCGCCTTGGGACCGGTTGACGGACGTCTCAACCTACGGGCCCTCTGGGTCCGAGGAAGATGACGATCCCAGCATCTGTTGGGATTTCTCCGGACTTGGCAACCCCAGTGCCATGCGGGACTTCATGACCGCATGTGACTATTGCCTCTCCGACTGTTCCGACGGAAGCCGCAGCCTTGGCAACGAGAGCTGTGGCCCAAGCCGTGAATGTTTCCACATCGAGCTAGGGAATCCCTCCGAAGGCAACCATCTCGGCATGCCGGAGGACGGTGATCTTCCTAGGCCGGTGCCTCGCGCCGACATCCCACGGGAGCTAGCTGTGGTCCCCGCTCCGGCGGGGGGTTACTGCCCACGACTCGAGCAAGTCCGCGAGGCGCAGGCCAGGCTCAACGAGGGAACAGGAGCGCTTGAGCCGATCCGTCGGGACGTCGGGCAGGTATGGGCGGGCCAACCCCCGGCCGGAGAAATACGTCACCTACCCCAAGGTCTCCAGCACCGCGTCGCCAACGATGTCAGGGTCAGGCCGCCGCCCGCATCCAGCGGGGTTGGCCAGAACCTGGCAGCCGCAGCGATGCTCCTCCGCGCGATGCCGGAGCCATCAACCACCGAGGGTCGGCGAATCCAGGGAGAGCTCAAGAATCTCCTGGAAGGCGCTGCGGCCCGACGGGCCGAGAGCACTGCCTCCCGAAGGCAGGGATATCCCTCGGAACCTCATGCCGCGACTTCCCGATTCATGCGGGAAGCCTCGGTCTACACCGGGCGCACGCGTAACACCGCGCCTGCGGCCCCGGGCCACCTCGGCAACGAGCACCATCGACGCGACCATCGGGCCCACCTCGATGAAAGGGTGCGCCGAGGCTACCACCCCAGGCGTGGGGGGCGCTACGACAGCGGGGAGGATCGGAGTCCCTCGCCCGAACCACCCGGTCCGCAGGCCTTCAGTCGGGCCATCCGACGGGCGCCATTCCCGACCCGGTTCCGACCCCCGACTACTATCACGAAGTACTCGGGGGAAACGAGACCGGAACTGTGGCTCGCGGACTACCGCCTTGCCTGCCAACTGGGTGGGACGAACGATGACAACCTCATCATCCGTAACCTCCCCCTGTTCCTCTCCGACACTGCTCGCGCCTGGTTGGAGCACCTGCCTCCGGGGCAGATCTCCAACTGGGACGACTTGGTCCAAGCCTTCGCCGGCAATTTCCAGGGCACATACGTGCGCCCCGGGAATTCCTGGGACCTTCGAAGCTGCCGGCGACAGCCGGGAGAGTCTCTCCGGGACTACATCCGGCGATTCTCGAAGCAGCGCACCGAGCTGCCCAACATCACCGACTCGGATGTCATCGGCGCGTTCCTCGCCGGCACCACTTGCCGCGACCTGGTGAGCAAGCTGGGTCGCAAGACCCCCACCAGGGCGAGCGAGCTGATGGACATCGCCACCAAGTTCGCCTCTGGCCAGGAGGCGGTCGAGGCTATCTTCCGAAAGGACAAGCAGCCCCAGGGCCGCCCATCGGAAGAGGCTCCCGAGGCGTCTGCTCCGCGCGGCGTCAAGAAGAAAGGCAAGAAGAAGTCGCAATCGAAACGCAACGCCGCTGACGCGGACCTTGTCGCCGCCGCCGAGTACAAGAACCCTCGGAAGCCCCCCGGAGGTGCAAACCTCTTCGACAAGATGCTCAAGGAGTCGTGCCCCTACCATCAGGGGCCCGTCAAGCACACCCTCGAAGAGTGCGTTATGCTTCGGCGTCACTTCCACAGGGCCGGGCCACCCGCCGAGGGTGGCAGGGCCCGCGACGACGACAAGAACGAAGATCACCAAGCGGGAGAATTCCCCGAGGTCCGCGACTGCTTCATGATCTACGGAGGGCATGCGGCGAATGCCTCGGCTCGGCATCGCAAGCAAGAGCGCCGGGAGGTCTGCTCGGTGAAGGTGGTGGCGCCAGTCTACCTTGACTGGTCCGACACGCCCATCACCTTCGACCAGGCCGACCACCCCGACCATGTGCCGAGCCCGGGGAAATACCCGCTCGTCGTCGACCCCGTCGTCGGCAACGTCAGGCTCACCAAGGTCCTGATGGATGGGGGCAGCTGCCTCAACATCATCTACGCCGAGACCCTCAAGCTCCTGCGCGTCGATCTGTCCTCCGTCCGAGCAGGCGCTGCGCCCTTCCACGGGATCATCCCCGGGAAGCGCGTCCAACCCCTCGGACGACTCGACCTCCCCGTCTGCTTCGGGACGCCCTCCAACTTCCGAAGGGAGACCCTGACGTTCGAGGTGGTCGGGTTCCGAGGAACCTACCACGCCGTACTAGGGAGGCCATGCTACGCGAAGTTCATGGCCGTCCCCAACTACACCTACCTGAAGCTCAAGATGCCGGGCCCCAACGGGGTCATCACCGTCGGCCCCACGTACAAACACGCGTTCGAATGCGACGTGGAGTGCGTGGAGTACGCCGAGGCCCTCGCCGAGTCCGAGGCCCTCATCGCCGACCTGGAGAACCTCTCCAAGGAGGTGCCAGACGTGAAGCGCCATGCCGGCAACTTCGAGGCAGCGGAGACGGTTAAGGCCGTCCCACTCGACCCCAGTGGCGACACCACCAAGCAGATCCGGATCGGTTCCGGGCTCGACCCCAAATAGGAAGCAGTGCTCGTCGACTTTCTCCGCGCAAACGCCGACGTCTTTGCGTGGAGTCCCTCGGACATGCCCGGCATACCGAGGGATGTCGCCGAGCACTCGCTGGATATTCGGGCCGGAGCCCAACCCGTCAGGCAGCCTCTGCGCCGATTCGACGAGGAGAAGCGCAGAGTGATTGGCGAAGAGATCCACAAGCTAATGGCAGCAGGGTTCATCAAAGAGGTATTCCATCCCGAATGGCTTGCCAACCCTGTGCTTGTGAGGAAGAAAGGGGGGAAATGGCGGATGTGTGTAGACTACACTGGTCTCAACAAAGCATGTCCGAAGGTTCCCTACCCTCTGCCTCGCATCGATCAAATCGTGGATTCCACCGCTGGGTGCGAAACCCTGTCCTTCCTCGATGCCTACTCAGGGTATCACCAGATCCGGATGAAAGAGTCCGACCAGCTCGCGACTTCTTTCATCACGCCGTTCGGCATGTACTGCTATGTCACCATGCCGTTCGGTTTGAGGAATACGGGCGCGACGTACCAGCGGTGCATGAACCATGTGTTCGGCGAACACATCGGTCGCACAGTCGAGGCCTACGTCGATGACATCGTAGTCAAGACAAGGAAGGCTTCCGACCTCCTCTCCGACCTTGAAGTGACATTCCGATGTCTCAAGGCGAAAGGAGTCAAGCTCAATCCTGAGAAGTGTGTCTTCGGGGTGCCCCGGGGCATGCTCCTAGGGTTCATCGTCTCTGAGCGAGGCATCGAAGCCAACCCGGAGAAGATCGCAGCCATCACCAGCATGGGACCCATCAAGGACTTAAAAGGTGTATAGAGGGTCATGGGATGCCTCGCGGCCCTGAGCCGCTTCATCTCACGCCTCGGCGAAAGAGGTCTGCCTCTGTACCGCCTCTTAAGGAAGGCCGAGTGTTTCGCTTGGACCCCTGAGGCCGAGGAAGCCCTCGGGAACCTGAAGGCGCTCCTTACAAAGGCGTCTGTCTTGGTGCCCCCGGCGGATGGAGAAGCCCTATTGGTCTACGTCGCCACGACCACTCAGGTGGTTAGTGCCGCGATTGTGGTCGAGAGGCAAGAGGAAGGGCATGCATTGCCCGTTCAGAGGCCGGTCTACTTCGTCAGCGAAGTGCTGTCCGAGACCAAGATCCGCTACCCACAAGTTCAGAAGCTGCTGTATGCTGTGATCCTGACGAGGCGGAAGTTACGACACTACTTCGAGTCTCATCCGGTAACTGTGGTGTCATCCTTCCCCCTGGGGGAGATCATCCAGTGCCGAGAGGCCTCGGGCAGGATCGCAAAGTGGGCGGTGGAAATCATGGGCGAAACGATCTCGTTCGCCCCTCGGAAGGCCATCAAGTCCCAGGTGTTGGCGGACTTCGTGGCCGAATGGGTCGACACCCAGTTGCCGACGGCTCCGATCCAACCGGAGCTCTGGACCATGTTTTTCGATGGGTCGCTGATGAAGACAGGAGCCGGCGCGGGCCTGCTCTTCATCTCGCCCCTCGGAAAGCACCTGCGCTACGTGCTGCGCCTCCATTTCCCGGCATCCAATAATGTGGCTGAGTACGAGGCTCTGGTCAACGGGTTGTGGATCGCCATCGAGCTAGGGGTCAGATGCCTCGACGCCCGCGGTGATTCGCAGCTCGTCATCGACCAAGTCATGAAGAACTCCCACTGCCGCGACCCAAAGATGGAGGCCTACTGCGACGAGGTTCGGCGCCTGGAAGACAAGTTCTTTGGGCTCGAGCTAAACCACGTCGCTCGGCGCTACAACGAGACTGCAGACGAGCTGGCTAAAATAGCCTCGGGGCGAACGACGGTCCCCCCGGACGTCTTCTCCCGGGATCTGCATCGACCCTCTGTCAAGACCGACGATGCTCCCGAGTCCGAGGCACCCTCGGCACAGCCCGGGGCACCCTCGGCACGGCCCGAGGCGCCCTCGGCACAGCCCGAGGCACCCTCAGCCCCCGAGGGCGAGGCACTGGACGTCGAGGAAGAGCAGAGCGGGGCCACGCCTGATCGAGATTGGCAGGCCCCGTACCTGCAATATCTCCATCGAGGAGAGCTACCCCCCGACCAAGCCGAGGCTCGGCAGGTAGCACGACGAGCCAAGTCGTTCGTCTTGCTGGGCGACGAGGAGGAGCTCTACCATCGGAGCCCCTCGGGCATCCTCCAGCGATGCGTCTCCATCGCCGAAGGTCAGGAACTCCTGCGAGAAATACACTCGGGGGCTTGCGGCCATCATGCAGCGCCTCGAGCCCTTGTCGGGAATGCTTTCCGGCAAGGCTTCTACTGGCCAACAGCGGTGGCTGACGCCACTAGAATTGTCCGCACCTGCGAAGGGTGCCAATTCTATGCGAAGCAGACCCACCTGCCCGCTCAGGCTCTGCAGACGATACCCATCACCTGGCCCTTCGCTGTATGGGGTCTGGACCTCGTCGGTCCCTTGCAGAAGGCGCCCGAGGGCTATACGCACCTGCTGGTCGCCATCGACAAATTCTCCAAATGGATCGAGGTCCGACCCCTGAACAGCATCAGGTCCGAGCAGGCGGTGGCGTTCTTCACCAACATCATCCATCGTTTCGGGGTCCCAAACTCCATCATCACCGACAACGGTAGAGCGTGCCAACGACATGATTCTACAAGGGCTCAAGCCTCGGATCTACAACGACCTCAACAAGTTCGGCAAGCGATGGATGAAGGAACTCCCCTCGGTGGTCTGGAGCCTAAGGACGACGCCGAGTCGTGCCACGGGTTTCACGCCGTTTTTCCTGGTCTACGGGGCTGAAGCTATCTTGCCCACTGACCTGGAATACGGTTCCCCGAGGACGAGGGCCTACACCGATCAAAGCAACCAAGCTAGCCGAGAAGAATCGCTGGACCAGCTGGAAGAGGCTCGGGACAGGGCCTTACTACACTCGGCGCGGTACTAGCAGTCCCTGCGACGCTACCACGCCTGAGGGGTCCGGTCCCGAGACCTCCAGGTGGGCGATCTGGTGCTTCGGCTGCGGCAAGACGCCCGAGGGAGGCACAAGCTCACGCCCCCCTGGGAAGGGCCATTCGTCATCGCCAAAGTTCTGAAGCCCGGAACATACAAGCTGGCCAACAATCAAGGCGAGATCTACGGCAACGCTTGGAACATCAAACAGCTACGTCGCTTCTACCCTTAAGATGTTTCCAAGTTGTTCATATACCTCGCACCTACACAAAGTTTAGTCGTCAAGGAAGGGTCGACCTAGCCTCGGCAAAGCCCGACCCTCCCTCGGGGGCTAAAAGGGGGGAGACCCCCTCTGCGTCGAATTTTTCCTCGAAAAAGGATCTCTTTTTAGCAGGATTTCTTTCGTGCTTCTTGACTACTTCGGAAAGCGGATCCTGGAAACAACGGAGTACACGTAAGCAGCCAAGGCTGACCGAGCCGAGGGACTCCTACGCCTCCGGGATACGGATACCTCACTCATCACCTTCTGCGATGAGTAACTCGCGTTCGGATAAAGCGACTCCGTGGACCGAACAAGTCTTCATGTTCGGAAGCTCTCCTGCCGAAGCAGTCCTTCAAGCTTTCTCGACTAAGTCGGGGACAGGGCCTCATGGACGGGTGAAAGTACGCGTAAGCGGCAAGGCCGACCGAGCCGAGGGACTCCCACGCCTCTGGGATACGGATACCTCACTCGTCCCTTCCGCGAGAAGCAACTCTCGCTCACACAAACATCCCTGTTACCGACAGAGAGTCCAGATGCTCGAAACAAGAGGAAAAAAGACGCAGCTTTGCAAGCACGGCGAGGGTGTGTTTTTCTGGCCTCGGCGGCCGCAAGTGGCACACGCTACAAGACGATCTGATCCTGCAGGCTCGGGTCTTCACGCTGAAGGAAGCCGAAGCACCCTCGGCATCGACGACGCCTTCAGCGAGGTCCGACCCAGCCTCGGACGGCGACGCGGTCCAGGGACTTCTCCGGGAATCCGGCCCGAGCGGGCGGCTTGGCCGGTTACCCCTGAGGCCTCGGCCAAGCATCTTCCAAGGGCGCCGGCCTGACCCGAGGCCTCGGCTGATCGACTCCGGCGTCGGCTCCGCTGACGGACAGCCCGGCTAGGCTCCGGCCAACCAGGTTCTCATTCTCGAGCCAACTCCGCCTCTGTTCATACTGATATCGCTACCCCTGGCCTCGGCTCATCGAAGAGCGGCCGAGGGGTCTCTTTAACTAAGCTAGAGGAGCCCCAGACAACAAGGCCGATCGAGCCGAGGGATTCCTACGCCTCCGGGATACGGATACCTCACTCGTCACCTTGACACGGGGCGACTCACGCTTGGTGAAGCGGTTCAGATAATCAACAAGCGAGGCTTAGTGCTCAAAAATGAGGAAAAAACACGGCTCCGTGCCAAAATTACATACATGTTCAGGCCTCGACAGCCACAATGAACAAAAAACACTGGCATTCGAAGTGCCATTACGAACGGAACTCCGGTTCCCCCTCCGCAGGTACGAATGACCCCACTCCATGGGGAAGGCCTGCGGAGCAACAGAAGACTGACGAGCGGCTCGCCGCCGCCCGTTCTAACCACGACGACAACCACCCCCGCCCCGGGCAGCGAAGCGGCTTAGGCAGCAGCTTTGGGGCAGGTGTCACGACAGGAGGGCTCTCCCCCGAGGACGAGAACCAGCCATTCAGGCCGGGAGACGGAGACCCAGGGCCACTGGCGCCCTACCTATCCCGGCATGGCTGGAGGAAGTCCCCGTGGGACTCAAGGACGCCATTCTCCCCCAGGCGCGGGGGGAAGAAAAAGGCAGCCGACCCATGCGGGGGCAGCCCCCCGACTCGCCTCATCTTCCATCTTGGCCTGGATGACGAAAATCCTTGAGGCCGAGGGAGGAGTAGAGGCCGCGGCCTGGCCCGCTTTCCCCACCGTCGAACTGGAGGTCACCATCTTGGGTGACCGCCGGTGGCGGGGTGTGGCCAGGCTGCGTGATGAAAATCCTTGAAGCCGAACGATGGCTGAGAGGTACCAACTCCCATGGAGTTGCGTTCCTCCAACGAGGAGGCGGAAAGGCGGCGGATACCCCCCATCCGGGGGCTTGGAAGATGGAAAGACACGACGCATAAGGGAGGAAGAAGACATGGTTGCCTTCTGAAAGGAGTCTCCCTCCTTTAAAAGGCAACTCTCCCTACGTGCGCCCCCAGACGCCACGTGCTGAGTCTTCTCCAACACGCTCCAAGGCCCTCCCCTGCGGCGCGGGGGCCGGGTCCCGCATGTCATGCAAACCGACTCAGAAGCAGAAGAAGCCAAACCGCCGCGCGCGGTGCACACAACCTCCCAGCGGTTACAGGCGATTCCCCACTTTCGCCCAGACCAATGGGCGGGAGGGGCGGGCAGCCATGCAGGCGGCATGCAACCGCGCCAGGTGGACGCGCTTCTCCGACTTCTGACACGCCGGCTTGGAGGCCCAGGCCCACGCGTCGCAAAACAACGCGCCAGTTGCTGCATGCAAGCAACCGCACCGCCACTTGTGCCACCGCCGCACCTCTTCGGTTGCGGAGCCTATGCCACGACTCGAGGCGACCTAGCGCACGACCCAGCAGCGCCAGCCTAGCGCGTTGGTCAAAGCGACCGAAAGTGGGCCGGCAGTAATGGCGGTGGCAGGCGGGCGGGCGCAGCAGTCACGTCGTCAGCCAGGCTCACGTCCCATCCTGGGACAGCAAGAGAGCCTCCTCCCACGGCGTGAAGACGGTGCACCCGTGACCCGTTCCTCGAACGGATCGCGCACGCGCAACGGCCACCCCGCCAACCACTCACCCCGTCGCATTAACTCCGCGGCGGGACTGGCGGCGATCCTGGCAGGAGAAGCGGACGACGCTTCGCCTTCGCCGCAATAACCGCGTCAAAAAAGGTACGCCACGTCGTTCGATTTCGTATCCTTTTCCTTTTTCCTCTTTCTCTATCTCTTGCAACAGGGACCGGGAAAGGGGATACCCCGAAAAGGATCCTTCTCCGCGAAGGAACCGGGCTCCGAGCCCCCCTACTGATCAGAGGTTCGAAGGCTGGCCCCCCGAGGGGTTTCAACAGTCGCCTCAGATCGCGTGGGCCCGACACCCACTACTGGTCAGGGGTTCGAAGGCCAGCCCCCCGAAGGGCTCCATGGCCGCCTCAGGCTGCTCGGGCTCCGCGCCCATTACTGATCAGGGGTTCGAAGGCTGGCCCCCGAAGGGTTCACAGTCGCCTCAGACACCGAGCGAGGGATGACCAGGGGTACGTTCGATACATAACCGAGGCTCGGGCTGCACTCCCGAGGTACCCTAGGACATTTCCGAGACCAGCGGGAACGATCTTGTAACGGAATCCCATCGGAGGGAGGCATCGAGCCCTCGGACCCCGTCGCCAGGGGACCGGGTCCGGCAAATCACCCGCAGGTACTTTTGGGCGTGCCTCTGGGCCCCTAGCCGACCCCCAACGAACGGGGCACGGACGTCCACTCGGATTACCCGCTTGCAGCTCACCGGAGACACCATGTTCGGTGCCCATCGAGGGTAACATGGCGCACTCCCCCCCTCCTCCTTGCGGAAAGGCGACGTAGGGGCATATGTAAAAAGTCGAGTCTGTCCCTGATCGTCCTCTCGCCCTGTGCGGAGGCTCGGGGGCTGCTCTCGCAAACCTGGCTCCGGCCAAACCGTTGACAGCGTCAACATACCAGCCCGAGAGCTTGGGCCCCGACCGTGCACCCGGGCTACGGCCAGTTCGCATGAGGGAACAACCAGACCAGCCGAAGCATTACGCAAGGCATTAAGACCTCGAAGGAGTGTAACCACTCCTCCGAGGCCTCGGGGGCTACACCCGGCGGGTGCGCTCGCGCGCACCCACCGGAACGAAATGCAACTGAGAAAGGCTGGTCCCCTTGCAAAAAAGTGCGACGAAAGCCTCCAAGCGAGTGCTAACACTCCCTTCGAGGCTCGGGGGCTACTGTCGGGGACCATAATTAGGGGTACCCCCAAGACGCCTAATTCTTAGCTGGTAACCCCCATCAGCATAAAGCTGCAAAGGCCTGATGGGTACGATTAAGTCAGGGATCAGTCCACACGAGTGACTCGATCACGCTTCACCCGAGCCTAGCCTCGGCCAAGGGCAGCCGACCTCGAGAGACTTCCGTCTCGCCCGAGGCCCCCCTTTTAACGGCAGACACACCTCCGGCTCGCCCGAGGCCTTGGCTTCGCTCAGAAGCAACCCTGACTAAATCACCACACCGACTGACCAAGTTGCAGGAGCATTTAACGCAAAGGTGGCCTGACACCTTTATCCTGACACGCGCCCCCCGGCAGAGCCGAAGTGACCGCCGTCACTCCACCGCTCCACTGACCAGTCTGACAGAAGGATAGCGCCGCCTGTGCCACTCCGACTGCAGTGCCACTCGACAGAGTGAGTCTGACAGGCAGTCAGGCCCTGCCGAAGGCGCCATGGGAAACTCCGCTCCGCCCGACCCTAGGGCTCGGACTCGGGCAAAGACCCGGAAGACGGCGAACTCCGCTCCGCCCGACCCCAGGGCTCGGACTCGGGCTAAGACCCGGAAGACGGTGAACTCCGCTCCGCCCGACCCCAGGGCTCGGACTCGGGCTAAGACCCGGAAGACGGCGAACTCCGCTCCGCCCGACCCCAGGGCTCGGACTCGGGCTAAGACCCGGAAGACGGCGAACTCCGCTCTGCCCGACCCCAGGGCTCGGACTCGGGCTAAGACCCGGAAGATGGCGAACTCCGCTCCGCCCGACCCCAGGGCTCGGACTCGGGCTAAGACCCGGAAGACGACGAAACTCCGCCTCGCCCGACCCCAGGGCTCGGACTCCGCCCTGGCCTCGGCCAAACGATCTCCGCCTCGCCCGACCCGGGGGCTCGGACTCGGCCTCGGCAACAGAAGACAGACTCAACCTCGGCTTCGGAGGAGCCCCCACGTCGCCCGACCTAGGGCACAGGCCCGCCACGTCAACAAGAAGCGCCATCATCATCCTACCCCGAGCCGACTCGGGTCACGGAGGACAAGACCGGCGTCCCATCTGGCCAGCTCCGCCAGATGGACAATGATGGCGCCCCACAAGCTCTGTGACGACGGTGGCTCTCAGCTCTCTTACGGAAGCAGGGCGACGTCAGCAAGGACTTGACCGCTCCAACAGCTGTCCCTCCGCCAGGCTCCGTCACTCCTCCGACAGCCACGACATCACGCCAGCAAGGTGCCAAGACCTCTCCGGCTGCCACATTGGCATGTACCTAGGGCGCTAGCTCTCTCTCCGCTAGACACGTAGCACTCTGCTACACCCCCATTGTACACCTGGATCCTCTCCTTACGACTATAAAAGGAAGGACCAGGGCCTTCTTAGAGAAGGTTGGCCGCGCGGGACCGAGGACGGGACAGGCGCTCTCTTGGGGCCGCTCGCTTCCCTCACCCGCGTGGACGCTTGTAACCCCCCTACTGCAAGCGCACCCGACCTGGGCGCGGGACGAACACGAAGGCCGCGGGACTTCCACCTCTCTCACGCCCGTCTCCGGCCACCTCGCCTCTCCCCCCTTCGCGCTCGCCCACGCGCTCGACCCATCTGGGCTGGGGCACGCAGCACACTCACTCGTCGGCTTAGGGACCCCCCTGTCTCGAAACGCCGACAATTTCGTAACCAAGTTTGGGATATTTAGTGTTTACAGGATCACCTATTCACCCCCCCCTTTAGGTGCTCTCACTTCGGCACGCCGAAGCGACAAACAATATTTTGCCAAAAGAATTTCTGTATTGTGGCCGAAGTTATTGTAGCTAAGGGCTTTGCTTCGATCCACTTAGAAAATTACTCCACAGCCACCACAACATATTTCAAGTTGCCTTGTGCTGGTGGAAGCGGTTCTAACAAATCTAGACCCCACCTTTGTAGTGGCCAAGTTGGTTGTATTAGCTGGGTTAAAGACGAAGGTTGTTTCGGGTCTTTGCCGCATCTTTGGCAATTTTCACATTTTTGAACCAAATCTGCTGCATCCAAAGCTGCCTTCGACCAGTAAAATCCTTGTCTGAAGACCTTGCCTAGCAGAGGCCTCGACCCAATATGAGCTCCACACAATCCTGCATGTATTTCCTTCATCAATTCTTGACCTTCAGCTCTGGACAGGCACTTGAGCTATGGAGAGAAGACTCCTTGTTTGTATAACTCCCCTTCTATGATTACATATGGCTTTGCTCTTGCTTCCATTCTTTTATTGTAAACTTCATCATTCGAAAGACAATTGCCTTGGAGGAAAGATACAATTTCAGTCCTCCAATCTTCACTGTGCACCGGTGAGATTATGAGCACCGCTCTTTCCATGAGCTCGACCGAAGGTGCTTTTATTGTTTCGAAGAATACCTTCAAAGGTAACGGAAGCCCCTGTACCACTGATTTAGCTAGCAAATCTGTGTGCTTTTTTTCTCCTCTCGGGATATTTTTACAGAAAAAACATCGAAAGAGGCTTCCATTCTTTGGACTGCATCCAGATAGTTTTCTAGCTTCGGGTCCCTTGCTTTGCTACTTTTGTCAATGTGACCTGAGATGACCTGTGAGTCAGATTTGAGTATTGCCCTTCTTATTCCCATTGCCTTAAGCTTTCGGAGCCCCAAGAGAAGGGCTTCGTACTCTGCAATATTGTTTGTGCAATTGAAGTTCAATCTTCCTACATAGCACGTTTTGATTTTTGATGGTGAAATCAAGACAGCCTCTGCTCCTGCGCCATAGGTTCCCCAAGACCCATCACAAAATACTGTCCAAGCTTCAGCATCGGTTGTTTTCTCTACGTCCTGAGCCCCTGGCGTCCAATCAACAATGAAGTCTTCTAACGCTTGGGATTGAATCGAAGATCTATGAACGAAATCGATAGTGAATTTGTTCAGTTTTGCAGCCCATTTTCCAACTCTTCATGTGGCCTCTCTATTTCGCATTATGTCCTTGAGGGGTTGTGAAGAAGGTACTATAATGTGGTATGCTTGGAAATAATGTTGAAGCTTCCTAGAAGCCATTAGTACAACATATAGTACCTTCTCTAACTCTGTATAATTTTTCTTCGATGCACTAAGCACTTCGAAAACAAAGTAGACTGGCACTTGTTTTCTTGCCTGGCCCTCCTGCTTCTCTTGCACCAGTGCTGCACTAACCGCAGCGTGGGAAGCAGCTACATACAACAACAATGGAGTTCCTGACGAAGGTGGAGTTAAGGTTGTTAGCTCTATCAAATATTGTTTTAGTTATTCGAAGACTTTTTGCTGAGTTGGTCCCCATTGAAAGACTTCGGCTGACTTCAGCACTTCGAAGAATGACAAGTTCCTCTCTGCTGACCTTGAAATGAATCTATTCAATGATGCCAGCCTTCCTATCAACCTTTGGGCACCCTTTCTTGACTTTGGTGGCTCCATTCGAAGTATGGCTTCTATCTTACTTGGATTAGTTTCGATACCCTTTGGTTATACCAAGCAACCAAGAAATTTGCCCTTCTTCACTCCGAAGACACATTTCTCTGGATTTAGTTTAAGATCGGTCCGTCTGAAGTTGGCAAATGTTTCTTGCAAATCAACAACGTGGTTTCTTGCTTTGTGCTCTTTACTATGATATCATCAACATATGTCAGCACATTTCTACCAATTTGGGAGTGAACGACTTTGGCAGTCATCCTGCGAAAGCTTCCTCCAGCATTCTTGAGCCCCTCAGGCATCCGAAGGTAATAATAGGTCCCACCAGGAGTTATGAAGCTTGTCTTCGACTCATCCTCCTTCATCCAGATTTGATGATAACATGAGTAGCAGTCCAATAAGCTCATGAGTTCCGAAAGTAGCTGCTGCATCCATAAGGGAATCTATTCTTGGCAATGGGAATTCATCCTTCGGGCATGCTTTATTGAGATCTGTAAAGTCGATGCACATTCTCTATTTTCCATTAGCTTTCTTCACCATCACAGTATTAGCCAGCCACTCTTGTATGTCACTTCTCTGATAACACTAGCACTCAGAAGTCTTTTCAATTCGTTTCATGCACCTTCAGCTTTATCATCGGACATTTTCCGAAGCCTCTGCTTTCTTGGTCTGAAGGCTGGGTCTACATTGAGTGAATGCTCAATGATATCTCTATTGACACCACAGAGATCATTGCCTGACCAAGCAAAAACATCCTTGTTGTTGAACAGGAATCTCAGCAAAGTCTTTCTTGTTCATCAGATAATTGAGATCCCAATAGCACTTTCTGCTCGGCTATGTCTTCACACAAAAGCATAGGCTTTGGTTGATCTGCTGAAGCAGCCTTTTCTCTTTTATGCTTATATTGCTGATGAGCTTCGGCTTCATCTATGTTATGGATGGCCTTCAAATCCGTCCAACTCCCTTTGGCTCTCCCGGCAGCCTCTTGGCTTCCATGCACAGCAATGGTCCCTTGGTCAGAAGGTATCTTCATGCAAAGATATGTTGGGTGAAGTATTGCTTCAAAGGCGTTCAGTGTCCCTCGACCAATGATTGCATTATAGGGATACTCCATATCGACAATGTCAAAGACAACCTATTCTGTCCTTGTGTTGTGAACATAGCAGAAGGTGATTGGCATAGTTATCTTGCCGAGCGCCACGATGTGTCTTCCTCTGAAGCCGCAAAGGGGGTGTGTTGCATCGTGTATCTTGTCATCCGAATCTTGCATTTGCCTAAAAGCCTTCGCGAAGATGATATCTGTCGCATTGCCCGTGTCCACTAGGATATTGTGGACCAGAAATTCCTTGATGACACAAGATATGACCATTGCATTGTTGTGGGGATAATCCTTGAGCTGAAGGTCTTCCTGGGAGAAGGTGATTGGTATGTGAGACCATTTGGACTTGATGAAGGGTCCTTGCACTCCAACATGTTGTACCCTTCTCTGTGCTTCTTTCTTTTGCTTCTTATTGGCTGGTTCAGAACTTGGGCCGCCTGTGATTGGGAGCACCAGCTTCGTAGCCGAAGGTGTCACAGCTTGGTTGACTTGCGAAATCATTGTCGCAATCGTGGAAGTGAGTTCACCTGAGGTGGGCGCCAATGTTGGTCACTTGTTCTTAAATGTTGTGAATCAAGAACAAGGCAACACAATTATTAATCATTAAGGACCTTCATCCTTCAAAGAATTATTTCCTCAAGGGTATAATGCTCATTAGACAAAGGTCAAGAAGGACATACCTTCATCATATTAATATATGAAAGGAAACACAAAGAGGTGAATATGATAATCATATTTTAATAATTCATTTATTCTTGCATTCCATAAAACATGTATGAATATCAACAATGTTAATATTACATTGATACCTTCAGCTTGCTTGAAGACGAGGATGTGAGAAATTAAATACAATCTAGCGTGAACAGTATGGGGTTACTGTTCATCTATTTATAGGCACGGTACGCAGCCCGAGTAAAATTACATCCATGCCCTTGAACATTTGTTTACAAGCAACTCAAACTAATAAGGTCTATCTAGTCCTTTTTCCTTATCTTCTTGATCTGGGCCAAAGCTACGGAGCTTCGACATTCTGCATTGTTGCTTCTACGCAGAGTCTTCGTCTTGAGGGACTAAATCGAGGCTGAAGATAGCTTCGGCGAGCCTCTGTATTATTTTGCCGAAGGTGTTTTTGCCTTGAGGACCTTCGGCGGAGAAGAAGGCCCCAACATTATCCAAATCACCAAAACTCACAAAAGGGATTAATGCACTTTTAGGAGCTGATGTTGATGACTTCTTCTGGCGACGACTGAGATGGTAGGACGAGGTCGAACTCTTCTTCAAGCGGGACTGGCTCTTGTAGCTCCTCAGAGGGCGGTGGTGCTGGTGGGGTGCTTGCAGCTTCTTCTTGGATCTCAAGGGATGGTGCTGGAATCTTCTTCATGGTGAGGGGCTCAAACAACTTTGGCGGGGGATCTTGGGAGGATTCGGGGTACTCTTGCTTATCCATAGCCTGAGGGGAGATTGGCATTCCTTTCAAGACTATGGCTCCTTCCGGGACTTCCCAAGCCTTCTTCTCCCCTCTGATAGAGACCAGACGACCTTCAAGAATCTGGGGATTTTTAGCTCTCATGGGCTGAACTGGGTTGGATGAAGCGGGCTCTTGGATCCGCAGGGCTCTACGTTGGTTGCGAGTGACCAAGTAGGCCTCAATCAACTTCTAGACGTGCTCATCCTTGGCTTGCTTTAGGGCTTCAACAGTAATGACTTCACGACTTTCTAAGGCAGCTACACGAGCTTGAGTTGTGGTGAGATCCACATGGAGCTGACGGTGCGCTTCTCTACATCTTCTGCTCGGGCAATCATCTGACGGTGGTGCCGAGCCAAGAAATCAGATTGTGCGTCCAAGGTGAGCAGGTATGCAGTGAGGTACACGACTCTGGGGTCATTTTCAAGCAGTTGCTGCCCTTCCAATGCACGCATACCGGCCATCCAAATGGGATGGTCTCTCTGAAAGGGCGGAAAGAATCTGAGTGGGGTGTCGGACACTTCTACTTCATATATTTGACTTAGGGCCCTCAATTCCTTGCGAGCGACGACTTGGTAGGTGTCTCTGAATCTGTGCCCCGCAGCAGTGACACTCCATTCCACATAGTGTGGACTGGATCCAATGTATATAGTCATGACACACTTCTCTGTGCCATGCTCGATGAATTCACGACCATCATACTCTGGTTGGCTCCTGATCCCGAGGCAAACTGTGCATGCTCTCAACAACTTGGGGATACCATCTTCATTCTGGCAAAAGCTGGTTTGGCAGCGAACCTCCATCTGACTTCTAAGATAAGGAAAGGGGGAAAACATTTTTGAAATGGAGGGATGAGAGCAAGAATTTTTTAAGAAAATAGTTTTGACTCAAAAACTTTTGGTTCAAGTCTAAGGGTTACGTCCTGCGCCAACCTAACAGCTCTGATACCACCTGAAATGCCACAATCCTCTGGGACTCAAATGTGATACAATTACTAGTCCTAGGAGGCTAGTAAATACATTTATACATCAGATAGTTCTAGATCTGCTTAAACAAGACAAAGATTATTTCGGTAACAAACGATGAACGATGAATAGGGATTATGAACGAACAAACAAACGATCAAACGAACAAACGATTGAAATTTTGGTAACATAACGGCTAAACAAAGATTATTTGGACGAACAAACGGACGAACGATCGAACGAACGGATGAACGAACCATGAACGATCAGACAAACGATCGGACGAACGAACGAACAAACTATGAATAGGTGGACGAACGATCGAATGAACGACCGAACGATCATTGTGCTTGTGTTGTGCTAGTGTGGGAGCGGGAGTGGGGGAGAGAGAGAGTTGCCATGAAATGGCTTGGTGTGGCTTGAGGGGAGGCCCTTGCCCCTCTATTTATAGGCAAGGTGGGGGATTAGGGGGAGGATGCGAGGATTAGTGGGAATATGCGAGGATTAGTGGGAGATAAGCATGTATTAGTCATGTATAAGTGAAATTAGCTTGTAGAGCTCAGCGTATGACACTAGAGGCGTACGTATACGTATGAGCATGAGGAAAATTATGAAGAAAAAATTTGTAGAGACTTTAAAAATGATTCTGAAGGTATTTCTCAGGAGGAAAATATTTGGAGAAATATCGGTGGAATATTTGGACAGTATTTCTGGAAATAACTTGAGGGGATCACTGGGGAAATATTTGTAGGATATTTTGAGGAGGATTTTGGAGAGAATATAGACCACTATATTTTATGCGTTGATATCAACTCACAAAAATACATTTTGAAACGAGATTTTAAATTCATTTTAAATTTAGAGCGAGTTTGAGAAATTTTTAAGATTTGAATTTTTGGGGTGCTATAGCCGTGCCCATGATTGTGTCATTTGGAACCTTCTCGTGCCCTTCCCAGCGCCCGAGGACCCCCCAGCGTGGCCGCGTTCGCGCCTCCGGCGATGTTTCGCCGTGGAGTCAAGCGGTGACGCCGCTGGCAGCCGTGAAAGCCCACCAGGGTTGGCCGTCTGATCTCAGACGTCCATTCTGAATCGAATGACCCTATTTAGATAACTAGATCTAATCTTTGCTTTGTCGATTAAATGCTGGAAGGTAGGGAAAGTGTGGTTCATCAACTGGTAGTGAAGGGGGTCAACCAAACCTCTTAGAAAATGGTACTGTCTCTTGGCATCTGTGTTGACATCTTAAGGTGCATAACGTGACAACTGCATAAATTTGTCCATGTACTCATTGACAGACAGGGGCCCTTGCTTCAATGCTAGAAATTACTCCTTCCTTACTATCATCAGTTCGTCAAGCACATGGTAACGACGGAAGTTGTCCCTGAACTCCTCCTAGGTGATGGCTTCAGGGTCTGCATGGGTGGTGAGGTAAGACTCCCACCAGGACTGTGCTACTCCCCTTAGCAGACGGGCACCGTATAGAACCTTCTCACAATCGCTGCACTGAGCATTGTGCAACTCATGCTCCACAGTACGTAGCCAGTCTTCGACGTCCATGGAGTCAACAGAATTGGCGAAGACATGGGGATGGCCCCTCATGAACTCCACCCGCTTGTCTCTGGGCATTTGTGGCATCTGAACTTGCATCTGAGGTTGAGGTGGGGGTTGTTACTGTTGCACCTGCTGCATTGCTGCTAAAGTCTGGTCAATCGCTTAGACTACTTGGGTTTGTATCAGGAACATCTGTTCAATGGTCAATGGGGGTGCCAGTGGCAACTGCTGTTGAGGTGTCTCCTCCTGGGGTGCCTGCTGAGCAAGCCTTCCACCTCTATGCCTGTTTTCAGACATCTGTAGAAAGCATACACACATCAGATCTGACTCTGCAGTCTTTCAACATAAGAAAAGATATATAGAAATCTTCATAACACTGAACAATTGATCATCTTCACTGACTCTCAACACAGGCAACACAACTTCTTAGATAAAGAGGAAAGTGGAAATAAAAGGGTTTCCCAACTAAATAACTGACTTTATTAATAACTACACCAAGTTGCAGGGAATGCCCACACCTTGATGACAATCATTACAAAGATCCAACTTCATTACAAGTTCATCATGACAAGCATCAAAACATTTGATAAGCAAACTAAGAATCTAAGACTAGCTAAGACTGACTAAGACTAAGACACTAAATTAAGCATTATTACAGACTCCAACTATGTCGGTCTATGGCTCCAAATCTATCTGGGTCCTGCAGTCAAGGGTGCCATAAGCATAACAACCACGGGACGGCGAGCGGTAAGGGTGTCGAATCCCGACGGGAGCGGGGGAACCACCATCCTGTTAGTGGCGCGCTGCGCGCTCAGCACGCAGTTTCACAATCTCCACTTGAGCCTTGCCCAACTCGTCAAGGGTGTGGTCCAGCTCGGTGTTGAGCACGGCTACCAGGTTGACCATGTTGTTTAGCCTAGAATTGCCCTCACCAATGGGAAAGACAATCACACCGCCAGCACTGCTAGTCGAACAGCGAGGGTAGTACTTCAGGTCGAGGACGTCAGCTACCCCGCTGAACAACAAGCAGTACTGCGAAAGCGCACACCGTGCAGTATCTTGCACGACTGCCTCGGCAATATCCCTCTCAGTGATAGAATAGTGCTCTGAGAAGGCCTCTGCACCTCGGAGATCATCGTCCGGACGGCGCACCAAGCAAGTAGCCCCCCACAGATCCGGGTATAACCCACGACGATGCTGGTAGACTACACAATGGTGCTTAATGGACCAAGTGTGTCGATCAAAGGCTTGACGCAGCAAGGTGTCGAGAGTGTCGTGGAAGTGACACCCGCGAGCGACGTCACGAGTGATGGGTCTAGCGATCCATCCCTCCGGCTCCTGCTCCTCTGAGAGCTCCATGTTGTGGCTCGAACTGCCACCGTCGTTGTCATTTCCGTCTTTGTCAGGGTCTCCTCCAGCAGTCAGGATGCCCTGTGGTGGTGCAAGGGGCATCTCTGGCTGAGGTGCAGGGGAAGGCTGCCTCCCGGACTCCACCTCCTACTAAGGCAAGGGGGAAGAGTCCTGCTGCTCCTGCTCCTGGCGTTGGTGCTCCCGCTCCTCGTGTAGGCGACGATGCAGTCTCTCCAAATGGCTAGACTGACCAGTCAACCGTGCGGCGCAGTGGGCGCTCTGCAAGGCGAGAGGGCAAAAAGGGGATCACTGACTTACGTGCGGTGCATCTAAGACGTGACATCTACAAAAGACATCGTAAGCACAAGAGTGAGAGTAGAACTATATGACCCACAAGTAAACCAAAAGCGAAGTGAGATAATTTTTTGTGAGATGAGTATATAGATAGTAATATAACATAGAATTAGTCAAAATGACCAACTTTTGAAGTGTAACACCTCAAAATCTCATTTTGAGAATTATGTAAAATTTCCCCCTGATGTTGAGTTAAAATATATTTTCATAAGAATTACCTTACCTTTGAAACTATACATCATAAAACAATGTTTCCAGAAAAAAAAAGAAAGAATGGAGCTCAGTAATAATTTGTTCCTTTGATAAATCATATCTTCTAGACTTTACTCTTAAGGATCTTTTAAAACTAGAACTAAATTTCTTAAAATACATATTTTGTGTGCACATTTAAAAGCATAAGCATAAATGAATGAGATGAGAAATAAATAACATAAAATTATATTTTGCATGCGGAGGTGCTGTTATAATGATGCATATGAATGTGAATCCTGAACCTAGATTCGAATTTGAATTCAAAATAATTGCATCATGCTAGAATTTTGGATGAGCATTTAAAACACATAATTGAATTTAACTTTGAAAACTAGAAATGGGAAATGGAAATGAACAAAAAAAACAAAACAATTCTACCTCACCTGGGCTGAAATTGCCCCATGCGGCCCATCTCCCTTGCTCTGCGCAGCCCAACCAGCCGAGCTCATGCTCGTACTCACCGCCTGGCAGGTCCCGCATGTCAGTCGGCCTCTGCGCCCACCAAACCCGCTATCTCTAGCACTGGAACGCAGGTCCCACACGTCAGCTATTCCTGCAATCTCGGCATGCTCCCAACAGGAACCGCGATGGCCGAGAGCTCAACAAACTCTGCTAGCGCCTTCCGGAGATTTCGCCGCCATGATCGGACTCGTCAACCTCTGTGCCGCCTCTATATATCCTATTTTCCCTAGGCCGTGCTCAGAGGTCACCAGCGTCAGTCCCGCGGCAGCAAAGAGGCGCAAGGGGAAAAGGAAATTGCGAGACCGCACGTGAGCAGGGGAGACAAAGGAGTAGCCGCCAGCATGGATGAAGCTAGTCAGGCTCCAGCCATGGAGTCCTGCTGCGCTTCGAACTAGGTAAGAAGACGTCCCTGTAATTCAACATTTCATCCTCTCTGCATAGGTTCTATCCGCGCACCGATCCATACTCCTGGGCGGTAGTTAGGGCTCGAATAGCGAGCTCAAAACCGCTCGCTGTCGTGTTCATGGCGTTCTGCCGCGGCGGATTAGCGGAGGAAAGAAATAGAAGACAGAGAGAGGACCGGGGGTAGAAGAAGTCGCCGCAGACCTGGGCGTTCGGCTGGAGGAGGAAGACGGCACCTGGTGCCGTTGATCTGCGGGGTAACGACAGGGATGAGATCAAGCGTCGCGGCTTGGCTGGGGCCATTGGATCGACGATGGATGGATATTATTAGTTCCCTGTTTTATTAAATCATTACCGTCAGATCCAGATCTAACGATGGGCGTTGCGTACCGATTCAGTGTGGTGACCGATCTAATCTGGGTCGTCCAGTGAGGATCTGATGGCCAGATTTCTCCCGTACCCCTTCGGCCGTAGTATTTTGCTAAAGAGCCCCTGTCCTTTTATCAAATCAACCCGCCGTCGTGATGCGCGTAAAGAAATTATAAAACAGGCCCCGGAAATTTGCACAGATCACCCTAGTCTTAGTTAAAATAGTGTCCACAGTCCAGAATCCTTGGGAAATTCAGAATTTATTTAGAAAAAAAGATTTTTAGTGCAAAAATAAATCTAGGAATTTGCTTAATTCATATTTAATTCATTCTAACCTCAAATTGAGTCATTCCAGTTGCAATAATTTTGTTTTAGTATTATCTATCAACTAGTAACATTGTTTAGCCATAAAACTTGAATTAAAATTGTTCCTTTGAATTAATCTGTTTTAGGTGCTAAATAACTCCAGAAATTCATAACTAGAGAACCGTAACTCTATTTTGATCCATTCTAGTTGCATTAGTTTTACAATAATATTTATTATCAACTGGTAATTTTGTTTTGTCATGAAATATAGGTTAAAATGTTGCACTAAGACTATTCTTAACCACATGGATTTTCGGAAAACCATAACTTCATAATCGTAACTCCGATTTTAGTGGTTCTCGTTCCCACGATCTCATAGCGACGCATAGATTATTATTACGCAGTTTATTCTTATGTTTGGTGTAATGTTAATTTTGCCTATACACTGTTTGTTTGTATTACTACGACTAGCGTGAGGTCACGAGTCAGCTGAAGAGCAAGTTGGTACCTGGAATCTCAAGTGCCAGGCAAGTTGTGCCCTTGATCACTTCTTTTACCCACTCATGTTCTAATTAATCATAATGATCTGCATAGGTTAATTTTGATGGGACCTAATAGGTTACCCTAGTTTGTTTATCCTGAATACCTTGTTTACCCCTGAATCACTTGGGTAGTTCTGCTACTGCTTTATATGATTTTGGGTTAATATTTCATTATATCTATGTTCCAATTATGTTGTTATTTTATTTATGTTCATGACAAGATCATTAAATGTTAATCGGAACATAGAGCTTAACTTGAGAAACACGTGCCACCACAAGGGTTTATGGACGCCCTTGGCTGATTAATTAGGAAAGCTAGTGGAGGACTACCTTACCCGAAAGGGGCAAGGGCAGTAGGGGAGTGGTCAGTGTAGGGAGGCCCTCGGGAGGATTTTGCTGCGATGGCGGTCCTGTAAGGGATTCCTGCATTGGAGCTTCCTATAAACTGTAGCGGATTTTCTGAAGCTAGTGGAACTTTGTAAAGGCCTCGTAGTGTTACCCTGCCTTGCCTCCTCGGTAGAGGTGTATGGGAAGTCGCGATCCCTTGGTAGATGGGTAACACGACTTGTGGGTAAAGGGTACCACCTCTGCAGAGTGTAAAACTGGTATACTAGCCGAGCTCGCGGTCATGAGCAGCTCAGGACTCTCTGATGATTAATTTATGAAACTTAAATTCAATTTGTCATATGCATTGCATCGCAGGTGAGGTTGTTACTTCTGTTCTATTATTTAATTGGGTTGATATTTACTTATACTTAGTAATGGCTAATAAAATTTTGACCAACTTTAAAAGCAATGCTCAGCTTCAGCCATCCTCTTTGGTAAGCCTTACACTTCACATGAGCTCCCACCTTTGGCGAGTTCATACACATTATTCCCCACAACTTGTTGAGCGATGAACGTATGTGAGCTCACTCTTGCTGTCTCACACCCCCACAGGTCAAGAACAGGTACCACAGGATGAGGCGCTTGGAGGATGCTGTGACGAGTTCGTGAGAGGTCTAGGTCGTCGTCTCCCAGTCAACTTTGGGTTGCTGGACCGTTGTCTCCTTATAATGTAATTATTTATTTATTTTGTATAGAACTCCTATTATATAGTAAAATTGTGACATTCGATCCTGTGCCATGATTCATCATATATGTGAGACTTGGTCCCAGCACACCTGGTGATTATGTTCGCGCCCGGGCTTTGGACCCCTAAAATCCGGGTGTGACAGAAGTGGTATCAGAGGAATGTTGACTGTAGGACGAAACCTAGATAGAACTGTACAACCATTGTCTACTTACCTTTGCTACTCTGATTCTTTCTAAACTTATCTTAATCTTTTCTCATCTATTTCCGCTTTACTCTGATTATTCTTACCTCTTCTTTCTAAAGACAAATGTGGATTACACACTTTGAAATCATGTGCCTAAAGTGACCTTTAGGAATAGGAGACCTACTCTTAAGAAACAAAAATAAAACAATTTTTTTAGATATCTATGAACTTGAATGTTTGTTCTTATGTTAGTTGTCTGATTTGGATATTTGATTGAGTGTGATGAGTTGTGGAGTAATGTTCACAATTTCATCTGCATATACACATAGGTATAAAAAAATATATTTATAAAATAACTAGACAACCTAGATTATCCCCATTGGAACATGTCTAGCTTAAAAGATTTATCTTATCCTAAAAAAATCTCATTCTAACCAATTCATCTTATCTTAAAAAAAATTCTCCCTGATCTTAATAGATCCATCTCATCTTAAAAATATACTCATCTTATCTTGAAAAGATTTTATCTCATCCTAATAGATCTAACTGACCTCAAAAGATTCTATCTTATCTTTATGGATCCATCCTATCCTAATAGCCATACTTATCCACCCTAGTTTAACACCCATGACCTAATGCAAATTAATTAGATCTTATCTAGTTAAACTAGTCATACCAATCTAATCAAGATCCCATCTAACCCAATATGATCCAATCAAAAGTGAGTTATTAACAGGTTAGTTAATCTGGTGATATGGCTTAGACACTGCTTCAACAAACATAACCTAACCTAAATTAATGTCATATACCAACTTGTCTGTAAACAAGAATATAACCTACATCACATGCTGCCTAGTCCATTTGTTTCAAAAGCAAAATACAACTTTGTTCAAACCTACCTACCTCGTGTACCCCGACTATCCTAACTATATGTCCTTAACTCGGATGGCACCTCCAAGAAGAAAGACCAAAGAAGACCAACCACGTCAAAGAAGGATAAGCATCAACTCAAGCCTTCAAAGATCGAGCTAAATCATCAGATGAATCAAGATCCACAAATCTTGGATGGAGTCTTTCCTTACCCTACACTTTCTTACCCAAACCTATCTATGCTTTAAAGGCATCTTCTATCCTACATAATAAAGTGGACATACATATATACACCCATGCTTTCCTAACCACCAGCTCCACCAAGCTACATAAACATATATATATCTGTTACTACTATTTGTAAGATCTAAGTGATACTTTAGTTAGTATTTGGTATGATACTATGTTAGGAGGAACAATAAGGTCTATTTGACCCATGTGTTGCTAATAAAGTATGCATCATGCTGAGATTTTGTCTGTGCATATGTTTGAGATAACATGATTATGCACCCTTTCCTTACAAATCTCGAGGACGAGATTATTTTTAAGGGGGTAGGATTTGTAACACCTCAAAATCTCATTTTGAGAATTATGTAAAATTTCCCCCTAATGTTGAGTTAAAATATATTTTCATAAGAATTACCTTACCTTTGAAACTATACATCATAAAACAATGTTTCCAGAAAAAAAAAGAAAGAATGGAGCTCAGTAATAATTTGTTCCTTTGATAAATCATATCTTCTAGACTTTACTTTTAAGGATCTTTTAAAACTAGAACTAAATTTCTTAAAATACATATTTTGTGTGCACATTTAAAAGCATAAGCATAAATGAATGAGATGAGAAATAAATAACATAAAATTATATTTTGCATGCGGAGGTGCTGTTATAATGATGCATATGAATGTGAATCCTGAACCTAGATTCGAATTTGAATTCAAAATAATTGCATCATGCTAGAATTTTGGATGAGCATTTAAAACACATAATTGAATTTAACTTTGAAAACTAGAAATGGGAAATGGAAATGAACAAAAAAAACAAAACAATTCTACCTCACCTGGGCTGAAATTGCCCCATGCGGCCCATCTCCCTTGCTCTGCGCAGCCCAACCAGCCGAGCTCATGCTCGTACTCACCGCCTGGCGGGTCCCGCATGTCAGTCGGCCTCTGCGCCCACCAAACCCGCTATCTCTAGCACTGGAACGCAGGTCCCACACGTCAGCTATTCCTGCAATCTCGGCATGCTCCCAACAGAAACCGCGATGGCCGAGAGCTCAACAAACTCTGCTAGCGCCTTCCGGAGATTTCGCCGCCATGATCGGACTCGTCAACCTCTGTGCCGCCTCTATATATCCTATTTTCCTTAGGCCGTGCTCAGAGGTCACCAGCGTCAGTCCCGCGGCAGCAAAGAGGCGCAAGGGGAAAAGGAAATTGCGAGACCGCACGTGAGCAGGGGAGACAAAGGAGTAGCCGCCAGCATGGATGAAGCTAGTCAGGCTCCAGCCGTGGAGTCCTGCTGCGCTTCGAACTAGGTAAGAAGACGTCCCTGTAATTCAACATTTCATCCTCTCTGCATAGGTTCTATCCGCGCACCGATCCATACTCCTGGGCGGTAGTTAGGGCTCGAATAGCGAGCTCAAAATCGCTCGCTGTCGTGTTCATGGCGTTCTGCCACGGCGGATTAGCGGAGGAAAGAAATAGAAGACAGAGAGAGGACCGGGGGTAGAAGAAGTCGCCGCACACCTGGGCGTTCGGCTGGAGGAGGAAGACGGCACCTGGTGCCGTTGATCTGCGGGGTAACGGCAGGGATGAGATCAAGCGTCGCGGCTTGGCTGGGGCCATTGGATCGACGATGGATGGATATTATTAGTTCCCTGTTTTATTAAATCATTACCGTCAGATCCAGATCTAACGATGGGCGTTGCGTACCAATTCAGTGTGGTGACCGATCTAATCTGGGTCGTCCAGTGAGGATCTGATGGCCAGATTTCTCCCGTACCCCTTCGGCCGTAGTATTTTGCTAAAGAGCCCCTGTCCTTTTATCAAATCAACCCGCCGTCGTGATGCGCGTAAAGAAATTATAAAACAGGCCCCGGAAATTTGCACAGATCACCCTAGTCTTAGTTAAAATAGTGTCCACAGTCCAGAATCCTTGGGAAATTCAGAATTTATTTAGAAAAAAAGATTTTTAGTGCAAAAATAAATCTAGGAATTTGCTTAATTCATATTTAATTCATTCTAACCTCAAATTGAGTCATTCCAGTTGCAATAATTTTGTTTTAGTATTATCTATCAACTAGTAACATTGTTTAGCCATAAAACTTGAATTAAAATTGTTCCTTTGAATTAATCTGTTTTAGGTGCTAAATAACTCCAGAAATTCATAACTAGAGAACCGTAACTCTATTTTGATCCATTCTAGTTGCATTAGTTTTACAATAATATTTATTATCAACTGGTAATTTTGTTTTGTCATGAAATATAGGTTAAAATGTTGCACTAAGACTATTCTTAACCACATGGATTTTCGGAAAACCATAACTTCATAATCGTAACTCCGATTTTAGTGGTTCTCGTTCCCACGATCTCATAGCGACGCATAGATTATTATTACGCAGTTTATTCTTATGTTTGGTGTAATGTTAATTTTGCCTATACACTGTTTGTTTGTATTACTACGACTAGCGTGAGGTCACGAGTCAGCTGAAGAGCAAGTTGGTACCTGGAATCTCAAGTGCCAGGCAAGTTGTGCCCTTGATCACTTCTTTTACCCACTCATGTTCTAATTAATCATAATGATCTGCATAGGTTAATTTTGATGGGACCTAATAGGTTACCCTAGTTTGTTTATCCTGAATACCTTGTTTACCCCTGAATCACTTGGGTAGTTCTGCTACTGCTTTATATGATTTTGGGTTAATATTTCATTATATCTATGTTCCAATTATGTTGTTATTTTATTTATGTTCATGACAAGATCATTAAATGTTAATCGGAACATAGAGCTTAACTTGAGAAACACGTGCCACCACAAGGGTTTATGGACGCCCTTGGCTGATTAATTAGGAAAGCTAGTGGAGGACTACCTTACCCGAAAGGGGCAAGGGCAGTAGGGGAGTGGTCAGTGTAGGGAGGCCCTCGGGAGGATTTTGCTGCGATGGCGGTCCTGCAAGGGATTCCTGCATTGGAGCTTCCTATAAACTGTAGCGGGTTTTCTGAAGCTAGTGGAACTTTGTAAAGGCCTCATAGTGTTACCCTGCCTCGCCTCCTCGGTAGAGGTGTATGGGAAGTCGCGATCCCTTGGTAGATGGGTAACACGACTTGTGGGTAAAGGGTACCACCTCTGCAGAGTGTAAAACTGGTATACTAGCCGAGCTCGCGGTCATGAGCAGCTCAGGACTCTCTGATGATTAATTTATGAAACTTAAATTCAATTTGTCATATGCATTGCATCGCAGGTGAGGTTGTTACTTCTGTTCTACTATTTAATTGGGTTGATATTTACTTATACTTAGTAATGGCTAATAAAATTTTGACCAACTTTAAAAGCAATGCTCAGCTTCAGCCATCCTCTTTGGTAAGCCTTACACTTCACATGAGCTCCCACCTTTGGCGAGTTCATACACATTATTCCCCACAACTTGTTGAGCGATGAACGTATGTGAGCTCACTCTTGCTGTCTCACACCCCCACAGGTCAAGAACAGGTACCACAGGATGAGGCGCTTGGAGGATGCTGTGACGAGTTCGTGAGAGGTCTAGGTCGTCGTCTCCCAGTCAACTTTGGGTTGCTGGACCGTTGTCTCCTTATAATGTAATTATTTATTTATTTTGTATAGAACTCCTATTATATAGTAAAATTGTGACATTCGATCCTGTGCCATGATTCATCATATGTGTGAGACTTGGTCCCAGCACACCTGGTGATTATGTTCGCGCTCGGGCTTTGGACCCCTAAAATCCGGGTGTGACATGAAGTGACACCAAAGGTCAAGGTAAGAGTAGGGGTCTATAGTCCTTAGGGCGACCATTCTAGTCTATGTTAGCAATCCTACAGTCAGCAAGGCTTTGATACCACTTATGTCACACCTGGTTTTGGAAGTCAAACCGAATGCGAACCATGTACGTGCCAGGATCAGAAACTCACGTACACGACGATTACATAATTGGACATCAAGATGGTCATTGCTCAAAATAAATAGCGGATGTAACACCCCTGGTGTTACTATAACTAAAACTTGAGCATGACATCATAAGCATTGACATTGCATATGTTTGACACACCTAGAGTGCATTCACTAGGCAAAAATTTCAAACAAGTTGTATTGTTTTAATGTTTTTGCAAATGAAACCCTGGTTAATGGACTTAACCCTAAATAGTGGTTAAAGGGGTAAAACTTAACCCAAGTTAAGAAAACCTAAAGATTTTAGGGTAAAAGTCATAAAATAACCCTAAGAATAAACTTGAATCACTTTTATACCCCTGGGATACCAGAAACCCTAATTGAAACCCTGGGAAACTCTAAGTCTAAACCCTAGGGGCTTATGTGCAAAATTGATGCACATTTGGACTAAAGTGTAAAAACTACTATGTTTGGACATATAAAGTCATTTGGTTCACAAATATGTGAATTTACAAGCCAAACCCTGAGATTTGGACTTAAGTGCAAAATGGACCTCATTTGAGTTCTACACTAAGTCTGAAATTCAGTGTTAAAGGCTCCACTTTAGGGCTTTGTAACTTTCAAAGCATAGGGTTTTTGCCCTAGGTCACCACACCAAAGTTGTAGAGCATTCAAAGGAGAATAATTTTGCTCAAGAGTACAAGCCTTGTTCTTGTGAGAAATTGGGAGATAATCTTGCTTGAAGTTGGACTGTCAGGCTATCTAAGTCTGAAAATTCAGACTGACAGTGGACTGATAGCAACTTCAAGACCAAGTTCATGCATGATCTGCTGCCTTTTTGTGAAAATACCATATAGCAAAGATGTAGCTGGTTTATAGCACTACAATATTGCTGCAGAGGTTTGGACCTGTTGCCATGAAGATTTGAGAGAAAAGTTGCTCTAAAGTTGCTCTGTCAGGCGTCGTAAACTGAAAATCGCCATGGTACAGTGCCTGATTAACTGAAGAAGATCTCCCCCGTGCTCGTCGCCGGTAGCCGTCGCCGTTGATCGCGGCTCGTCGTGATTCGTGCTCGGTGGCCATCGGATAAGTTCCGCCCGGTAAAAATCTTTGCCGCCGGTGAGCTGGACGCCATCCCGGCCAGCCGCGGTACCTCTCCCCTTGCTCACCGTCGTGGATAAAGCTGCTCACCGCCGACGTGCCTTCGCCGTTGGCCACCGCGTGTCCTAACCGCGCCATTACGTCACCGTGATTCCCTACTGCAGTCCCATCAGCGTCGATGAGCCTGCCACCGCGATAAATACGTGTTCACCGCACCTACGTTCTTCTCCAGCTCCGACCGCCAGCACTGCTCGGTCAAATTCGCCACCGCCGCTTACCCTCCCTATAAATTGACCCCTCCCCGAACTCCGTAGGCTAGTAAGCTGTCCAGCCACCACGAATCAGCCACAGTCATTCACTGGAATCCGCGAATTTGGAGTTCTCCCCAAATCAGGTTTCTGCCACCGCAAGAAACTGCTCGCCGCGGCCAGTCCTTTCTAGGTCCGTTCATCCCTCACCCTCCCTTGTTTGAGCACTCTTGTCACCCTGTGATGCTTACCGAGCCTCCAATTTGAACTAAGAGACCCCCACTCGTCGGGAACGCGATCAAACGATCTTGGTCTTCGCGGTTCTCGTGGGCAGGCTAGAATAGGGCACCAATTGTGCAATTAACTTAGGGGAATTACTCGGGGTAGCTTGGATTTGGTGTCCGCCGCTCGGGTGCGCCGGTCATCACCCCAATCGGCCGGTACAGTCGCTCGCCGGAGCTTCTCCGTGCGCGAGCGCCGTCGGGGACCTCCCAGTGCGAAGAAACAGAAACCGGAGGTCTCTTTTGCAAGTTGTCAGTGACTGAGAAACACAGTAAATAAACCTGCTTCAAATTAACCAAAACCCCAAGGTCCCCTGTGCAAAACCGCCAGAGCGCGCGGGCGCGCGGGCGCTTTCCTCCCTGGTCTTGGGCCGCTGGGCTGAATCCGGCCCAGTTCCCCTTAATCTTTTTCTTTTTCTTTTTCCAGCAGAGCTTTAAAATATGTAGAAAACTGTAGAAAAATGCTAAAATTATGAAACTAATTTTCCTAGATTTGTTATTTTCCATACTATTTAATAAAAATAAGTTGGTGATTTTTAGTGAAAGTAAGAAATTTTAGGGTATTTAAAATAGTTAAAAGTCTTGGTTATAGATTTTTAGAAAATAATTGATAAGTCCTAAAATGCCCAAAATTTTTATATGAGTGTTATACAATATTTAGAAGCCTTGGGTAACGTTTGAATTGATTTGGACCTTGTTTGATCACCAAACCCCAAAACACCCCCCCTGCCCTATGAACTCCTTTACCGACTCCGGAAACCCTAAGTTCCCGGAACTCCGTGAAGGCAAGTTGTATTCAAGACATAACTAATAAGTTTATGTTATCTTTGCATCCTCATAAGCATCCCATGGCATCCATTCTTATACTTATGTATGGTTATGATTAGAACGAGAAGAAGAGGTAGAAGTCCCCGAAGAGCAAGTACAACCACCTTTGGACACTCAGGCCAGGAATAGTTTCTACTTCGACATTTGTGGATCTGAGCCTGAATCACCTGTTAACGAAGGCAAGCCCCGGTGCATTTGCCACCTCCCTTGATGTTTTTAAAATCTTTCTCACTTGCTTGCTGCATTAAGTTATAGGAGTTGATTGTTAAACAATTCCTGCATTACCTTCCTTGATCTTGATTACCCCCCCTTGAAATCCTGTTTTTACAAAAGGTTTTTCTATGCTTAGCTTTGCTTTAGAAAAAGAAAAGGTTTTGTTTTTACCAAATTTGATGTGGCAAAAGTGGGTGGGATGTTTTCAAAAATAAAACTTGATGGTGGATCCATCATGGCCATGATGGGTCCAACATCGGAAAAGATGTACCTCTGTCAGGTACCAAGTTTTTGGGTTAAAAAGATTAAGCTGAGACCGGGCGGGTGACTTGCACGAGAAGAGAGTCTCGGTGTAGTGTCTCCGTCTGAGTCGATTAAGGACCGTCTCGATGTAGGCCTGCTGACCGAGGACCCTTTAACTGGTCACATGCCTCGTCATGGGTAAGCTTTGCCTCGGGTAGACTAAGGCCGGAATAAGACAACACGAGATGGGCGTGGAGCGGTGGCGAGAGTAGCGTGTACCCTCCGTGGCAAGAGGCTGGACGGTGGTGTATCTGTGCTCTCGGTCTGCGTGAACCTGATCCGGTCTTAAGAACCCCGGTGGCGGGTTGACATATGCAAGGGTTAAGTGCTACATATGTCGTGTGATTGGAGATCCTCAGCTGAGTATAATCGATTCGGATCGCCGTACCTCCGCGGTTATGGAGACTTGGCCACTGACTTACACGTAGCATTCCACTAAAGACGATGGGCTCTTGTTAAGAAATTGGCTAGTGCAGGACCAGTGATTGAACTAGGGTAGAAAGAACTCTAGTGCAGGTAATTTTACTTAACTTGACAAATAAAACTGGATTTTTAAGGATCCACTTTAGTAAGCATTTCTGCAAAAACAGAGTCTTTGAATATTGAAAAGCCTTACCTTGACTCCCATATAACCAGCATACCCTTGAGAGTCTTTTCTTTAGTCGGGTAAGACTTGCTGAGTATTCCATACTCAGGGTTTATCCCTTCGTTGTTTTTAGGTGAGGAAGTAGCAGACTTTTGCTGCTTCTGTGCCAAGGTGGTTCCAAAAGAAGAAAATCAAGACTGAAGTGCGGGAGGACTCGGTCCTCCACCTAGGATCTTTTGCTTCTGTCTTCTCGGGAGGAGTTTTTGCCTCCCTGGTTTGTATAATATTACTCTATGCACTCACTTTTAGTCTGGTCTGTAATAAAAATAACTCAACGTGCTTTTGAAATAAAATGTAAGTTTATGTAATTCGCTTCCGCATTTCTTCGTCTCCGATGTTCTGTAATGTCTACAAGATGGGTGAGACGTTCCTGGTAAGGTAAGGAAAGATACCGAACTTGTCAAGTAGTTCAGGGGCACCTACAGGGTTGTCTGATGTCTGTGAGACAAGGACAACTGTAGGTGGGCCTAATTACTTGGGAGGTTCCGTCACAGCTGGTATCGGAGCGTAGCCCTTCTTGGCAGATATTATGAAGCATCTTCAAAAGGATTTTTAAGAGTCTTACCTAAAAATTCTTTTCTCCTCTTACCTAAGTATTCTGAAGAGTCTATCTTAAAGACCAGATAGGAAGAGTGCAACATATAGAAGGTTGAATCGACTAAGGTTGATTCTGTACTTACACATGCATCATGCTAAGCACTATATTAATAAAGTTTCCCCCTTAGAGAAATGTTGTCGCGCATCAGAAAGACCGCGCGCAAATCTACTAGACCCATTGGCGTACCCTGCCATTAACTTACTCCAAGACATGAAGAAAGTAGCAGTGGTAGCAACGATCCTATCGGGATCTGGAAGCACAAGTCGAACTGCTTCAGTCAGAACTCCGTCACAAGAATGCTCTATGGATCGCGGATGCAGCCATCCGCTATTTGCAAGACCAACTCGCGAAACGAGATTTAGCACTCGATTGGGTGGTTAACTCTCGTTTACTCGTCTGGGCTAAGGAAGCCAAAGCTCGAGCCTGTGTGGAGGAGCTTAGCTTAGCCATGGATAACTTGCAGGTCTGTTATAATACAGTACATGAAGAAGTTCATGGATTGTATTCACAACTGCCCCCGAACGTCCCTGCGAATCCTGTCGGGATGGAAGCCGGACCTTTTCATATAGCGGGAGAAGCACTTAATGGTGTACTGGACCTTTTTAGGCCTCCTCCCTCTATGAAGTTGGTTGACAAATGGTCTTCTACGCCCGACAGTAAAGCTACCAAAAGTGAAAAGAAGTGGCTTATCAGGTGCCCTTAACATTGGCCAGACAGGACTTTCCTACTAATATGATTGTTCTGAAAAGCCAAGACATGGATGTCATCTTGGGCATGAACTGGTTAGCCCAGCAAAAAGCAATTCTCAACCTTGATCCGAGAACCATCAGGTTGAGTTATGACCAATAGAGAGTTGATGACTTGGTTGCCTAAACCCAAGAATTAGGCTTTAGTGAACCATGACCCGACCCAAAGTCGAATTTTCCGTTATCATTTCATGACCACACCCGTACAAGTAAATGCCTAGATAATTTCTTTGTCGGACCTAGAGCATACCTAGACTTCAAACAAGGATCTCAAGTCGTGCCTCCTTTTAGGGCCATTCTCTTGGTCAGCTGATGCAGGTTGAAGTCTCTAGTGTATTTGGCCTCTCCTTGCGGATCGTCGTGTTGCTCTATTAACCCAACCTAGAAAAGACAGGTCCGACCATTTCCTTGAATTTAATGCCTTTGGTTCCTTCGTACCTATCGAAGGCCTACCAATTTAATCCTTGACCTTGTGATCCATATGATGGGCATAGAAATATGCTTGGGCTGAATTAACAAGTCTCCCATCGTACTTCTTTCATCAAGTTTAGATTATGGCCATGCCTTGGGCCATGATCTATTTGGATCTCTACTTGTAATCATACTTACAGGTGGAGTCTCTTTTGTACCTTGTCATCCTTGATCAATCTATTTGTGCTGTGTGAGATTCCTTGTTGGTTATGTCTGGTATTGGCGTTATGACAAAAATTGTTGATGCTGCGCCAAAACCGAGGGCCTCTTGTGGGTATACACACAAGGTTGTGCTGCTCGATGCACGCTTGTATCACAGTTAGTAGTCATAATCCATTATGAGATTATATCAATATGTTATCTCTACGCAAATCGTTCTTATCACGTGGATCCATTATTGGTGCTAGTTTTGTAATGGTGTCATGGTTAAGAACTTATGGTACCGCGGCGAAACTGAGAGCCTCCTGTGAATGTACACACAGGATTCTGCTGCTTGGCGCATGTTGGTATCGAGGTCTCTGGTGATGATCCATTGTGAAACTACACTGATGTGTGATCTTCTGTGAACTCCTTCCTTAAAACAATTTCTTGTTGTTTGTAAAGAGATCAAGCAACATCTGTCATCTCCGTTGGATCAAAAGGGCATACCACTTACATGTGTGGTCTTATTTCTTTTGATCTTGGTAGTGACTACTCACACAAGTTCCCTTTGCATCTTTTGTGTAAAGGTGAAGCCTTGGAGCTTTTTAGTGTTAGAAAACAACTAATTAGCTCTCAAATTGGAGATTGACTTTCCCCTGCTGCTGAAATGCAGGAGTTTGTTCATTCGCTTTCCTAATTAATCTATGTATTCCCTAACCAAGTGGATAATTCATCTCGCTTGAAGAAACGGATGAACAACCTGACCAAATGGATTTCTATCCAAATGCATGACCTTTGGCTTGCAAATGTGAACTCTCAACCCTTGGCTTACCGATGGTACTGAGAGGACTTGCTCAATGTCAAAAGTAGTTCAGCAAGTTTGTTTCACTAACGTGCAACTGCCTGGTGAACGAAGGTTGAGTTTAGAGATCGTTTTATCGAGTTGTCTAAGCTCACTTTTGTACAACCCCTCTTAAGGAAGAATTTTCAAGAATCGAGATTAAGTCGGTTGATAACCACCTAACCATCGCTCTAGTCGTGCCTCGATTGCCTCATGTATGCTTTTCCAGCATAAGTGATTGGGTCGAGCCATGTCTAGTGCCCGATAAAATGGACTAGTTGCAAAGTCCGCATTTTTAGATCCCTCCACTGGTGATTTTTCTTGAATCAATATCACCTTTCGTGAATTTGGATTCCCTGGCTAACACGAGTTGACCGTGATGTTACTCGACATTCACACTCGTCTCGTGTGCTATGAACTTACTGTAACCACTTGTTGGTAAACCTCTTCTTGTGTGTTTTACCCAAGATGGTGCATCTGATTCTATTGGGTAAAGTTGCATAATTGCCACCCAACAGACTCAGATAGTGCAGTGTCATCATAAGAAGCAAGTTGCACACATAGAACCTTATGTGTTCTTTTGGTGGGCAATGATGCAAATTGAAATTGCACACTATGTGGCTAGACGTGACACTTGTAAACGCGTCAAGGCCATATACATGAAGACTGCTGGTCCATTACAATATTTACCTATCCCAGCATGGAAAGGGGAAGATATTGTATGGACTTTATCATGGGATTACCCAGGACTACAAAAGGGTATGACTCTATATGGGTTATTGTTGATCGGCTCACGAAAATTTCTCATTTTCTACCAATCAAGACCGATCACCCAGTTATTGTCTATGCCCAATTGTACATTGCTCACATTCTTAGTCTGCATGGTGTTCCGAAGACTATAGTGTCGGATCGTGGATCGCAATTCGTATCCAAATTTTGGGAAGAACTTCATAAATCCCTGGATACTAAGTTGCTCCACAGTTCGGCCTATCATCCTCAAACCAGTGGACAAACTGAGAGAGTGAACCAAATACTTGAAGATATGCTACGGGCATGTGTCCTGGATTTCTCACTAAAATGGGATGAATGTTTACCTTTGGCGGAGTTTTCATACAATAATAGTTATCAAGAAAGTATTAAGATGGCACCCTTTGAAGCTTTATATGGACGACGGTGTCGGACTCCGCTAAATTGGTCTGAACCTGGAGAAAGATACTTCTTTAGACCTGATATGGTGAAAGAGGTTGAAGAAAAGGTTCAGAGAATTATCCATAATATGAAGAAAGCTCAAGCACGGCAAAAGAGTTATGCAAACAAACGGCGAATGCCCTTATATTTCCTGGAAGGAGACTATGTCTACTTGAAGGTCTCACCAATGAAGGGTGTATCGCGTTTCGGAGTTAAAGGAAAACTTGCACCACGATATATTGGTCCTTTTCTTATTCTGGAAAGATATGGGCCAGTGGCGTATCGACTTCAGCTCCCCGAAACATTGTCTGCTGTGCATAATGTATTCCACGTGTCACAATTGAAAAAGTGTCTTAGGGTTCCTGATCGAACCGTTGAAGTGACTGATGTTGTCCTGGAACCAGATTTAACATACTCGGAACATCCTATTCGAGTTCTGGATCAAAAGGACAGGGTCACCCGAAGAAAGACTCTCAAATTCTACAAGATACAGTGGAACCAGCATTCGGAAGATGAGGCTACATGGGAAACCCAAGACTTCTTGGATAAGAATTTCCCAGGCTTTTTAGCCTCATGTAAATTGTAAAGCCTGTATAGCTGTTGTAATAAAGAAGTAACCCCCACATCACCCCTGTCTTGTACCAAAAATAAGGAAATAAAAATGTGATGCGTTTCCTTTACCATTACTTACCCTAGGATTTTTAATCTCGGGACGAGATTCTTTTATGGGGGGAAGGATGTAACACCCCTGGTGTTACTATAACTAAAACTTGAGCATGACATCATAAGCATTGACATTGCATATGTTTGACACACCTAGAGTGCATTCACTAGGCAAAAATTTCAAACAAGTTGTATTGTTTTAATGTTTTTGCAAATGAAACCCTGGTTAATGGACTTAACCCTAAATAGTGGTTAAAGGGGTAAAACTTAACCCAAGTTAAGAAAACCTAAAGATTTTAGGGTAAAAGTCATAAAATAACCCTAAGAATAAACTTGAATCACTTTTATACCCCTGGGATACCAGAAACCCTAATTGAAACCCTGGGAAACTCTAAGTCTAAACCCTAGGGGCTTATGTGCAAAATTGATGCACATTTGGACTAAAGTGTAAAAACTACTATGTTTGGACATATAAAGTCATTTGGTTCACAAATATGTGAATTTACAAGCCAAACCCTGAGATTTGGACTTAAGTGCAAAATGGACCTCATTTGAGTTCTACACTAAGTCTGAAATTCAGTGTTAAAGGCTCCACTTTAGGGCTTTGTAACTTTCAAAGCATAGGGTTTTTGCCCTAGGTCACCACACCAAAGTTGTAGAGCATTCAAAGGAGAATAATTTTGCTCAAGAGTACAAGCCTTGTTCTTGTGAGAAATTGGGAGATAATCTTGCTTGAAGTTGGACTGTCAGGCTATCTAAGTCTGAAAATTCAGACTGACAGTGGACTGATAGCAACTTCAAGACCAAGTTCATGCATGATCTGCTGCCTTTTTGTGAAAATACCATATAGCAAAGATGTAGCTGGTTTATAGCACTACAATATTGCTGCAGAGGTTTGGACCTGTTGCCATGAAGATTTGAGAGAAAAGTTGCTCTAAAGTTGCTCTGTCAGGCGTCGTAAACTGAAAATCGCCATGGTACAGTGCCTGATTAACTGAAGAAGATCTCCCCCGTGCTCGTCGCCGGTAGCCGTCGCCGTTGATCGCGGCTCGTCGTGATTCGTGCTCGGTGGCCATCGGATAAGTTCCGCCCGGTAAAAATCTTTGCCGCCGGTGAGCTGGACGCCATCCCGGCCAGCCGCGGTACCTCTCCCCTTGCTCACCGTCGTGGATAAAGCTGCTCACCGCCGACGTGCCTTCGCCGTTGGCCACCGCGTGTCCTAACCGCGCCATTACGTCACCGTGATTCCCTACTGCAGTCCCATCAGCGTCGATGAGCCTGCCACCGCGATAAATACGTGTTCACCGCACCTACGTTCTTCTCCAGCTCCGACCGCCAGCACTGCTCGGTCAAATTCGCCACCGCCGCTTACCCTCCCTATAAATTGACCCCTCCCCGAACTCCGTAGGCTAGTAAGCTGTCCAGCCACCACGAATCAGCCACAGTCATTCACTGGAATCCGTGAATTTGGAGTTCTCCCCAAATCAGGTTTCTGCCACCGCAAGAAACTGCTCGCCGCGGCCAGTCCTTTCTAGGTCCGTTCATCCCTCACCCTCCCTTGTTTGAGCACTCTTGTCACCCTGTGATGCTTACCGAGCCTCCAATTTGAACTAAGAGACCCCCACTCGTCGGGAACGCGATCAAACGATCTTGGTCTTCGTGGTTCTCGTGGGCAGGCTAGAATAGGGCACCAATTGTGCAATTAACTTAGGGGAATTACTCGGGGTAGCTTGGATTTGGTGTCCGCCGCTCGGGTGCGCCGGTCATCACCCCAATCGGCCGGTACAGTCGCTCGCCGGAGCTTCTCCGTGCGCGAGCGCCGTCGGGGACCTCCCAGTGCGAAGAAACAGAAACCGGAGGTCTCTTTTGCAAGTTGTCAGTGACTGAGAAACACAGTAAATAAACCTGCTTCAAATTAACCAAAACCCCAAGGTCCCCTGTGCAAAACCGCCAGAGCGCGCGGGCGCGCGGGCGCTTTCCTCCCTGGTCTTGGGCCGCTGGGCTGAATCCGGCCCAGTTCCCCTTAATCTTTTTCTTTTTCTTTTTCCAGCAGAGCTTTAAAATATGTAGAAAACTGTAGAAAAATGCTAAAATTATGAAACTAATTTTCCTAGATTTGTTATTTTCCATACTATTTAATAAAAATAAGTTGGTGATTTTTAGTGAAAGTAAGAAATTTTAGGGTATTTAAAATAGTTAAAAGTCTTGGTTATAGATTTTTAGAAAATAATTGATAAGTCCTAAAATGCCCAAAATTTTTATATGAGTGTTATACAATATTTAGAAGCCTTGGGTAACGTTTGAATTGATTTGGACCTTGTTTGATCACCAAACCCCAAAACACCCCCCCTGCCCTATGAACTCCTTTACCGACTCCGGAAACCCTAAGTTCCCGGAACTCCGTGAAGGCAAGTTGTATTCAAGACATAACTAATAAGTTTATGTTATCTTTGCATCCTCATAAGCATCCCATGGCATCCATTCTTATACTTATGTATGGTTATGATTAGAACGAGAAGAAGAGGTAGAAGTCCCCGAAGAGCAAGTACAACCACCTTTGGACACTCAGGCCAGGAATAGTTTCTACTTCGACATTTGTGGATCTGAGCCTGAATCACCTGTTAACGAAGGCAAGCCCCGGTGCATTTGCCACCTCCCTTGATGTTTTTAAAATCTTTCTCACTTGCTTGCTGCATTAAGTTATAGGAGTTGATTGTTAAACAATTCCTGCATTACCTTCCTTGATCTTGATTACCCCCCCTTGAAATCCTGTTTTTACAAAAGGTTTTTCTATGCTTAGCTTT
The DNA here is from genome assembly GCF_902167145.1 of Zea mays. NCBI lineage: Eukaryota > Viridiplantae > Streptophyta > Magnoliopsida > Poales > Poaceae > Zea > Zea mays. The sequence continues at coordinate 175,396,893 of NC_050097.1, read as the reverse complement.
GCTTTAGAAAAACAAAAGGTTTTGTTTTTACCAAATTTGATGTGGCAAAAGTGGGTGGGATGTTTTCAAAAATAAAACTTGATGGTGGATCCATCATGGCCATGATGGGTCCAACATCGGAAAAGATGTACCTCTGTCAGGTACCAAGTTTTTGGGTTAAAAAGATTAAGCTGAGACCGGGCGGGTGACTTGCACGAGAAGAGAGTCTCGGTGTAGTGTCTCCGTCTGAGTCGATTAAGGACCGTCTCGATGTAGGCCTGCTGACCGAGGACCCTTTAACTGGTCACATGCCTCGTCATGGGTAAGCTTTGCCTCGGGTAGACTAAGGCCGGAATAAGACAACACGAGATGGGCGTGGAGCGGTGGCGAGAGTAGCGTGTACCCTCCGTGGCAAGAGGCTGGACGGTGGTGTATCTGTGCTCTCGGTCTGCGTGAACCTGATCCGGTCTTAAGAACCCCGGTGGCGGGTTGACATATGCAAGGGTTAAGTGCTACATATGTCGTGTGATTGGAGATCCTCAGCTGAGTATAATCGATTCGGATCGCCGTACCTCCGCGGTTATGGAGACTTGGCCACTGACTTACACGTAGCATTCCACTAAAGACGATGGGCTCTTGTTAAGAAATTGGCTAGTGCAGGACCAGTGATTGAACTAGGGTAGAAAGAACTCTAGTGCAGGTAATTTTACTTAACTTGACAAATAAAACTGGATTTTTAAGGATCCACTTTAGTAAGCATTTCTGCAAAAACAGAGTCTTTGAATATTGAAAAGCCTTACCTTGACTCCCATATAACCAGCATACCCTTGAGAGTCTTTTCTTTAGTCGGGTAAGACTTGCTGAGTATTCCATACTCAGGGTTTATCCCTTCGTTGTTTTTAGGTGAGGAAGTAGCAGACTTTTGCTGCTTCTGTGCCAAGGTGGTTCCAAAAGAAGAAAATCAAGACTGAAGTGCGGGAGGACTCGGTCCTCCACCTAGGATCTTTTGCTTCTGTCTTCTCGGGAGGAGTTTTTGCCTCCCTGGTTTGTATAATATTACTCTATGCACTCACTTTTAGTCTGGTTTGTAATAAAAATAACTCAACGTGCTTTTGAAATAAAATGTAAGTTTATGTAATTCGCTTCCGCATTTCTTCGTCTCCGATGTTCTGTAATGTCTACAAGATGGGTGAGACGTTCCTGGTAAGGTAAGGAAAGATACCGAACTTGTCAAGTAGTTCAGGGGCACCTACAGGGTTGTCTGATGTCTGTGAGACAAGGACAACTGTAGGTGGGCCTAATTACTTGGGAGGTTCCGTCACAGCGGAATAGATACTTTATTACATCAAGATGTCTGAGACATCCAAAGAGTCATTAAAATAACATTAATATTATCATAGTGTGGAAAAGCGAACGTAGCAGATATGGCCTTCACAGGCAGCTGGCTGGGGGTTTGCCACTAAAATAACTAGAACTTGTCGTAGTCCTGGAACTCCTCAAAGTCCTCCATGTTGCTTACATCTTCTCCTGAGCACTGAATACAGTGGGGGACAACCTGGGGTGGGGTGGTTTTTAAAGCAAGGGTGAGTACACATCAACATACTCAACAAATGTCCCGTTTGGCTGAAGTAGACTAGCTTTATGTGGGGTTAGGGTCAAAGCAGTTGCTTTTAGTTGGTCAAGTATTTCTTACTAATAGTATAGCCAAGTTTTAGCAATAAACCTAGTTATTACCCAAAAGTACTCCCTCCAAGAGGAAATACCAGAGACCAAAATTATAACCGTCAACATTAAGCATCATCATAAAAGTATCCAAAGTTCTTCTAATCAAAGAGGATCCCAAGGCTGCTCTTAACCATGAGCATGACTGATATATCAGTTTCTAACACTCTGCAGAGGTTGCACACTTTACCCACGAGTTGTGATCCCTTTCCAGTCTGGGTTGTACAGACCCGATCTTCACTACCGAGGTGAATGGCCAGGGATACACTACGTAGCCTTTACAAAGACTCCCCTGGTGCATAGCTGCTCATTAGGTTTCGCCAGTCGTACAAACACAGTACACCTCCCTAAGGTGGGTGACTAACAAAATCAAATCGAATGAACCTCGACACCCACCCTTAGCAGAGCGAGCACTATGCCTCGGCCCCCATCGATGGCCCTACGGCAAAGCTAACTACACCCCTAGGTTCATCTAATTAATCAGGTAAGGGCGTCCCATTCCACCCTCATGGTTGCACTGTTATCCCGGGTGGTCACTCAACGAACAGGTCCTTACGGAGAGGTACTCAGGAAATAGCTTGAGTCCCCTAAAGTATCACAAGATCATCATCGGGATAACATCATCGTATCATAAAGATTCACATCATGTTCTTTGATTAAGGTAAAGCAATAGCATAAAGCAATCCACAATATCCCAAAAGGTAATCAAGGATAAGGTAAATATAGACTAGTCAATCCTTAGGTTTTAATAAAGTAATGCGGGACAGTGAATTATAAAGTAAATAGGACATAATAGGTCAAAGGACACTTGCCTTCACCAGGTTGCTGCTCAGGAAGATCTTCGGCAACACACTCAGGAATCATGGGCTGCTCGTTGTCTAAATAAAGCGATCATGCATTCAATACATTTGGATAAAAACAAATGAACAATACACCAAACATGTACAAACAAGTGAACACATCTCAAAAGAACAATATAAACTAAGAGGCAACTTGGGTCCTAGGGTGAACCAGCACACTTAGAAGTTTATTATTTTCTAAGTATTGTCTATCTCCATAGACTACATAATTAGATTCCACTTATTTTAATAAGACATAAAAATTACACCAGGGATAGATTCATACTTTACATATTATTAATTCCACAAAGTTAAACATCTAATTACCATTGGGGTTTTCCTTTTTATTTTCTTATTTAATAAATAAACTATTACCTAAACTAATCTATAGTCTAGGCATGAAATTAGAATGTGCAACAGTGAATGATCGTAATTTTAACAGATAGAGAAAAATCTTATGAACATTTTTCAATTTGAATCACTCAATTTGGAGTTCATATGCAAAAGATATGAAATAAACAAGTTTTATAATTTAAAACCCTAAATTAGGCCTAATTATGTGATTAAATAAAAGCCTCGGGTTCTATCTGCAAGATTACAGGGGTCTGCGCGCGAAAACCAGGGACGACAGGTTAGTTTCCGAAAAACCGAGGGTTTCTTTAGCAAAACTGCCGCGCAAAGGGGTATGTAGTTTATCAGCCGTCAGATCCACGATCAACTACCGAGATTAGATCTGAGCGTGAGCGTGCGTGCGGGGGCACGAGGCGAGCGATGACAGGCAGGCCAGGGGCGTCAGCGACCTGGGGTAGGGTTGACTGGTCGGGCCCAGCTGCAGGGGCGCGGGCGAGGGCACGCACACCCGGGCGGTCGGATCCGAAACGAACGGTTACATGACCGAAAGGAAGCACAGGGAGATGGAGGACAGGAAACACAAGATTGGTGGATCTCAGGCCGGGAGCAGCGTCCGTCCCCGTTACTCAGGCAACCCACCTCTGCAATTCAAGCAAGATCACTAGCACCAGCACCAGCACCTACCCTAGCATTAGCGTCAGCACCAGCAGTAGTACTAGAGACAGATCCCTCAACAGCAGCAGCAGTACTAGAGACAGATCCCTCAACAGCAGCAGCAATACCGCTAGAACAACTAGGCACCTCGCCTTCCTGCTCCAGCAACCAACCAGAACAACCAAGTAGCTGCAGTGCAAGGAGGAGGCCGCAAATGTTTCCATTATGGGGAACAAGGCCACTGGGCGAATTATTGCCCAAAGAAAGCAGCTCAGTAGCAGCCAGCTCCCAATGCCCCTGCAAGACAGAATGCACCTCAACAAGGAGGCAACAACCGTGGGTAGCCACATGCCCAGTAAGGAAAGGTGAACCACCTGGAGACTGACGCAGTCTAGGAGACCCCAGGAGTGGCACTAGGTACCTTCTCAGTCGAATCTCATTCTGCAAATGTGTTAATTGATACTGGAGCAACACATTCTTTTTGTGACTGCATCATGGGTAAAAACACACAATATACCAGTAGCACCCATGTATCCACCTATGAGGGTTAGTTCAATTGGTGGGAGGACCCAAGCAGATAGATTTTTCCCTAGTGAAAGAGTTCAAATAAGCAGATATAATTCCCCGCTGATCTGATAGTAATGGGTACCCGGGATGTAACCATAGATGTCATCATAGGGATGAATTGGCTAACCAAATATCAAGCAAGCCTTAGCTGTGACAGTGTCACACCCGGGTTTTAGGGGTCCAAAACTGGGGCGCAGAAACGAATGTCACATCTTTAATATATTATGGAGTTCTGTACAAAATAGATAAATAATTACATCATATGAATACAACGATCCAGCAACCAAAGTTGACTGGGAGACGACGGCCTAGACCACTCATGAACTCATCACAACATCCTACATGCGCCTCATCCAGTGGTACCTGTTCTTGACCTGGGGGATGTGAGTATAACAAGGGTGAGCTCACATAGTTCATCGCTCAACAAGTTGTGTGGAATAATGTGCATGAACTCACCAAAGGTGGAAGCTCATGTGAAGTATAAGGCTTACCAAAGGAGATGGTTAAAGCTGAGCATTGCTTTTAAAGTTGGTCAAAATTTTATTAGTAGTTACTAAGTGTAAGTAGATACCAACCTAAATAAATAAGAGATCAAATCAATAACAACACCCACAATGTAATGCATATCACAAATTAAGTTTAGTCCCATAAATTACTCATGTGAGGGTCTGAGCTGCTCATGACCGTGAGCATGACAGATATACCAGTTTTACACTCTTCAGAGGTTGCACATCTTTACTCACAAGTCGTGTTACTCATTTGCCAAGGGATCGCGACTTTCCATTCATCTCTACCAAGGAGACGAGACAAGGTACCACTACGAGGCCTTTACAAAGTTCCACTGGCTTCCGAAAATCCGCTACGGTTCTAAGAATGGCAATATAGGAATCCCTCGTCTGAAAAGCCATCGTAGCATGATCGACCAGAGAACCTCCCTATACGCAGCTCCTCTACTGCCCTTGCCCTTTCGGGTAAGGTAGTCTTCCACTAGCTTTCCTAATTAGTTAGCCAAGGGTGTCCCATACCACCCTTGTGTAGCTCTGTTTTCCCGGGTGGTCGCACCATATTCTAATTAACACAATGATCTTGTCATGAATAATAATTAAAACAACAGCATAACTAGAACATGATCATAATTTAACATAAATTTCCAAAAATCAGGTAGAGTAATAACAAAACTACCCAATAGTGCTTTTGTTTGCAAGGTAGGGGATAAACGATGCTAGGGAAACCTATTGGGTCCCATCAAATTAACCTGAGCATGTCACAATGATTAACATGAACATTATTAGGTAAAGAGAAGTGATCAAGGGCACAACTTGCCTGAGACTCGAGATTCCAAGGTACCAGCTTGGTCTTCAAGTGGATCGTAACATCGCCGCTAATCGTAGTAATACAAACAAACATGGTATAGGCAAAATTAACATCACACCAAACATAAGTACAAATTGCATAATAATGTTCTACGCATCGTAACGAGATCCTAGGTTCGAGAATCACTAAATTTGGAGTTACGGTTAACGAGTTATGATTTTCGAAAGATTTAAGTGTTGAATACAAAAGAATTTAAGTGCATAATTTTAATTTATGTTTCATAACAAAATAAAGTTACCAGGGGATAAACAATATTATTATAAAATTAATGCAACAAGATGGTCATTATAGCTATCATGTATTTGCATAACTACATTTGTAAGAACATGCCTTAGATAAGTATTTTTTTGTGAATTGTGATCGAAATACTAATTATGTGCCCACAATTCTTGAAAGGTATGAAATATATCAGCCTTTACAAAAATACATCAGATACATCAACTACACAATCTAATGATTGGAGCATGGACATATTCCGATATGATAGTGCTAGGGCAACCTTTATTTCTAAATCGGTGTGAATTTTATATGTATACATATTTGTCTATAATAAATTGTGATGACTTTGGTATGAATATTTTGTGTGAATATTTTACGATTTACAATTATTTGGACGTTGTTTTAAACAAATCATTGTTGATAATAATACTTTTCTATTTTATTTGAGGTTGAACATCGTTCGACGACAAAAATATGCTTGGAAAAAACAATACATTTAAGATTAACTGTCATATTATTGAATATAAAAAATAACTAGAAAAGGTTTATTTTATAAAACTATCTAGAACACTACAGGAAACTAGTTAAAGAACGTGGTTGACAAACCGTCAAACTTAATGTAATAAGCTGTCGAACTTACCGTAAGAACGTGGGTGTACCGACGAATATAGCCGACGGCGATTTTTGGACGAACTTAGAGAAGTAAGTTCGACGGCCCCGACGAACTTAACATTAAAACGTGGGTACCGTCGAACTTAACATTAAGAACGTGTGTTGTTAAGTTCGACGGGGCCACGTGACCGTCGAACTTATTTGGCCTCCGTGGGTCTGCGTGGGCTGTGCATTAAGTTCGACGGCACCCACGAACTTAACGTTAAGAACGTTGTCGGGGACCATAATTAGGGGTACCCTCAAGACTCCTAAACTCGGCTGCTAACCACCATCAGCACAAAGCTGCAAAGGCCTGATGGGCGCAATACAGGTCAAAGCTCCGCCCACTCAAGGGACACGATCTCGCCTCGCCCGAGCCCAGCCTCGGGCAAGAACAGCAGACCTAGGTGGATTCACATCTCGCCCGAGGGTCTCCTCAAGCAACGGGCGCACCTTCGACTCGCCCGAGGCCCAGCTCGGGCAGGCTTCGCGGAGAAGCAACCTTGGCCAGATCGTCTCGCCAACCGACCGTATCGCAGGAGCATTCAATGCAAGGATCGCCTGACACCTTATCCTGACGCACGCTCCTCAGTCGACAAGGCCGAAGTGACCGCAGTCACTTCACCCCTCCACTGACTGACCTGACAGGAAAACAGCGTCACCTGCACTGCTCTGACTGCTGTGCCACCCGCCAGGGTGCGGCTGACAGCCGCCGAGTCCAACCTCAGGCGCCATAGGAAGCTCCGCCTCGCCCGACCCCAAGGCTCGAACTCAGCCTCGACCTCGGAAGACGGTCTCCGCCTTGCCCGACCCCAGGGCTCGGACTCCACCTCGACCTCGGAAGACGGTCTCCGCCTCGCCCGACCCCAGGGCTCGGTCTCAGCCTCGACCTCGGAAGACGGTCTCCACCTCGCCCGACCCCAGGGCTCGGACTCAGCCTCGACCTCGGAGGAGTCACCGCCTCGCTCGATCTTGGGCTCGGACCGACCACGTCGCAGGGGGTACATCATTACCCTACCCCTAGCTAGCTCAGGCTACGGAGAACAAGATCGGCGTCCCATCTGGCTCGCCCCGATAAAACAAGTAATGATGGCACCCCGCGTGCTCCATGACGACGGCGGTTCTCAGCCCCCTACGGAAGCAAGAAGACGTCAGCAAGGACCCGACAGCCCCGACAACTGTGCTTGTACAGGGCTCAAGCACTCCTCCGATGACCACGACATCACATGAACAGGGCTCTAGCACCTCTCTCACTGCCACGATGGCATGTATATAGGGCTCTGGCTCCTCTCTGCTAGACACGTTAGCACATTGCTACACTCTCCATTGTACACCTGGGCCCTCTCCTTACATCTATAAAAGGAAGGTCCAGGGCCCTCGTACGAAAAGGTGGCCGCGCGGGAGAACGGGCTGACGGATAGGCTCTCACTCTCTCTCCCTCGCGAATGCTTGTAACCCCTACTGAAAGCGCATCCGCCCTAGGCGCAGGACAACACGAGCCGCGGTTCCCCTTATTGTTTCCCCTTGTGTTCCATCTCGCGCCGACCCATCTGGGCTGGGACACGCAGCGACAATTTACTCGTCGGTCCAGGGACCCCCCGGGGTCGAAACGCTGACAGTTGGCGCGCCAGGTAGGGGCCTGCTGCGTGTTGACGAACAGCTTCCCGTCAAGCTCCAGATGGGTAGTCTCCAGCAACCTCTCCAGCCTGGGACGATGCTCCGTTTCGGGAGTCTCGAGTTCATGTCCCTCGACGGCAGCTACGACATGGTACTCCTTCCTCCGCCGCGCGACAACGACAATGGCGGCCGTCAGCCCGTCCGCCGGCGGCGGAATCGACGACGTCTTCCCCGCCGACGGAGGAGGAGGCAGGGCAACCATGGCCAAGCAGAAGGCGGCACCTCGTCGGCTATCGAGCGAGTCGACGACGCCGGCGCCCCAGCGGGGGACACGTCGGGCGTCGACCTCGCGTCTGAGACGAAGACGGGCGTCGTTTCCCCGCAACACGCCAACCCCAAGCGGACGGACGACGCCAGCACGCTCGCGAAGGACTTATTGGGCGTTAGCCTCGTACCTGAGATAACGGTGCAGTCCGTCCCCGACGCGACTTCGTCACCATCCGTCGATCAAGAGGTACCGTTCGTTTTCCACCCTGTGCCTTTTAGATTCAGCTTCGACCCACCAAGCGATCCCGCTTCGGTGGACGCTTTCATAAAGGCATATCCTAACCTTCCGGGGTACTATATGTGGTCAACCTGGGACTGACTGACGGCCGTCTCGACCTATGGGCCCCCGGGTTCCGAGGAAGATGACGAGCTCGACTATGGTTGGGATTTCTCCAGGCTCAGTAACCCCAATGCCATGCGAGACTTCATGGCCGCATGTGACTACTGCCTCTCCGATTGCTCCGATGGTAACCACAGCCTTGACGACGAGGACTGTGGCCCAAGTCATGAATGTTTCCACGTCGATCTAGGGGGTCTCGACGAAGGCAACCATATTGGTATGCAGGAGGACGGCGATCCCCCTAGGCCTGTGTCTCGCGTTGACATCCTTCGGGAGCTAGCTGTGGTCCCAGTCCCTGCGGGGGGTCAGGACACACAGCTCAAGCAAATCCGCGAGATGCAGGCCAGGCTCGACGAGGAAGCAGGACAACTTGTGCGGCTCCGGCAGAACATCGGGCAGGAGTGGGCAGGCCGAGCTCCGGCCGGAAAAGCGCGTCATCTGGCCCAGGATGTCCAGCACCGCATCGCCGACGATGCCAGGGCAAGGCTGTCCCCGGCTTCCAGTGGGGTCGGCCAGAACCTGGCTGCAGCGGCAATACTACTCCGAGCGATGCCGGAACTAGGGCTGGACAAAAAACTCGTGGCTCGATAACTCGCTCGACTCGACTCATTAGTGGCTCGACTTGACTCGGCTCGTTTGAAATGAGTTACGAGTTGAGCCAGCATTTTAGCTCGGTTCTTAACTAGTCAAACTCGAGCTGGCTCGCGAGTTACTCGCGAGCCTAACGAGCTGTATAGCTGGCTTGTGGCCTAGCGATGCCTAATTACACAACAACATAGACACATGCTCAAATCTTGCGACCCATACCAAATGTCCAGGCCCAAACCAAATGTCCAGGCGGCAGGTGCCCAGGCCACAAGCCCAGCCCAACTCCCGTACGGGTGGAGTCTCCACCAGGGCACCAGATGATCAGTCACTAGACATTGGTCAAGCCGCCAAGGGCCAATTCAGGTTCGGCAACTCCCAGTCCTAAATCGAAAACCTAGACTGTTAATGCTGACGCCGTCACTTAAGCTCATGTGTCACTGGTCACGCCGCAGTCGCCACTCGACAGTCCACCATCGCCGCCAGCCTGCCATAGCAGCATCTGTCCCCAACTAGGCGTCCATGGTCCATAACTCCAATGGCTTCCCGTGCAAGCTCAGTAGCGCGCTCCACCGCATGCCGAGGCCACAGCGGGCATCCCCTCCTCCTCCAGTTCGGTGACTTCAGTCTCCCGTCGTCGGCTTGTCGCCATGTAGGCCCAAGATCCAGAGCCGGAAGTGCACAAAGAAGAAGGGCGACTGCCAAGACTGCAAACTCGACAAAGTTCTTGCTCCGGTTCTGTGAGCAGACGCACAAAGACCCTGCATCCAAGAAGTCGGTGACATGTTGGGAGAAATTTGATCCTATGTTTGTCAGTTTGTGAGTGGAAGTATCCAATTATTTTTGTTTGTTTGATTGAATGAGTTGGTTTCTATTTTGTAAAGTGATTATATGAATTTTCAGCTTTGTGTTTGTTTTGATATCGAGTTGGCTCACGAGCTAATCGAGCTAGCTCGAGCTGCTAAACGAGTCGAGCCGAGCAGCTTCTTTAGCTCGTTTTGTTAACGAGTCGAGTCGAGCTAGCTCGTTATCATAACGAGCTAAAACGAGTCGAGTCGAGCCGAGCCAAGCCAGCTCGATATGCAGCCCTAGCCGGAACCATCCACCACCGAGGGGCGACGTATCCAGGGAGAGCTCAAGAATCTCCTGGAGGATGCCGTGGTCCGATGGGCCGAAAGCTCTGCCTCCCTGAAGGCAGGGATACCCCCCAGAGCATCACACCGTGACTTCCCGATTCATGCGGGAAGCCTCGGTCCACACCGGGCGCACGCGGGACACGAGCACCACCGCCGCGACCGTCGAGCCCACCTCGACGAGAAGGTGCGCCGAGGCTACCACCCCAGGCGTGGGGGATGCTACGACAGCGGGGAGGATCGGAGCCCTTCGCCCGAACCGCCCGGTCCGTAGGCTTTCAGCCGAGCCATACGACGGGCGCCGTTCCCGACCCGGTTCCGAACCCCGACTACCATCACCAAGTACTCGAGGGAGACAAGGCCGGAACTGTGGCTCACGGACTACCGGCTAGCCTGCCAGCTGGGTGGAACGGACGATGACAACCTCATCATCCGCAACCTCCCCCTATTCCTCTCCGACGCCGCCCGAGCCTGGCTGGAGCATCTGCCTCCTGCGCAGATCTCCAACTGGGACGACCTGGTCAAAGCCTTCGCCGACAACTTCCAGGGCACATACGTGCGCCCTGGGAACTCCTAGGATCTCCGAAGCTACCGCCAGCAGCCAGGAGAATCCCTGCGGGACTACATCCGACGATTTTCGAAGCAGCGCACCGAGCTGGCCAACATCACCGACTCAGATGTCATCGGCGCGTTCCTCGCCGGCACCACTTGCCACGACCTGGTGAGCAAGCTGGGTCGCAAGACTCCCACCAGGGCGAGCGAGCTGATGGACATCGCCACCAAGTTTGCCTCTGGTCAGGAGGCGGTCGAGGCCATCTTCCAGAAGGACAAGCAGCCTCAGGGGCGCCAGTCGGAAGACGTCCCCGAGGCGTCCGCTCAGCGCGGCACCAAGAAGAAGGGCAAGAAGAAGTCGCAAGCGAAATGCGACGCCACCGACGCAGACCTTATCGTCGCCGCCGAGCACAGGAACCCTCGAAAGCCTCCCGGAGGCGCCAACCTGTTCGACAAGATGCTCAAGGAGTCGTGCCCCTATCATCAGGGTCCCATCAAGCACACCCTTGAGGAGTGCGTCATGCTTCGGCGCTACTTCCACAAGGCCGGGCCCCCCGCGGAAGGTGGCAGAGCCCACGACAACGACAAGAAGGAGGGCCACAAGGCAGAGGAGTTCCCCGAGGTCCACGACTGCTTCATGATCTACGGTGGGCAAGTGGCGAACGCCTCGGCTCGGCACCGCAAGCAAGAGCGTCGGGAGGTCTGCTCGGTGAAGGTGGTGGCGCCAGTCTACCTAGAATGGTCCGACAAGCCCATCACCTTCGACCAAGGCGACCACCCCGACTGCGTGCCGAGCCCGGGGAAGTACCCGCTCATTGTCGATCCCGTCGTCGGCAATGTCAGGCTTACCAAGGTCCTCACGGACGGAGGCAGCAGCCTCAACATCATCTACGCCGAGACCCTCGGGCTCTTGCAGATCGATTTGTCCATGATCCGGGCCGGCGCGGCGCCCTTTCACGGGATCATCCCCGGAAAGCGCGTCCAACCCCTTGGGCAACTCGATCTGCCCGTCTGCTTCAGGACTCCCTCCAACTTCCGAAAGGAAACCCTCACGTTCGAGGTGGTCGGTGTTGGGGGCCTTCGGCTTCCGAAGGTCCTCAAAAACGTAATTTGACTATGTTTTCCAAGAGAAATATGTGAACAGGTACCTTCAAAGTCAGATTGCGAGTATACAAGAACATGGTTAAGATGAAGCTTGACTGGGACGGCGATCACGACGAAGGATAAGACGATCACGAAGCTATGTGCAGAATAGCTTCGGCATAACGGCGGGAAAGGGAAACCGACTTAAAGATGAAAAGCCAAATTAGACCTCGAAGAATTACTATAGAGTTATTGATAAATGTAAAGGACATTAATGTAATTTTGCATGGGCTGCGACCCGTGCCTATAAATAGGTGAACAGTATTCTCGTACTGTTCACGCTAACTTGGCATTCACTTTTGCGTCACGCCTGTATTCTCATTCCTTCAAGCCGAAGGTACATTTGTAATTTACTATTGTTTACACAAGTAATATAAATGGAAATAGATTAATAATAATGTTTACAAAAATTATGTTACTTTCTGTACTTTGTATGAATGTTCTCCATTTTTTATCATGATCGTGAAGGTATGTCCTTCATGACCTTCGTCCTAGATTCATTATATCCGAAGGGAAATAATGATCCGAAGGACGAAGGGCTTTGATATTTAACATTTTATGTTGCCTTGTTCTTGATTCATAGCATTTGAGAACAAGTCCCCAACATTGGCGCCCACCTCCGGTGAACTCACTTCCATTTCTTGAGCTTTGAATACCTTCGGCAAGCATCACCTTCGTCATGCCGCCGAAAAAAGCTTCAGCAACAGGGGCTGCCACTCTGCAGCCGCTGGACCCCAATCAGGACGTCCTTTCCCTTAGGGAGGCCCGAAGCTAGAAGAGGAAGGTCGCTAGTCCAACGCCTCCGGAGGACGACTTGGATCAGGAGATCCAAAACCTGGAGATCCTTCAGCAGCAGGTGCAACGAAAGAAGGAGAAGATGGCTCGTCTAGCTGATCTTCAGAAGAGGTTCGTCATCTTGTTCAAGATGATCAGAACCGAAGGCCTCCGCGCAGAGAGCTTCATCAAGAAGGCTTTCACAATGAGGACGACTGGTATGAAGATTTCCATCATGGAAATTTTGCTTTCGATGATGCTTCTCCTCTCTCAACAGAATTGCAGGCTACACCATGGCCCCAGTCTTACAAGCCACCCCAGCTCCCCATGTACGACGGTCATACAGACCCGAAGCAATTCTTGATGAGCTATGAAGCAACCATATCTTCGTATGGTGGCAATACTGCAGTCATGGCAAAGTCTTTTGTCATAGCCGTCAAGAGCGTCGCTCAGACCTGGTACTCCTCTCTTCGGCCAGGGACAATCACTTCTTGGCAGAAGTTGAAGGATATGTTGATAACTAGCTTCCAAGGGTTTCAGACGAAGCCAGTTACTGCTCAAGCTCTATTCCAGTGTACCCAGGACCACGAATAATACCTCCAGGCGTATGTCCGAAGGTTTCTGCGTCTGAGGGCACAAGCGCCAATAGTGCCCAATGAAATTGTCATTGAGGCCATGATTAAGGGACTTCGGCCAGGACCCTCAGCACAATACTTTGCCAGGAAGCCACCACAAACTTTGGAGAAGCTGCTCCAAAAAATGGACGAGTACATCCGAGCTGACAATGACTTCCGCCAGAGAAGGGAGGAGGCATTCAGGTTCTCTAAGATGACCAGGGGCTTCGGAGGAAGATTTCATCCGAGGCATGTCAGGTCAATTCACAACTCCACTCAAGGTGATGATAGAGGGAGCCAACAGCAAAGGCCACAATACTCTTCGCAAGCTTCGGGCCAACAGCAAAGCTTTGCTCGGCCGCCAGCGCCAAGGGGCAGAGGCGCCAGGGGCTTCAGGGGAAGATTTGGGGATCAGCCAAGAAGAATTTACTGTCTATTCTGTGGTGAAGACAAGGGCCATACCACCAGGATGTGCCATGTCACCATCCAGAAGCAAAAGGAGATAGCAGAAGCTACAGCACAACAGAGTCAGCCGAAGCAGGTCATGCATACTGCTTCGTACCATTCGTCTTACATTCCAGAATATGTAGGCAATCACCCTGCAGCTTCTGTTGCTTCGGCAAGTCAACCCCAAGCATCTTAGCAACAGCCTCCACCACCACCACCAACGCAGCGAGGACAACAGCCAGAAGGGAGTCAGCACACTCACATTCAGAGGGACTTCAGAGAGGAGTCCGAAGCTCGCACAGTCAATAGCACCGTGCCAGAGTCGAAGCACATTTATTGACAAATATCCTACCTCGACAGTAGTTTTTTCGCATTTTTACATTCAGTATTACTTTCTTGTTAACAAGGAACAATTATGGGAAGTCTAAGTGTCGTTTATCGTTTTTCAATTTCGTGTAACAATTTTGTCTTTTATCATAATAAAAATATGTCTTCTCCATAGGATTGAGTTCCCGAAGCATACGAATTTATGGTGGTATGAAGGACCTTTGTACTATCAAAAATTTGTTCTAAGAGGCACACTGCAATTTATTCGAAGCAGTAAAAAGCCATTCCTAAGGGAGCGCAGTGTAAGTTTTCTGAGCTTACAGCGAAAAGTCAGCGCTGATTCCGCCGAAAGTAAAAGGCGAAGAAGCTCCTAAGGGAGGCTTACAGCGAAAAATAAACGCTGATTCCGCTGAAAGTAAAAGGCGAAGAAGCTCCTAAGGGAGGCTTACAGCGAAAAATAAACGCTGATTCCGCTGAAAGTAAAAGGCGAAGAAGCTCCTAAGGGAGGCTTACAGCGAAAAGTCAGCGCTGATATAAAAAGTGTGTGTGCTCTATTGCAGGGATATGTATCTGCGGCACAAATATCATTTTGCATAACATAACATCATCACATCATTCTGCATAACATAAGCATCATACAGCATATTGCATGTGGAACAAGAAGGGGATACAGTATTGATCTTCGGAGAATATTTTGGAAAAGAGAAAATCGTGCTAAGGCACAAGATAAATCGAGAAGAAGTGTAGCTTCATTAGAGAGGCAACATAAAACTTTTCTATAGCTTCGGAGAATATTTCACGAAGCTTGGATATTCTTCATCAGAGAAGTATGCAAATTCTTGTGATATAAGATTTTCTTCACGAAGCATGAAAAGAAGGGAAGGTGTTTTTTCGCCGAAGGCTCAAAAAATGGTATGTATGCAAAATTTCATGCATCGTAAAGAATTAAACTATAAATAGATTATATATTACATTCAAAGTTACAATGTATTACACACGTTACGTTCCAAATGTTTCTACAATAGCATTTAATCCTCCTTAAGAACTATTTCTGCAGCTTCGTTCAGTAGCTGGTCGACAACCTTGTCCATAATGGCTTCGGCCATTTTTCTAATTTCATCGTCCCCCTTCGGGTGGGGGCCCGGAGATGCCTCAGCAGGTTCTGAGGGAAGAGAAGATACGGCTATATTACTATTACAAACCGCGAACAAAGTCTGGAATCAAAAATTACAACATAATAAAAATCACTAATTAATACCTATTTGCCCTTCGGGCTCTGTACTTTTCTCGGCAGCCTCCGCTACTTTTCTAGCATCGTGGATGCCTTTTTCGCTCTTTTGAATAATTTCTTGCGCCATTTCTCGGCCGTCGTTGTCCCAGATATCGGTGAAAAATTTTCCGCCGATCATGCTTGCTTCGGCTGAGGGGTCTTTAATGTCTTCGGAGGACAAAGTAGCTTCGGATTGCGCTAAAGATTTTACATGCTTACAACCTTTCTTCTCCAAAACAGTAGCAATTCCTCTAGCACCCGAAAAAGCACATATGTCTCCGCGGCTATTCAGGATTTCTTTGAAGGCCTCAGCTTCATTACTGATCCATTCCATCGGACCTTCGGGATTGCCCCTTGAGAAATTCTCTTCACTAGAGAATGCGCCAACGTTGGCGAAGCTGGATTTTATCTTCTTAGCACACTCTATGGATTTAACATAGCATCTTCTCTTCGATGCACAAAGCTCTTTAACATTTATTTCTAAATGATTGGCCCATTGATCACTAAGCTCTCGTTTTGTCTCTTCAAGTATACGTTCTTCTTTAGCTCTAGCTAGTTGTTTCTGAAGATCTTTAATTTCGTGTTTTTGGGCTTCAGCCTGGGCCTTTGAGGCAGCTTCGTCCTCTTTTATCTTGTCCACCAATGTAAGCAGAATTTTATCCTTTTCCAGAGCTTCGTTTCTTAGCTTAATAACCTCTGATCGTAGGTTTTTGAAAGCAATATCATAGCTCTCGTCTTCGGCATTCTTTTGCGCTCTCAATGCGTTGTTTAGTATTAAACCCTATATGTAAAAGAGTTAGTATAAGAATAAAAGAATGATTTGCAAATTATAAAATTTCCAAACACGCAGTTCTCGCACCTTCAGGCTATTGTATGCAAGGCTATCCGCAAGATCCTCCTTCGTCATAGCGCATAATCCAGCTTCAAGCTTCGGAAACCCCATACTCCTAGCCATCTCCCGGCAGACAGATAATTCTTTGTTGTCAGGGAGGCAGTATAGGAAGTCATCTTCGTCTGTCCCATTGAACACTAGTGCCCCCTTCGGATATTTTAATTCTCTAGCATAGTGATTAGCTTCATAAATCTCTTCTTCAGATAGTTTTTTCCCCGAAGCATGTCGCACAATATAATCGCATATGTTGGAAGGTGCTTCGGGGGCAGCAGTGTCAATTTCTTCAACCGAAATTGGCTCTGACATTTTTATTTTTTCGGCTTCCAATGCTGCCTTTGTAACCTTTGTTTCTTCGGTTTCCAAAGGTTGTTCCTTGGAGGGCTCTGAAGGCCCAGCTTCAGCTTCAAGTTGTTGCTTCGAAGTTTCAGCAACAAAGGCTTCAGTAGATACTTCAGAAGTTCCAATAGTTTTCTTTGAGTTATGCTCGAAGATTTAATTGTCTTCAAAACATCTAACACATTAACCATCCTTTTTCTTTTCGGGGTCACTATTGGACCCTTCTGGCTTTTTTCTGACTCAATTTTTGCTGAAGGACTTAAAACTTCTAATGTTTTTGCTTCTTCAGTCTTTGCTTTTTCTATCTTTTCTGTTGATGGCTCTTCGGCCAACTGTTTGATTTCTGGCAGCAGCGTTGATTTTTTAGCTTTGGTGGCCGAAGAGGTCTCACCGGCAAACTCAGGCACTGTGGCCAGTTCAATATAACGTGGCCGGTGTGTGAGAACCTTTACCCTTTTCCTCTTCGGCGCCGGATCACTTGGAACGACTGCAGTAGTCTCCTTCGCAGAGGAAGTATTTTTTCTTTTTTGACCCCGCACTGGATAATGGTAGTCGGGGTAGACAAACCCAATTGTGTTAAACACTCGGTTCAGCCTCTTCTTCTTCCGGCCTCCGAAGGCTACTGATAATGCAGTATCTTCGGCCTTTGAATACACCCCAAGCAGTTCATCACTTACAGTCTCAATGCTCTTTAACCAATCATCATCTGGTTCAACGAACTTGTCTCCGTACTTGAATGCATACTTCAGCCTGACTAGCCCACCTTCGTTAGTTTCTTTAACAGTTTCTTTCGGCATTTCCCAGTTATCTGCAAGTGGCCACACTCTGAAGGCAATGTGTTCTTGTATTAAATCCCTCGTCCCAATAAAAGAGCAGACTATGTCGAAGGCCCATTGGCATTCTTCGGCTACTTCATCCATTTCTACCTTCGGTTTCCGGAGTCCGAAGCGCTGCCAGATAGGGCACATGATGATATCCTTAATATCTTCTCGAACCTTCAAATCATTTTTTACATAGAACCATTCCTTCATCCATTCCCCGGGCCATCTCTTCCGAAAGGTTGGCACGGGACAGCTTGATCCAGAGCGAGCACCGAAGCTGTAACAACCAAAGTTGTTATGATATTGCTCTTTACCCCAGGGCTTCGTCTCATATAATAACTCATGTATATTGCAAAAGCTTTTCGCACTTGGCTCTAGGCCCTGGCTCTTCACGGCCCAGACGAAGACTCCCATTCTTATTATTGCTTCAGGGGTAAGTTGATGAAGGTAAACCTGATATATTTTCAGAACTTCTACCACAAACCTGCTAATAGGGAATCGTAGCCCAGCTTTAAAAAAGCTTCGGAAGATCACGACTTCATTATCTTCGGGAGTCGGCACAGTCCTCTCTCCGTCATCTGCCCTCACGATGGACATATCTCGAAAATATCTTCCCCTCATGTTTTCAAGGTGACTTTGCCCAATAGTTGATTTTCCGAAGACTGAATGGCTTGGTCGCCATGATCGATCTTCGGAATCCTCACCCCCGCTGTCTGCATCATAACTATCACTTTCACCAGTATCTTCAGATAAGCCTTCCAAAATCTCCCTAGTAATTTTCTCTGTATTTGTTTTTGCTATTGATTCGATGAAGCCCAGATTTTTCTCCTCAGAAAGGCTCAGCTTCACTCCGGCAGCAGCTTTCTTTTCCTCAGACATCCCTTCGGAAATCCTGCCTCTCGGCTCCGAAGCTTAAAACTAGGGAGGCAGTCAAATATTTGTGGGCAGAAAGCTATTTGAGCAGGTAAAACAGATGGCAAGAGAGCGTGCCAAATAACTTGTGGTGAGCCCTTATTTATACACCCAGTATGTCGAAAACTGGAGGGTCCCGCTTGTCAATGACTGTTGCTATTTTAGCAAAAGGAAGGTGTTTTTTCGGACCTTCGGCCCATAGCCTGCGTCCATATCGCAATATAAACTTATCTTTACAGCAAATTAATATTGCGAGGGGCTACTGTTGGGGGCCTTCGGCTTCCGAAGGTCCTCAAAAACATAATTTGACTATGTTTTCCAAGACAAATATGTGAACAGGTACCTTCGAAGTCAGATTGCGAGTATACAAGAACATGGTTAAGATGAAGCTTGACTGGGACGGCGATCACGACGAAGGATAAGACGATCACGAAGCTATGTGCAGAAGAGCTTTGGCATAACGGCGGGAAAGGGAAACCGACTTAAAGATGAAAAGCCAAATTAGATCTCGAAGAATTACTATAGAGTTATTGATAAATGTAAAGGACATTAATGTAATTTTGCATGGGCTGCGACCCGTGCCTATAAATAGGTGAACAGTATTCTCGTACTGTTCACGCTAACTTGGCATTCACTTTTGCGTCACGCCTGTATTCTCATTCCTTCAAGCCGAAGGTACATTTGTAATTTACTATTGTTTACACAAGTAATATAAATGGAAATAGATTAATAATAATGTTTACAAAAATTATGTTACTTTTTGTACTTTGTATGAATGTTCTCCATTTTTTATCATGATCGTGAAGGTATGTCCTTCATGACCTTCGTCCTAGATTCATTATATCCGAAGGGAAATAATGATCCGAAGGACGAAGGGCTTTGATATTTAACATTTTATGTTGCCTTGTTCTTGATTCATAGCATTTGAGAACAAGTCCCCAACAGTCGGGTTCCAAGGAACCTACCACGTAGTGCTGGGGAGACCATGCTACGCCAAGTTCATGGCCGTCCCCAACTACACCTACCTCAAGCTCAAGATGTCGGGCCCCAACAGGGTCATCACCGTCGGATCCACGTACCGACACGCGTACGAATGCGACGTGGAGTGCGTGGAGTACGCTGAGGCCCTCGCCGAATCCGAGGCCCTCATCGCCGACCTAGAGAGCCTCTCCAAGGAAGTGCCAGACTCGAAGCGCCACGACGGCAACTTCGAGCCAGCAGAGGCGGTTAAGTCCGTCCCTCTCGACCCCAGCAACGACGCCTCCAATCAGGTCCGGATCGGCTCCGAGCTCGACCCCAAATAGGAAGCAGTGCTCGTCGACTTTCTCCACGCGAACGCCGAGGTTTTTGCGTGGAGTCCCTCGGACATGCCTGGCATACCGAGGGATGTCGCCGAGTACTCGCTGGATATCCGAGCTAGAGCCCGACCCGTGAAGCAACCTCTGTGCCGATTCGACGAAGAAAAGCGCAGAGCCATAGGCGAGGAGATCCACAAGCTGATGGCTGTAGGGTTCATCAAAGAGGTATTCCATCCCGAATGGCTAGCCAACCATGTGCTTGTGAAAAAGAAAGGTGGGAAATGGCGGATGTGTGTAGACTACACTGGTCTAAACAAAGCATGTTCGAAAGTTCCCTACCCTCTGCCTCGCATCGATCAAATCGTGGATTCCACTGCTGGGTGCGAAACCCTGTCGTTCCTTGATGCCTACTCAGGGTATCACCAAATCAGGATGAAAGAGTCCGACCAGCTCGCGACTTCTTTCATCACACCTTTTGGCATGTACTGCTACATCACTATGCCATTTGGTTTGAGGAATGCAGGCGCGACATACCAAAGGTGCATGAACCACGTCTTTGGAGAGCACATTGGTTGAACGGTCGAGGCTTACGTCGATGACATCGTAGTCAAGACGAGGAAAGTCTCTGACCTCCTCGCTGACCTTGAAACGACATTCAAGTGTCTCAAGGCGAAAGGCGTAAAACTTAATCCTGAGAAGTGTGTCTTCGGAGTCCCCCGAGGCATGCTCCTGGGGTTCATCGTCTCCGAGCGGGGCATCAAGGCCAACCCGGAGAAAATCACGGCCATCACCAACATGGGGCCCATCAAGGACTTAAAAGGAGTACAGAGGGTCATGGGATGCCTTGCGGCTCTGAGCCGCTTCATATCGCGCCTCGACGAAAGAGGCCTACCCCTGTACCTCCTCTTAAGGAAGACCTAGCCCCCGAGGCCAAGGAAGCCCTCGGGAACTTAAAGGCGCTCCTTACAAGCGCGCCCATCCTGGTGCCCCCCGCTGCTGGAGAAGCCCTCTTGATCTACGTAGCCGCAACCACTCAGGTGGTCAGCGCTGCGATCGTAGTCGAGAGACGAGAAGAAGGGCATGCATTGCTCGTCCAGAGGCTGGTCTACTTCATCAGTGAGGTACTGTCTGAGACCAAAATCCGCTACCCGCAAATTCAGAAGCTACTGTACGCGGTAATTCTGACACGGCAAAAGTTGTGACACTACTTTGAGTCTCATCCGGTGACTGTGGTGTCATCCTTCCCCCTGGGGGAGATCATCCAGTGCCGAGAGGCCTCGGGTACGATTGCAAAGTGGGCGGTGGAGATCATGGGCGAGACAATCTCGTTCGCCCCTCGGAAGGCCATCAAGTCCCAAGTCTTGGCGAACTTTGTGGCTGAATGGGTCGACACCCAGCTTCCAGCAGCTCCGATCCAACCGGAACTCTGGACCATGTTTTTCGACGGGTCGCTGATGAAAACAGGAGCGGGCGCGGGCCTGCTCTTCATCTCACCCCTCGGGAAGCACCTCCGCTACGTGCTGCGACTCCATTTCCCGGCGTCCAACAACGTGGCCGAGTACGAGGCTCTGGTTAACGGGTTGCGCATCGCCATCGAGCTAGGGGTTCTGCGCCTCGACGCTCGTGGCGACCCGCAGCTTGTCATCGACCAAGTCATGAAGACCTCACACTGCCGCGACCCGAAGATGGAAGCCTACTGCGACGAGGTCCGGTGCCTGGAAGACAAGTTCTACGGGCTCGAGCTCAACCACGTCGCCCGACGATACAACAAGACTGCAGATGAGCTGGCTAAAATAGCATCGGGGCGGACAACGGTTCCTCGGACGTCTTCTCCCGAGACCTACATCAACCCTCCGTCAAGACCGACGACACGCCCGAGCCCGAGAAGGCCTCGGCTCAGCCCGAGGCACCCTCGGCCGCCGAGGGTGAGGCACTGCGCGTCGAGGAAGAGCGGAATGGTGTCCCGCCTAATCGAAACTGACAGACCCCGTACCTGCAATATCTCCACCGAGGAGAGCTACCCCTCGACAGAGCCGAAGCTCGGCGACTGGCGCGGCGCGCCAAGTCGTTCGTCTTGCTAGGTGACGGAAAGGAGCTCTACCACCGCATCCCCACAGGCATCCTCCAGTTATGCATATCCATCGCCGAAGGTCAGGAGCTATTGCAAGAAATACACTCAAGGGCTTGCGGTCATCACGCAGCACCTCAAGCCCTCATTGGAAATGCCTTCCGACAAGGTTTCTACTGGCCAACCGCGGTGGCCGACGCCACTAGGATTGTACACACCTGCCAAGGGTGTCAATTCTACGCAAGGCAGACGCACCTGCCCGCTCAGGCCCTGCAAACAATACCCATCACCTGGTTGTTTGCTGTGTGGGGTCTGGACCTCGTCGGTCCCTTGCAGAAGGCACCCGGGGGCTTCACGCACCTCCTGGTCGCTATCAACAAATTCTCCAAGTGGATTGAGGTTCGACCCCTAAACAGCATCAGGTCCGAACAGGCGGTGGCATTCTTCGCCAACATCATCCATCGCTTTGGGGTCCCGAACTCCATCATCACCGACAACGGCACCCAGTTCACTGGCAGGAAGTTCCTGGACTTCTGCGAGGACCACCACATCCGGGTGGACTGGGCCGCCATAGCTCACCCCATGACGAATGGGCAGGTAGAGCGTGCCAACGGTATGATTCTACAGGGACTCAAGCCGAGGATCTACAACGACCTCAACAAGTTCGGCAGGCGATGGATGAAGGAACTCCCTTCGGTGGTCTGGAGTCTGAGGACGACGCCAAGCCGAGCCACGGGCTTCACGCCGTTTTTTCTAGTCTATGGGGTCGAGGCTATCTTGCCCACAGACTTAGAATACGGCTCCCCGAGGACGAGGGCGTACGACGACCAAAGCAACCAGACCCGCCGAGAAGACTCACTGGACCAGCTGGAGGAGGCTCGAGACATGGCCTTACTACACTCGGCGCGGTATCAGCAGTCTCTGCAACGCTACCACGCCCGAGGGGTTCGGTCCCGAGACCTCCAGATGGGCGACTTGGTGCTTCAGCTACGACAGGACGCCCAAGGGCGCCACAAGCTCACTCCTCCCTGGGAGGGGCCATTCATCATCGCCAAGATTTTGAAGCCCGGAACATACAAGCTGGCCAACAGTCAAGGCGAGGTCTACAGCAACGCTTGGAACATCCGACAGCTACGTCGCTTCTACCCGTAAGATGTTTTCAAGTCGTTCATATACCTCGTTCTCTTTACATACACAAATAAAGTTGTCGGGGACCATAATTAAGGGTACCCTCAAGACTCCTAAATCTCAGCTGGTAACCCCCATCAGCACAAAAGCTGCAAAGGCCTGATGGGTGCGATTAAGTCAAGGATCGGTCCATTCGAGGGACGCGATCACGCCTCGCCCGAGCCCAGCCTCGGGCAAGGGTAGCCGACCCCGGAGGATTTACGTCTCGCCCGAGGACCCCCTCCAGCGAAGGACACACCTTCGGCTCGCCCGAGGCCCAGTCTTCGCCAAGAAGCAACCTTGGCCAAGTCGCCACGCGAACCGACCGTATCGCAGGGGCATTTAATGCAAAGGTGGCCTGACACCTTTATCCTGACGCGCGCCCTCCAGTCGACAGAGCCGAAGTGACCGTAGTCACTTCGCCGCTCCACTGACCGGCCTGACAAGAGGACAGCGCCGCCTGCACCGCTCTGACTGCTGTACCACTCGACAGAGTAAGGCTGACAGCAGCCAAGTCCGGCCTCAGGCGCCATAGGAAACTCCGCTTCGCCCGACCCTAGGGCTCGGACTCGGGCTCAGTCCCGGAAGACGACGAACTCCGCTTCGCCCGACCCCAGGGCTCGGACTCGGGCTCAGCCCCGGAAGACGACGAACTCCGCATCGCCCGACCCCAGGGCTCGGACTCGGGCTCAGCCCCAGAAGACGACGAACTCCGCATCGCCCGACCCCAGTGTAATATACCAAAAAAAATGTTGCCAAAGGTTTATCTTCGGTGCGTGGATGTGGGGAAAGAGTTGTGGGCAGTTGGATGCAAAGTCAAGAGACATCTGAGGCGTCGTTTCTTTTTCCCACAAAACCCTAGTGGTCGCCCCCCTATTTTCCCCTTTTCTTGGCCGCCAACCCCCCTTTTCCCCACCCTTGGCCGCCCCTCCCCCTTCCCCTTGCAGCCACCCTCCACTACTTCCTCCTCCCTCTAGATCTCCCCCCCCCCCCCCACGCAGCAAGGATCGAGAAGAGGAGGAGCAAGATGGATTGAAGAGGAAGAGAGGATCAAGGAGATGTTCTACCCCCATCTCTTGCAGATTTTCTTGGGGAAACCCTAGGTAAGGATAGGATCCTTGTTCCTCCCTATAATTATATGATTTTGGAGGTTGTGGATCATGTGGATTGAAGGATTAGAGGTTGGATTAGATGTGGGGTTAGGTTTTGATCTCGAATTTAATTTCTGCAGAATGATAGATTCGACAGTTTCTGTTCATGTCAGTATTCCGTGGTCTTAGTGGCCTCAAAAAAATAAGAAGTCTATATATGAGTCGTAGATAATTTGTAGATCTTTCCGTGGCCGTGAAGAACACCTCAATCGGACATCAGAACAGAAAGTTATGACAGTTTGATTATAGCAGTTTTTCAGTCTCATAATTCTGTGCAGAATCTGTTCTCTTAAGGGTTAGGCAATTTTATCAACAGAATTAAACTGTGGGTTGGTAAAAGAAGTTGTAGATAACTTCATAAGCTTTCCAGATTGTTAAAGAGTGCATTCATATGATTTGTGAAACTCCAGTTATGTTTGTTTTACTGTGGCTGTTCCTGTTTGCCTGACAAAAATGAATGGGTCTGTTCACTGGTGGGTTTCATCTAGTAAATGGCCAAATTGGCTCTTCCAACTATGGAGACTTTTGTAGAAGGATAAAAGTTCTTACTTCCAACAGAATTTCATAATTTTTGGTTCAGTAGTTTGGGAGATATCGAATTTTCAAGTTAACCATACTGCTGTCTAAAACAGATTCAGTCAGTTATCTTGTCAGATGTTTTAGAACTTGTAGATGGCAGAATTTAATTATCCATTGAATACTGAAGTTGTAGAGTATTTTGTGTAGATACTCCTAGAGTATTTGTTTGATATCACCGCTGTTTTAATTTTAAAGATACAAAATTAACAAACAGCGCTGCTGCTGTATGGCATGTGGTTCAGGGTGGGAGTCTTTCCACTCGGTCTTGGTTTCAAGTGTAGGAGTGTTTTGTTGATTGATGGCAAATGTTTGTGAAATATTTGTACTAAGTTTTATGCCCGCTAGCAGGTGGCTATACTCCAGATCATGTCTAGTACATTCCTTCTTCTTCGATGAAGGCAAGTGAATGTAGCGGTGGTTGCTTCCGTTCTGACCTGTTATTTCTATTGCCTACACTCTAATATTCAGAAGTATTGGATTCTTTCATAATTGGACTCTATGGTGATGCTTTACTTGCTTGCATTATACTGATGCTCAATCATATATTGATGATGATTATGATTCGAGTATGATTCATGAGATTAATTCACACCCTGAAGGTAAATGAAGTATTATTTGAGGTTGGTATTGTATCTGAAGGTAAATGAAGTATTATTTGAGGTTGGTATTGTATCTGAAGGTAAATAAAGTATTATTTGAGGTTTGTATTGTATCTAAAGGAAGTGAAGGTTATTGATAAATGCAGCATGCCATATACATTGCATGACTCATTTGCATCTGAAGTTTTGTCGTGACCTATGGTCCGACCGTACCGGTACAATTTAGCATCGTACGTTGCCCGAGGAGGGGTACGATGCGGCTTCATACCCTTAGAGGTATGAAGGCAGAGGACATATGCATTGCATTCATATGCATTCATTGAAGTGATATTTGCAGATGATGTGGTTTTATACTCTCAGAGGTATGAAGATAGAGTACCTACACATTGCATTCCTATGCATACATTGAAGTGATATTTGTAGGTATTATTGACGCACGGAAGGGTTATAGAACCTATTGTGGTTGTTCGAGGAAATGAGATGGTATTGGTTATAGTGGGACTACTGAGTTCCATATCTACAAGTATTTCTGATTTTAATTGTGACTCTTTTAAAATGTTGATGAATTCAATTTGTGGTTTAAAGATCTCGTCAAAATTATTCGCTTGCTGAGATGTTTCATCTCACTCTTGCATTACTCAATGCAGGTGCTTGTTGCTCATCAAGGGAAGTGGGAATTAGCAGCACATCCACCTTCACTCTTATAATAACACTGCTTAGGCGCAGTCATGATTTAATTAGAAGCTTCTTGTCAAAGGACGTTTGTTTCTAACTAGTTGTGCGCACTGGATAATTTAGCTCATGTCGTTATGGTTGTCTTCCCATTGCTAGCAAACTATTAATGTCTATTATGTTTTCTTATCATGATATCTATTTACACTTTCTTGCTTCCCCGTTTATGCCATTTTCAAAGGAGATGCTGTCGAAATTTTATATACGAATGTTAGATGTGTAGTTTAGTACCATTCTGGGGTGTTTGTGGATCCCGGGGTGTTACAGTTGGTATCAAAGCTTAGGCTTTAGATTCTTGGCAATTTGAAGATAAATTTGACACACTTGCACATATAGGAAGGGTATGGGTTCAAGTATCTTTGATATATATTAGTGACTTTGAAGTGCAGATGACAATAATTTCACCCCTCTCGATTCCTTTACGGTGATGTGGTAAGTTGTTTATGGCTTAATGCTTGATATAATTTATTTCTGAAATTTTTATATTGTTTTATTAATGCGGTAAATATCGCTGATCATTTGTGAGAATGAAGTTGTTATTATGCTTGTGATATACAAGTATGCCTATGATGTTTTCACTATGTTTTTCATGGTTGAGTTTTATACAATAATATTGTTATATATGCTTGACTGAGGATGTTTTAAGAGGAGTGTGAATTGCGTGTTTTGGGGTACAAGGTAATCATCAATTTGAATTTAAGTTGTTGAGCGGTTGGTGGATAGCTCCAACTATCTTTGCAAAGAATGATTGTTTATGTTGAGAAACTAGTTCTGAAAGAAATGAATATTGGTACTTGTATATGGATTTTGGGGGAAGTCTTTACATAGCCAGAATGGCTTACATGTCTCTCTTCTATCATGTGTTTTAGTAGACACAAAGCCTAGATGTGGTTTAAAGTGGTTGCATGTTAGTCATGATAATTGTAGAATAAATCTTTGATTTTTCTTGATCTATTGATTATGTATGAATACGTCGAGGATTTGATGGTTCTCTTCCCGATGCATGTTTGTGGAGCCATTGTTGGACCACTTATCTATTGGTTTGAATGAAGTCATTGCCTAGCCTAGAGTTGGTTGTGTGTGGTTATTCACCTATTCCTAAATGATGTGGTTTTTACATCAGCTTGGGATGTTTGCCAAATGTGTGAAGGATTACAGGGTTAGTATTGGCCCTTTATGTCTGGTACTCTAAGTGCATCATGTGATAGAATGAAATGTAAGTTTCTGAACTACAATAGATGAAGACTCATATTATGTGTAGGTTAACTTTAGTAGTTGGATATTTTTCTTAGTTGAGATGCTGAATGAAGTATAGTGACATGGGTTAAGCAAGTATTGTGTTGTTGTTGGGCTGTCAGTGCTCTATGTAGAGTTTTTGACATTTCTTCGATGAACTGTGCCGCGCAAGATTTTATTGGCTTCTTGTCGGCTTTATTGCTCCATTAGTTCTAAAGATTTTCTCCCTTTTGGTGGGGTGCAAAGTATGTTAGATTATCATTATGGCAAGAACAAGGTTTAGGAAGATTAGGAGTTTTGTTTCAATAGAACTACTTGTTTCGTCGTGCTGTGAGGTGAGGTGTTTGATCTTCTTATACATTCATCTGGTGTGGAAGTTTCACCATTGAATTAAAATGAATTGTTGAAGTTGGTAAAGGTTGTGCTTAGTGCATATTACCCCTTCATAAAAGAGTGTCGTTTTAAGACATTGATGCTGATGTATGGCTGCATCCAAATTCGATGTTGTGAAATCGTAGTGTTGATTGCATCTATGACTTGGTTTGTGCTTCATTACATGTTGGTTCATGCTTGATGTCAGGTTGTGTAGTTTCCTTAGACAATTAGTCCAAGGTAGAAGTTCTTGTGTTAATTAAGACCAATAATGGACCCATGTTTCGAATGGTGGTGCTATATGGGGTACCTTGGGTGTTTTGCTTGGAGTGGTCGAATTCGAGGACGAATTCTTTTTAAGGGGGGTAGAGTGTAATATCCCAAAAAAAATGTTGCCAAAGGTTTATCTTCGGTGCGTGGATGTGGGGAAAGAGTTGTGGGCAGTTGGATGCAAAGTCAAGAGACATCTGAGGCGTCGTTTCTTTTTCCCACAAAACCCTAGTGGTCGCCCCCCCTATTTTCCCCTTTTCTTGGCCGCCAACCCCCCTTTTCCCCACCCTTGGCCGCCCCTCCCCCTTCCCCTTGCAGCCACCCTCCACTACTTCCTCCTCCCTCTAGATCTCCCCCCCCCCCACGCAGCAAGGATCGAGAAGAGGAGGAGCAAGATGGATTGAAGAGGAAGAGAGGATCAAGGAGATGTTCTACCCCCATCTCTTGCAGATTTTCTTGGGGAAACCCTAGGTAAGGATAGGATCCTTGTTCCTCCCTATAATTATATGATTTTGGAGGTTGTGGATCATGTGGATTGAAGGATTAGAGGTTGGATTAGATGTGGGGTTAGGTTTTGATCTCGAATTTAATTTCTGCAGAATGATAGATTCGACAGTTTCTGTTCATGTCAGTATTCCGTGGTCTTAGTGGCCTCAAAAAAATAAGAAGTCTATATATGAGTCGTAGATAATTTGTAGATCTTTCCGTGGCCGTGAAGAACACCTCAATCGGACATCAGAACAGAAAGTTATGACAGTTTGATTATAGCAGTTTTTCAGTCTCATAATTCTGTGCAGAATCTGTTCTCTTAAGGGTTAGGCAATTTTATCAACAGAATTAAACTGTGGGTTGGTAAAAGAAGTTGTAGATAACTTCATAAGCTTTCCAGATTGTTAAAGAGTGCATTCATATGATTTGTGAAACTCCAGTTATGTTTGTTTTACTGTGGCTGTTCCTGTTTGCCTGACAAAAATGAATGGGTCTGTTCACTGGTGGGTTTCATCTAGTAAATGGCCAAATTGGCTCTTCCAACTATGGAGACTTTTGTAGAAGGATAAAAGTTCTTACTTCCAACAGAATTTCATAATTTTTGGTTCAGTAGTTTGGGAGATATCGAATTTTCAAGTTAACCATACTGCTGTCTAAAACAGATTCAGTCAGTTATCTTGTCAGATGTTTTAGAACTTGTAGATGGCAGAATTTAATTATCCATTGAATACTGAAGTTGTAGAGTATTTTGTGTAGATACTCCTAGAGTATTTGTTTGATATCACCGCTGTTTTAATTTTAAAGATACAAAATTAACAAACAGCGCTGCTGCTGTATGGCATGTGGTTCAGGGTGGGAGTCTTTCCACTCGGTCTTGGTTTCAAGTGTAGGAGTGTTTTGTTGATTGATGGCAAATGTTTGTGAAATATTTGTACTAAGTTTTATGCCCGCTAGCAGGTGGCTATACTCCAGATCATGTCTAGTACATTCCTTCTTCTTCGATGAAGGCAAGTGAATGTAGCGGTGGTTGCTTCCGTTCTGACCTGTTATTTCTATTGCCTACACTCTAATATTCAGAAGTATTGGATTCTTTCATAATTGGACTCTATGGTGATGCTTTACTTGCTTGCATTATACTGATGCTCAATCATATATTGATGATGATTATGATTCGAGTATGATTCATGAGATTAATTCACACCCTGAAGGTAAATGAAGTATTATTTGAGGTTGGTATTGTATCTGAAGGTAAATGAAGTATTATTTGAGGTTGGTATTGTATCTGAAGGTAAATAAAGTATTATTTGAGGTTTGTATTGTATCTAAAGGAAGTGAAGGTTATTGATAAATGCAGCATGCCATATACATTGCATGACTCATTTGCATCTGAAGTTTTGTCGTGACCTATGGTCCGACCGTACCGGTACAATTTAGCATCGTACGTTGCCCGAGGAGGGGTACGATGCGGCTTCATACCCTTAGAGGTATGAAGGCAGAGGACATATGCATTGCATTCATATGCATTCATTGAAGTGATATTTGCAGATGATGTGGTTTTATACTCTCAGAGGTATGAAGATAGAGTACCTACACATTGCATTCCTATGCATACATTGAAGTGATATTTGCAGGTATTATTGACGCACGGAAGGGTTATAGAACCTATTGTGGTTGTTCGAGGAAATGAGATGGTATTGGTTATAGTGGGACTACTGAGTTCCATATCTACAAGTATTTCTGATTTTAATTGTGACTCTTTTAAAATGTTGATGAATTCAATTTGTGGTTTAAAGATCTCGTCAAAATTATTCGCTTGCTGAGATGTTTCATCTCACTCTTGCATTACTCAATGCAGGTGCTTGTTGCTCATCAAGGGAAGTGGGAATTAGCAGCACATCCACCTTCACTCTTATAATAACACTGCTTAGGCGCAGTCATGATTTAATTAGAAGCTTCTTGTCAAAGGACGTTTGTTTCTAACTAGTTGTGCGCACTGGATAATTTAGCTCATGTCGTTATGGTTGTCTTCCCATTGCTAGCAAACTATTAATGTCTATTATGTTTTCTTATCATGATATCTATTTACACTTTGTTGCTTCCCCGTTTATGCCATTTTCAAAGGAGATGCTGTCGAAATTTTATATACGAATGTTAGATGTGTAGTTTAGTACCATTCTGGGGTGTTTGTGGATCCCGGGGTGTTACACCCAGGGCTCGGACTCGGGCTCAGCCCCGGAAGACGACGAACTCCGCATCGCCCGACCCCAGGGCTCGGACTCGGGCTCAGCCTCGGAAGACGATGAACTCCGCATCGCCTGACCCCAGGGCTCGGACTCGGGCTCAGCCCCGGAGGATGACGAACTCTGCTTCGCCCGACCCTAGGGCTCGGACTCAGCCCTGGCCTCAGCCGACGGTACGGTCTCCACCTCGCCCGACCCAGGGGCTCGGACTCGACCTCGGCCTTGGAAGACAGACTCGACCTCGACCTCGAAGGAGCCTCCACCTCGCCCAACCTAGGGCTCGGACCGACCACGTCACAGGAGGCGCCATCATTACCCTACCCCAAGCTGACTCAGTCTACGGGGAACAAGACCGGCGTCCCATCTGGCTCGCTCCCCTAAACAAGTAATGATGGTGCCCCGCATGCTCTATGACGACGGCGGCTCTCAGCCCCCTTACGGAAGTAAGAAAACGTCAGCAAGGACCCGACAGCCCCGAGAGCTGTCCTTCCGCCAGGCTCCAGCGCTCCTCCGACGGCCACGACACCACACGAACCGGGTGCCAAAACCTCTCCGGCTGCCACGATGGCATGTACTTAGGGCACTAGCTCTCCTCCGCTAGACACGTTAGCACACTGCTACACCCCCCATTGTACACCTGGATCCTTTCCTTACGCCTATAAAAGGAAGGTCCAGGGCCCTCTTACAGAGGGTTGGCCGCGCGGAGAAGGACGGGACGGCGCTCGCGTAGGGCCGCTCGCTCCCTCCCGCGTGGACGCTTGTAACCCCCTACTGCAAGCGCACCCGACCTAGGCGCGGGACAAACACGAAGGCCGTGGGTTTCACCTCTCACACCTGTCTCCCTCCGGCTTCTTCCCCCCATCGCGCTCCGTCTCGCGTCGACCCATCTGGGCTGGGGCACGCGGCGACAATTTACTCGTCGGTCCAGGGACCCCCCGGGTTCGAAACGCCGACAGTTGGCGCGTCAGGTAGGGGCCTGCTGCGTGTTGACGAACAGCTTCCCGTCAAGCTCCAGATGGGCAGTCTCCAGCAACCTTTCCAGCCCGGGACAGTACTCCGTTTCGGGAGTCTTGA
The DNA here is from genome assembly GCF_902167145.1 of Zea mays. NCBI lineage: Eukaryota > Viridiplantae > Streptophyta > Magnoliopsida > Poales > Poaceae > Zea > Zea mays. The sequence goes on along the minus strand of NC_050097.1, from coordinate 175,365,172 downwards.
GTTCATGTCCCTCGATGGCAGCTACGACATGATACTCCTTCCCCCGCCGCGCGACAGCGACAATGGCGACCGACAACCCGCCTGCCGGCGGCGGAATCGACGACGTCTTCCCCACGTGGTGGAAGAACAACATTCGGGCTTGTCCCGTCCCCTCATCCGCCGACGGAGGAGGAGGCGGGGCAACCAAGGCCAAGCAGGAGGCGGCACCTCGTCGGCTGTCGAGCGAGTCGACGACGCCGGTGCCCCAACAGGGGGCACGTCGGGCATCGACCTCGCGTCTGAGACGAAGACGAGCGCCGTCTCCCCGCAACACGCCAACCCCAAGCAAATGGGCGACGCCAGCACGCTCGCGAAGGACTTGCTGGGCGTCACCTTTGTACCTAAGACGACGGTGCAGTCTGCTCCAGACGTGACTTCGTCACCGCCCGTCGACCAAGAGGTACCGACCGATTCCCATCTCGTGCCTTTTGGATTCGGCCTCGACCCACCAAGCGACTTCGCTTCGGTGGACGCTCTCATAGAGGCGAGTCCAAACCCTCTGGGGTATCGTATGCGGTCACCCTGGGACCGGCTGACAGCCGTCTCGACCTACGGGCCCTCGGGGTCCGAGGAAGATGACGAGCCCGACTTCTGTTGGGATTTCTCCAGACTTGGTAACCCCAGTGCCATGCGGGACTTCGTGACCACATGCGACTACTGCCTTTCCGACTGTTCCGACGGTAGCCGCAGCCTCAGCGACGAGGACTGCGGCCCAAGTCGTGAATGTTTCCACGTCGATCTAGGGGGTCTCGGCGAAGGCAACCATCTTGGTATGCCGGAGAATGGCGATCCCCCTAGGCCTGTGCCTCGCGTTGACATCCTTCGGGAGCTAGCTGTGGTCCCCGTCCCGGCGGGGGGTCATGACCCACAGGTCGAGCAAATCCGCGAGCTGCAGGCCAGGCTCGACGAGGGAGCAGGAACACTTGAGCCGATCCGCCGGGACATCGGGCAGGAATGGGCGGGCCAACCTCCGGCCGGAGAAGTGTGTCATCTCCCCCAGGGCTTCCAGCACCGCATCGCCGACGGTGTTAGGGTAAGGCCGCCACCGACTTCCAGTGGAGTCGGCCAGAACCTGGCTGCAGCGGCAATACTTCTCCGCTCGATGCCGGAGCCATCTACCACCGAGGGGCGGCGTATCCAGGGAGAGCTCAAGAATCTCCTGGAGGACGCCGCGGTCCGACGGGCCGAAAGCTCCACCTCCCGAAGGCAGGGGTACCCCTCGGAACATCGCGCCGCGACTTCCCGATTCATACGGGAAGCCTCGGTCCACACCGGGCACACGCGCAACACAGCGCCTGCGGCCCCGAGTCGCCTCGGCAACGAGCACCATCACCGCAACCGTCGGGCCCACCTCGACGAGAGGGTGCGCCGAGGCTACCACCCCAGGCGTAGGGGATGCTACAACAGCGGGGAGGATCGGAGTCCCTCGCCCAAACCACCCGGTCCGCAGGCTTTCTGCCGCACCATACGACGGGTGCCGTTCCCGAACCGGTTCCAAACCCCGACTACTATCACAAAGTACTCGGGGGAGACGAGACCGGAACTGTGGCTCGCGGACTATCGGCTGGCCTGCCACCTGGGTGGAACGGACGATGATAACCTCATCATCCGCAGCCTCCCCCTGTTCCTCTCCGATACCGCTCGAGCCTCGCTGGAGCACCTGCCTCCGGGGCAGATCTCCAACTGGGACGACCTGGTCCAAGCCTTCGCCGGCAATTTCCAGGGCACGTACGTGCGCCCTAGAAACTCCTGGGATCTCCGAAGCTGCCGCCAGCAGCCGGGAGAGTCTCTCCGGGACTACATCCGGCGATTCTCGAAGCAGCGCATCGAGCTGCCCAACATCACCGATTTGGATGTCATCGGCGCGTTCCTCGCCGGCACCACCTGCCGCGACCTGGTGAGCAAGCTGGGTCGCAAGACCCCCACCAGGGCGAGCGAGCTGATGGACATCGCCACCAAGTTCGCCTCTGGCCAGGAGGCGGTTGAGGCCATCTTCCGGAAGGACAAGCAGCCCCAGAGCCGCCCACCGGAAGATGTCCCCGAGGCGTCAACTCAGCGCGGCACCAAGAAGAAAGGCAAAAAGAAGTTGCAAGCGAAACGCGACGCCGTCGACGGGGACCTTATCGCCGCCGCCGAGTACAAGAACCCTCGGAAACCTCCTGGAGGTGCCAACCTCTTCAACAAGATGCTCAAGGAGCCGTGCACCTATCATCAGGGGCCCGTCAAGCACACCCTTGAGGAGTGCGCCATGCTTCGGCGCCACTTTCACAAGGCCGGGCCACCCGCGGAGGGTGGCAGGGCTCGCGACGACGATAAGAAGGAAGATCACAAGGCAGGAGAGTTCCCCAAGGTCCACGACTGCTACATGATCTACAGTGGGCGAGTGGCGAACGCCTCGGCTCGGCACCGCAAGCAAGAGCGTCGGGAGGTCTGCTCGGTAAAGGTGGCGGCGCCAGTCTACCTGGACTGGTCCGACAAGCCCATCACCTTCGACCAGGGCGACCATCCCGACCGCGTGCCAAGCCCGGGGAAATACCCGCTCGTTGTCGACCCCGTCATCGGCAACGTCAGGCTCACCAAGGTCCTCATGGATGGAGGCAGCGGCCTCAACATCATCTACGCCGAGACCCTTGGGCTCCTGCGTATCGATCTGTCCTCGGTCCGGACGGGCGCTACGCCTTTTCACGCGATCATCCCCGGGAAGCGTGTCCAACCCCTCGGATAACTCGATCTACCCGTCTGCTTCGAGACACCCTCCAACTTCCGAAGGGAGACCCTCACGTTCGAAGTGGTCGGGTTTCGAGGAACCTACCACGCAGTGCTGGGGAGGCCATGCTACGCCAAGTTCATGGCCGTCCCCAACTACACCTACCTCAAGCTCAAGATGTCGGGCCCCAACGGGGTCATCACCGTCGGCCCCACGTACCGACACGCGTACGAATGCGACGTGGAGTGCGTGGAGTACGCCGAGGGCCTCGCCGAATCCGAGGCCCTCATCGCCAACCTGGAGAGCCTCTCTAAGGAGGCGCCAGACGTGAAGCGCCACGCCGGCAACTTCGAGCCAGCGGAGACGGTTAAATCCGTCCCTCCAGACCCCAGCAACGACGCCTCCAAGCAGATCCGGATCGGCTCCGAGCTCGATCCCAAATAGGAAGCAGTGCTCGTCGACTTTCTCCATGCAAACGCTGACGTTTTCGCGTGCAGTCCCTCGGACATGCCTGGCATACTGAGGGATGTCGCCGAGCACTCGCTGGATATCCGAGCTGGAGCCCGACCCATGAAGCAGCCTCTGCGCCGATTCGACGAAGAAAAGTGTAGAGTCATAGGCGAGGAGATCCACAAGCTAATGGCGGCAGGATTCATCAAAGAGGTATTCCATCCCGAATGGCTTGCCAACCCTGTGCTTGTGAGAAAGAAAGGAGGGCAATGGCGGATGTGTGTAGACTACACTGGTCTAAACAAAGCATGTCCGAAAGTTTCCTACCCTCTGCCTCGCATCGATCAAATCGTGGATTCCACTGCTGGGTGCAAAACCCTGTCTTTCCTTGATGCCTACTCGGGGTATCACCAGATCAGGATGAAAGAGTCCGTCCAGCTCGCGACTTCTTTCATCACACCCTTCGGCATGTACTGCTATGTTACCATGCCATTTGGTTTGAGGAATGCGGGTGCAACGTACCAACGGTGCATGAACCACGTGTTCGGCGAACACGTTGGCCGAACGGTCGAGGCCTACGTCGATGACATCGTAGTCAAGACGAGGAAAGCCTCCGACCTCCTTTCCGACCTTGAAGCGACATTCCGATGTCTCAAGGCAAAAGGCGTGAAGCTCAATCCCGAGAAGTGTGTCTTCGGAGTTCCCCGAGGCATGCTCTTGGGGTTCATCGTCTCCGAGCGGGGCATCGAGGCCAACCCGGAGAAGATCGCGGCCACCACCAGCATGGGGCCCATCAAGGACTTGAAAGGCGTACAGAGAGTCACGGGATGCCTTGCGGCTCTGAGCCGTTTCATCTCGCGCCTCGGCGAAAGAAGCCTGCCTCTATACCGCCTCTTAAGGAAGGCCGAGTGCTTCACTTGGACCCCTGAGGCCGAGGAAGCCCTCAGGAACCTGAAGGAGCTCCTCACGAACGCGCCCATCTTGGTGCCCCCCGCTGCCGGAGAAGCCCTCTTGATCTACATCGCCGCGACCACTCAGGTGGTTAGCGCCGCGATTGTGGTTGAGAGACAAGAAGAGGGGCATGCATTGCCCGTCCAGAGGCCAGTCTACTTCATCAGTGAGGTACTGTCCGAGACCAAGATCCGCTACCCACAAATTCAGAAGCTGCTGTACGCGGTGATCCTAACACGGCGAAAGTTGCGACACTACTTCGAGTCTCATCCGGTAACTGTGGTGTCATCCTTCCCCCTGGGGGAGATCATCCAGTGCCGAGAGGCCTCGGGTAGAATTGCAAAGTGGGCGGTGGAAATCATGGGTGAGACGATCTCGTTCGCCCCTCGGAAGGCCATCAAGTCCCAGGTCTTGGCGGACTTTGTGGCTGAATGGGTCGACACCCAGCTCCCAACAGCTCCGATCCAACCGGAACTCTGGACCATGTTTTTCGACGGGTCGCTGATGAAGACAGGAGCAGGCGCAGGCCTGCTCTTCATCTCGCCCCTCGGGAAGCACCTACGCTACGTGCTACGCCTCCACTTCTCGGCGTCCAACAATGTGGCTGAGTATGAGGCTCTGGTCAACGGGTTGCGCGTCGCTATCGAGCTAGGGGTCCGACGCCTCGACGCTCGCGGTGACTCGCAGCTCGTCATCGACCAAGTCATGAAGAACTCCCACTGCCGCGACTCAAAGATGGAAGCCTACTGCGATGAGGTTCGGCGCCTGGAAGACAAGTTCTACGGGCTCGAGCTCAACCACATCGCCCGACGCTACAACGAGACTGCGGACAAGCTGGCTAAAATAGCCTCGGGGCGAACAACGGTTCCCCCGGACGTCTTCTCCCGAGACCTGCATCAACCCTCCGTCAAGACCGACGACACGCCCGAGCCCGAGAAGGCCTCGGCCCAGCCCGAGGCACCCTCGGCTCAGTCCGAGGTACCCTCGGCTCGGCCCGAGGCACCCTCGGCCCCCGAGGGTGAGGCACTGCGCATCGAGGAGGAGCGGAGCGGGGTCACGCCTAATCGAAACTGGCAGACCCCGTACCTGCAATATCTCCACCGAGGAGAGCTACCCCTCGACCGAGCTGAAGCTCGGCGGTTGGCGCAGCGCGCCAAGTCGTTCGTCTTGCTGGGAGACGGGAAGGAACTCTACCACCACAGCCCCTCGGGCATCCTCCAGCGATGCATTTCCATCGCCGAAGGCCAGGAGCTCCTACAAGAGATACACTCAGGGGCTTGCAGCCATCACGCAGCGCCTCGAGCCCTTGTTGGAAACGCCTTCCGACAAGGTTTCTACTGGCCGACGGCGGTGGCCGACGCCACTAGAATTGTTCGCACCTGCGAAGGGTGTCAGTTCTACGCAAGGCAGACCCACCTGCCCGCTCAGGCTCTACAGACCATACCCATCACCTGGCCGTTTGCTGTGTGGGGTCTGGACCTAGTCGGCCCCTTGCAGAAGGCACCCGGGGGCTACATGCACCTGATGGTCACCATCGACAAATTCTCCAAGTGGATCGAGGTCCGACCCCTAAACAGCATCAACTCCAAACAGGCGGTGGCGTTCTTCACCAACATCATCCGTCGCTTTGGGGTCCCGAACTCCATCATCACCGACAACGGCACCCAATTCACCGGCAGAAAGTTCCTGGACTTCTGCGAGGATCACCACATCCGGGTGGACTGGGCCGCCGTGGCTCACCCCATGACGAATGGGCAAGTAGAGCGTGCCAACGGCATGATCCTGCAAGGGCTTAAGCCGCGGATCTACAACGACCTCAACAAGTTCGGCAAGCGATGGATGAAGGAGCTCCCCTCTATGGTCTGGAGTCTGAGGACAACGCCGAGCCGAGCCACGGGCTACACACCGTTCTTTCTAGTCTATGGGGCCGAGGCCATCCTGCCCACAGACTTAGAATACGGTTCCCCAAGGATGAAGGCCTACGCCGACCGAAGCAATCGAGCTAATCGAGAAGACTCACTGGACCAGCTGGAAGAGGCTCGGGACATGGCCTTACTACACTCGGTGCGGTACCAGCAGTCCCTGCGACGCTACCACGCCCGAGGGGTTCGGTCCCGAGACCTCCAGGTGGGCGACCTGGTGCTTCGACAGTTTCAACGCGTCGCCCGAACCCGCCGCGGGACTCAAAACTCAAAGCGAAACGACTGTTCCTCGAACGGCTCGCGCACGCGCAACGGTTGCCCCACGAACCACTCGCCCCGTCGCATTAACTCTGCGCCGGGACAGGCGGCACCCTTGGCAGGAGAAGCGGGCGACGCTTCGCCTTCGCCATAATGACCGCGTCAAAAAAGGTGCGCCACATCATCTCGATTTCGTATTCTTTCCCTATTCCTCTTTCTCTCTCTTACAACAGGGACCGAGAAAGGGGGATACCCCGAAAGGGATCCTTCTCCGCGAAGGAAACGGGCCCCGAGCCCCCCTACTGATCAGAGGTTCGAAGGCTGGCCCCTCGGAGGGGTTCAACAGCCGCCTCAGAGCGCTCGGGCTCCGCACCCACTACTGGTCAGAGGTTCGAGGGCCGGCCCCTCGGAAGGGTTTAACGGCCGCCTCAGGCTACTCGGGCTCCGCACCCACTACTGATCAGGGGTTCGTAGGCTGGCCCACGAAGGGTTCACAACCGCCTCAAACATAGAGCGAGGGATGACCCTGGGTACGTTCGATACATAACCAAGGCTCGGGCTACGCTCCCGAGGTACCCTAGGACATTTCCGAGACCAGCGGGAACGATCTTGTAACGGAATCCCATCAGAGGGAGGCATCGAGCCCTCGAACCCCGTCAAAAGGGGACCGGGTTCGGCAGATCACCCGCAGGTACTTTTGGAGCGCGCCTCCAGGCCTCTAGCCGACCCCTAACAAATGGGGCACGGGCGTCCACTCGGATTACCCGTCAGCAGCTCACTGGAGACACCATGTTCGGCGCCCTCCAAGGGCAACATGGCGCTTTCCCCCCCCCCCCCCCCCTCCTCCTTGCGGAAAGGCGACGCAGGGGCGTATGTAAAAAAGTCGAGTCTGTCCTTGACCGTCCTCTCACCCTGTGCGGAGGCTCGGGGGCTGCTCTCGCAAACCTGGCTCCGGCCAAACCGTTGACAGCGTCAACATACCAGCCCGAGAACTTGGGACTCGACCGTGCACCCGGGCTACGGCCAGCTCGCATGAGGGAACAACCAGACCGGCCTAAGCATTGCGAAATGCATTAAGACCTCGAAGGTGTCAAACCACTCCTCCGAGGCCTCGGGGGCTACACCCGGCGGGTGCGCTCGCGCGCACCCACCGGAACAAAACGCAACCGAGAAAGGCTGGTCCCCTTGCAAAAAAGTGCGACAAAAGCCTCCAAGCGAGTATTAACACTCCCTTCGAGGCTCGGGGGCTACTGTCGGGGACCATAATTAGGGTTACCCTCAAGACTCCTAAATCTCAGCTGGTAACCCCCATCAACACAAAGCTGCAAAGGCCTGATGGGTGCGATTAAGTCAAGGATCGATCCATTCGAGGGACGCGATCACGCCTCGCCTGAGCCCAGCCTCTCGCAAGGGCAGCCGACCGCGGAGGATTTACGTCTCACCCGAGGATCCCCTCCAGCGACGGACACACCTTCGGCTCGCCCGAGGCCCAGTCTTCGCCAAGAAGCAACCTTGGCCAAGTCGCCACGCCAACCGACCGAATCGCAGGGGCATTTAATGCAAAGGTGGCCTGACACCTTTATCCTGACGCGCGCCCTCCAGTCGACAGAGCCGAAGTGACCGTAGTCACTTCGCCGCTCCACTGACCGGCCTGACAAGAGGACAGTGTCGCCTCTGCCGCTCTGACTGCTGTGCCACTCGACAGAGTAAGGCTGACAACAGCCAAGTCCGGCCTCAGGCGCCATAGAAAACTCCGCTTCGCCCGACCCCAGTGTTAGAAATATGCCCTAGAGATAATCATAGAGATGAGCATATTTCTTTGTATCCATGATATATATATATATATATATATTGCTTAATTGAATATCCATGGAAGGCACCTTGTATTGATTAGCAATTATGTGAATTGTTTGTGAGATTCTTTACTTATATGGTTATTCTAAATGATGTCCCTAGTCAGAGTCGATGACTAGCACATGTATTAGTTGATGATTACATTTCACAAGTCATGAACATGGAGATGTTAAACTAATAATGTGGGCGCATGTATGACATGAGGCTGGACTGACCCAACGTGAGATATTGTAATATAGTTCTCTTCTTGCAACATGAATACTGTATCCTTAGACCTGAGATTGTCGCATGTTCTCAAGATGTGAATTGACTTACTTAGGGACTATCAAACGCTATCCCGTAACTGGGTAGTTATAAAGGTAGTTTTGGGTTTGTCAGGAAGCATGTTGTGAGGCATGGTCAGTCAAGATGGAATTTGTCCCTCTCTTTGTGAGAGAGATATCTCTGGGCCCCTCGAGTGATTGGATCAAGAAATGCATGGCCGTGCTAGGGTTAAGAGTTAACCATTGAAAGGATTCCAATTCACAGTATCGAGAAAGAGAGGTCAGCTTAGAGCCAGACCAAATATCGTGAGACAAAGGGAACAACATGTACATAATGTCGCAATGGTTCGTCTGATACGATCTTTACGTACACATAGGAGTTGACATGTCTTGCTAGAGGCCGCTGTCAATTATTGGGCCAAGTAAGAGTACTCGGGCTATGTCTATTTGTACGTGAACCTATAGGGTCACACACTTAAGGGGAAGGAAGACTAATTCGGATTAGATCCGAAATTAGACTGGGCTTTAGGGTTAATGATGGGCCTCTGCGTCAGAAGCCCACCATAACGCCTATATAATGAGGGGCGGGGGCGCGGTTAAGATATAACCTAATTCGCCACCTGCAAACCAGCAGCCGTCGCTCGCCTCTCGCCCTCGCCAAGCTGCCGTCGCGAACCTAGCAGTTCGGTACGCGGCGCTTCCTCCCTGTACGTGTGGATACCTCGGAGGTGCTGCATCTGGAGCACTTGGACGAACCGTGCGAGGACGTGAAGGACGCCGGCGACTGCACGGCACTGCTCGACGCGTTCGTCTACATCGAGACGTCTTCCGCTGCTCTGCGCGTCTAGTGGTAATTCCATGACCTATAACCGCAGTAGATCTTGGTATTATGGGGTTGAAAATTTTGTTTTGCGCTAGTGTAGCCTCCCCGTAATCCTACAGTGGTATCAGAGGGAGTTCTGCGTAGTTTTAG